>NC_135611.1:15232500-15832500 GCF_053574225.1 Canis aureus | reverse complement strand
ATTTTTTACAGAGCTGGAACACATACTCCTAAAATTTGTATGGAACCAGAAAACACCTCAAATATCCAGGGAAATGTTGAAAAAGAAAACCTGATGGCATCACAATGCCGGACTTCAAGCTCTATTACAAAGCTTGATCATCAAGATAGTGTGGTACTGGCACAAAAACAGACACACACATCAATGGAACAGAACAGAGAACCCAGAAATGGACCCTCAACTCTATGGTCAACTAATCTTCAACAAAGCAGGAAAGAATAGTCAAAGGAAAAAAGTCTCTTCAAAAAATGGTGTTGGGAAAATTGGAGAGACACATATAGAAGAATGAAACTAGACCCTTTTCTTACACCATACACAAAGATAAACTCAAAATGGATGAAAGACCTAAGTAGAGACAGGAATCCATCAAAATCCTGGAGGAGAACACAGGCAGCAACCTCCTTGACCTCAGCCGCAGCAACTTCCTGCTAGACACATCTCCAAAGGCAAGGAAAACAAAAGCAGAAATGAACTATTGGGACTTCATCAAGATAAAAACCTTTTGCACAGCAAAGGAAACAGTCAACAAAACCAAGAGAGCCTACAGAACAGGAGAAGATATTTGCAAATGTCTTATCAGATAAAGGGCTAGTATCCAAGATCTATAAAGAACTGAACTCAAAAAACACCCCAAAAACAAATAATCCAGTCAAGAAATGGACAGAAGACATGAACAGACATTTCCCCAAAGAAGACATACAAGTGGCCGACAGGAAAAAATGCTCCACATCACTAGGCATCAGTGAAATACAAATCAAAATCACAATGAGATACCTGTCAGAATGGCTAAAATTAGCAATTCAGGAAACAGCAAATGTTGGCAACGATGCAGAGAAAGGGGGGACCCTCTTACACTGGTGGTGGGAATGCAAACTGGGGCAGCCACTCTGGAAAACAGTATGGAGTTTCCTCAAGAAGTTAAAACTACAGCTACACCATGACCCAGCAATGCACTAATGGGTATTTACCCCAAAGATACAGATCTTAATCTTAAGGGGCACCTGCACCCCAATGTTCATGCTAGCCTTTGTTTCATTTTATTACAAGAGTTAGTTTCAAAGTTACCAGGATATATATATATTTATTTATTTATTTATTTATTTATTTATTTATTTATTTATTTATTATTTATTTATTTTTATTCATCATCCGACAAATATTTATTTATTGATTCCCTCATGCTCAACACTGGAACTACCTGAAGGGGAAACAGACAACCACCTCCTCAGGAAAAAACGTCCTTATCCCCAAGTAGCTAACAGCTTATAAGAGAGCAATGTTTAAGCAGACTCTTAGTCTGTAAAATGAAAGTGAAATGATGAAAGCAATGGTTTTGATTACTGACATGCAATGGCATCACGATGTCTAAAACTTTCACCTGTGGTTAATCGGGATGATATGCAGGTGGGAGGTGAGGCACTGGGCTACCAAGGGGCTGCTACATATAATAGGTATGGGGCTAGGATGATGACAGGGATTGTGGAGAGGGTTGTCTGCTTTTTAAGGAATTGAAGCACTTGCAAAACAAACAAACAAACAAACTGATATGGTCAGCAGTGCAAATAGCATAGACAGTAAAAATAGAAGAAGTACAACATCAGAAATAAAAGTTCTTTCAACATACACACACATACACCCCACATGCACACAACGGGGTCAGCTGATTCCAACAGCAGGCAGCGTCTTAGTGCAAGGAGAGAGGAAGACTCAAATAGATCACACTTTCCACCTCAGATTCCCATAACCTGCCACGAAGGTTAGAAAAGATTATCTAAAGTATTCAGTACAAATACAGCCTGTCCTGGCCTTCCAGAACCATGCAGAAGAGATGAGGTTTTATACTGGATGGAAGTCTGGACCAACACGCACGCAAGCACGCACACATATACACTGGAAGTTCACTTGGAATTACGAGGGTGATGGTGAGTATATTACAATGTGTTCTACTACAGGTGTAGCCGTCAAAACTGTCACCAGCGATAAACAACTAGAAAGACTAAACCAGGGCTTACCAGATGAAAATGAACTTCATTCACTGCTAATGTATTTCCTGCCTCAAGTGAACTTGTGAAAAATCTCAAGGTTCCCAGTAGTTGAACCTAGAGAAACTGCCCAGTCAGAAGAAATGGGCTGAGAAGCAGGGGCAGGGACAGGAGCAGGGGAGGGGAGGGGAGGGGACGGGGAGGGGGGCGGGGCTGGGGCAGGACCGACAGGGGAAGAAAGGGAAGTGCAAGGCCAGGCCTCCCTGCTCCCCGTGAGGACTGGTGGTAGCCACCCTCCTCCACGGGTCCCTCACACTCAACAGACTGCAGCCCAGTTGCCTGCATTCCTCCCTCCTCCCCCAGCTGCTCATCTTTCCTCCTTAAGCCCCACACCTTCTAAGGCCCCTGCTTTCTCTCTGTGCTCCTTCTCTCCTTCAGCTTCATGTACCATCCGTTTTCAGGTGATGACCTCAGTCCTCACTTCACATTGGCTTCCCTCCTTCATTTCTGAGCACCTGCAGTCTTGGATAAAGAGTATTGCCTGCAGAAAGTTCCCCAGCCACATCGCCCTGGACTTGAGGATGGATTCCAGATATAAGTATGCCAATTGAATTATGAGCAGAGAAGTAAAGGACAAAATGGCTTTGGCCTAGAGCAGCAGAAAACAGATCCAGGAATTCTGCAAGGGTGGTTTTTGCACAGATTTAAGAGCTAGATTTATGTGAACCCAAAAGTTATTTCCTAAATAGTTCTACAGATCATAACAACTTCTCTAAAAAATGAAGTAGCTGTCTTATTCATAGTAGAGCTATAACTTCCCAATATGCCCTGGCTTCAGCTACTTATATATTTAACCAGGGCTCTCAATAAATATTTGTTGAATGGTGAATAAATGGGTGAATGCTTGTGGTTCTGATTAGACAGATGATAGCAGTTGGTCCTTTCGTGGCAGTTGAAAGAGATAAGAATGTCATGTGGCATTATTTTGAGACTACATCTCTGGAATTACAGACAAGGGAGGCCTCAGACCTGATGTGCCAAAAGACTCCATCAAAAAATTGGATCCTTTGGAGCTGATGACTTCTACACCAACACATCCACTCTGGGGATCACAAAATCAGAAAAGTAGCAATGTGGATGATTCCTAGCCCTACTTTAGCCTGTCACTACAATTCATATGTAAACCTTCCTCCTGGCTCCCCACACAGACACAGGCTGTCTTATTCCTCAGCCTCCTGGACTTACCATTTCTTTCTTTCTTTCTTTCTTTTTTTCAATTTTCCCTCCTCTACTCCCTATTTTAGTTATTTCCATAAAGACTGAATCTTCTCTACCTTCTCTGTCCTTTGCTCTGCCCTCCAACAAGATCTTTGCTCTGCTCTGCAACAGCCAGTCATCTGTCCATCCTAATGGGGTTTTCTTTTAACGAGGTATTAATTGCATTACTGGCCCATAGCTATGGGTTTTTGCTTAGGCCTCTGGCAGCTAGTCCTTCCCAAGGACTCCCTGGTGTGATTCTATAGTCAACAGGACCATTGGCAAGCCAGACATCCCTCTAAAACAATGCAGAGGGCAATAACTATATGGCATGTGAACCCAAATGTGGCTTCATTCTAAATGTGACAATTCTGAGGAAAACACATACATCTAACCAATAATTAAGAATGAATTATAAAGCCTCTTGTGACAGTATAAAGCTTTACTTGGTAGGAAAATATCTGTTGATTAAGTATCTGTTGACAAGAGACCCTGCCTTGGAAAACTTTAGGCTGTCAAAAATCTACCAAAGATCTCTATCTTTTTTTTTTTTTTCTAGTTAACATCCAAAGTCATACAGTTACCAAAATTTTTTTTCTTATGATGAGAACTTTTTAGATCTACTCTCTTAGCAACTTTCAAATATGCAATATGGTAATATATTTTTTTAAGATTTTATTTATTTGTTCATGAGAGACACAGGCAGAGGGAGAAGAAGGCTCCCTGTGGGAAGCCTGATGTGGGACTCGATCCCAGGACCCCAGGATCACATCCTGAGCTGAAGGCAGATGCTCTACCACTGAGCCACCCAGGTGCCCCACAATACAGTATTATTAGCTATGGTCACCATGATGTACATTATATTCCCCTGACTTGTTTATTTTATAAGTGAAGTTTGTACCTTTTAACCCCCTTCACCCAGGCACACTAGGAAGATACATCTCTATATTTCCAATGTCAGAAGAGTGCTAGATTAGTACAGTGGTTAAGTGTGCAAGCTCTACACCCAGAACCTGGATTTGAGCTCCAGCTCTGTTGCTTCCTTGGTGAAGTTGCATAATTCTCTTTGCCTTAGTTTCCCTAGCCATAATAAAATGGAGATAATAGTAGCACCTACTTAAAAGTGTTTTTGTGACATGTAGATGAGTTAATACATACAGAGCACTCAGAATATAGCTTAGCACTTTTTAAAAATATGGGGATCTGATACCATCCAGCAAATATTTATTAAGTATGTACTACAAACATGGCACTGTGTGTTAGGAAATGGAAATATAATAGAAAACAAGACACAATGTCTGTTCTCCAAAAGCCTGTAGTCTAATGGCTTCACAGGAGATTATTTTCTTATATTAAAATAATATCTAAGCACCCAGCAATCTGTCACAAACACTACAACTATTTCTAGGACACTCTGACCATGAAAAAGATGAGCTATTTTTCATAAGAAATCTTGAAAGCAAATGGGAGAATTGCAGTTATTATTTTTGCCCATCAATGAAGTACAGAATATTTCATTTAGACCCAAATGCTTTTCACCTTAGTTACTTGGAGAATTTTCTGAGTCCCTACTTCCTAGGGCATGTATGAACCAAGTTCAGGAATTCAAATGCTAATTCTTTATACTGTTGCCGATTTCCCACTAAACTTAAACTTGTAAGAAACAGAATAAGATTGGTATGTCAACCCAAAATTTGTGCAGGTATTGAAAAGAAAGATAAAATTTCACATAATCCAGCTTCAATGGGAGAAATCCCTAGATTCAGACATAGAGCTCTGATTAACATAGTTATAGAAAGAAAGTTGCTAAGTTAAATTAGGGAAGATGACATGATTGAAACCTCTAAATCCAGCATTTCCCTCCTTGAAATAATAAAATTGTAATTACAAAAATGAAAATGACTAAAATCCACTTATCTTCAGGGTTTGGTTTACAGATTATTCCATAACAGGCATACCAAATGATCTCAGCAACGGAAGCTGTGACAAGGTCTTAGTAAATAGGCCTCCTACCTGAAATCTCCAAAGACGTAAGAAATGATTTCTTTCAAATATAATAATGCACAAATGTGTTAAATTGTTATAAATGTTAGTATCTGAGAACCAAGTTAAACACAGAATTTTGTTCCTCAGCAACCTTTCCCTGCCTACAGATAAACAAATTTGCTGTAAGAGATGTTATGATACCTCTTTCATGGGAACTGTCCTGTAAAAGCACAATTCTCCTGTAGGACTAAGTGTTGGGATGTTGTAACTGTGGTGCTGCCAGTTCCAACCTGCTTAAGAATTCCCTTTGGTAATTTGCTCAGCAACAGAAACAGCAAGTCTATGGCTTAAAGGGAGAGTGCGGTGGCCTTGAGAGGAGGAAGGATGGTGCACCTACCTCTCTAAGACAAAGGAGCAGGGATCAAAAGAAACACTCCAGGAGACTGGGTGTGAAAGAGGGACACTGACTTGTCACTCTCAAACTGCACACTTGGAGAAGTACAGAGGGCCTCCCAGCCCTGTCATCAGAGCAGAAAGCAGCAACAGGGTTCTTGAGCAAACTTGACATGGATACTCTGGAGTTTGGGCATATATGAGCATAGAGACTCATGGGTCTCCTTGTCTGGCAAATTTTGAAGGGACCCCTAACAACACAACAGAAAGAGAGGGCAACAGTGGGTCAGTCTGAACTGCTACTATGGAGTACAGCAAGGATGATCTTGTTTACCTTGGGTCAAGTAAGTACTTAGAAGGTAGCAGGGCGGGGCCCCCACTGTAGATATCTCATCCATGAGGGTGGGGGTGAGGAGACCTCACAGTTCGAGGTTACAGAACACATTCCAAGGGGCATAAAGCAACAGGGTTTGCAGATTAGTCAACCAGAGAGTGTGAAGCCAGTATACTGGAAGTGTGCAATGTGGTGGTCTTTGGAAGGACTTCCAAATTATCCAATGAATTACCCTGTCCATGTAGTTGCCCACAAAACAGCCTACCATACAAAAAGTCACAATTACAGAAAAGGGAAATTCTATAATTTCCTCATTATAGAAATGAGATCAGAACATTATATAATCTGCCTAAGATGTGATCAAGAGGTGAAGAACATCTTAGATGGGTTGAAAAAATAATAAAGCCATTTTCTACTAGTTGTCTAAATCTCTCTCATAATCAATCAATCAATCAGGAAGTTTTTATTGAGCACAAACAATGTGAAAGATAGCGTGCTCCCACACAAATAACTTACAGTGCCTTTACCTTATTTGGCGAAATTGGGGTAGACAGTGAATAGAGCTATACTGCCTAAAGGTAGAGCTACCCCACTAATTCTGTACCTGCATAACCCTATCCTATATAAATGAAGATCTGCTAAGCCGGAGGCACTTGCTAGACTGATATTCCTGAGGACTGTCTGCACCAGTACAGTGCCTGAAATGAATGTGCCTTCTAAAGATGGGAAACTTTAGGTCAAAATTGATGACAAATGTAGAGGGGAAAAAATAGCAACTGAGGGTAAAGGAATGAATAAGTGGATATGAAACAAGGGAGATCCAATTTTACATTGGTGGCCTGATAAAGATTCAGAGCAGGAGAATGATATTGTCTCATAGCACAATTATACCAGATGCCCAAAACAATGAAGCCATATGGTTGCCAAGACCACCCCTGCTTTTGGAATCTGACAAGGTCTAATGGCAGCCTAGAAACCTGAATGGCATCACTCTGGGAAACATTCTGCTCATACAAAATGATGATTAACTGGACAAATTATCGATGAGGTTGGAACTCCAGTAATGTGCCAATATCTTTTGACTCCCATTTTTCAGGTAACATATACTACAATTGATATCACTTGGGAAGAAATTTCCAGTCACTATGTAGTCTACAGCTTCTGGCAGACTGATCACTGTGCAACTATAAACCTTGCACATGCTTAGAAAGGCCCCTGGTCATAATGGAGGAAACAGAGCAGCTGCATGCCTGACATGCCACCATGTACTATGTAAAAGTACATATTGTTCTCATTTTTGTGGGTGAAAAACTATTAACCAAAATAGAAGAACCAATGGGTTTCTGATGAGAATTAAGCAGTAGGCTTCATGCTTTGGGTCCAAAATCCCCTGCGGAGCAGCCCAATTCTGAGATGAGGAAAGCTATGGGAAGCCATACAGCATATTCAAACTACCTCATATCTAGGCATGACTACCACTCATTTAACCCAGCATTTGAGAGACTCAAATTTTGGGGCACAAAACATGCATCCTACCAGCACTCAGGCCATCAGTACACAATGGCAACAAAAAGCGTAGTAGGTTAAACAACACTGGCCCACAAGACAGAAGTGTTTTAGAGGAGATGGGTGCCAGTCTAGACGTCACAGAACAAGATGAATTCACTTTTAGTGAGGAACAATATTCAAATGAAAAAGATGAATCTACTAGAATAAGCAGATTGGAGGGTATTCTCTTCCAGGAGGAAGGTAAGGATTGGGAGCCAGCCTGAAAAGATGACAAGGATTTAGTGAAGTTAGTTAGACCAACTCAACAAATAATGCTAGATAATGCTAGGACCTGGCATTGAGAAAAGTATTCCTTGTATCCCAACCCACCAGCACTTCTTGACTATTTCTTTAAGATTTTATTTATTATTTGAGGGGAGAAGGGAAGAAGGAGAGGAGAACATCCTCAAGCAGACTCCCCAATGAACACGGGGCCCAATCTGGGCCTCAGTCTCATGACCTCAAGATCAGGACTTGAATCAAAACCAGGAGTCGGATGCCCAACCAACTGAGCCAGCCAGGTGCCCCTCTTGACTATTTTAATACAGATTAGGGCTAAAGTAACTATGTGGCAATGGCCTTCCACTCTGCTACAGAGGCTTAAGAAGTGCACTGATGGGATGTTATGGATCTCCAAACCTAGGAAATTTCTCTGTGGCAATTTAATTTACACAGATGCACCTGACTGCTTTCACTTCAAGGATAGATCAGAATAAAATATAACCTGTAGTATGGCTAGCAGGAATCAGAACTATTCCAAGTAACACTTGTGTCCTCTCCACAGAAGGAAGTGGGCTTGGCTATAAAAGAGCACACAATGGACACCTCTCTTGATACAAAACTTTTTAAATGAAGGTGAGGTAACTAGCTCTGTCCCTAACTGACTTAGAACTCAGAAATAGTCAAACCATGGCCAATTTTAAGGATTCCTGTCCACAATAATATCTACTATATGGACAAGAACCAGTTCTATTGGGAAGACATTACAAATACCAATATACTTCTAACTGACTTGTTTTGTAATAAAACTGAATTGTATCATGACTATATTCAATATAATGTAACACTGGCATTGCCAGTAAGATTCAAGCACTTTGTATCAATAAGTTATATAATAATACTCATATTAATGACCAAATGTTTCAGAAGTTAGAGATAAGGCCTCTTCAGGATATAGTACTGATGAAAAATGACCAGCCAGAAGAACTGGATTTAGCTAACCATCAGTTAATCACTATGCTAAGTGGTACTGCATACGTTTATCACAAGGTACAAATAACAATAGATCAAGGGGGATAGCAAGTAATCAAATTAGCACAAATATATGAAAATTACATATAATGCCTTCACAGGATGGATTGGTTGTTCCTTTAAGTTCATCCCTACCCCTCACTAGATCCTTGAGGTGTTAGGTATATTCATGCTGACATGATTGCTGAGTTATGTAAACACTATACTAAATGTAGATGCTCATAAAAGTGTGATTCATTTTAGGAAGAGAGCCTAAGCCAAGGGCCAGGAGTGTAGGCTTTGTGGGAAAGAGATAACTCAGTAGGCTTGGGTTGCTCAAACCCTGCACATGCCCAAGTACCTGCCTACTTCAGGACTGGTCCTTGGCTGGCTCCTAGAAGACAAGCTTCAAGCCCTTGGAATACTCTGCCTGGTAAGAGTGTCTGTATGCCTCAAGCCTTGGGTCACCCAGTACCAGTTTGATCAGATAGCTTATGTTAACAATGTGATTTATGGTGATGCCCATTTTTGCTCTGGGATGCCGGAAGCTGAGTGGTTGGGGTCAGCTGCTTAAGTGACTAAACCCCAATAAAAACTCTGGAACACCAAGGCTCAGCCCTTCCTCTGTTAGCCATATTGCATGTGTCATCACACATGATTGCTGAGAGAATTAAGCACATCCATGGGATTATCCTGGAAGAGGACACCTGCAAGCTTGTGTATGGTTTCTTCTGAACTTGGCCCCTTGTGCCTTTTTCTCTTTGCTTATTTTAATCTGCATCTTTTCACTGTAATAAACTGTAACCATGAGTATAAGTTTTTTCTGTTCTCCATTAAGTCTTTCTAGTCAAGCATAAAGCTTAAGAGTGATCTTGGGGCTCCCCAACCTATGGAGCAATCAGACTATGTGATCTAGTCAGTAAGATGTGACTGAGACTCGAAGGGTGGGTAGATATCCAAAGGAAAGATAGATCGTTCAAGGCAAGAGGGAGGTTAGACATGTAAAAAACAGTTCTCTCCCACAACAAAGAATCTTGAAAGGGAATAAAGAATTCCACTCACCAGAAGCCGTTGGACTGCCTACTGCTTCCTGGATATCTCTTTATGACTACTTTCTAACCCTGGCAAAAATAATAATAACAAAAACTACACTTTTTTATTTTCTATATTATGTTTCCTAAGCTTAGAAGCTCATCAGGAACAATTCTCCACTTCATTCATCTTCCCTAAAGCAGAACTGAAACTTTTTTCTATTTTGAATGTTGATAAGTTGTGAATTTTATTTTTCACGGAACCTAGATCTTTTATTTTTACAGATAAAACCCACAAACACAGGCCTCCGTTGACTGTCACTTTTTTTGAGAAAATTCACAAATTGTGCCACATGATAGAACATGTACTATAAAAAGTTATTCCACGTCAGCTGTCACCAAAAACATCTGAATCCTTTTTGTTTGACCGAGGCTTTTTGCCAAGCAGCTAAAAATGTTCTATCGTGGACACTTGATTTCCTAATAAAATTTCCAGTTCATATCTATGAAAAAGCTCTAAAAGTTATTTGTATGATCCAAATTTGCCTGATGTTCTAATCATGCCAAGGTCTGCACCACAAAAGTCTTCCTCTGGATATTTCTTATCATTGTTGCTAGTGGTCTTCTCTCTGACCAACTCCTAGTTTGAAGAAATTCTTTCTTGGTTCTCTAGCTCCCAAATTTTGACTTGAAGCTGTCAAAACAAACACTATCCACAGATATGTCAGAAGTTTTATTCTCTGAAACACCATGAAAACTCTGGCTAACTTCTCATAAAAGTTTTTCTCTGCATTATATCTGGAAAAGTATAAAACAGGAGTGAAGAAAGGAAGTAAATCTATAGTAGGCAGGCAACTGCAGAATATTTCTCTTGAAAAAGCATGGAGCTCAAATGATTCCTCTGATTTGCTTCCTATTTAAGACGTACCTTTCAAGAACCTAACAATTCTCTCGAGTTCATACAAATAACATGACTTACAGGAGCATAAGCCAGCTGGCTAAACAACAGATTGGAAACTCCAGGCTATTAGTTCTCATTCTTGTATTAAAATATTATAATTTGGTTCAAGTCCAATGCTCTCTTTCTGCTTTTGTATACTCAGGTGTGAGACAGTGCCAGGAGTCCTAACTTATCTCACTGGATTGCTTGAAAGATTATTAATGATGAAAATTTCAAAGAGTTTTCCTAGGATAAAGCATCATACCAATGCTAAGAAAAAAAAAAAAACACATGAATGATTTTAAAATAGCATGGTGAAAAGTATGGTGTAGTAGAGACTCTAACAGCCTCTCATATTTTGTGTTTACACTGGCAAGAATAATAATGTTGGCATATAATCTTTGTGAAAATAACAATAGTCATCCAAGGGCTTGCCTTGAATCTTGAAGCAAAGCAGAATGTCTTAGGTTCTTCTGAAGCTGGCACTCTCAATCCGCAATCCATCCCTAAGCCCAGCAGATATATCTAACATGTGTGAATTAGTTGAAATGGAGGGCATTTTACCTGAGACTTTGCCTAGCAGTGTGATTTGTTCTGTTCCTTAGGCACCTGGCACCTGACAGATTCTAATTTCAATATTTTAAAATCATTAGTAAGATTGCACTAAGCTTTAATTTCAAATGCCTTTAATCACTTGGTAAAATCTGTCTCTATAAAATTTTTCTATTTTTAATACCTTTTGGACTATAAGGAATGAGTAAGAAGCAGCTTCTCTGCCCAACATTTATCCAGAGCATTTTTTCATGAGAAAGATAAGAAACCTGAAATTAAGCAAGCATAAACAATAACAGAAAACAACACTATTTGTGTCAAAAAAAATTTGAAAATCTAGGATCAGATCATCTCTCCACAAGTCAAATTCTCTTCTAATGCCTCCTTTAGTTTCCCAAACTTGCAAATGCAGAAAGCATTTGATTCTGAGCTCTACCTGTACAGAACATACTTACTGAGAATGAAGCTCTTTTCAATCACATGAGGATCCCTACAGTGACTCCATTACTCCAATGGCCAATTTCCAAACTGTGTCACTGAGGAACTCAGCCTTAGTAGGGAAGACTTAGTAGATTGACACACCAATAATGTAAATGTAGAAAAAGTGGCCAAGTGCACCTGCGCTCCCACAGCTCTTCCTGCAGTCCCACTTCCTCAAGCATGGGAGATGTTCTGCTCATCTATCATTTACAACTTGCTGCCGTGGTTCTGCAAAGTCAATACACACTCCTAACCCAAAGAGGAAGAAAAGGAAATTGAATTCTCTGTAATCTATACACACATATACATAGGACAAACATATTTGCTTGAACATGAATGTATATAAGCAGGAATCCCAACTTAGCAAGAGAAGCAAGTGTCTGAGCCAAAAGTTTAAGATAACTATTACATTTCTGCTGAGAGTGAGGTACAGGAAGGATCTTACAGGGACGAGAAGGGTAGCAAGAAGTAAAAGGGAAGCAATTAGTGAGAGGTCTCTGAGCTCTTCATCCTGGGTGCAGTGCACATGCCCAGAATGGTTTGATTTTACCTAAAAGCACAACTTAACACTATATTAAAGTCTTTGGCTCCAGCTTTTATATTTGACTGCTGACGGCTTTCACATTCCACCAGTCCTTCTCTTTCTGCTCTACATCCGAGCAAGTTGCTAAGAAAGCCTGAGTGCACCCTGCTTTAGTGCCAGCAAGAAGTTCAAATGTGTAAACTCCAGCCCATGTGAGCAAACCTTCATCCCAGCCCCAACCCACAACCACAATAAAAGCCAAACCAATCTCCTCTCCTAGCTCTCTCATCGCATTTTCAGCTCTGCCTGGACACTTGCCCTGCTCTCTTCAGAAAGCCTCAGTGCATAATAAACCTTTTCATAACCTCTTGGTGCATGTGTGGCATCAATCAGTTTCAACATCAGAACCAAATTTTGAGTGAATGGAAGAGCACAGCCTGTTTTTGTGCAGGAGACCAGAAGAGGCTCCATCTAAGCTAAGCAGCTAAGCATGGTCATTATTAATTGGATGAACTATTAATAGGGTGAACTAGGAGAAGAGTAACTTCTACTCCCACTATTCAGTCCAACATTTTTGTCAGCAGAAAAACTGGTAACAACTATTTTATAGCATTATCCATGTAAAACTAGTTGTAGCCTTTTCATCAGAAGTGACTAAGGGAATAAGTGCCCCAATCTGTCCATGGATATGTCACAAGTACTTCAAGTCTCTGCCCAGATATCTAGAGAAACTTTATTGGGCAGCCCAGAATTTTTGCATCTGCATTGCAAAATACACAAAGAACAATGCATAAGATGGAAGCTTTTGGTGAAATAAAATCTAAAACTAGTATTATATCATCTCATCTCATATCACAACCTACCATATAACATTTTCTATACTAATTATTAAATTACTTCCAAAGCATAGACAGGCCTTGATAAATATAGAGATTATCTAGAGCTATTGACAATCAAAGAAAATGGGCTTTTATGATATCTCAATCTATTTGTATCTTAATAAAAGCAGAAATATCCAGAAAGACACAACAGGAGATACCTAAGGACACAGGGCAGCTCCTCCTGCACCCCCCATGCTAAGTGTTTACAGAAAAGGGTGAATAAAAAGGCTGAGAGAAATTTGAAAAGCTAACTCCAATACTACCCCCTTGTAGGGCTGCAGAAGTGCCCCTCTTCATTGAAAACCTGAGGCAAGAGTGGTATTGGGTACACAAATCAGAACAGTGACAAATAGCTTGCAGAGTATGAGCGTCATCCAACTTTAGGTATTCAAAGTGCCTCCTGAACCTGGGCACTGCTTAATTAGAAGTTAGTTGCGACTGGGTCCATCTTTCCTACATCCAACTCAAGCTCTTAAGAAGTCATGATAATTCAAGTCGTAAAGAAAGTTTGGCTTGGTATAACTTTTTTATTACCCTTTCATTTGTCTTCTTGAATACCTTTGCATGTTTGCAACAAGCAGATGTTGTATATTTGTTAAAGAGAACTAAAAACAATAAATACAAGTTTAAAGGGGTCTATTTTGTCAAGCTATGAGAAAGGATTTTCTAATTAGAGCTGCTCTTCAAAGAAATGGGCTTTCTCAACAAAAGATCGAGCTTCTAAATCCTGGAAATGCTCAAGTAGAAGCCATCTGTCATGGGGTTGTACACAGTATTTCTGCATTGGGAAAAAGATTGGAATGCATGATCTGTAAGGCCCCCTTCCACTTCCAAAATGTGATGTGGACAGGAAAAACAAATTGTGAATCTGAGAATGATTTGGTCCTCTTAAGAAAAAAATGTCTTAATCTCTTTTTCAAAATGGTGTCCTAAGGAATGTGACATTGATGGTCTTCTAGAGGAGAGTAAAGACAACTATCTCACCCTGATTTCTCTTCTCTAAAACATAATTTCTTATTAAAAGCTGGGACTAGATCCAACCTGCCTGTCTCATTTGGTTAACACAGTTTTAAAAATTATTCATTTAGGCACTTAGGCAGGATATATACCTCTCCATTCCCCATGCCACCACTCCTCATATTATACCAGCCCAATTCACATATTTACATCAAACACCTGACATTTTTGGCAGTGGCATTTTTGAGATCCTAATCTATAATATAAAAGGTTAATAGCAACAATAACAGCATAAGTAGGTATATGGTTACTTTTAAACAAATATCACAAACAAGAAATACTACAGGGGTTTTGAAGAGGGAAAGATCAGTATGAGCTGAGTCTTCTTTAAGACTTTATGGAGAAGAATTTAAGTCATCTTTACACCCAACATGGAGCTTGAACTTACAACCTCGACATCAAGAGTCACATGCTCTAATGACTGAGCCAGCCAGTTGTCCCCTAGGAAGGAAAACTTCATCTGAGTTTTAAAGAACAGAAAGGACTTACGCAGAAAAAAGGAGAAGCCATCCCACATATGATAATGACAGGAAATCAGTCAAGAGTGAGAAAGCACAACCACAGCTGGGAAGAGGTGCTGAGAACAGTGGAAAGTAGAAGAAAAAGGTGGAGGTCAGAAGTAAGATTTGATGAAATTGTGGAAGGTTTGAAAGCCAAATCATAGTAATCAAAAATCTTGACAGAAAATGACAGAAACCCAAGCCAAAGCAGTCTATTCAAAAATAGGAATTTATTGGCTCCCCCAATTGATAAATAAATTCAGACACAGCTGGGTCCAGGCACTCAAATGATATTATCAGCATTTTCCCTCTTCTCACTCTTGCAATTACTTCTAATTTCTTCCATGTGTTCGTTGTTGTTGTTTTTTTTTTTTTTCTGTCTCATTGCAGATGGGCTACCACTATGAGACCAGGGATCTTGGCCTTCAAGAGCCTCAGCTTCTCCAGCTTCATAACCCAGCAGAAAGAAAGGCCACTTTTCTCTGAATATTCATTTATGAGCTCAAGGGAAGGATTCTGAGTCCAGCATATGCTAACCACTACGGTCAGGGGAAAGTGGACTTATTAACAGTAATGATATATGTGCGCTGAGCAGTCACAATAAAGGAAGGTATCGAGATGGCTCACCCAGGTGCCTCCAGGTTATGGAGATCCACTGAAGGTTTTAAAACATGAAACTCACATCCAAATCACTGTCTTCAGTTTACATGATGAATTGGAGGAATAGGCAAAGGAATACAGCAGGCCAGTTAGAAGGTGCATCCAGAAGCCTAGGACAGAAGACATAAAGTTCAGACTAAAATGGAGAAGGATAATGAAAATTAGATGCAAGAAATATTTAGGAGGAAAAAATCAAGAGAATATGGAAACTGGATACAGGAAAGGGAGCTTTCACTGATACTTCATTCAATAAAGCATTCCTTCTATTGCAGCTACTATTCCAGGTACTGGTGAATATGGTAGACAAGATGTCTGCATCATGGAGCTCATGCTCCTCTGGGGAATATGAAAGAGGGCACATAACTAAAAAACAAGTCACATCATTTCAGTTCCTAATAAATATTCTGAAGAAAAAAAATGTGTCCATGGCATAGAAAGTGATGAGTGGAAGGTGCTATTTAGATGAGGAAGTCTGAGAAGGCCTTTTAGAGAGGTGACACTTGAGCTAAGAACTGGACAGTAAGAAGGAATCAGCCACATGAGGCTGTAGGGAAGAAGCTGTTCAGGGAGCAGGACCTGCAAGTGAAGATTCTAAGCCAGGAACAGGCTTGGCAGAGGAGCAAGACAGAAGATCACCGGGTAGGAGGAAAGTGGACTGGGGGACAGGAGAGGAGATGAGTGCTGGACAGCGCCAGATCTGGCGGGGCTGCCAAAGTCATGGAAAGGAGATCGGATTTTATTCAACTGCCAGAAAAATTCAGTGGAGGACGCAGAGCAGGGAAGAGACATGATCTCATTTGGGCTCTCCCCAGACCACCCAGGCTTCAGTGTAGAGGATGGACCACAGACAAGAACGAAGCAAGAAGAATTATTATCAAGTCTCTACAGTGGTCCAGACGAGAGAATATGGGGCTTAGGCTAGGGTGTTAGCAGTGGAGAAGACATCAGATGGCCAAGGAAATACAAGGTTTTGTGCCAAGTGAAATATGGTTTTATCATGAAGGGAAAAACAGAAGTGGTTAAAGATTTTTCGTACTTTAAACCTGAATACATCTAGTACTCAGGAGATGTCTAAACTGTTGGAGGATACTCCCTATTCAAGAGCAAAGGTCCACAAGTGCTTCCTTCCAACTATGCAGAGAGGGAGAAACATGTGAGCAGGTGCCTTAGAACTGCTTCTGACTGAAAGTTTTAACCAAGAGTGGAAAACTGTTGACAACAGCTATTTCTGACAGGAAAAGCCCTAAAGAATGCCCCCAAAGAAAAAGGAAGGACGAGAAAGGAATATAAAAAATGAATCAAAATGGAATTTTTAAAAGAAAAATTATTTCACACAGGAATTCTTGAAAACTTCACAGAAGAGAAAAAAACAAGTTCCTTTGGCCTCTGGCTTTTACGAATTTTGTACAACAAAAAACACATGATTCCCTCCCACTTCTTTGCTTTCTTCTTTCTATTGAAATGTTGGTGATTTTTCAGAACAAAAAATAATACAGAGACATTTCTGTACATTCGTGTTTAAAGAGTTAAGTATCTACAGATTTTCTGAAGGGGGTTTGGGCAGAATGTATGAGTAAAACATATTTATATCCTTTATTTGTTCTTCCAGTTAGTTACAGAAATGTATCCTAAAGAAACTCAAATATCAAAAATATTTATTAAAAAGTTATTAATTACAGATATTTTAAAAGGTTTTATTTATTTATTTATGAGACAGAGAAAGAGGAATAGACACAGGCAGAGGGAGAAGCAGGCTCCATGCAGGGAGCCCAATGTGGGACTCGATCCCAGGTCTTCAGGATCACGCCCTGGGCTGAAGGTGGCGCTAAACTGCTGAGCCACCTGGGCTGCCCCAGATTGTTGTATATATAGTCTATATATATAAGAATATACAGACTAGGGGCATCTAGGTGGCTCAGTGGTTGAGCGTCTGCCTTTGGCTCAGGTTTCTCTCTATGTTTCTCATGAATAAATAAATAAAACCTTTAAAAAATGTACATAGACTATAGAGACTATATATAGACTGCATTTGTGTGTACATGTGTGTATCAATTAAAAGTGTGAAATAATCTAAGTGAACAATACAGTACTGACATGGACACATAGATAACTTTTCTGTATCCTTTTGTGTTATATTATAAACCCACAGGAGGGAAACCTGGAGAAAACCAAGAGAAAGACCCTTCCCACATTTCACTGGGTAAGTAAACCCTTCATGTGGTACATGGTTCATGATCCTACAGTAGCACTAAGAATGTAAAATACTGGCTTTGCAAAAAAAAAAAAAAAAAAAAAAAACAACAAAAAAAAACTTGTATCTTTGTTATTTCAGACATCAAATTCCAGTTTGGGAAGCAAAATAACCAATAAAAAAGATAAGACAAAAAAAATAAATTAAAAAATCCTGTGAACCCTGGGTCATGATGATTTGAGGATCGAAGACAGCAGATCAGCACCTCAAGGCTAAAGATGTAGAAGCTCTGTTGCACTTTTTTCCTGGAATCATCTACGTTTCCCAATGTTGCTCTCCTCACTCATTGTTTGGCTCCATCGAATTCCTATCACTATCTTGTTCCTTTAAATGTCTAAAAATCTTTAGTATCATCTTGTTTAAAGAATGGACCCAAAAAGCCACAATGAAGAGGACACAAAGAACTAGTTGTCCCTGCCTGCTTGGGTTTCATACTGAGAGAGACAGAGAGACAGAGGAGACACAGGCATGAGAAAATGAACAAAATCATTCTGCAACTATGTCAACAACAGCACCCATCTCCTTTGACCACCTCAGAATTATTTTTCACAAATTAATGGGAGATCTGAAAAAATAAATGGCAGAAAATTTCATTGCAGGTGCTAACCCTGAATACAATACATAAGGCAGAGAAATTTGTGTGATGGCTTCATATTCTGAACCAAAAAAAAGAAAGAAAACACCATGTGTTTATATTTTGACATTTTCATTTTTAATTAGGGACTTCAAAGATTTTTAACAAGACCACGTTTGGCCCCTCAAATATCATATAATTTTAATCAGCTTCCAGATTCCTCCAATAGTTTAAAGAATGTGTTCAGGGTTTATTTTGTGTTTTGAGTGACAAACATCTAAATACACTGTGACACAACCCACTTTAGAGCTTTTAAAAAGATAAATGCGTTGTAAAGTAAGAGTTACATTTTGGTGACTCTGGCTTTAGATTTATTGAGAAGATAACCACATGCCCTCGGTTATAGTGACATTTATACCACATTCATTTGGCAAAATTCTCCAGAGAGATCATTTATGTTTAAAAAAACACGCTTGGTACAATCAAGGCTGTATTTTAATGTCCTCATTTGTGGCATTGTCTCAAAACGCCAGCCTCTGCTTCGGACACACACACAAAAGAAACAAATAATCCAGATCCCACTCTTCTTCTGTTTCCTCTGACATTGAGCAGTTTGCCATGATTGCAAAACATGACTTTTTGTTTCTTTAGATACGATGATGCAGGCTCTGGGCCTGGAGACTTTTTACATCGGCCCGTTTCCTGCTCCAGAAACAGTGAAAGGATGCTAACGCTGCCATGGGAGTGGATTCTGGGTCCTTCTAGGTGTTTGAGGGGACATTTCCAACTTGATGACAGAAATGCATCTAATTCTTACATTAAAAGGAAGTGAGCAAGGATAAACCAAGTTCAGCAAGAAAAATAATAATCATTTAAGCTGTGTGGGCAATTCTCATCAATGTCACAGAAACACTAACGACTTCATTGGTTGAAGCAGCAATGACCCAAAGGTCACAGTGCTCCTACAGAAACAAGATAGCCAAAGAAATAAAAGCAACAGCCAGATATGATAACAGCTTGACACTGGCTAAAAAATCTGAAACCTCCCTAGTATGGCTTGAGAGTATTTATTTGAGGAAATACACTGGTGACCGACTATGGCCATTAGCTTTTTCCTTGTTGTGATCCTCCTCCCCTCACCCCTTTTGTGTGAGATTAATTTGTGACTGAGATTTATTTGCCTAAAGGAGGCTGGGGTTGATGAGATTTTGCTGATATACTGTGTAGAACACACATCAAGTCAAAGGGAAAAGATGAAAAATTGAAATGATAGAGTTGCATTGCTAGCTTGTTGCTGAGGTAATTGAAGTGGCTTGTGTTGTGCTGTGCTGTGATGGGTAGAAATAAAATGTGTACGAATTTATCTAGATCATCCTTCTGAAGAAAAGGACTACAAAATACATTCCCTCTCTATTTATGTATTGAGGAAATCTCCCAATTCTTTCTTTGACAGTGATATTGAAGCAAAACAAAAATGAAACCCATTCAGAATGAGCTCCAAAAGTGAATCCTGCTCGAAGTTATCCATGGAAATAGGCATAAGGGTTAGCATAGATAATTGAAATATGAGCATAATGTAAAAACGGCATTTTGTCTATTAGGTGAAACCACAACTCCATATAATTTCTTTTCTAAAAGAACCGAAATAGCAAAATGAATTCCATTTTTTTAACCTGCCCAAATTTCCATCTGATGGGAAGATGCTAATTACCAGTGAAATGCCTAAAAAATACATACCAAAATATTTTAAAAGGAAGTTAAAAAAGCAAGGGCCATGGCATTCATAAAGCACTGGAATGTTGGTTTCACAAGAACAGGAATCTTTACCTCATTGATGTGTCCCACGTGTCTGGAGTCGTGCTTGGCACTGGAAGGTGCCCAGTGGGCCTTTGGGAATTAACAAAGTGCATAATCAATCCTTTACCATTGAGAACTGACTGGCTGGTGTGGGGAAGGCCACGTGTATTTCTTCCTTTTGAGAATTGTCTGGCAGATAAATGCATCACATGGAAATCTGGCGCTCTATAGCAATTCACCAGAATGTGACCCTAGAGAGTGGACCACAGCCCAAGTCTAGTGGGGGTGGGTTTTCCTGGAAGGTGGTATGAATGCAGAGGAGACATTCCCCCTATGTGTACCACCTGCACGTGGCAGAGATTTCAGAGCTAGAAGACTGGCCCTCTCCCTCCGAAGCCCATGATGATATGTCAGGACTGCTCTACGCCTTGACTCCCTAGCTCTTTAGTTCACTCAAGCATGTAACATCACCCAGGTATTACAGGTCCTTCACAGAGTAGGGCAAATGAGAGTCCCGGCATTGCTGTCCTCTCCAGCCCTTTTTCAACCTACAGTAGTTCAGACACAAGTAAAATAAAGTTTAAGTCCAGGGCGCCTGGGGGGCTCAGTCAGTTAAGCATCTGACTCTTGATTTCAGCTCAGGTCATGGTCTCAGGGTCTTGAGGTCTAGCCCTGCATCAGGCTCTGCACACAGCACAGAGTCTGCTTGTCCCTCTCCCTCTGCTCCTCCCCCCTGCTCATGCTCTCTCTCTCTCTCTCTTTCTCAAATAAATAAATAAAATCTTTTTAAAAAACAAAGTTTAGGGGGTGCCTGGGTATCTCAGTTGCTTAAGCATGTGACTTCGGCTCAGTTCATGATTCCAAGGTCCTGGGATCAAGACCCACATCAAGCTCCCCACTCAGTGGGGAGTCTGCTTCTCCTCCCTCTGTCCCTTGCCCTGCTTCTGCTCTCTCTGTCTCTCTCTCAAAGAATATCTTTAAAAATAATTTTTAAAAATAAAAATAAAGTTTAAATCGGCAGAATGCCTCAAAGTAGGGGAAGGCACAAAAGAAAACTTGAGAGTGATTTGTAAAAGCTAATGTGCTTCACTTTGGTGGGGTGGGGGTGGGAGCTATAACAACTGATTGCATATATGAGACTCCAGATTTTACCACTGGGAACCATCTCCTTCCACTTCAGACTGCCCTCCACATCACCTTGACAGCAAACCAGGAGTCTCAGTAGAGACTTGCAGCACCCTAAGGAAAATTCTGACCTTAATCCCAAGAAGAATCCACCACTGTTTTAGTACCTATTTATTATGGTTCTCCTCACAGCACCTGTGCTCCAAAGAGCATCTGGAACATGCTTCACATTTTGCACGAAGGCTCAGGCGGCATCAAGGGACCCCGTTTATGGCCCTGTTCTCTCCAGAGACAGCACCAATGAAAATAGGGAATATCCAAGACACTCTTCTGCATCAGTCTTTGGAAGGGCATCAAAGTCTCAAACTGCCACAGACTAAAGAAACTTATCACCCACAGAAGAAGGGTGAAGAGCACTCACTTATTAGCTGGGTGACCTTGGGTAACTCACCCATTGTGAGGCTTATTCTGTTCATATATTAAATAGAGATACAACCTCCAAAGGCTGTTGTGGTAATTAGTTCTGTGTAAGATATTTAGCACAAATAAAGATACAAGCTACAACTTAGATGAGCCTTGAAAATCTCTTGCAGAGTGAAAGTCACCAATCACAAAGACCATATAATCTATGATTCCATGAGTGAATGTAAATAAGTGAATTATATCTTATTATATTTAAAAGATATTTAACACAGGGTCTGTCACATAATTAATATTTGAAAAATGCCATTATCATTTATTAATTCATTCAACAGATATTTACGATATTTATGAAGTTCCTATTATAAACTGCCACTGTTCTTATTCTAATTCTTCTTATTATTTGTATACCATTTTTACGTCTTAAGTTTGAATAATGCTGGAAAACTCCCTAGTGCTATTCAACTAAAATTCCTCACTTGAAAAGATCAAACTAATTTAGGTGAATAAAATGTTTTAGGTGTAAAGTTTTTACCTGAGAAAAAGTCACTGAAACCCTGAAACCACACAGGTGTCTTGAGAATACCAACAAAAAAAGTATTCATTTATTCAAAACCAGAGTTAATTTATTTATAGTCAACTTAGAAAGTTTTCCAAATGAGAAATACATAATTTAGTGACAGCAGAGCAGAGAGCAAGATTCCATGTTTCTGTGGATTGGAGCACTTCCCATTTAAGAAACACAGACATGAAATTCTGCATTGAATGGTTTAGGCCAAATAACAACATCTAAAAGCCATATTTGAATTTCAGAAGACATTACACAATTACCCTAAGTAGCTCTACAAATGCCATCATCCCTACTACACTTTCCATGACTTTTGCAAATTCCACTTCCTCTTGCCTTTCACTCTCAATCACCTTCATTTCCATCTTCCACCAAAGATTCCAGGTAATAGGTAAAATAATAGATGTGTAAGCAAAACATTATAGAAAAGAGAAGCAAAAAGAGGACTCTCAAAATCTATATCCAAATGGGAAATTCGTTTACAAAAAACATTTGGATCTGCTTCAGCAAGTGCAGAGATTTAAATGGTGTTGGGTTATGCCAAGCCGGCCTGTGTGCCAGCTCAAAGCGGGTTGTTTTAACCATAATTGGGACGAGACACTGAGCATAAGACAGAACAAAGAAGCAAACTAAAAGACAAAGCAGCCAGCAGCCAGACTTCCCCTGTGAAACCCAACTCCTTTTTTTTTTTTATTTCAGGTCAGATAACCTGTTCGCCAGAATGCTCCCTTGACTTTCTAGTAAATTCTCAGAAACCAGGGCTGAATAGAAAAGCATTGAAGGCACCTGTTATAGCCCGTTTCTCCTAGCGATCCGTTGATACCTTGGCTGCCAGAGCTCAAATGCAGGTCAGAAAAGTTAAGTCTGCGCCAGTGAAGGATTTTTTTTTTAAGATGTTATTTATTTATTCATGAGAGACACAGAGAGAGAGAGAGAGAGGCAGAGACACAGGCAGAGGGAGAAGCAGGCTCCACGCAGGGAGCCCGACGTGGGACTCGATCCCAGGACTCCAGGATCACATCCTGGGCCGAAGGCAGGCGCAGAACCGCTGAGCCACCCAGGCGTCCCCGGATTTTTGTTTTATTTTTTTATTTTTATTTTTTTTCGGATTTTTGTTTTAGATAATGCTCTGCCCACTGTCCTCCCTTTCTCCATAAACGCTCCATGGGTTTGTTCATCTGCACTATGTTCTAAACCACCAAAAGCCATTGAAAAGGGAGGGAAAATTGCCCTAAAAAATCAAGTATCCTAGGAAGTATCTTTCTTCCTTCCAGGCACATTCAGAATCCCTTCCCAAGCACACATTCTGAAGCAAACCGAAGGAAAGAAATTAGAAAAACACTGAAGGAGGAAGAATATACTGAAGGTCTCTAGGCAAATTTCCATGAGGATCACACTCATTTCTCTTCTCCTTAAACACATGGCTAACTTACTTAGCCTGCTATATTAATCACACAGTGAATCTAAATCAGTCAAGAAATTTAAATTCTTCATAGAAGAGAACTGTTGGTTTTATTTTTATAGATAGTCAATATAAAGCAAAGTAGTAATAATACAGTAATAATAATCACAAAGGGTTTTTTTCTTCTATTAGGACATGAATTTTTTGATGAGTTAACTTTCCTGTATTACTGATATAACTATGTCCTTGAAAACAGAATTACATTACCTGAATACAGTTATTTGTCCGGGATTCTTTTTGCTGCTGTTGTTAAAATTTTATTTATTTATTCATGAGAGACACAGAGAGAGAGGCAGAGACACAGGCAGAGGGAGAAGCCGGCTCCCTGCAGGGAACCTGATGTGGGACTCGATCCCCAGATGCCAGGATCACGACCTGAGCCAAAGGCAGATGCTCAACCACTGAGCCACCCAGGTGTCCCATTGTCCAGGAGTCTTCACAAATGCCTTCCTCCTATGTCTTTAGCTTTATGATAGCTTGTGAGCTGAACGCAATGTTTCTTGAGGAAAGTGACTATTTCTCCTTATTGACTTATTTTTATCCTTCTTACTTCACATGGTATCTGGCGCATAGTATGGATTTAGAAATTATTTGTGAAATAAGTGAATTACCACCTGAGTTACTAATGCGTACGTGGCATCATTTCGGAGATCTATAACCAATTAAGGCAATTTTTCTCATAAAAAATCAGCCTAAACCCTTACAAATTTTTATGGAATGATGCCCAAATTATCATTGAGAAGGGAACTTCACTATGCTTCCCCTGTTGGTAGGTTTCAATAGTTGATGGGAAAGAGAAAAGTCATTCATGGTCGTCTTATTCCATTTCAGCAAAATCTTTCCTGTTACCTTTGGGATTAAGATATGATGAGAATATCCTAGCTGGTCTATTAACTTCCCCCCAAATTGCACTTGCCTGCTATTTCCCGTTTGGCTCCCAGGTCCAGAACCCCATCGTCGAGGGCAACCAGATCAGAGGAGACAGATCTGGGGACACATAGGCTCCTTGATTACAAAGCCACTGACAGCGAGCCTGGGCTGGATGGAGTGCACACCCAGGGCTTCTGACAGTTGCTGGACCCATACCCTGTCTCTCTTTTTCTTCCACATGCTTCGTTCTTCGCTTTCTGTTAAAGATATGTATTGACTTTGTGGAACCACTGCAGTGAGCTGTAAATGATGCATTTAATGAAAAATCCTTGCCTAGTGCTCTGAGAGAGAGCACAAACAATGTAGGGCAATCATTGCCGGGCAGTGACGAGTGTTGTAATATCACATTCATCTGCTTCACCGGCAAGATAGATGTACCGTTGGCAGTATTTCAACAGTATGCATATAGTAAAAAATATTAACTAATATGTTAATCATATTCATTATTTGTTGTTTCTCCTGTCCCTATCACAGTAATCCCTTATTCTTAAAGATCGGTGACTCTTTTGTCTGAACATCCCAAATCCCGTATCATGAAAAGATGCACAAAAGGATTTTGAATGATTACTTTTTTGGAGGGAGTATATTAAATTTTGATTTCTGCAGAGCTCTGTAGTTATTGCTACCATCCTTGTATTTTAATACTGAACTTCAGGTTATTGAAAAGACTATTTTTCTTCCGGTTTTTCTCTTTGTCTCTATTTCTCTCTTAAAAAAAAAAAAAAAGAAAAAGAAAAAACAAACAAAATAAGCAGGATTTAACCTTTTTCAACAATGCCCAGAAGTACAATTCAAGTGACAAAGTCTAATCGAAATAGGTGCCTATGATAACAGAGAATTTCATGGCAGGGCCTGGCTTGGAGGAGACTGGAGACGCTTCCCCAAGGGCCCCATGGCTCCTGCCCTGTAGTTCACACCAACGGTAAAGAAAATGCTGTCTCTGGATTCCACATTCTCCAGGATGACCACACACAATGGCCTCATATGCTGAGTGTGCATCTCCTGTCATAGCCTGACAGGCAGCCCACCAGCTGGTGTATTAAAGGAGGCCCCACATCGCCTGGGGTGGCTGGGTCAGTTAAGCATCCGACCCTTGATTTCTATTCAGGTCATGATCTCAGGGTCATAAGATCAAGCCCTGTGTCAGGCTCCGAGCTGGGCATAGAGCCTGCTTCAGATTCTCTCCCTCTGCCACAACCCCACCTTCTCTTTCTAAAAAAAATAAAATAAAATAAAAATAAAAGGGCTCCACACTGCTGAACAGCTCTGGGACCAGAGCAACACAGCACAGCCAACAACTGCCACTGCCACAGGGTAAGCAGCCCAGGACTCTTCCAGCTAGCTTTCATCCCCATCCTGCTGACGTGGAGCTCTGTGGGCTCAAGACAGAAGAGCTGGCTTAGTGATAACAGCCGGCAGGTGCATAAGCCTGCTCATCCTGTTGGAACAGGCTGTCTAGTTGTCCCCTGCGATTACCAGAAGTCACGAAGGTACCAGTCGACTTGTGTTCACATTACCTGAGGCCCATCCTCCCGAAGACAGTATCTTCCTGTGATGCTCTATTTTTTAACTACTTATTCCTATAAGAGACAGTCTGTCCAGACTGCAGTCCAGTGCTTTTTCTTTATTGGAATTGCTATGCCCTATACTCATTACAGAACAAACTCTGTAATGGGATTGAGGTTTTTGGTTTTTGTTTGTTTTTGCTTTTTTTTTTTTTTTTTTTTTTTGCATAATCCCACCATTAAAGCACATGTCCAAGTGAAGATAAAAATATTCTCTATATGATAAAGAATTGGCCAATTCTAATGGGGAAAAATTAGTCAACCGTGGTCTGGGTGTCATATAAATGAAATAACTTGTTGACAGGATTTGGTTGTTGTTCTTTTGGGTTGACACAGATACAGTTTGAGTTATAGAAATGGTTACTCATTTTTTTCCATTTATGTCTAACTTTGACAGGCTTCTTGGAGTCTCCAGAATGGCTTACTGCGTCTCCAGCCATCCTAGAGCATACCTGGGTCTTCAGAGAAGCCTAATTAAAACTGTGGTTAGAAAAATCCTACTTTTAAACATATCTAATCCTAGAAATGTTGTCATGTGAAGACCATACAGGATGCCTAGGATCCTATTAATTCCAAATATTAGAGAATTCTTCATGTTTTTACTTATTAAAATGACTCCCTTAGCAGTTCCTGGGTGGCTCAGTCAGTTGATGATTCCAAGGTCATGATTCCAAGATCATGAAATAGCTCAGGTCATGATTCCAAGGTCCTGGGATCCAGCTCTGTGTGGTCAGGCTCCCTGCTCAGCAGGGAGTCTGGTTCTCCCTCTCCTTCTGCCCTTCCCCTCTGCTCATTTTCTCTCATAAATAAATAAATAATCTTTTTTTAAATAAATAATCTTTTAAAAAAATAAAATACTAAAAAAAAAAATGAGTCCCTTAATTTCCTACCACTGAATACAGTATCAAGACAATATATTTAATTTATAAATTTATATTTTCCCCAAACTATATTTCTAGAAATATGCCATATCAATGTCTTATAAAATCCATATGTTGGTATTCCATTTTATTTAAACTATCACTTGTTTTATCTTTATTTTTCTATTTGTTTCCACCCATCTTACTAGTACTTCTGGAGTCTAATAAATCTCTCATAGTTTCCCACATTTAAGCTACACCAGGCTAAAGAGATATTAACAACTCACATCTTGTTTCCATGGTCATTCCCTTGAAAATGAACCTTCTTCCATCACTTTTGTGTGCTTCCTCTTTCCCTGATAATCTTGTCTGCTTGAGTCCAAAAATATTTTGCTGCATGATATTGGGGGAGATGAGTTGTTTCATCATTTTCCCCACCACTGCTCCTGGATGAATGGGATCTCCTTGCGAACATTACATGGGCTTTACTCAGAAGCATCACACGTGACATCCCTAATTTTGCCCTACTCTTTCGATTTTCAAAAGCTTTTGAAGGATAATTTGAATGTTCTTCCTCTAAATCCCTCTATTCCTACCTTATAAGCACAAGCCTTCTTTGACACTTCTTTGGAAAACTTTGCTGGCTTCCCTTTAAGAAATTCAGCCTTGATCTCACTGTTCCATCATCTCCCTGGTCATATCCCTCCTGCCCTCCAACTCTTCCAGCTTTTCAAACATCTGTTCTCCTGCTGATATTCCTTCCATCATGCAGGTAAAACAAAAGGCTTGCCCCCCAGTTTTCATGTCCCGCTCTCCTCACTGATAATCATACAAAATCCAGTAACAACTCACCACTACTCACAGCCTATAGCAAAACATTTCATTAAATTTGCCCCGATTTTCCATAAGGCTCAACATAAAATTTTCAACAAACAAAATTATGTGTTCTCTAATAATGGCTTGTGAATGCCTGATTTTTTACATTTCTACATCTTTATTTTCATTTCTATTTAATTTTGCCTCTTTTAATCACTCTAAACGCCATGCCCAAACTCTTAACATCCTTGCTCACATTGGATGTATCTTCAAGATTTTCCATTTTCTTACGTTTTTAGAATTTTTCCCTATGTTTGAGATCACACAATCCGTTTTTCTGGCATAATTCTTACACCTCAAATACTGACTCTTTTTTCTCTTACTACCAGTGGGACACTCTCTGCATATGTTATAATATGGGATTTACACTACTCTACTGTTTCTTTTCTATCTTTAAAATCTACCAGCCTTAAATAACAGTTATTGCCCTAGGAAAAAAAAATCAGAAATCCACAATATAGCAAGAGCCATGACAGCCTCATATTGCTACAGGTTTTTTCCCTCTCCACCATTGAGAATAAAGATGAATGTCTTTCACGTTTGTATAGACTCTTCATACATTACAGTAACTTGGCTGGTACCTACAATTTGAATGATCTTAGAGAAAACCTGTGTTTGCTGATCCAAATGTTGTTCTCGGTCTAAACCTAATAAAATTCCCTCCTTTGGCACCTTCCGTTGTTTTTTCCCTAAGATCAACATCAGTCATCGGTCTTCTGTCGCACAAACAAGATCTGGGGAAGTGTTCAGAAACCTGTTTAACAGTCTTTGGCTTTGGCAAGCTTCTCGTAGGCAGAACTCTCCCATAAATTCTTTAATCAGCATTCAAAATATCAATGAAATCAAGTTGCAATACCTGCCTTCTCCTTCTCTGTACTGGTCATCTCACTTCTCTTCCATGTGCCATGAAGTGCTGTGAATGTTTGGCCACTCGGCCTTCAAAAATGCAGAGAGAGTGGGTGCCTGGGTGGCTCAGTGTTTGAGCGTCTGTGTTTGGCTCAGGTCATGATCCCGGGGTCCTGGGATGGAGTCTCGCATCAGGGTCCCCGCAGGGAGCCTGCTTCTCTCTCTGCCTGTCTCTGCCTCTCTCTGTGTGTCTCTCATGAATAAATAAATAAAATCTTTATTAAAAAATGCAGAAAGAAGCCACCTAAGTTGGAAATGTTTGTTATCCCTACAGGCTTGATCACATTGCTAACATAGGGCCATAAATGATATTTCAAAAGATACTACCAATTACATTCTTTGTAGAACTGTTTCGTTGGAAGAAAACTAATTGGCTTTCTTCAAAACACACACACACACACACACACACACACACACCTTACACAATCAGACACTCTTAGGTTATTCTCTCTTGTTGATAATGCCAGTCTTCTAAGTCTGCAGTATCCGGGCGTCACGTTATGAGGTGAGCTGGGTGTGGCCAGTGAAACCAGTGGGAGATCAGGAGAATCCCGAGGAGCTGGTGCTTCATAAGCTGAGTCAGGACAAGGCCCAGCTGGCCCTCCTCTCATGGAGAATCTATTCCCTCTGGCTCTCAGAGGTTGGAGGTTTCTTTGCCATTAAACACTTTACTTCTTTGGTCTTAACTCTATCATTTTTCCACATCCTCTAATCTCAGGATATAGCTCTTCCCGCTCTGGAAACAGTTCTTAAAAGTACTTTATTATTCACATTATCTCTTTCAGCACCATTTAATCTACTGGTGCTCTATAGTTGAGCACCCATTCTGTTCTT
This sequence comes from Canis aureus, assembly GCF_053574225.1. NCBI lineage: Eukaryota > Metazoa > Chordata > Mammalia > Carnivora > Canidae > Canis > Canis aureus. The sequence goes on along the minus strand of NC_135611.1, from coordinate 15,802,979 downwards.
GCAAATCAGATGGATTTGCCATTGCTTGACTTCTTTTCTATCAACTCATCCTGTATATAAATTCCTCTGTTATTTGTTCTTTGATTCCTGTTATTCATGCTCTGATTTCTTCACTGTTTTCCTATACAAATAAGTGTCTTTTTGAACACCTTTAGTCTCATCTCTTTGTCTTGAAAGCAGCCTCTCTCTTGCTTCATTACATGTCCCAGCCCTCTGCAATGGTTTTAGATGGAATTTTGGCTTACATTTTTTAATTCAACATATTCTAAAGTGAAATTAGTCCTCTACTATGGTGGAACTAACTAAATTTTCCAGATTCTGCAAATTAATTTGATATTCCCTTAAAATTATGAGGGAAAAGCAATTTTCATTCAGATGTTAGGAAATGTTTTTCAAACAATATTTACTTAATATCTCTGTCTAGAACATACTTGTTTCGTGCTGGTCTCAGCCTCTCAATTACCAGTGTTATGGTTGGACCAGCCCTTGCGGTTCATATTATAACTGCTGGATGCTCTTCAACAATAACCACTAGGAAACTTTGAGAAAATAAAGGTTTATTACTTACAGGACCTGGAAATTACACAGCACACCTGGGGCCACACAGTCAGGTTTCGAGTAGAGAGAGAGCACAAAGGCTGGGGTCCTGCTTTTACTAGGGTTGAGGGTGGGACCTAGGGTTTCTCAGGCTCACTCTTTATTGTTGAATTTAAGACATAAGAGTGGGAATTTAAAGTGCCAAAAGGAAAAAAAAAAGCAAAAACAAACAAACAAACAGTGGCCCAATGGTCAGTTAATCAAAATCAACCAAGATCTGTAAAACAAAGATGGTGGGGGGGTAGGGGGGGTGGAGGTGGACAGGTTGGGGGGTGGAGGTGGACAGGTTGGCGTGTGCAGCTGACCTGGCTCTTTCTCTGGTCAAGTGACTGACAGTAAGTTTATTCAAGATAGCCCTCTTTGAAGTGGATGCCTTCACAATCAAAGCCTAAGTCAGGCACTTGCGTTATAAAAAGAAAAGCCAACGCCAGGGCTTACACTACAATTCTGTGCCAGACATTTGGGATATACAGACACTTCTCTCCACACTCACAAGTTCAACATCTACCTGTGGAGCTAAGTGTGCAAAGAAACAACTGCATCTAATGAAGCACATACCACCATGAGGGTAGGTCCAAGAGGTCTCCATTGGTAGGAAGTGATCAAAGAGATTCCAAGAGAAGAGAAACGGGAAGTGTTAAAGGAGGAGCCTGTTTGCCAATTGGCAAGCCATAGAGCTAGTGGGAAAGTGGAAAGGAGAGAGCATTGCATGCAGAAGGAAAAAATCATATTCAAGTCAAAGATTAAAGAAAAATGTATTTAAAGAACTACATATGCTAATTGCCTTAACATAGTTAAAGCCAACTATGCAACCAGCCTATCAACAACAACCTCCGTTTGTGGAAAACCTGGCAGTCCATGTTATCTCATTTAATCCTAACAATTTTGCAGTTAAGACATCATGTCCATTTTATGGATGAAGAAACTGAGGCTTTGAGATTTTGAGATTTTTTTTTAATGTACCTAACCTCAATCAGTCATTAAATGATAGAGTCAGAAATGAATTCACCTGTGTCTGATTCCATTGCCCAGACTTCTTCCACTACACCAGTATCTCTTCCAAATTTCATTCTGTAGGTGCTGGAGAACCAGAATACAGTTTTATATAAAAAGAAGAACTTGATCAGATTTGCCTTTTGGAGAAAACTGGTTTGAGAAGAGATGAACTGTAGGTAGGGAGTCCTTTAAAAAGACTATTTTGGGGGCAGCCCAGGTGGCTCAGCGGTTTAGCGCCACCTTCAGCCCAGGGTGTGATCCTAGAGACCTGGGATCGAGTCCCACATCAGGCTCCCTGCATGGAGCCTGCTTCTCCCTCTGCCTGTGTCTCTGCCTCTCTCTCTCTGTGTCTCTCATGAATATATAAATAAAACCTTAAAAAAAAAAAAGACTATTTTGATAACCCGGGGAAGAGATGATGGGGATCTTAATTGGGATAGGGAGTGGTAAGGGTAGAAAAGAGGATGTAACTTCAAGGAACAATTAGGATTTAGAATGGACAGCCCATAATGATTGGCTGAGCCTTGAGGATGACTGAGAGGAAAGCATTTGAGCAGTGTCTCTTGGGGCTCTGACAGTACCACTTGGTGAATAGTTGTACCATTCTCAGAGGCAGAGAAGAGAAATGGGTGAGAAAATGTGAGAGATGAGCTTGGTTTCTTTCTCCAGACTGGCCATGCGTGGGACAGACTAGGGTGTCCAACAGGCAGTAAATCTCTAGCTGAGGAGCAGAGGTATAAGCACACCTGGCTCCGGGGGTCCCAAACACACAAGGTTCGGCCACTAGCCACAGCAGGATCCCAAGGCAGAGAGATGGGAGGCGGTAAAACAAGAAAGCTATTTATTTCAGTGACACCAACATGAGGAAGACAGCAGACCAGCATCTCAAAGACAACCTCCAAAATGCTAAAAGTACTTCCAGGTTTATATAAGAAAACATGGGACAAAGGTCGGTGGGTACATGCAGGTGGCAGGAGGGTCGGGTCAAACATTGTCTTGGGGTCAATCACACAGGGTCTTGCTGCCTCAGGGCAGCCCTTATGGCTTGAAGACAGTTTCAGTTCCATCAGGGGGATGCTCCCCCCAAGTCTTTGCCTGAATAAAGAGATATGCTAGAAAGAACTTCATCAGTTACAAGTACAGACTGAAGTCAAAATGGAGCTGGTCCATGTCCTCTTTCAAATCAGATGGGGGCTCAAGACTGAACTCAGAGCTGGAGATAAAAAAATTAGTAATCAGTATATGTCTGAAGTCATGGATATGTAGAATATTGAGTGGGAAGCACATAAAGTATGGCGGGGGATGGGGGAGACATAGAAGAACAGAGCAAAGAGGTGAGAAGAAAAAGGAAAGTCATTAAAGGAGCCTAAAGGCCACCATCAATGTAGGAAGAGAAGAGGAGGGCGGCGTTGGAGACCCAGAAAGAGGAGTGGTTACTACGGGCATGATGATGGTGGCAGCATGATGCTCCCCAAAGACTCCCACCATGTGTAATGCTGCTCTCTCTTGAGTGTGGCCTCAATTCAGCAGCTTGCTTCTAACTAAAAGAACACAGCAAAAGTGAGGGAGGCTAGTTTATTAAAAGATCGCCACTTCCATCTGGGGCACTCATGCTGGTGGAAGGCAGCTGCCACGTTATGACGTGGTCGTAGGGAAAGAGAAACCTGCTGCCACGTCAGGAAGCCTGTGGAGAGGCCCATGTGGTGACCTAGCAAAACCTGCCGGCAGCCACTGGGAGTACACTTGCTTACAACCCCCACCCCCACCCCACTGCTGAGCCTCAGCTCCACCCTCACCTCTGGAGAGACTCTGAACCAGAGCCACCAGCTTCACTGTTTCTGTGCCCCTTGACGCACAGAAATTAAAATAACAAATATGTGTTGTTTTAAGGCACCAAGTTTGAGATAATTCGTTGTGTCGCTATTGATAACTAATATAATCCCCCAGCAAAGACAGCCCAAAGTAAGAGAGGACCAGAAGGACCCCTGCTGACTTAGCAGTCACTGCTTTGGTTTTTGTCATACATACACCTGTCAAATTTCTTTTTTAGGATTTTATTTAGTTGAAGGAGAGAGAGAGAGAGAGCAGGAGCAGGGGACGGGGAGAGGGAGAAGCAGACTCCCCGCTGAGCTGGGAGCCCGATGCAGGGCTCCATCCCAGGACCTGATCCGAAAGCAGATGTTTAACCAACTGAGCCACCCAGGCACCCGCATCTGTCAATTCTGAGGTCTCCTTCATGATTTTGGCCATACATTCTGGCCTGTAAATAGTGCATAGGTATATAGTGAAAAGCATTACGGGGTAGCGGTAAAGGGCACAGGCTCTGGAGTCAAATTCCTGTATACCTCTGATTCCTGTGTAGACTTGGGCATGTGACTTTACCTCTCTGGCTTTGGTGCCTTGATTTTTTTTTTTTTTTTTTTTTTAGAGAGAGATTTTATTTCATTATTTGAGAAAAAGAGAAGAGAACAAGCAGGGGGAGCAGCAGAGAGAGAGGGGGAAGCAGGCTCCCTGATGAGTGCAGAGCCTGACTCAGGGCTGGATCCCAGGACCCTGGGATCATGATCTGAGCCAAAGGCAGATGCTTAACCAACTGAGCCACCCAGGTGCCCCTGGTGCCCTGATTCTTACGAAGGATATTAAAGCCATTCCTGAAGTGTTATTAGGAGGAAGACGTGAATTAGTACTTGCCACGCTCTCAAAACAGTTCCTGAAGCGCTACAGATACTCCATCAACACTAACTACTATTAATGGGGTTGGGTGTGAGTGTGTGTGTGCATGTGCAGAGAGAGAGATCCGTCAATTTATAGTTCCATACTGACTCAACTGTCACCTCCCTTGGTCATTCTTTATTTTCAATTCCATCATGTTTTCCCCCTGAGATACAGTTCCTTATTCACTATATTTACAAACCCCACCTTCTTCTTCCTTGGCTGAAGCTCATGATCCTGTGAACTGCCCCAGACTTCCCTTCATACACCGTTAGAACAGTCCCTGACTTAATCCTGACCCTGCACCTAACCAACCCATCCCTAACCATAAACTTAATCCTATCAACAAGTGTTATAAAACCACACACCTAAATCTCTCACTAGGCAGGATTCCCACTGTTGAACCCTGTGCTTATTCCACACTTTGCCAGGGGGCTGCCCACACAGGCTGCCTCCAGGAGCCGCCAACCATGAGTTACCTGCTTTACACGTTGTACAAAGGTGCAGATGACTTCCCTTAGGTCCCCAAGGCTTCCTCCGTCTTCTCCTCCTTACTCCAGGGCATATGTTATTCCTGTTTCCTTCGGGATTCGGGTCCCATCCGGTGCATATCAAGCAAGTCTACTGTCTTGGGTCTCCCCAGCTCCTGACAGCCACAGGCCCCTCCTTTCCTTTCCTCCACCGTGGCCCTGCCCTTCCTCATGTCCTTGGTGGGGCAGGAGCCCTCCTCATCACGCGGTTGCCACAGCTCATGGGGCCTACCTCTAAGGTAGGGGCAGCCTTTCAGCACCCCTGCTCCCTTTTCCTCCACCCTGCGTTTCCCCCGGGATTCTGGGGCCCCTCGCGCGATCTCACCTTCCACCTGTAGGTGGCACCCTTGCATCAATCAGGGCAGGTAGGACCGGCTGGGGCCTCTCGGGGTCACAGCTGCCCTCTGAGGCAGCGGCACCCCAGGCCCTTCTTCCTCACGAAGATGCTCTGCCACCTGCATGAAGACACGGTGGCTGGGCCCTTGTCTCCACACCTGGAAGGCTTCCACTAACGGCATATTTCCTGGAATGATTTCTTCACCTGCACCTGTAATCTGTTTGCTTTTGGGCTCCGGTAAAATCCCTTAACCTCTCAAAGCCTCACCGTGGTCATCTGTGGGGTTGATAATAATAGACCCCTTCAACTGCGGGGATGCTGTTTAAGGGACATAATATATGCAAATGCAGGCCCACAGCAAACAAGCGATACATGGGGGAGTGCTGTTGCTGTCATCAGCCTCCAGCAGCTCTGCCACTCTGTCCGGGAGGTAAAAAAAAAAAAAAAAGAAAAGAAAAGAAAAGAAAAGAAAAGAAAAAAAATCTAAAATCTGGTTTAACTCCATCTTCCCTGGGGTACAACAGTTGCATATCCCCAAATAGGTCTTCTTCTTTTCCAAAAATATCACCATCCCAGAAGAAGCCCTGATTGCCTCAATCCCACTATTCTATTTCTGGAAGGAATGGTGAGCATTTTTCATCCTCAACGTGCTAAGTAAAATCACAACAAACTCCTTCTAAGGGTCCTGTCCTTCGTTCTCCTAAATGATCTCCAAAACAAATCCATTTGCTCTCCAGGCCTGAAGCTGAACATCAGACTTCTTACTGGGAAGAATCCAGTTTATGAAAGAGATTTCCCTTAGGTAGACTACCTGAACTGCTGGTCGGGGTGCCCCGCCAGGTAAGAGTCTCTTGGTGCACAGTTGCTTCCGTCTCCCATAAAAAGATTCCTCGCAGCCAATGTGCCTTCGATGGCACGTTGGTGGGGCTCCCTCCCTCTTTCACAGACTTCCAAGACGTTCTTCACTTCTCTGCTTATTTCAGTCCTAACTACCTAGGAGCTGTGTGAAAGGCAAAACAGACATCATTCGCTTCCTTTCCCCCCTTCTCAGTCTCTTGTTCTGGTGCCTTCTACATGCAACAGGCCCTTCCACGTTTTGCTGTCTCTGCCCCTTGCTAGGTCACACTGCAGTGGACTCTCATCAGGCTCACAAGTCATAACCCAAATCCTCCATCACTAAACAGGGTACTTGTGCTGATTACTGACCCCAAGAGGCTTTAAGAATCAGACCCACCCCTGGCTCTAACTGCCCTGGTTGGCCTCTTAGACCACTTTCCCAACTGAAGTCATATCAGCAACTCTTGGCTGGTTTCTCTCTCCCAGCTGACTCTGTTCTCAGCTCCTGACCACCCGGGGAGTTAGTTTGATCAGGATGTCAGTTTTATAGATGAGAAAATGCAAGCAAAAGGAATGAAGAACTTGCCTGGGGTGTATTCGATGTGTAGAAACAGGGACAAGTTCACGACCCCACTTTTCCTATAAGAAAAAAGGGGGCCCTTCCCAAATATTCTCAGTGGGATGGTTCCATGAACGCTGCCCTTGTGTGAAAAACATTTCAGTTCCCATGCTTTTGTGTCTATCCCTCTTTGTGCCCCACACTGACAAAGTTCCGCCACCCCTGGCAAAAGTGAGAATGAGACTAATTGGTTCTATAAAGTTGATTTGTTTCATGAACCCACACAAAAAGGAGAAACACCCTATGTGCGCACAGAGAGGAAAAATGCTGTGACTTTGGACAAGTCCCCTGGACTATACCTCAGTTTTTGTCAATAGTAAAATTAGAGGGCTAGATTTGGGGTGCCTGGGAGGCTCAGTGATTGAGCATCTGCCTTCAGCTCAGGTCGTGATCCCGGGGTCCTGGGATCAAGTCCCACATCAGTCCTGCTTCTCTCTCTGCCTATGTCTCTGCCTCTCTCTCTGTGTCTCTCATGAATAAATAAATAAGACTTTAAAAAAAAAAAAAAGAGAGGAGGGGTAGATTTGACTATCTCTAAGTTCCCTTGTATTCAAAAATTTATGTAATGTTCTTATGTTAACAATGATACAAACAATATAAAGGGAAATATTTCAATCTCCTTTCTTGACAAAGAGGACATTAAAAAACATAAAAACACACGGAGATTCACAATTCTTATTAGTAATAGTGAGTTTTTTTTAATAGTAGGTAATCTTTAATGTATGCTTACTATGTGGCCATTGGTGCTGAACAATTGTCATGGATTCTCTGATTTAATCCTCCTGAGAACCCTGCGAGGTAGGTAGTAGTATTTACACCCACTTTACAGATGAGGAAATGCAGGCACACAACAGGACTAAATAATTTTCTCAAAATCACTGGGTAGTAGCAGAGCCAAGACACACAGGAGGTGAGACTCCCGAGATGCCCTCTTAGCCATCTCGCTCCCCTGCTTTTGCTTTCTGAATGCTTTTTAAAGAGAGAAAAATATGTAATTAGTGGCTATTACTTTTCCAGTATAATATAGCACTAATTTACTCATTTAAGTCATCTACAACTTCTCCTTTAATAAGTTATCAATAAGCATATTTAGAGCTGTTTCTTGCAATTATTTGTTGCATACAGATTTCAGAATAATGTCAAGAATAACAAATAGTTTTTACTTACACAGGGACTTGCAAATTGAGTTTCCATCATCTGCAAAACCTCTCCACATAAAATTAGTCATCCTATTTTATACTTTATTTTTAGGTTGCTTTATGTTCTCTTAACATTTGGTTAAACATCAAAATTCACAGCAATCTATCTGTATGTGAGGACTTACTTACCAGAGGCTCAAAAATTAATTTATAGTCCATGCTAATTTTAGGAATTAGTGTGTTTTTAAATAACACGCACCTTGCCCAGCTTTTAAAGGATTTGTTATGAATAAGAAGTGATTATTATGCATATGTGTCATGCTGAGTGTACATGCGAATTTAACAGTGAATATATTTCAAGCATTTTTTCCTGCCATTAACTCTATTCTTTGATAAAGCATCAAAACGAAAATAATAAGCCAAACCCACACATTGCTAAAACACTAAAAGTGGAGAAATTCCTACTCCAGTTACTGGCAACTTACATTTTTTATATGAAATGTAACTTAATATTATATTACTCTCATTTTTTTAAATTATTAATCATCTCACATGACATCCATAATACCAATAACAATAGCAAAAGTAAAGAAGAAATTATTTAAATGCATTCTTTCAAAGGATATGCCACTTGAAGATGAATTATAAAAATGAACATTTAAGCATGATTGTTTTGTTTCAGCAAAGCACAAACTGGGTGAGGTGAACAAGGTTATAAACACACATTGTGATTTTTGAGCATTCGTGCTGTGTTTCACAACTCTTGAGATGCTAGTGTCACATCTAGGAGCACTGTCTGAGAGACTGCATGGGAAGCTTAATTTAAAACCATCGGCCTCCTCACTGCACACAGTATGACATAATCAAAGAACATACGCTCTGACTTCACACCACTAATGCTGTCATGTAGATTATATTCAGACCAAGAATTGAAATTTCATAACAAAACATATTTCTATAGTTGAATCTAGGACATCACATAAGACATAGCTCATGGAGTCTGGGGCATGACGGACACCAATATGTGATAATAAATCCGAAATAGAGAGCATGCTGGTTATCCTTCTGGATTAGTTTTCTATTGCTGTTGTAACAAATTACTGCATCATTAGTGGCTCAAAACAGCATCAATTAATGATCTCACGGTTCCGTAGATCAGAGGTATGGTGTGTGTCCCACTGGGATAAGGTCAGTTGACATAGTGAGCCATGCTCCCCTCAGGAGGCTCCCAGGGAGGGTGTTTCCTTGCCTTTTCCATCTTCTAGAGGCTACTCTCATTCTTGTGCTTATGGCCCCTTCCACCATCTTCAAAGCCAGCAACCGCCAGCAGAGTCCTCATGTCGTGTTACTCTGCCTCTGCCTTTTTTGCCTACCTCTTTCCATTTTTAAGGACCCTTGTGATTACATTGAGCCCCCCTTGGATGATCCAGGATAATCCCCCTAATGGAACGTCAGTTCGTTAGCACCCCGAGTTCCACTTTGCCACATAACCTAACCCAGTTATGGGTTCTGAGGATCAGAACACAAACACCTCTGAGAGACCATGGCCAGCACACCTTCTAAATGGTTAAGAGGAAACCTTGATAAAATGCCCTGAAGTTCCCATGAGTTTTTCTCAGACCTCAGAGGAGATGTGTCCTAGCCATGAGGTTTTCCAGCTGTACCCAGCAGAGGCTCTACCAGATTTTTTTCATCTTCTCAGGCATTTCTAAAATCAGAAGTCATCGTCAGCCCCAGACATGCTCTTTTTTCCAATGCCAATTAATAAGGGGCATAGAGAATTTTCATAGTTTGCCTACCAAACTCCAGGACAAGCCAGAATCAATATTTTGCAATTCCTCATTTTCTCTGACACCCCACATCAATTGTTTTTTATTCCATCCAGTAAACAATTATCTAGTGCCAACAAAATGCCTGGCACTGTGCTAGGTACTGAGACACAGAGAGAAAAATGAGAACTATGCTCTTGAGGAGCTCACTGTGTGTGTACCGCATATGTACAAACGTGTGCATGTGCGTACATGAACGTGTACACATGTATATGCATATTTGTGTATGTACGTGCATGGTGTGTGCCTGTCACATGTGCACGTGTGTGTGTGTGTGTGTGTGTGTGAGAGAGAGAGAGAGAGAGAGAGAAAAGGAAGGCTGTTGAGACAAAAAACATCCAGGACAGGCAGAAAAAAATAAAAAAGACCGTATTTGCATGTATTGCAGACACACCTGCCATACTGCTTTTCTGCCTCTCTCCCCCTCTCAGGTCCTGCTGCAACATCCCTGGCTCAGGCCATTTTCACATCTCGCCTCAGCTGCTGCAGGTCTCCCAGCTGGTCCCCATCCCATCAGTCTCCCACCTCCAAATGCTCCACACTCAAACATAAGCACAGCTGCACTATGGCACTCCCTGGCTCCAGAGCAACACCTTCCTCCTGGCCTAGGCTATCACATACACATTAGTCCACATGGCATCCAAGGACCTCTGGGCTCCATCTACCCTTCCAGTTCTAGCTCCTTTTAATGTCATGTGTACTTGGGTTAACCCCTCGGAATCAGCTTGTGCTTTCCCGGCCTCTCCCTCTGACCACTGACCATCAGATCCAAGGAATGTCCGGTCTTCAGAACCCGACCAGCCAACACTCCTGCCACTGAGCATCCTTCCGTCCCATTCTTCTGTCTCCACTGGGGGAAAAAAAAATCTCTCTCTAATTGGGCCTCCCATGGTACTTCATTTTTTATCCTTTGATAGAAACTACTCATTTCTGCCTTAGATCTTCTACTTTGCTAACTATCAAGGCCCTTCTGCCAGATTATAAACTCCCTGAATGCAGTCACTGGTTCTCTTTCTCTTTGAAACACCTATAACTAGCACAGCACCTTGCCCACAGCAAGGATGCTGTATTCAAGTTTGTCAGATTCAACGGAATGGATCAGCAGCGTCAACGTCCAGAATGTTGGCATGAGCACTGAATGTTTCTACGGCTAGTTCTCCTTGGAGGTGATGGTGGTAGGGTGCAGGTTCCTCCTCCCAGAGTCACAAATACAGTGACACAGACAGGAAGTGACAGGCATCAACCGTGAGGGAACTGATTTCTTCTGAGAAGACTAAACGTTACTGATCAACCTACAAATTCAAAGGACAGAATAAATATATTGTACGTTACACAAAAACAAAAGTAAAGCAACACAGAACTGCAAATGGCCTTAGTAAAACCAGTATAGAAACATCATCCGACTCGTACATCAATGCTACAGAGAAGGAGCCTGTAGAGTAAGAGGAATTGCTGGTTTTGTGAATATGTCTGCGTGTTTTTAATATAACAACAGTTCTGTAATGAATATTTAAGGGAAGACAGGCTATGAAGCCACAAAAGTGTTTTTAATGTGTCGCTGTCATCAGTTCTACTAAGTAATTATCACTACAAATCCAAAAAATATCTTGAATGGGTAATACTGATAGTCTAGATCATGGAATTGCATTGGAAGGATATTAGCTGACTCAGGAGACTCATTATGACGAAGTATTGAGCTGCTTACCACTCATCTCAATTGTAAAACCGTAAACCACACTGGATGGGCAGTGGCTGCTAATCAGGGTCAGTGTGAGGTAGCAAAAATAACACTGAAAGAGGGTCAAGAGCCCTAGCTCCGTCGTCGTTAGCTCAGTGACCTTGGGAGCTCTTAATAAAGATCATCCCATAGGAAAAAAGCAGATCCCTTCCTTAGAGAAATACAGCTATCCTGGCAGCTGAAGCTGCTCATTCTCAGAAAACACCCTTAAATTGCAGAAAGATTACACACACACACACACACACACCCTACACACATTCACTCACCTTTCCCAGACTAATACCTTCTTGCTTAATGGGCCAGTTTAGTACTACTATTAACCAGATGATTATAATTTGAGCAAGTGTTATCCATCCATGTCCTAAATAACAGTAGCTGACATAAAAATGATCAAACTGCTTTCTCACCCATAGAATGTATCAGCCAGAGGTCAAGGCCAAAGTTACTATATTTATTTCTGAATCTACTTTTGAACAATAATAATATTACTACATGGTATTTTTAAATTTCCAAAGCACCTGCCAACTATTTCATCTAATCCTAATAGCCCAGGAAAGTCAATGAGACACATTTTCTACAGTGTGCGGAACTGGTGTTGGTGGGCTCTCCGAGTGCCTCTCGCTAAGCTGAACTTGGGGATACGAAAGCGATTAAGACAAGGTTCTTGATCTCAGGTTGCTCTTGGTTAGTGGTAGAGACAACACATTGTGTTCTAATTATTTCTCTGTGCATCCTAGACGTCCTAGGGGAGTACAAAGAAGAGGATTGTATTTCTACTGGAGAAAGAGAAGTGTGTGGGGTGGGGGGAGTCTGCACAGAGAAAGATGTAAGAGATGGCTTCCCTGAGAAGGTGACTTTGTCACTGGATCCAAGTCCCCATTCTGTTTCTAGGAGAAGCTCAGAGTGATACTGAATCTCTGTGAGCGTGATAGTCCTTGTCAATTAAATATGGGTAACAATGCTGAATTCACAAGGATGGAATTACTAGGAGGATGGAATGAGACAGCATATGGGGAAGCAATTTGTAAACAGCAAAGCACCCCATAAATACAGTATTATTATTTCTGCTTTGCAGAAGTACTGACTTGGTTGGCTCGAAAGGTGAATGGTTTGCCCAAGATTGCCCCACATTCCAAGCCACTGTTCCACCTCATACTCTGGTGGTCCTCCCCAGCACTGCCCACTGAAATTCTGGGGGACATTTGGAAAGCATTCATCCTGAAAACATTTTATGGCCCTAAAATCATGTTAACATTTTCATATAAACAAACGTTCCAACATCTGAAGACTTTTCTACTATACGTTTCCTCTAAATCCTAAGAGGATACTCTCCATAAAAGCAAGATCCAACAGAGTATTATTGTAAGGGAAGAATCATGATGGGGAAAATCTTAAATATTTAATACAGGGATAAAACAGTATATACTTTTTTTTTTCAAAGGATTTTAAACTACCCAAAGTCTCAGAGAATAAAATATGGCAGACCTTCAACTGTTTTAAGTGATTTGACTGTGAACTTCAATAGAAAATGTTTGAATAGAAATGTGCCTTGCATCTCATAGGTACCCAACAACTGTTGAATTCAGAGATTTAGCCCCATCATTTTTACTCCTAATATTGTAATATTTAAATTTCTCCCCTCATATATCTATAAACCTTGCTTTAAGCAAACCTATTATAGCCCATTGTTGAATTCTTCAAAGGCAATATTTTTATTTAAATCTGATGAAGTCTCATCCATATAAATAGCTATATATACAATTGTTCCTCCCTTCTTAATAATGGGTCTAGAAAAGCTTAAGTTAAAAAATGTATATTTATTGTATACTACACAGTATGTATTGGTAAATGGAAATATTCAGACATTCATGGGAAATTCACAAATAGTAGTATTTACTGAAGGCATCCAACTCTATTAGTCAGAGTTCCCCAAAGAAATGGAACCAGTAGGTGACAGATAAATAATAAAGAATTGACTCATGCAATTATGGAGGCTGGCAAATTCCAAACCTGCAGAGCTGGTGTCCATCACAGGCAGGAGAATTCTCTTATTCAGAGAGCCAGCCTTTTTTATTTTTTATCCTATTCAGGACTTCCACTGATTGAATGGGGGCCCTTCCACAGTGGGAAGAGCAATCTGCTTTATTTAATCTACCAATTTAAATGTTCATCTCATCCAAAACACCCTCACAGAAACACCCACAACAACACTGACCAAATATTCAGGCACCCTGTGGCCCCATCAAGGTAACACACTAAACTACCGTGGCCGCCCCCCACCTGCCACCCTGCCACCAAAACAAAAACAAAAACAAAAAAAACCCTGTTTTGTTTTTTCTCTAAGTTATGGTAGGGAATTAATCACCAAGGAGAAATCGCTTCAACAACACATGAAGATAACGGTTCTCTTTTTAGATACAAGGCAGTATAAACTCCTGGGGACCTAAAGACTCTAGCATATGGATTCGGCTGCTCTGAATCAAAGTTCATCTTCCCCATCGTCCCCCATTATATATTCTGGGTACCTGTCTGGGCCACACCTTCCTCGTCCATTAAAATGGGAAAATAATAGTGCCTACTGAGCAGAGTAGTTGGAAAGATGAAATGAGATGACTCCGGTAATGTATGCCTGCCACATAACAAGTTCTCAATAAACGCTGGCTGCTGTAATAAGAGTTACTGTTGTAACTGTGAGTTCTAATCCTAGGCCTTGCCAAAACCTATGAAAATATGGCATAACTGCCTTCACCAGGATATTTCTTTCTATGGCGCACATTTGGGAATTGTATCAGTTACTGATGCGCACATACTTTTATCAGTTGTTGTTAATACATGTAGATCATTTGGCCACGAGTACAAGTAAAACGTTTAGTAACCAATCAATTCAATCAAAATATCTTTCCGTATTTAGAAAATCAATGGTGGGGGTGGAGGGGAGAAATGCTAGAAGTGTTTCCCCCCCCCCCCCCCCCCCCCCCCCCCGGAAGGACTGTAAAAAGAGAGAGATGTGGATGCGGAGCTGGGCTGAGGTTCCCCCTCTACTCACGGGCTAAACCTAAGTTGTAGTCAATAAATAACCTGCGAAGAACTTGGCATTCAAGGGTAGGAGGCAGGACAAAGGAGAGGCTTGTCTCTCCTGTCGACCTTGTCTGACCCCACAACCGAAAAGCCTGGACTAGAGTCAGAAACTGCCCTCTGGACCGGCCTTGTCACGGTGACTGTGTGATTCAAGAAGGCTCTCTTCACCCGAGGGTAGTCCCAGCTCCCTCCTCTGAAACTGCTGACCTTTCAGGTAACTCGGGCCCCATCTCTACTTCGCACAAAGGTTTAAAACCCTACGGGGCTGCTGAGGACAAAGGGGGAAAATGGGAGCATTGGGAGAAATTCCTCCAAGTAAATGATAGAGCTTTTCCTCTCCGTCTGCCATCTCGCCCCACTTCTCCTCCTGGAAATTCCGTCTGTGGCATCCTCAAGGTCAAGGTTAAACCCAGGTTCCTGTTCCTCTCCTTCCCCATCCTGTTTGCCTGTCTCTTCCAGTTCTCAGGAACTGCCTCTTCCAGAATCCAGGATCTATGCAGAATAGGTCACTTCAACTTCAGGGGGCGTTGGGGGGTGGGGGGTGTAGATGCACCCCCAGCCCACCCCAGGACGACCTACCTCCCTTCCTCTTGCTCCCCCTCAACATTTCCCTACTCTCTCAGCCAATAGAGGAGTTTAAACATTTAAATGTGGTATCTCAACTGCATTTAAAGGATTAACCCCTTTTGCCCCTCACTGCTCTAAAGCGCGGGGTGCCGACCGGACCCTGGTTGCCTTCGTCTGGTGGGGTTCCAGACCGCTCCTCTCAAGGAAGGAGCGCACATTCCTGGCACCAATTGGCTAATTCAATTTACTTCCACGGCATTAGCCTCTGTCGGAATATTCATGAGCAGGGGAATGAGGACCCGCGGCGCAGGCGGGCGGCAGCCACTCGGGCCGGGGACGGCGCGCGGCGGGGGCGGCGGACGGCGCGCCGCGCTCGGGGGACGGTGACCGCGACCCGGCGGCTCTGGTCCCCGGCGGGCGGCCGCGGGGGCGCGCGGGGCGCGGGGGGCGCGGGGGCGGGGCGGCGGCCGCGGGGTGGGCGCGCCGGGCACTGCCGCCCAACTCTCGGCGGCCGCGCGGACACTTTGCCAAAGACCCGAAGGCGGAAGAGCCGGGACTCCGTGGAGAGAGGGGGTCGGGGGGTGGGGGGCGGGGGCGCAGGGACCCCGCGGGACGCCGGCCGCCGGCGGGGCTGGCAGCGATGTGAGCCGGACGCCCGCCCCGAAGGAGTCTGCACCCGACGTCCCCGGAGAGTCGCCGGCCGAACCAGGTACAGGGGGGCGCTCGGGCGGGGCGCGGGGCGCGGGGCGCGGGGTCCGCTCGCTCCGGCAGCCGCCCCCCGGCGCTGCGCGCGGTCCCTCGCCGTCCCCGCAGGGAGCAGCCGCCGCGGCGAGTTGGACTTGCTCGGACTTCGGGGGAACGGGGCGTGAAGGGGCTGCCCCGGGCTGGGGAGCTGCTCTCCGGGGCCCGGGAGCTGCGCCCGGGGTGGGGGTGCGCCGGGCCGCGGGGGTGCGCCCGGGGCCGGGGCAGACGGAGGACGCTGCGCCTGGGGAGGGGGGGATGCGCCCGGGGCCGGGAGCTGCGCCCGGGGGTGGGGGTGCGCCCGGGGTCGGGGGTGCGCCCGGGGCCAAGAGATGCGCCCGGGGCCGGGAGATGCGCCCGGGGTCGGGGGTGCGCCCGGGGTCGGAGGTGCGCCCGGGGTCGGGAGATGCGCCCGGGGCCGGGAGATGCGCCCGGGGTCGGGGGTGCGCCCGGGGTCGGGAGCTGCGCCGGGGGTCGGGAGCTGCGCCGGGGGTCTGGGGTGCGCCCGGGGACCGGGGGTGCCCCCGGGGGTGGGGGGTGCGCCTGGGGGTGGGGGCTTGGGGACCGAGGACCCGAGAGCGCCGAGGACCCCGGTGTGCCCCGAGGGCGGCGGCGCCTCCCTCCGGCTGCGGACGGGCGACGGCTGCCTGCGTCCCCAACTCGGGGATGCGCGCCGGGCAGGGGGCCCCGGGACCGAGGCTTCGGGGAGGCCCGGGCGCCTGCGGGTCCGGTCGCAGCCCGCGCCCCTCGCCGCGTCCCCGCTCGAGCTCAGCCGTGGGAGGAGAATGTGGTGGACACTCGGGGCCCCGCCACCTGCCGGACATCGCCAACTCCCCGGATTTCCTGTCTCCGGGCCCGGACCCTCCGGGGAAAGCTCCGAATTGCGCGCGGGGTGTTTGGGCTTTGCTCGCTGTGCTCGCCGCGGGTGGGAGCTGGGGCGCGGAGGCTGCGAGCGGGGCGGATAGGGGGAAAGTTGCAGATTTGTGAAAGAAACGCTACCTCGGAGTCCCAGGTAGTCCCAGCCCCTTGGCAGCAGGAGAGACTGTGGGCTGGACTTAGGCTGAAGCAGGAGGCTCAGCAGGGCTACCCACCTTGGGGGCGGGGGTGGGGGTTGGAACCTGGAGGGCAGCCTGGAGGCAGCGCCAGAGCCAGTTTGTGCGCCGAGACCGGCCAGAGTGAGAGGGCTGGCAGCAGGACACCTGGGCCGGGGGCGGGGGGGCGGTTCGCCTGGTAGATTCAGGCTTTACTGCGCTTTAGTGTTGCCATTGTCGTTACTATTACTATTGCTGCTGCTGTTGTTATTGGCGCAACCGCCAGGAAGTATTTTGTCTTCTGACTGTTAATAGGTCGCCTGGAAACTGAGTCTGCCCCTCCCCAAATA
The DNA here is from genome assembly GCF_053574225.1 of Canis aureus. Lineage (NCBI taxonomy): Eukaryota > Metazoa > Chordata > Mammalia > Carnivora > Canidae > Canis > Canis aureus. The sequence goes on along the minus strand of NC_135611.1, from coordinate 15,785,878 downwards.
AAATGTCCCCTGATCCCTTCTAGTCTCTGATGTCCTCCCACCAAAGGAAATTAGAGCTGTCGCGGCATCAGGGACACGGCTAAGGAATTAGATCTACTTAAAAAAAAAAAAAAAAAAGAAAAAGACAAAAACAAGTAGGCGCAACTGTGTTACTGTGATTGCACCAATGCTAGAGACGGATAGTGTACTTGGATCATCAGCTCACCTTCCTCGGCCTCATTTGGCTGGAGTGCAGTGGGGTCATTGCCAACTGGGAACCCCATAAATGACCCGGCTCTTTCATGTATTTATATGATCTGTAAATGAATTGTTATGTTCGGGTGACCCTCGCAGCCCCACCGGGCATGGGACCTGGCAGGGGCAGGCTTCGGTTGCCAACACTGGAGGCGGCTACAAGGGCACCTGCGGTTGCCTCCTCTTGGCTTGGCCCCTGGTGAGAGCTGGCCAGCTGATGACGGAGAAAACAGGGCAAGAGTGTGGGAGAACAGCGTGTCAGAGCGAAGCCAAGTACAGGAGATGAGGTCAAGCCTCCGCACTGGCCACATCCTTTCCTGCCAGGGCAAAAAGAGAGACAAATGAGGAGCAAGTGGGAAGTAGTATAAATTGGAAAACCAAGCACTCAGAGTCTACTTAAGGCTGCCGCCACTGACTTTGGTGTGACCTTTCCTTCCCAGGGCTTCTGATTTTCCCCTATTTGCCAATGCACGAGTAGCCATGCCTTTCTAACAGGACAGTTGTCGTAAGATGATCTAATTCTGTATCTAAAAAATGCTTGGAGCATCCTGGGAAAGGACAGTCTATAAAACACGGGGTTTTCAATGTTTTGTGAAAAGTTTGCTACACTGCAGGTTACGGAGATACATTTTTAGCATGTGTGCCATGTGGCGGTGTAAAATTAAAATGGAAAAGGAAAGTGCAAACATAAAAATGACTTAGCATTCTTGACATTCTTGTGCATACTTGTAGAAAAATTATCTTTCATTTGGGGAGAGTTGCCCGGGAATTTAATCAGTGTTTATACTACTGAACCGCCCCTTTCTACCTTTCTCCCCTGTAAAATTTTATGACCCAGTTCTCACAGGAAAGGCAACGCGAATGAAGTGCTGGGGGCTGAGAGGCGAGATCCACGGGTTGTTAGGGGAACCAGCACATAGGGTTTGGAGACTGGAATGGGCAAAAAAGATGCCATCAGCCTCGCAGAGCAGGGAAGTGTTCTTCTGGAAAAAAACAGCTGAGCAGTGTAGGGCAGTGGACCCAGCCAGCAGTGGCTGTCGTCTGCTCTCAGATTCAGGAAGGACACTCCAGTCCTTCAGCCCAAAGAGGGCTAACCGAGTGTTTTTTTTTCCTCCTTCCTTGGGTTAAGGTATTGCCTTTCTCTTGTCTTTGCATTGGCAGTGATTTCTCTGTCCCTGACTGTACAGTGCAATAGTTTTCTCTTGCCATTTCGAAGAGACTCACACGTACTCTCTCAGCCCCTTATGTATTTGTAAATATTCCCCAAGTTCTGAAGCTTCTCAAAGACATGCAGCTGTTGGTGAATTTAAGTAAATAGTTGGAAGTAATCAAGAGAGCCACTGAAAAGTGGGTATGTTCTCCCCTGGTGGAGAAGTTATTGAATGCCTTTTGAGCAAGAAAATGAGCAGTTTAGAAAAGCAGGAGGGATTTCCTTGACTCGCCTCTCCCCATAAACCAGTAGTTGTACTATTCCTTCCCTCATAGTAGTGAGCACTGTTTGCTTAAGCATTTTTTACAATTTTGGACTTAAAATGGGGTTTTGCCTGGTGGTGTTCTATGGAGAGAGGAAAAAATGTAAAGAGATACGGAAGGAAGAGCTGCAGTGGCTAGAACATAAATCAGTCAGAATATATGGGGGGGTGATGAGAATAGGTCTTTTCACCCTAAAAAAAAATGTCCACTTTGGAAGAAAAAGAAGTCTGATTATTGGCATCCGAGGCTGAAACCAAGGCAGCTGATGCCCAGAGGAGCCAAAGGGCAGTTCTTCTCAGTTTAGAAACAGCAAGACAGCCTCTGCCAAAGATTGCTGTAAACACGGAATAAAGATTTCATTGTGGGCTGCTGTGACTAGAATAATTAGACAGTTAATTGTTCATTCTGATCTGGTGGTGTTGGAATCAGTAGTGCAGAGCTGCAAAAATAAGAGCAAGGGAGAAAGAGAAAAGTAACACATCACTTTTATCTTCACTTGTTTCACTGCAATGGTACTCTGGAAATCCTGGTTAGTTTGAAAAAAAAAAAAAAAAAAAGAAAGAAAGAAAGCAATATTCAGATCCCCAGAACACTGGCAACACTGTATTTGTGACCCATTGCTGCCATTTTTCCCAGGTTCCACTCTGGTTATGGACAAAATATGGCATCTTCTAAGAACAGCATGAGGAATTAATGTCTCAGGTAACCCCCATGTCAGGTAGTAGATTTTAGCTAGGTGCAAACCTTAGTAGCAGTTCAATCAAAATATATGCAAATAACACCAAATTTTTGTGCTCCCCCAACACTTTTTTCACAGGCATCTTAAAGAAGTAAACATTCCATTTTTGGCAATAATTTTCTATTTTGCAACAAATTGCCTAGTGATTAATCTTTCACATTTAATTGAAGAGATAGCCTCCTCTGTATTTTCATGCTAATTTAGAGACAAAAGAAAACATATTTTAAGTGGTAAAGGTGATTTTAAACAGCTGAGCATCAGTTATTATAGGCAGTAGACTGTGACTTATTGTTATTTACTAAAAGGTGGCACTGTCATAAATTCCTTCTAAAATGACTTCTGCAAATAAGAAATAATAAGAAATAAGTAAGGGATTGTGGAGAGCATTAAGTACTTGGTGTTGGGGGTGGGAAGGAAGAACCGTGTATTTATTCATGAGGTTTAAACTCTCCCTGGATCCTCATATTGACATGGAATTTGAAGCAAAGTTCTCATTATCCAAATTGAAAAAAGAACATCATTACATGTCAACATCAAGTATAATTGTCCTGTGAATAAAAGCCTATGTTATGAAGTAAGCAGAGTAAATTGCATAAGGTCATCAAGTCTCATGAAAAGGAATATTTCACTTCTCCAAGATATGCATTCGGTCTCAGTTTGTTAAGGAGGTTCAGAACTACCTTTATTACCAACCTTTAGTTTCTTTGACCCATCCTGAATCAAAAGGATTGAAAAAGCAGAATACTTACCGAGTGTCAAGAAGCATAAGTGGTACAAAATTATGGAACTCTCTAGCATTCGGATGACAAAATCTACTTTACGAAATGCACGGTCTACAGCAATTAAAAATAGAAGATCATATTGCCACGTTACATTATGGCAACAACCCATTTTAAAGAGAAATTTAGTCTTTTTTCATTTAATTGCTATTCGTGGTTTGCTAAATAGTTTTTCAGAAAAAAACTGCCAATCTCCTGCTAACCAGGACTGTCTAGTTAAGAACGTTCCTAATTACATATGGATTGACTTAATTTTAGAACCCTAAAAAGAGTCAACCCAAAGCATTACTCAAGTACAATGAAAACTAGAAATGGTCCAATCCCCCTTGAGGTATATGTAAATTTTTTTTTTTTTTTAAGTTTAAGGAATCATAAAAGAGAGAACATTTGGTATGGGAATACATCAGCTAATAACTACCATAAAAAAGTAAAGGAAGCCATAAGCTGGAATATCATTTTAAAATATGCAAAGTAAAGTTATTAACAATACCACTCATTTCTTCTTCCAAATCAGTAAGGGCCAGTCATGTAAAATACCATGCAAAGTACAAATGTCAAATACATGCCCGGCACTGCCCAAAATGGGCATATTTTTGTTATTTATAAGAATGTTTAACAATCTAATTAACAGTTTGGCCTTTATTCCAACTAATGCCTTGACCATGTTGACAGCAAGGATGTATCTTGCATGGAGGAGATATTTCTTTATCATTCTATAGCTCCTAGCTGGAATCTTACACATAGTAGATTCTCAATAAACATGGGGTGATTTCATTTTTTAGAAGAAAAATAAAATAGAATTGATGGAATTACCAAGTTAGATGAATTTATAACATTTTATGTGAAATACTTGGTCTCTGTTACTTTAGATTATTTCCCTAAATTAGTGAGCTATGCCTGTGACCAATAATAAATAATCATTAGCAGTGTTCAATGTGGTGTGGACCTGAGGAAGGTAAGAAAAGATTTGTTTTGGCGTGTTTTTGAGTTTTACCTAAATATTGAATATGCTTATGCATATGTAAGTTGTTAAAGATGCACAATAACTCTCCATAATAAATATGACACTTTATCCAAAGGGTTATTATTCCCAACAGGTAGTCACACAAATTCTACCCCTGAAGTACCGAGAGTATTCATCAGACCAATTATTACGAACTGGCTGCACATTCCCTCCTGTGTCAACTAATTAAAGGGTTATTAATAAAATAATCATTGCACTCCATGGCAGTGGCTACTTCTGGTTGTCACTGAAGTTTGTCTGACATATGGCCCACCATTCAAACCCAACCATGCACCTGTAACACTGTGCTCAACATCTGGCAGGATGCACTGAAATTACTTGTGGCCAATACACTTACACTTCTCTGCTCTTCCACCTGATTTATAACTAAAATAAACTAAGTGAACCTAACAGCAAATGAAAACCAGGTGCCCATGAGGAACTAAAATGTCCATTATAGGTAAATCATCAGCCTGTTTTTTTTTTTTTTTTCCTTTTAGGTCTGACCTTAGTTGAATGAACAACGTGGTCTTAGTGTTTTCCTAGAGAACAGTACATAGTGTAATATGTTGGCATAATTGGGAGCTAGTAGTCAAGAGAAAACCAGGATAGAATTAGCATGAAGATTCAATTACCCCTTGTTCCCAGAGAGAGTTGTTTACTAGGATTCAAGTCGAGGTTGTGGTCAAAATAGCATGAAAAGATGAGCAGCGCAGCTTTCTTGTTCTCTAGCAGATATCTTTGCATGGAACCAAACTTTGGTTTCCACTTTCCACCAACAAATTACAATGCAGTTTATTAATTAAATAGTAATTGATATAAATTGTTTGAATAGACATTTTTAAGTGTGCACCTGAGCATAGCTCCATGTTTTAGATGTATTTATAAAAACCTGTAGTCAAAGCTATCATATACAGGATATTTTCCTGAAGGAGTAGTGTAGATTTCCTATCATACTCTTTTTATCACTTTATTTTATAAAGTCAACATCTTTGAATCCCTTACCAAGTCCTATTATGTGGCTAATTTGTACATATCATGAATAATCAATGAACTTACCATCATTTGTTTTTAAACCAACAGAGGTAATTTCATTTAGCAATTTAATTAGAAATTGGCTAAAGGAATTCCATTTAGAAGTAATTTCTAAAGGCAACCAAATACATGTTTTTTTAATTTGAAAGATTATTAACATTCTGATATAAGTATCAGAACAGATGGAAGTAAACACTCAATCTCTGTATCTAAGGTCTTTTTCCATGCAAATGTTTTGAACAGACATGTAGAGTGCACAGTATCACCTACTTGCCACCTCTCCCGGTCAAGGAGAAACCACCTGGACATTACAGCCATCTCTGTGCCCACCCACAAACAGGCCCAAAGTTGCCTAGTCTTCATTCTCTAATCCAAGAAACAATTCAATTTCCAATCTCTCTCTTCTTCAAATCCCTCTATTCTCTGCATCCAAAACCTCATCTGGAGTATGAATTTGCAAAGGCACCATCATCCCATCACTGAAAGAACCAGCCACTTGAGACCATAGGTCTTGTCAGCTTTTTTTGGATGTTAAATAAGAATCTAAATCTGTGCCCATAATTTGCACAAACTGGCAACAACTCCCAAGGATGGTCATCTTATAAGTAAATATTAAGCCACATTTTTGTGCTGTCATTAATATCACTACAAACTGTATTGAAAGCAAAAGATATCAAGCGATTGGAGTGTACATTTTCATTAAGGTCATAGTTTTGAAGTGTTAGAGTTTTATCTACCTTTACCCCTCGCCCAGACTCTCATCTCCATAACACTGGGAACATTATGTCTGTCTAAAAATGGGAGGCATACTGGTATTTGGACATAAAATCCTCAAGTATTCATTAAAAAATTAATCCATTTGGCAGTTCAGCCTCTCAGTGGAGTACTTCAGGCAGCTAAGCACAGAGGCTATCATCCGATTCACGGGCTGGTGAACATTTGGAGATCAAATTGCTGAGGGTTGTTTCTTTAAACACAGGAAAACAACAGATTTCTTCATGATATAGAAGTGCTATCCATGTCTTGGATACATCTCTATATACAGTAGTTAGCTTGTGTCAATTAAAATGTGTAGTATTCGGAGAAAAAGCAAACCAAACAATATAATAACCACCATTTATTTAGTCCTTGCCTTGCACCAGACACTACACTGAGTGCTTCACAAGCATGACCTCATTAGTCTTCTTGCTGAGGATGCCATTGTTACCAACTTTATTTTGCATATGCACACACTTAGGTACAAAGTTAAGTGGTCCCTGAAGGTGGATTTCAAACCCAGGACTCTCCAGCTCCCAAGTTTGTAGTTCTAACCATACAGCTACACCACCTGCCCTACAGCAGGGTTGTTTGTTTAAAGATGTATTTATTTATGAGAAAGAGAGAGAGAGAGCCCCAGAGAGTGTTGGCAGGGGGGTAGGGGGGCAGAAGTGGGAGAGGATCTCAAGCAGATTCCCCACTGAGCACAGAGCCTGATGCAAGGCTCTACCTCATGACCCTGAGACCATGACCTGAGCTAAAATTAAGAGTTAGACACTTAACCCACTGAGCCACCCAGGCGCCCCTAGAGCAGGGCTTTATAACCTCCACACTGACATTTGGGGCCAGATAAGTCTTAATTGTTTATTGGATGGGTAAGAAAGGAGCTGACCTGTATGTTGTAAGATACTTAACAGCATTTCTACCTGTTAGATGCCAGTAGCTTCCTTCCTCCCCACAGTGCACACCAAAAATGTCTCCTCTCCAGACATTGTCACTTGTCTCCTGGTGAGCACAGTTACCCCAATAAGAGAACCAGCACCACAAGAGCAAAGTGCAACATCCATGCATTGCTTATCAAAGCACACAGTTTCAATTTAAGGGTACATTCCATTGCCCAAATAATAATATAGATAATTTGCACAGTTATGCTAGCCACATTATAGATGACTTCTAAAAATTCACTAGACCAACTTAGAAAAAATTACTAAGTAAACGTTAGTAAGTAAATATTATTAATATCTTTTGCTATTAAACTCTTTCCTTTGGGCTCCAAACTGGGTGATCAAGACATTGCTGTAATTAGATCTTTATACCAACAAAGACTGGTACAAAGACTGAAAACATTTTAAACCACAGTGCCCCAAAATGCCAACAGATTGTCCACTAGACTCTAGTTTCAGGAGGACAGCGATGGGAACTCTCTTGTTCATCCTCACATCCCCTGCACAAAACATCATGCTTACCACATAGTCAGCACTTAATAAATACTTCTTGAATAAATAAATGAAATCATGGACAACCTAGTACAAGTTTTGAACACTCAGTTATAGACCTGTGTTGGACTTGCCATGTTTTACATTTTAATCAGTGGCACGGATGTGCACATAATAGTATGCTGATCAGATTCACAAATTTAATGAAGCCAGAAGGGAAAGATAATACGTTAGATGAAGAAATGGGATCAAAAAGGTTGAGAAGATGGATTAGATCTAAGAAGATGAATTTTTCACATGCACAAATGCCTATGCGGAAAATAAACCACATGAAGGTTGAGTGGCATGCCCAAGGCCTCTGTCAGCTGGGGAAAGGCAAAGCTGGCACTCAGACTCAAACCTCTTGATAACAGCTCTTCCCTGGCTTTATTTTGTCTTGTTAAGAGTACACCTGAGATTTCCCATTTTGTCTGCTCATCACACTCTGAGTCCTGAGTCTCTAGAATATATCCACTGGTCTATGGAGGTCCCACAAACATGGCTGTGAGATGAGAGAAATGGCTGAAGGTCTGCAAAATGGCAGACCTGACACAGAAAAGGCATAATACTCATCTTCAAGTATCTGGAATATCTTCATGTAAAATAGAAATAAGTTTATTCTGAATTGCCATGGACAACTGAACCAGGGCTCCTGATGGAAACTATAGAGAAGCAACATAATGACAAGTTTCCTAATGATGAAGTGTCCTAAGTTGGAAGGGGCTACTCCCTTGGGGAGTCATGAGCTCTTGGTCATCAGAGGGAAATATGCAGATGGCTGGCCTATGGGAGTCTGAGCCCAAACAGATGGAAAAATGTTCCTCCAGGGTGCTTTCTATCCCTCTGTGTATAGGAACTCTTTCCTTTTAGTTATTTATTTCTTTGTTTTGAGAGAGAGATTGAATGAGTGCAGGGGAGAGACAGAGGGAGAGGGAGAAAATCCCAAGCAGACTCCAGGCTGAATGCAGAGCCCAACACGGGGCTCAAGCTTAGGACCCTGGGATCATGACCCGAGCAGAAACCAGAAGTCAGCCACTTAGCCAACCAGGCCACCCAGGCGCCCCAGGAACTCCTTCTTAATAGTTTATTATTGACCTTGTAAAACTACTCTGTGTAATCCTGTTAATAAAAGCAAGATCTAGGTTTTCTCTAACCTAATAACCTAATATCTAGACTTATGGGGTAAATAAAATACCATAATCAAGAAAGAGAATTTTACCATGTATGATCATGCAGAGCTAGAGTCACCTTCTGCATGCCAAGCTTTGTGTAAAGTGTATCCCCCATCATGTCCCATCTATTCCTGATTGGAAGCCCATAAAGTAAAACCTGGTATCATCACCACTTCATAACCAAAGAAGCTAAGTCACAGAGAAGTTGAATAATTTAGATCACACAGCTACTAATTCCTGCCTTACTACGTGAAACTGAGTCAGTCCAGAGTTACAAAGTCTGTTTCATAAATATACAGCATACCACTTCATCCTTTCAACAGGGATACACTATTTTGTTTGAAATGCTGGCAATTTCTAGAGTTTGAGACATATGGCTATTTAAATGCAAATACCTAAAACATTTTCCACAGACTCAAATACAACATTTAAAAAATTATTTGCTATTTCCTATTATCTGTGATATTGCTCCCTTCAAATAGTGCAAATTGCTATGAGCTGACTTTAAGTAAACGAACAAAACAGGGTTGGGTTGTTGTTGTTGTTTTTTAATGTCTATAGAAGAAAAACTTGGTAATAGCATTTCAGATACCATTCTGTAAATTAGAGTTAGAATCCAGGCCTCCAGGCTAGAAGCACTAGTGTGAAAACAGGATTGGTAACTTTGATTTACACAAATTCAGGATATTTCATGGTCAAGCTTTTTAGACAGTTATACCATTAGAGATTGTGTTCTCTTCCGATCCTAATTATCTTGTTGGATTATCTTCTGTTTCATGATTATCTTTTTGGCTATTTTGTTAAACCAAACTGATTTTTAAAACTGCTTCGTATGCCTTTATCATTTCACTGCCAAAAAGATGCTGAGAAGCTCTAAACTCTTCTGCCGGACAGCACTAGATTCAGCCTACCTGTAGCTCTGATTTCCTGAGGATAACCTCAACTTTGCAAATCCCGTCTGGCAAGGTCCTCTTCTCAGGGAGTGCTGCTCCCTGCCCACCATCCCAGACAAGAATCAGCCCAAGACTTCACACCCAGTTCGGCATTCTCTTTTTAAGCTGATTGCGGCCCTGGTGCTTATATGCATCTCAGCATGCGATGAAGTCCATAATTCGAAGTGTACCATTTTTGCAAAGCATAAAGGCAGTTGTAGGAAGGGGCCCAAGCACTCATCCTAAGACTGAAGATGGCATCGAATCCAGCTCTCCCCTGGCAGCACTCTTGCCAAAAAAGCAGAAGGCTTCGCTAGGCCCTGTGGCTCACAGAGTTTTCTTCCTCTGTCGATGATGGTGGTCATCTGTTGCTAGTGATGCTAGTGATGTATGTTCACAGCCCACCCAGCACATGTCTATAATAACTGCCTTGTTGAACTTCATCCTATGACATTGACTCATTGGGGTACCATTCTGCAATGTCAAACTGTGGCTTGATGAATGTTTTTAAGGCTTTGTGAAGCGGAACGGACATTAGTTAGCACACTGATGTTTTATTCACAGATTTTTTTCCCTAGGTTTTTATGTTATTCCACAGGGGGAAACTTATAAAAAGAGCATTCTCAATGTACTTCATGGTGGGAAATATTCTAAATCAAGAACTAAGATGCCTCCTAAATGAACATGAGTCACAGGAAACATCTCTACAACTCAAAGCAGTGTAGAGCATAGCGTACGAAACCATGAAAGCACATCTCCAATCACACATGAGCTGCCCAGAATGTAGGATCCCATAGGTTATTCAGGGGATTCAGACAGAATAAATCAGGAATTGACCTGAGAGAGAAATGTCCTATGAATGTTGAGGAACGTACCTGGCAAGTGCTGCTGCTAATACCTTGACCCCAGACCTCCCCAGCTTCTTGAGTCAATGTATGTCAAAAGCCATGTGGCATCAATCTCTACCCTCATTCATAGTTCTAAGGTCATTGCCCTTACGTCATGACACCGTTAGAAGTCACTAGCTAAGGAATCTGAATAACTAGGTCAGGAGTAAGTAATGTGGAGAGGAGAAAAAGAATGACCACTAAGGCATGGCTTTATTTATCATCAGGGTAGAAAAGAAATGTGCCATTAGTAGGAGTTTCATTATGATATGCAGCCTTTAAGTTAAAGAGATCTGTTACCTTCTCCTTCCCCCAACCCCACCATTATTAATGTCCAATAGAAGATACCAAAGGGAACTCTTGCCTCTTTGAGATAAAAAGAAACCTTTCATACACTTGGTGCTAGGAAAAAGAAATATTTAAACCAAATTGAAGGCATCAAAAATAAGTAACTGCATTGCAAAGTCACAGCCATATTGAACAATAAACAATTTATGGAAGGAGCCCAGAAAAAAATTGTTTTTTAAAAAATTGAAAAGTGTAGCTTCTGACAAGTATTCTTTATTTATGAGTGTAAGTAGAATTTTCCAAGGAACACAAAAATACTAAAATAAAATGCCAAGTTTGACACACACATTTTTCTTTGAGGGTTGCCCCAAAAGGGGACTCTAGATAGATAAGAAGTTAATTGCAGAGTTTAATTCATCATTATCTATACTAGTTGAGAGAATAGACATCAGGATTATGTGAAACTATAAATGGTCCAAAATCATTTACAGTTGACTAAGTAAGTGTTTTGGGCCTTTGACCTGACTACAGGAATGCCCTGCTATCTAGCAATTCAGTTTTTAGAAGACAAGTCTAATAAGTGAAGTCCAGGTGCTCAAGCCTGAAAACTTCTCTTGATCCTCCTCCTCTCTTAGCTCAGCTCCTCCCTACTTGTCCTGGGGTGATGGTGGGCCATACTCCCCAGATTAGTTCTGGGCTTACTTTCTGCTGGGTATGCCAGGTAACCCAATGGCCCATTGGTTGTGTTATTGCTCTTGTTCTCTGTTAGAGACCTTAGACCTCCAGTGATTGTATAAATGTATGAGTCAGAGGGCAAGGAAAGAGAGGGGATACTGAGAAGGTTAATCTAGGAAGTTTCTGCCCCAGTAACACAACTCCAGATCTAACATCCCAGACTGTTTACCACTATCAGATATGCAAAGACAAAACACTGTCTCTCTTAACAATTCCCTGGTTTCGAAGCAAATTGAAATATGAATTGTTTCAAAAGGATTCTATGCATGCAAAGTGAATAGCTGTCAACAAAGCTATAATTAAGGAGATGAGATGCTGTCAATACACTTGAAATAATGATTTTCCTTGGAGCAGACACACTGTGTCTTATCTGTCCTCAACCCTCTTCTCATATGGCCTCCCTCCAGGATCATCTAGTTTTCTCAATATAATTTAGGAGGAGGAACTCCCTATGTAGCTCTTTAGAGACTTTGAGAAATTCATAGACAACACTCTTCTTCCTGTTCAGATGGACATGTTCCTTTGTTTTCTTAAAATTCAAACTGTATGGGGATCCCTGGGTGGCGCAGCGGTTTGGCGCCTGCCTTTGCCCCAGGGTGTGATCCTGGAGACCCGGGATCGAATCCCACATCGGGCTCCCGGTGCATGGAGCCTGCTTCTCCCTCTGCCTGTGTCTCTGCCTCTCTCTCTCTGTATCTATCATAAATAAATAAAATATATAAAAAAAAAAATTCAAACTGTATGTTGGACCAATTATTATCAATTGTCCTACCTCCAGTGTTCCATTCATTTAAAGAACCCAATATAGTTTCATTGGTCAATGACTAGAGCAATAAAGATTACCTGCTGGGTGAATGAATAGAGCCTTGTCTTTGCAAATTAGTTTCACATGTGCTATTTCATGTTTTTAGCACCATCTGCCAACCACCCTTCTCCTAGCTGCAATTGATTTCATACTATTTTGGTCTACTTGGGTCATTTTAGATCTCAACACATGTTTTTAAATGGAAGTATGGACTTTCCCTGCCAATTAAGTCACTTTCCTTACTCTTCCACTCTTAGGAGCTGTTTCTACCACAGTCTTGCTCATATCACTCCCACTTCTTAAGGAAACCACATTTCTTTGGAACTATCTCTGATCCTTTTCCCCAAAAGATGACTCAAACCATCTCTTCCTGGATGAGACCTCAAACAATTAGCTATAGATTTCTCTGCCCACCTCCAAGCTTCTGTTGTTCTTCTTATACTAACTGATGTTTGTGCACCATGTTTGATGGTGTTTCTACCAGTGATGGTGGTTGGCTCATGAATGTATTTTCTTAAGTGAGTCATAACTTCTTGAAAGCAGAGAGGGGATGTGCTCCTTTCCTATGACACAGAGTTCCCCACTCTCATGGGAAGTAGGAGAGAGCTCATTGATGCCAATGGCCTGGGGCTTTACCCCTGAAGCATTCCTCTGTGTCAGCTCCATGCTAGGACTAAGTTCGTTCTCCTGCCAGGTGGTTGTCTGACCTATGCAGCCACAGAACGATGAGAACACCATATTGTCACTGCGATTCCAGGAAAGGAAGAACTGCAAAGGTTGAAGGAGAGGGGCACAAGATCATAACCAGAGCCAAGAAAGGAATAAGGGAAGTGAGGAAAGGTGTTGGGAGGGAGATGTAAAGCGTAATTGTGAGGAAAAGGGGGAAACTTTTCAGCTTTTTAAAAATATGAATAATTACATTTTGTTTGCTTCTTGGGATCTAGGTGTGGCTTTGTGATGTGTTGGGGAAAGTAATTTATTTTTAAAGCACATGTGGGCTGTGCTTTACAAGTTGGAGATGGCAGGAGTTGAAATGTACTCTTTAGGAGTGGCTGTGAGAAACACAGGAATTACCAGAACAACTAAACATGACTGCTTTTTATGAATTCCAGGTCCCAGGTAGTATTTTGGCAAATCTGTTCTCTGTGCCCTACCTGCTGAAGAATCTTCTGTTTGGCTTTCACCATCTGCCTCCTAGCAAATCCAGCCTAAATCCAAAACAAATGGGTAGAATGAGGTCCCGGAGATGGGCACTTTCCCAGGGAAGGTTAGAGCAGTTCATTAACTATTAGCAGTTTGAAAATACTCATTTGCGAGTTGAACCTAAAACACTGTCATTCCCTGAATATGTCTTCCCAGGTTGAGATGCATGAATATGAGCTATCCAGGAAATAGGCTAATTTAGAAGGAATTTAAGTTCTTAATGAATGTTTCCTACAGATTCCATAATGACTCCATTCTGTTTTCACCGTGTAAAGAAGTATGCCCTTTTCACTATTGTTAGCACACACGTCTTAGAAACTCACTCCTACACAGAACAATGGCAATTATTTTTCCATGGATATCTATAGATTCAGCATCTAGAGGCTCTGCACTGAGAATGAGAGCATGTTCATTCAAGCCATATCTCTCCAAACCAAGCTGAAAAACCAAATGCAGCAACATCCCAAATTAGGCCAAAGTACTCCATAGACTCCTAAATTGCCACGTGCATATGATAAAAGAAAAGGAAGCGGAGAGTAAACAATATTAAAATTGGATGTTTTGATCAATCTCACATTGTAGCTTGCCACGACGTAATTTGGCACCTATCTCCCTAAACTAACAACAGCTGAAATTTGAAATGAATAACTAGAGGATCAGAACCAAAGGTGGCGTATCAAGTCTATAGGGGTTCCAGGACAAAACAGCACAGACAGGGTGGCTGAAACAACCGAAATTTACTTTCTCACAGTTCTGGAAGCTGGAAGTACAAGATCAAGCTGCCGGGAGAGTTGGTGTTTGGGGGACTCTCCCCTGGGACCGAGACGGCCACCTTCTTACGGTGTGCTCACATGACCTCCTCTTTGTGCACGTGTAGATGGGGGACAGAGAGAGATCTGCTGTCTCTTCTCATAAGAACATTGATCCTGTTGGATCAGGGCTCCATCCTGTGACCTCATTTAACCTTAATGATTCTTTATTCTAAATATAGCCACACTGGGCGGGTTAGGGCTTCCATGTATGAATTCAAGGCAGATACACACATTTGAGCCATAACAGTGATGCTTCAACCATGAAACCTATTCATGTATTTGTCACATTTAGATTGACTCAGGCACTAAGGAATCCCTGAATACTGTTTGAATCCACTGGGGATCTACTTGGCCACAAAGTAGTTACCCAAACTGAAACTGGATTCTAGGGCCCATGCCATTGGTCATCCCAGCACGATACAGTGCTCCACCTCACCTGCCACCTGCCACCGTGCCTTAGGTGGCCACTGCATTTCATGGTGTTTGGTAATGTCCACTGCTGCCCAGTCTTAAGAAATACCGAAAGAATCCAGGGCTTTCTCTCTATTCTACTGGCTTTGTGTTCTAGCCCTTGTCATTTTTCTTTATGTTTCTAGCATGAAATTATCGCTGGTCTCCAAACCTTCAGTTTCTTCCAGCAGGACCCTTAACTTTCTGAAAAGACTGAATTCTCTTCCATGATCTCCTTGGTTCTAGGACTAGATTCCCAGGGTCTCCAGTTGATGTGTCAAGGCAGTTATGCAAATAGAGGGTGAATCCAAGCAAGAGTCCTTCCGCAGTCAAAAGGAACCATAAGTAGATGACTGAACTCGTGTGTTGGAAAGAGAAAGGGTGAAGCATTTACTATCAGCAATACTTTGAGTAATACCTGCTAGCAAGTAGAATAAAAGCACCAAATGTCAGTGCTTTAACATGCTGGTAGTCTGTGCCTTGCTCACATCACAGTTCAACTTCCTATCACGCGGTCCTTCTGAGTGCTTTTCCTCCAAGAAATGACTCAGAAATTTATCGATTCCATCACCTAAGGAACAGAAATCTTTGCCTGAAGTCAGCAGAGGAGGAGAGGCAGAAGGTGTGGTGGGTCTCTCAGGATGTTTTATAGTTAGTCATGAAAATGGTGTAGATTGCTTCCAACTGCCTTTCACCGACCAGAACCCTGCCACTGGTCCCCAAGCTAACAGCAGGGGGACTGGGAAATGTACTCTTCCTATGTGCCCAGGAAGAAGGAATGGGATTCTTCCGCATGGGAACACAGCTCCCACCCTTTTCTTTTACTACTGGGAAGGATCTTGATGCTTAGATGAACTCATCAAATTTGAGGGCACTGCGGATGGGGACTTGGGGGAATGGGGAGTGGGAGAACTGACAAATAATTGTCAGTGATTCCACTTTATCTGTAACAACATGAATTGCAAACTCCTTAACACGTCTCGGAAGACACAACATGGCAGTACTATATCATGGTTAAGTGCATT
Source organism: Canis aureus (assembly GCF_053574225.1). Taxonomy (NCBI): domain Eukaryota; kingdom Metazoa; phylum Chordata; class Mammalia; order Carnivora; family Canidae; genus Canis; species Canis aureus. The sequence goes on along the minus strand of NC_135611.1, from coordinate 15,770,075 downwards.
ATCTCTGGAACCAGACAACCTGAGTACAGCTGCTGCTGGTTCCACATCATAACCTACCCCACTTTCTGTGGGTGTGGATGTGGGTATCACTCTCGCCATCTGACAATTAGCTCCTGGAGCATGGGATGGGGGTTTAACCAACAGACCTTGGAGTCTGGTTGGCTTTAGATCACTGTTCCTGACTCTTTCTGAGCTTGTTACTTACATTCCTGAACATTACATAACATTACTTCATCTCTCCGAGCAAGTTCACTCACTTGAGAAGTGGAAGTAATAGTGCCAACCTCAAAGGAATTATATTTGATTATCTATATAAAGCACCGTGCACCTTCCCTAACACAGAAAACACACAATAAATGGTAACTGCAAATACTATCAGAAGATGGGACCACATGCCTCTTTACTACCTCTAGCCAATAAAAATAACTGCAAAATCAAATTTTTTTTAAAAAACATTTTTTTTTTTTTGGTGGTATGGGATAGTTTAAAAAGCAGCAGGTTTGGAATTCTTAAATCTATGTATAACCTGTGTGACTTTGGGCTAAGTACCTTAACATCTCTTTCTTTAAAAATCTACTCCTACTACCCATGTCATGAGGTTGACGTCATGACTACATGCCATGACATAACACACAGAAGCATCTAGCACAATTCCTGTGACATAGTTGGGTACCAGATGCATAGTTAGGCACCAGAAGTGGAGTATGGGTTACCAAGTTCCTCTCAAATGGTTCTCCATCAGAAAGTAACATTTCAAACAGTGAGGGTGAGAAAATACCATCTTAGAAAGACATGTTTGGAGAGAATAAATGATTAGTTTAGTTTTCAAGCAGATGCTTATTATGGTGATTTTTTGATCTTTGACCTTTATCACCCCCCCACCCCCATCTGAGAACAGTGTCTTGATGCCTCTATTCAAATGATAATCACTGTGCAAAAACTCAATGTCTCTCCATTCAGGAGCTTACAGTACACATCTTAATAAACCATAATGAACTGAAGAAGTGAAGAATCACTGGATAAACAGGCCTCTCTCTCCAGCTGTCATGTCTGTTTGTGACAGCGACTGGTATTTCATTGTAAAAGATGCTAATTTCAATCTAAGCTGTGGCAGTGTTGAGAAGAGCATAAAAGGAATTCTTGATTATCTATATCAGTAACTGTGGTCCCCAGGGATATGCTCGGAAACTTCAGATCACATATGGCAAGAGTGCTGTGATAAAATATGCATCAATGAGGCTTCATGATTTATGATAATAAAGAAATGGAAAGTTTTGCCCTCTATGATAACTGTTTGTGGCTGGTATGTCTCTCTTTCTTCCATTTCTGGAGGCTTTATAAATGACATTTGTTGTACTAATTATTATATCATTCTGTACCTGGACCACCATCCCATTTCTGTAACTGTTGCATCAAATTCCTGAGGGCTATTCATAATACTGTTTCAACAGTAATGATTTTTTTCCCAACTTAAATTTAAGAAATAATAACTACATTGGCTGCTGGACCACATTAGCTGCCTATCGGAGTTAAACAAATGCTAATTATTATTTCAACTTAAATATCACTGCTTATTAGCACCGGCCAGGCTACAGGGAGGCCAAAGTTTTCAGAGATGCAAAGCATACATGATAGGCAGAGACGAGTGGGGGGCCAAATCAGGGTGGCCACTGTCTTTCCTTGGGAATGGGCCATTCTTTATTTTTAAATGATACTCTTCCTCATTGAGGAGCAGGGAGTGATGATCTTTCTTCCCTTAAACCGTATGAATATGAGATGATAATGTTTGGGGAAAGTTAATATTCTCACTTAGCAAAATTAAGAGCTATCAACTGCAACCCCTCTATTGCTGTATTTTGACCAGTCCTTGAAATTTCAAAATCTGGAAACCAGTTGGGATGCTTCCCTATAATCCCACCACAAAATCTTCAGGTGGCTGAGGCTTAGTAACCATTTTACAAGGTATCTGGTTCTATTCATAGAAGCTTTCATGATAAGAAACTTGATTGATCTCAAAATCTGCCTTTGTGTATTTGCAACCATCAGTCCTCTAGTGTTACATGGAATAATCCTCATCCCTTTTGTTAGAATAACTCTTCAAATGGATAATAAAGCCAGTGTGGTCTCCCAATTAGCTTCTAATCTGGTCAGCACATCTGTTGTTCATGGTTTCTACTTCATGATGACCTTAGTAACAGCTCTCCCTCACTTCCAGGCACCTCCATCATCTGTGCCCCTACAAAAGAAGGGCCTGATTCATCAACTTCCAAGCTAGAAATATTTAATTGTCCAGAGAACAAAGCCTGAAGGTTTTTAGAGCAGCACTGACTTCTTTACCACAAACTCCCTCCCCCCACCTTCCCCTGGTGCAATCCAATACACACCTAGTACACATCCATCTCTCTGCTCCTATCCTTTCCTGACACTGGGCCTTTTCTCCTCTAAATGCTGATATCTATTGCTCCAAGCGTGACTTATCCTTCAAAGCCCAGCTTTTCCACAAAACCTTCTCAAACCCATAGGTTGGTATTCACTTCTCCATACCCTAGATTCCCATAAAAGGGACTTTATATTGCAATACCAGCACTAATGATTCATTTACTTGTGTTCCTGTTGGTTTCAATAGGACATTATAAGATCTATAATTGCACAGACAGCCTCACTTGCCTTTGAATACCCTATAGTGTCTACCACAGTGCTTTGCACTTGGTTTAACGTTCATTAAAATTCTGTTCCATTGAATTAAATGGTCCCTTGCATGCACACAACCTATCAAATACCCTTCAACTGCCATTCCTCAGTTTGCCAACCCCAGACCCCACTGAGATCTCTCTTGATCTCAACCTGTGCTGTCCAGTACTGTAGTCACAAGCCACATGTGGCTATTTAATTTTAAACTCACATTAATGAAAGTTAAACAAAATTAAACGTTCCATTGCTCAGTCTTACTAGCTACATCTCCAATGCTCTCTGTAGCCACATGTGGCAAGGAACTGCCATACTGGATGGCACAGATATGGAACATTTCCATCACAACAGACAGTTCTATTGCAGAGTGTGGATCCAGACACTATTCCAACAATAGAAGCACTACCTTCCTTGCTGTGTGATTAGCCACATCACACTCTTGCCAAACAGCATGCAAGCCTCTGGCTAATTAAAATCCCCAGGTCTTTCTTGAATGAAACAGCTTTTAAGCTCAACTCCCTTCATATTGTACTTAGACAATTACTTCTGGGGATCTAAAGATAATTTCCTCTCCACCACATCCCATTAACATTTTATCTCTTCTATTTTATCTGTCTAGCTTATCAATATCTTTGGTTTTTAATTCTGGTATGCTTTAGGCTATCCTACCCTAGGTTGGAGTCACCTAAACATTTTAAGTACTTCTGACTTCACATCAGTTGTTGATAAAAATGCTGCCTGTAAATAGGGGGACTATATGATTTGTCATCCAAACCAGGACACTTTTCAGAGTGAAATGGAGTGCTATACTGGGACTCTCTAAGACACACCAGGGAGGATGGAACTTTGCCCATGAAAGATCACATTTAGACCATCACTAGAGAGTCCTCAGATTGAGACTGAACTAATATTTAAAAATCTGTTAATATGCTGGCTAAATTTTATCTATTTTCAGGCCATAATACTCCATTTAATTCATGAAGCTATCATGAGAAATAAAAGACCTTAAGCTCAAATCATCTTACTCTTCTCAACCTTCAACAAATGCACCAAAATGACTTTTTTTTTTTTTTCAGAAAAAGAAGAAAACATAGTGTAAATGGAAAAAAAAATGTAGGTATACATCAGAAAAATGTGAATGGAATAAATACACTTATAAAAGGTGGATATAGTATCTTCCTTGTTGCTCTATAAGGACTCTAGAGGTCCACAAAAACCTGCTTTGTACATGATAGGTCAACAGTGACTTGAAGCTAGATTTTCAAACAAAAAGAAAGAATGGCAAAATCGTATATTACAATTTTTTCTGAAAGTGTCAATTTAGAGAAAGCCTATAGCTCATGGTGGTCACTCACTAGTACTTGTCATTCATCTATGGCAATTGGGCCAACAAAGTCCTGGTAAAATCCTAACAGAATCTGACGCCCAGATTTTGTAAAACAGCAAAGACAAAGACAAGTGTGGATGCTTAAAACATGAAAAAATGGAAGTCACACTGCCAACCTCCCAGAAAGGAAGATAAAATAAAGATTTATGTGTAAGTCTGTTTTAGCGGATTTTATGTACAGGACTATGAATATATTTGGACCCAAAATTGGACAGAACATCTCATAAATTAAAGTAGCTAAAAGTCACATAAAGGTCACTGAGTAAGACTGAAGGAGAGAAAAGAATAATACTGGGATGCCCGGGGCAGGCGGGATGAGTGACCCCCACCTCTCAAGGTCTCCAAGGACAGCCTTGAACCCAAGTTCTCCAGCTTAAAAATCCTGCAATGCTACATGTAGGTGTCAAAGGCAATACTTAGGGCTCCTCGTACCCATTGAAAACATAGCTTTCATTTATAATTAAAAGGAACACGTTTTAGAATTGTCATTTATTTCTTGGATCTCCACAACATATAGTGAGTATCTACAATCCATCTTTCCTACTTTGAAGACATTTTTAGGGCACTCTAGAGAATTATTCCACCCATGTCTTTTACTTATTTTTCAATGTTTTTCTCATATAGATTACATTTCCTTAAACTTGAAATCAAATATTTGTAATTCGGCGTAAATAAGTAAAATATTATTTCAACAAAATCTTACTTCTATCCAGCTAGAATACCAAAATGAAGATTATGTTATCTCTTAGGAAAATATTTATTTTCCTCTGCAGCCTAGATAGGGAAAAAGAACTTTCTAATCATTAGTTTGTGGGTTGAGTGTATGTTATCCTTTTATTTGGGTTCTTATTTTAATTCCCAAGCTAATAGCAATTCACAGGCAGTTAAGAAACCCAATTTGATCAATTTTGTAAGTCCCTTGTTTTTCATTAAGGACAATCCTTAAGGCTGGTGGCCTTCAATTAGTTTGGTGGACAGCTCTAGCTAATGTTTTAATGATCCTTAGCAAGGGAAACAAAAAGAGAGAGAGAGAGAGAGAAATAAGGTGGAGGGAGATTTACAATGGTGAGGATAAGCTCGATCAGGCAGGGAGACAGAGTACATAACCACTAATTAACTGTCGTCATTTCAACATCTGGAAGCTAAAAGGAGACACCCAAGTATCCCTGCACTGCTGACAAGTCAGTCCTTGAAGTGTGCGCTACAAAGAGTAGCCCCTAATCCTATATTCCCAGACACTAGGAACTTGTCAAACAGCCTAGCTAATAATACTATTACAACATCTAATTTTTGAAGGCGTAACTACACCAGAATACTTGTAAAACCAATGGAAAGAACAACATAATCTCTTGCAGCAGCCTTCTCACTGTTCCCTCTGCTTCCATCTTGCCTCTCTGCTGTCTGATTTATACCCAGCAGACAAAATACTCTCTAAGAACAAACTAGATGGTATCATTCTTCTGCTTAAAACCCTCTAAAGATTTTCTGTTGCAATTAGAATAAAGTGTAAAGCTCTTTACTGGGGCAATAAACCCCACATGATGTAGCCCCTGACCACTTACACTTTTAGCTTCATGATTTAGGAACCCAGTTATAATCGCTTAAACACTAGCACTTAAATGAGCAAGAGATGTAAGCACTTTACCCTGATCCAAGTTTAAGAGGTTTATCTTTTTCTCATGTTAACAGAAAGTCTAGAGATTGGCAGTGCAGGGCTGGTATAGCTGCTCAACAAAATCAGTAAGGAACCAAATTTCTCTCTGTCTTCCTGCTCTGCCATCCTTAATATATGCCATTTGTCCCATATGGTTGCAAAACGGCTGCTCTACCTCCAGGCATTGTGTCTATATTCCAGGGAGGAAGGAAGAGGAACAAAGGATGAAAGTACTGCATGCCAGCTGAGTTTGTGCCTTTCAGTCAGAAAAACAATCATTTTTTTTAGGATCCCTACCCAGTAGTCATCATCTCCTTGCTCAAGACAATATCACAAGGCCACTGCAACATAAGGAAATCACAACGCTGTGTGTTTTTTTTTTGTTTTGTTTTGTTTTTTTTACTATACTTCCTAATCTCTTCCCTCCATTCTCCATGCTCCAGCCATCCTAGCCTCTCTGTCCCTCAAAAACTTCCTCCTTCCTCTCTCTTGATCTTAGCGCTTGTGCTTCCTTTTGCCAAACTTCTTTTCTCCAAATGACTGCATGGGTCATGCCTTCACATCATTCAAGCCTCTGCATGAATGTCAACTCCTGCATGAATGCTCTATCTGAGTCTCTAGCAAACACACTCCACCCCATCTCCAGTTCCTCCTCATCTCATTTTGTTTCATGTTTCTTGGGGTGGTTTATTTTCTTCATAGCATGTCTTGATATTTGAAAGATTTTGTAGTGTTTGTTTATGTGCTTATCGTCTGCCCCCATGACAATATAACCTCTTAACAATGAGGTTTTTCCCTCTTTTCTCTCTGCTACATTTTAGCATCTTCAATGGCGCCTGGCACCGGACAGGTGCTGAGTTAAGAGCCTGCTTCTGACTTAATGAATGGATCAGTGGATTTCTTGACCTGTTTCAAATTTTCGACCCTTTCCTTCACTGCATTAGCCACTTATCTTTGACTCTGAAATGAGTAACAGCATAATGGTGTTTGATTCTATTTGAATTTTTAAATTACATTTCATGTTTTCTTAAATTTCCATATCACTTAGCTGGCTTTTGTAAACATGATTTTCTTGGTCATCAAATGTGTTTGAGGAAATGATTTCCAATTGTTTGGTATATGCATTGGACTTTTGATTCCCCTATCATTTAGAAGCCTCTGCTTTTAATTATTCTAAATATCTGGGCCATGAACAACTTATTCACATTTTCTAAGTGACTTTATGTGTTCTAGGGACCATTATTCAAAGCTGATCCTGCACCTTTTTCTTTCTTAAAGTCCAACAGCATATATTAAACAATTCTCACAAACATCTCTAGATGCCTTATGAAGTAAACAATCAAAACATTCCATTTCACATTCTATCAGACAAATCTCTAAATCTTTGACTATGAGTATTTTTGACTGATTTTTGTTCCTGCTTCAAACTTGGTAAATGACTTTAATGTGACTTTCCTGTTCCATCTCTTTTTGCATCCCCTAGAATACATTTTGCAGAGCATTACAGAGGGACACAATTTTCCTTATCCTGAAGATTTAACATTTATTATGCTCAGAGCTTCTAAAGATTTTTTTGACGTAGATTTTTCCTTTATATTCATTTGTCCTGCTGCAGGGACAAAAAGCTAGGAGAGCAGGAAAAAAAAAAGAAAAGAAAAAGAAGGAAAGAAAAAAGAAAAAAAATGCGCCAAGCTTAGAAATCTTTTTCCCTTTCCCTCATGGGCATAAATGAGAACCTTTTCATGACCAATCTTCTAAGAACTCATTTTTCTTTTCACTGTAGCTTCACTGAATAAGGGTGGGGAGCATGGATTATCTGAGTAAAGTAAAAGTAAAAATAGTGCTAAAACTATGTTCTTGAGAAGCCCAAGGCATGATACATTAAAAAAGAAAACCATCAAACTGTCCCATCCAGGGTTTTTTTTTTTTTTTTTTTTTTTTCTAAAGAGAAGAGCATTTGGATACACTGAGCAGGAGAATTAAATGTGTATGAAAACGAAACCTGGGCCCTTCAAATAAACCAAAATTGATCTTTCTGGCCTTGGGTCTTGGTCCCTGATGATCATGCATCATCTGTCATCACAACCATTCCTCCAGAAACCCTGACTCTACAGTAAGGGCTGGGCTGCCCTGTCGATAGCCTGGGTCTAACATCAGGCCCTGGCTCCGTCCCTGTGCAGAGTGACAACAGACAAGGCAGCTATCCCTGGAGCAAGGTAAACTCTTTCAAGAGATTACAGAATAATTGTTAGTAACATCCACACAGAAAGAGTGTTCAAATTTTAGGGTGTGCCAGAGTCACTGGAAGGCTTGTTGAAAATGCGATCACTTTTTCTCTTCACTCTACTTTTGCTTTTTTTCAAATTGATTTACTTATTTTAGGTAAGGGCAGAGGGAGAGGGAGAGAAACCCAAGCAGACTCCACACTGAGCGCAGAGCCGAAGGTGGGGCTTGATCTCATGACCTTGAGATCACAACCTGAGCTGAAACCAAGAGTCCTGCGCTCAACTGACTGTGCCACCCAGGCACCCTGCTCTTCATTCTACTTTCACTGAATAAGGGTAGGAACATGGAACTAACTGGAAGTAAAAACAGTGCTAAACAAGGACTCCATATTTTATAGGTGGGGGGGTGCAATCTGGAAACCTGCACTTAACAAGTTCACCAGGTGATCTTGATGTAGATAACCCAGAGGCAATACTTTGAGAAAAGACACCCCAAATTGTTTAATGGGTAAAAGGGGGGACATAGCTCAGGTCCTGACAATGAAGCCTGTTCTCCAAAACTGATGAAGATAGACATTAGATTATTGAACAGAAGAAACAAACAAAAACCAGCATGGAGGTATGAATGAACGAATGAAAGCCCTTATTCACTAACATTTATGGAGGGAATACAAAATGAAATAAAGACTCCATTCCCTGGAAGTACTCGGTGTCTTGACCGGAGCACCAGCAGCCACCATCGCCAGTGGTAAGTGTACAGTGGAGGAGAGCTGGGCAAGGGCTGTGGACAGTGGAGCACTCAGGTTTACTGAGCAGCTAGGCTGTGCCAAGCCCTGTGGAGACTGGGGCCCTACATCCTCTGCCCAATAGTATTGAGTCAGGCCTCAGAGCGGAGATGACACTTGAAGAAGGAATAGGATTTACCTGGTAACTAAGGGGGAACATTCAGGGAGAAGGAGCTGAGTGCCAAAGTATAGCCAGGCAAAAGGATCCAACACCTTTCCAATTCTGCTTGCACCAGGGGCTGGGTGCAGAGAGAGAAATGGTGGAAGATCATGTCCTTAAGTTGCCATCAAAGCCACAAATGTGTTTTCTATGCTCAAAACTTTCTCTTATGCGTCAGTTGCAATTTGTGGAAATCACACCGTATTTGCCACACTCATGTTAGCAATGTAGAAGCCACCATAATTTATGCCTCAGAATTTTCCAGCGTGCATGATAAATCTCAGTCTGTGTCCTTGGCACTGTATCAGTAAGGTGGACAATTAATTTATCATTCAGACAGACTCTTTCTTTCTCAGAAAGTCTCTAACAAGTCCTGTGTGGTGACTACAAGTATTTCAATTAGTTTGCAAAAGCAAGTTCCACTCATTTATTTTTTTCCCGTTGCTTCATGGTTACCTTTCCCCTCTGCTAGCAGCATGCTGCAAGGTAGTAACAGAAGCTTGGAGAAGATGCTAAGGAAAAGGAGGTAAATGCATGCACTCAAGGACACCCCCACACCAGATTGAACAGGTTCCAGCATTGTCAGTGCCGTACACTTGAATGAAATTTTAAAACGAGAGGGAAAATTCTCTCCCTAGAAGATTGCACAGTGCTTTTTTGTTGTTGTTCCTACCCATGCTTTTTTTTATTAGTTCAATTTATATAATTTTTGCTTATGAATTTTATCATCTCTATAGGTCAGTTAACCTCTTGAGACATTACATATAAAAGAAAATCTAACAATCGTTGAGTTATGAACAGAAAATAATAATTTTTTAAAAAACACACCTCTCTGATCAGTCTCTTGTTGATGACAGTAATCAAACCAGAAGAATCATTAGAGGCCAGCGAGGTGTCAGCTGGTGCTGCTCCATAACCAGCAAAGTACAGAAATTGGGAGTAAGTGTTCACAAGCTTTTATAGCAATTGGACAAAGAAATATTTTTTTCTATTAAATCTAAAAATAAATTTTAAATTTGGGCTTGTATATTGTTTTTTTTTTTCATTTCATTGTTCTATCAAGTCACTTTTATTGTGCTTTATAGATGCCCTCAGAATATAACAGATTAGAAGATAAAACCAGTCAGCCTATCAGAACAGATGGTCTGAGATGCACTCATCTAAGATTATCCTCAGACCTATAATAATAATAATTATAATATTAATTTACAGTTACACAGAGCTATCTGTTTTTCAAACATTCCCTTGGTAGCATTCACTCGATAGCAACCTTGCTAATTATTAATTTCCATTTCACAGTAGAAGAAATTTGTCTCGAGAGAGGTTAAGTGAATCACCAAAGGTCACACAGCAAGTCTGAGGTAGACCTAGGACTGTGACCTGTGGCCCCTTATTTTAAGAAACTTTTTTTTCTCCTACTGTAACTCAAAACCATCACTTAAAGAAGGATATTTTAGAAAATTTAAGAAAATCTACCAACATTAGGAAGTAACGTTTTATAATTTTGCTAGGGTGTGGTTCAATATACTGTTTAAAAATGCTTTTCTGTTTATGGAGGATTTTAATGATGGCAGAGACATTAAGGACACATGACTTAACATGCCTCCCCTCATATTATACAGATGGGAAAAAAGCAACCTAAAAACAGAAGTGCTACTTATTGACAGAGCCAGGGGAAAGAGATGGTACATCTCCTGGCTCAATGTCCTCTCCACTTGGAAGCACAGCCTCTGTCATTGATTTATTCAATCCTGATGTATTCAGCGCCTACTGTGCACGAAGGCCTAGCCAAGTGCAAAAGATACAAACGAACAAAAATCCAGGCCCTTTTACAGCTTACATTCTAGTGGGGACAGACAGGTGACAAACATTCAAAATAAGTAAAGTCATCATGCTAGCAGTAAGTATTACACAGGTAAAAAAAAAAAAAAAAAGGACGAAAGGAGCCTTGAGAGCAAGGGAGGCAGGAATTTTAAGTAATCAAGGGATATAGAATAGTCTTTGCTCAAATATACATATTTTTATTTTATATGTGTATATATATATACACATATATATATAATATTTATTCAGAGTTTCTCAAAAATGCCATTGCTTTTAGCCAATGACAGAAGTGCATTCAGAGCAAAATCATAGTTCACTAACCTTCACAGAAGGTAAAGCCTTTGAAACAAAAGACTTTGAAGATTTAAATGCCCCCAAGAAGTGTTATGTCTTATTCTTGCATCTTCATGATCCAAGGGACAGAAATGAAAGAGAGCAGATGCATCTTTTATGATTAATTAACAAATGTTTATCCTGCTCCCCTAACATGCTTGGATCTGTGCTTGAATTGTGGAGAAAACAGAAAGAAGATATTTGGTCCTGTCTTTGGGGAGTTTACAATCTAGCTTGGGTGATTAAAAAAAAAAAAAAAAGAGCACACTTAAAATATCCCAGAGCCACTTGGGTTGAAAGCAAGAGTAGCTATAAGATGGAGCAGGGATGCAGGGAACATTGAGGAAGCTGATCACAGAAGCCCTGGGTGGGAATCTCTACCGGGCAGTAAAAAGTTTTACAGTCCTCCAAGTTCTCCTACCAAGGAACTCTACGGGTCTATCAAACAATAATGTAACAAGCATGCGCTAATATCATCTTTTCCTTTGTAGCTAATTCATGGAGAGGCAGAAGTCTTCCTCGAGGATAAGCACCAAGACCAGGGGACACCTGGGTGGCTCAGCTGGTTGGGCATCTGCCTTTAGCTGAGGTCATGATGTCAAGGTCCTGGGATGGAGCCCCGTGTCAGGCTCCCTGCTCAGCAGAGTCTGTTTCTCCCTCTGCCTCTGCTGACCCCCCAGCTCATGCATGCTCTCTCTGAAATAAATAAATAAAATCCTAAAAAAAAAAAAAAAAAAGGCACCTTGGTGATGCAGTTAAAGCATCTGCCTTCAGCTGAGGTCATGATCTCAAGAGTCTTGGGATCCAGCCTCTGCATCAGGCTCCCTGCTCAACAGGGAGTCAGCTTCTCCCTCAGCTCCTCCCTCTGCTCATACTTGTGCTTTCCCTCTCTTTGAAATAAATAAAATCATTTTTAAAAAGTAAAATTAAAATTATAAAAAAGAACTGAGACCAAGAAGAGTAAGAGACATCAGGAAACTAAAACTACAGCATTCCTTTAATGCATTTAGTATTATATTATTTTTTAAGATTATCTATTTATTTGAGAGATAGAGAGAGAGAGCACAAAAGTGGGGGGGGGGGAGTAGCCAAGGGGGAGAGGAAAAAAAATCTCAGTAGACTCTATGCTGAGCGCTGGAGCGCAATCTCACCACCACCCATGAGATCCTGATCTGAGCCAAAACCAAGAGTCAGATGCTTAACTGGATGAGCCACCCAGGCACCCCACATTTAGTATTATTTTAATTATGTAAAAATCCATGCCTCAATACACTTGAACTATTTTTATTCTTTTGGCTGAAAGAGTGTAAATCTTTAATATCCATGTGTCTTAACGTGATGCTTATTTTCTGGACTTGTGCTACATGTCACAGAGAGAATAATGACTTATTGTGGATTTATGAAGGAGGTCTATAAAATTTTATTTTATCTTACTTAAAACAAGAGTCAGGGAATTCATCCCACTGGATGGTAGTAACAGCTTTTTATTACATCAAAGCTGGTAGTAGCTTACAGAGGAAAAAAATTGGCCTTCAATGGTGTCTAACTTCATGACCTAAATGAAATGAGATAGATAGTCCTCCCCTGGCTGATTCTTTATATTGTTTGAAAAAAAAAAAAAAAAGGTAAAGAGAGAGAGAGAGACAGAGACAGCGAAAAGAAAGTACTACTAGTAAAGCTCATCTTCATACACCACAGTGCTGTTGAGACCACACAGTTAGGGCCAAAGTGACATAGCATTGGGGATGATTTAGAACAAGTGCACCTCTACTACAATTCCCATGGCCATCTCTATCATTAATTTAAGTAAATTATAATTCCTTAAACTTAGTGAACTATTAGGCAAAAACAAAACAAGGCCAAAAACATGAAATACGAAATATGTGGGAAATAAGTCATTCTAAATCACTAAGCTAGAGTTACACCATACATCTTTAATCTCTAAGCATCTACACTATTTTTCTTATTTTAATTTGAATAGAAATCCCATTTTCTTACCTAAGGAATGCATGTACCTCCATAGCATTTTGTCTTCACTTTCAGGGCAATTAACATACCACCTACAGATTACTTCTTTTCACATCCATCCTTCACATCCATCCGCCATCCCAGAAGACCGAAGGCACAATCCCCAGGAAGAGGGAGTGTGTTTCATTCACCTTTTGCACAGAGTAGATGATCACTAACCTTTGTGGAATGAGTCAGCAGTGCCCTTACCATGACTAGAGCAGTGCCTTCAAAGATTCTTTCCAAGAAAAGTCAGACGTCATGGTGAATAACCATTATTGAGCGGACTGTAAAATATTCCCTCAGGTCTTACTCCAGACTGCAGGACTGTTTGCCTCTATATTAATCAGTCCCAGACACTGGGTGAGGGGGGTGGATATTCCTATTCCATGTTTCAGAGTTCTGGTTACTTCTAATCTCCTGGGACACCAGACCAAGATACTTTTTTCAGGTGCCTTGGCATAGTAATGGATTTCCAGTGACCGTCGCAGGAGTAAAAAGTGAGTTTCACTAGTGAGTGAAAATATGAGTTGTAATGAAGAATTTTGTGAACTCTCTTCTAACAACTCAGAACTTCCCCTCCCACCTCATTTTTAAACTGATTTTTTGGTTCTCAAATATGTATCAGAAAGATGAGGCTGGTGATTGCATAGTTGAGATGTTATATTTTCCAAACCTAAAAACTCTTGTAGGTATACAGATTCCTGGAAATTGAGTCTCTTCAGAGGTAAAGGTTTCCTTGGAACTCACAGATTCTACAACCTTATGAGCTACTGAAATAGTAAAAGTCATATTTCAACATGATACAATATGGGGCCACACACTAGACATTACACATCTTCAGTCTTCTTACAAAACAGAATGGAGTTGAGGATTTTTGTTAATATTTATAAAGTATTTAAAACTCCTTAGATATAAAATTTTTGGTTGAATATTGGAGTTTTATTATTTATTTATAACTCTAAAAAACAAACTACTTGTAACAATGCCCATTTTAAAACCTCTTATGGTTTTCACATACATTATCTAACGTGATCCTCATGCTGACCACTCATAAATATAGGCTGGTGTGAGATCTTTATCAGCTAATCTGCAATACTAAATTCTCAAATTTCATTTGGTTCTAAAACTGGCCTCCTGAATTCTCTTATCCTAGATATTATTCATTTCTTGTGTAAATGTCAGGGGCCAGAGAAAAACAAACTCACATTCTGCCATTTGGTATGAAGCAAGGAATCTAAACCAACATCATTAGTGTACTAAGTATCAGTGGTTAAGCACTGCAAATACTGAAGATGCGTTTTAAAGTTAGAAGGAAGGCTTCTCCTCCCCTCAAGGCTTTCTTCTGACCATTTCAAATTTCCTTAGACTTTATTAATCTACATCACTATGTTGTTCAGAAAATTTAATGTTTGTAATATGAATGTGGCATTATTTCTCTAAGATAAGCACCGAAGAACTGGACATGTCCATAAATAAATAGGTTTTTATTATAGGTATCTGATATTTCTTAAAAGAACAGCAGCTGGTATAACTGACAAAAATAATGGGATTTGTATTTCTTAATTTTTAATGTGATATTAGTCTATAGTGAATAACCAGCATCGCTGATTTAGGCATGCCTTAATTATAATTTTAAAGCATTTGTTATACAGCTCATTCTAGACAAATCTGAATGTTACTTGGAGATTTATAATGTTGCCACACACAGACACACACACACAATTTTTCATAATTTTCTAATTTCATTTCCAACAGTGAAACAGAGAGTGTAAAAAAAAATCTCTTCTTCCATAGCTGTATTTTACCTCCAGATTATCTATTAGATGTTACTTTACATAATGCTAAATTACTGTGAAAACTGTAGAATTACAGAGGATGCTTGTGGGGATACAAAATGAATATATTAGGACTCAAACAGGTAAAGTCAATTCCTAATTCTTAGTATACTATGGCCATCCATGGTGTGACTTAAGAAGTACATCCAGGATTATAAAGTAATTTCAGAGAAGAAGAGAAGAATAAAAAAAAAAATGGATCTATTGTATGTCTTACTATAAAGGGCTTCTCCGGCCTTTTTAGAAAAGGTACACGTTTTTTAAAACATTTCCTGTTATGTAGAGCAAGGGAATATCCTAAAAGAGTTGCAATTCTTAAGAAAGGGAGAAGAAAAGCATGACAAGTTCCTTTAAAAATGTTTTACATGTTCTCTAAAATAGCAGACAGGGAAAAATGAGCCCCAAAGCTTTGAACCCATAAGAGATAAAACCAGAACAAAAAGAAGCCAAGCAGAATCCTAAGGAAATGAGATTTCATACCTAAGAGAAATTAAACTCACTGTATAGGGTTTCTATAGTTGCTGTAACAAATTACTATAGTTGACCCTTGAACAATGGGGTGGTGGGGCTGGGGCGCCAACCTCAGCACAATCAAAACTCCACAAATTACTTTTGATACCCCCCCAAAAAAACTTAACTACTATTTGCAGACCAGATGCCTTACTGAATAACATAAACAGTTGATTAATACATATTTTGTATGTTACATATATTATATGCTGTTATTCTTATAATAAAGCAATCTAGACAAGGGAAAATGCTATTGAGAAAAATCATAAGGCAGAGAAATGCATATACAGTACCAGAAAAATCATAAGGCAGAGAAATGCATTTACAGCACCAGACTGTTTACCCCCAAAAATCCACATATAAATGGACCCATACAGCTCAAACCCTTGTTGTTCAAGGGTCAACGGTATTTAATGGCTTAAACCTATCCACATTTATTGTCTTACAGGTCTGGAGTTCAAAAGTCCAAAATGGGTCTCACCATGCAACTTTTTTTTTTTTTTAAAGATTGATTGATTGATTGATTGATTGATGATAGACATAGAAAGAGAGAGAGAGGCAGAGACACAGGAGGAGGGAGAAGCAGGCTCCATGCCAGGATCCACTCCGGGATCGCGCCCCGGGCCAAAGACAGGCGCTAAACCGCTGAGCCACCCAGGGATCCCCTCACCATGCAACTTTTGATCTTGGGGTTGTGAGATCAAGCCCCACACTGGGTGAGGGCTTACTAAAATCAATCAATCATTGTTTGGGGCACCTGGCTGGCTCAGTTAGTGGAACATGTGACTCTTGATTTCGGAGTTATAAGTTTGAGACCCACGTGAGGTGTAGAGATTACTTAAAAATAAGGTTTTTAAAAAACAAACAAAACAAAGCAAAACAAAATGGGTCTCACTGGCCCAAAGTCCAGGAGTCAGCAGAGCCACATTCATTCCTTGCTGGAGGCTGTATGGGAGCAGCTTTTCCTTGCCTCTTCTAGCTTCTCGATGCTGCCTACATTCTTGGTTCAGGTCACTGCCATCTTCAAGGTCATCGAGGCAGGTCAAGTCTCGCTCAACTAGGACTCTATATGACTCTCCTGCCTCTCTCTTCCACATTTAAAGGACCTGCTTTAGCTTGCTAGGGCTGCCACAGATGTCTCTTCCCTGCGAGGAGCCTGCCTATGTCTCTGCCTCTCTCAGTCTGTGTCTCTCAGAAATAAATAAATAAATCTTAAAAAAAAAAAAAGAAATGTATTGTCTCACAGTCCTGGAGTCTGGATGTCCACGTAAGGTGCTGGCAGAGTCTCTTCCTTCTGAGGGCCGTGAGGGCGAGATCTGCTCCAGGCCTCCCTCTCTGGCTAGTAGACGGCGCCTTCTCCCAGAGTCTTCACACGGTCTTCCCTCAATACCCGTCTGTGTCCAAATGTCCTCTTCTTATAAGGGCACAGTCGAGTAGGCTTCACTTTAACAAACTTATTTTAACCTGATTACCTCTGCAGAGGTCCTATTTCCAAATAAAGTCACATTCTGAGATAATGGGAGTTAGGATTTCAACATTTGAATTGGGTGAGGGTGCTCAACTCAACCCATAACACGACCCTTGTGATTACACTGGGCCCACATGGATAATCCAGGACAAATTCCTCTTTTAAGGTCCCCTAATTAACACCCTTCACTCCACCTGCTTCCTTAATTTCCCCTTTGCCATATAAAATAACATTTTCACAAATTCGAGGGAGAAAGATATGGATGCCTTGGGGGGGGGGGGGGCATTATTCTATTGACCACACTCACTTTATATTTTTTATTTAATGGCAAGTTTTGTTTGCTAAGAAATCTGGTATATTTGCTATGTGTTGATGCCTGGGTATTTTAGACAGTAAGTGCTATTAGGAAAAAAATGCTATTTCAGCTATACAACTGATAAACATACATAGAGCTAAATACATTTTAGAGTTAAACAGAGAATTCTAGAAATCATAAATACAGATGTAAAATATGTAGTATTTTTTTAAATAATTAAAAATTTAAATATGTGTGGACATAGCCAAAAATCCTAGAAATGACTTTACGTTTTATTTTGACAGTATATCCAAAAACCAGATAATACCTAAAAATTTTTATTATGTCAGTGTTACATACCTTATCTCTTAAAAACAAATTAGTAGCAATTGCATTTAAAGGACAACTATACCATCTAATAAACTTCTAAAAACATTGTTGTGGGGAAGAAAACAAACTTTTTTTTTTTTCAAATGTCAACAAGGAGTCAAAATTTATAACCAAGATGCAGAATTCACATAAAGACATCCTGGAAAAAAAGAAAGTAGGAACTAGTCCTTTTTCAAAAAGAAAATAAGTTCCAAATTTGCTAGGGGTTCTATAAATCACATTTACCCATTCTACCAGTCCCAGAGAAAAGCTAGGCCTGACATTTAGTAATATAAAAGCCTAATTTCTAATAAATAATAATTTTACTGAAAACAAATCATGAAACACAAATAGTTCCTGGGACCTGAAAATGTTCTCTAAAAATTATAATGTGGAATTTGGATTCAAACAAAAGAGCAAGAGGAAAAAGTAGCAGTACAACTTACTATATAGGTTTACTGTGCATGAGATAGATACATACATTTCAAAGAATGAACCTACAGGGTAGGTAGATAAGTAGTATTTTAAAATGTGGAAACAGGGCAGCCCCAATGGCTCAGTGGTTTAGTGCAGCCTTCAGCCCATGGTGTGATCCTGGAGATCTGGGATCAAGTCCCATGTTGGGCTCCCTGCATGGAGCCTGCTTCTCCCTCTGCCTGTGTCTCTGCCTGTGTGTGTGTGTGTGTGTGTGTGTGTGTCTCATATATAAGATCTTTATTTTATTTATTTATTTATTTTTAGATCTTTAAAATAAAATAAAATGTGGAAACAGGGCACTTGGGTGGCTCAGTTGGTTAAACGTCCAACTCTTGATTTCAGCCCAGGTCATGATATTAGGGTCATGAGACTGAGCTCCTCTGAGCGCGGAGAGGACTCCCTCTTATTCTGCTCCTCCCCCCGCCGCCCCCCCCATGCTCTTTTTGCCTCTAAATAAATAAATACATAAGTTAAAATAATAAATAAAATGTGGAAACAGGCTCAGAGAAGTTTTATGATTTATCCAAACTCAAACAACTTGTAGGGGCAGAACTGAAATGTGAACTCAATTTTGTCTGACTTGCAAAACTAACTTTCTGCTCTATGCAAAGGAAATATGCTATACGGATTTCTAATCTCTGTTTAGTTACAAGATATACTTTTAATAGGGATATGTAAGCTTACCTATGATATATATTCAAGTTAAGTATTCTCTTTAAAAAATATATCCAGCTCAAATGTTAATGGTTATGGGCTGAACCTAGCAGTATTAGGTAATATATTTTAAATCCTATGGTTAAATTTTCATTTCCAAGAGTTGTCTCTTAATTGTGAATTTTTATAACTAAGAATTTCTGCTCTCATCAGGATAGTTAAAACTTTATGGGGTGCTCATTCTGTTGTTTTGTTCATTTGATTTCCTTAGTAAGCACTTTGTGTTACGGCAGTAAAATGAGGGATACTTGGGTGGCTCAGCAGTTGAGAGTCTGCCTTCAGCTCAGGGCATGATCCCAGGGTCCTGGGATCGAGTCTCACATCAGGCTCCCTGTGAGGAACCTGCTTCTCCCTCTGCCTGTGTCTCTGCCTTTTCTCTGTGTCTCTCATGAATAAATAAATAAAATCTTTTAAAAAAAGGCAATGAAATGACATAAGGTCTCTCATCCTGAGCACAACATTGTTGTTATCAGGATGTTCTAAGGTGGATGGGATGTTTGCTGCCTGACATATCCTCTTTTAAATGAGATGCCACATGTTAATTGATTTTGTAATTCAAATCATTTAAGAGTGGGTATATCTATACTTTCAGTCCAGGTAAGTCTAGTAGTACCTACTGAATGTAGGATAGTTTTAATAACTGATGTTATGCCATCACAGTATTACTTTTCCAGTATTACTTTTATTACTTTTCCAGACTTTTCTTGGCAATACTGGATTCCCCAATAGTGTATTACTTTGTATCTACTTTGTATCTACTTTGAGGTTTGGATTCAAACAAAAGAGCAATGACAGATCAATTTTTAACTTGAAAATCATAATCAGGACATTCTTTCAAAATTAACAGTGGAATTTTTCTCCAGCTAGAAAAATATTAGATGAGGCAGGGAGCTCCAGCAATAATTATTGTTGGATAACAAAATCTACCAAATGACAAAAGTATCCTTTTAATCCAAGTCTTTATTGATAGGGTCATGATCTCCAGAATGATCTTCTGAATTATGAATTAATTTTAAGAGCAAGAAATATTCACTAAAAGGAGAGATCCAGGGCAGCCCTAGTGGCTCAGCGGTTTAGCGCCTGCCTTCAGCCCAGGGCCTCATCCTGGAGACCTGGGATCAAATCCCACGTCAGGCTTCCTGCATGGAGCCTGCTTCTCCCTCTGTCTGTATCTCTGCCTCTCTCTCTCTCTCTCTCTCTCTCTCTCTCTCTCTGTGTGTGTCTCATGAATAAATAAATATTTTTTAAAAATAAAAAAATAATAAAAAGAGAGATCCGAGAGAGAGAGAGAGAGAGAGAAAGAGATTGTATTGCCTTGTTCCGTGTTTCCTAAGTTTGAAAAAATATGGGGATTAGTAACCTGCAATTAACCTGCTGTATTTGTGCGCTTCTCATTAATCAAAGTGCTTTCCATTGTAACCAATGAGACAGAGCAGTGGGGCAATATTTCTTCATTAGTGCTGGTTGGCTTGTTTTGGGTTTTTGTTTCCTACTGAAAAAAAAATTAACTGGTGATAATGAAATGGTGTCTGTCTTGTTACAGGTGTTGTATAGTGAATCACCACAACCTTCTTTGGGATTGCTATCCATATTATTGGAACATGACATTTACTAAATCGAGAAGGCTAGACTCAAGGAAATGAGGTCACACATATTTTGTAATCCATTTATATGCATGGATATAAAATATACATTTCCTTGGATATAAGGAGAAAAAACTTCTTTTCAACAGAACTAAAGAGAAAAATGAGGTATTTTCTTTCCAAAAATACCCATGCCCTATGTGTCATTACACAATAATGATTGACAGCTGCCCAGAGGGCTTAGTCTCAGGAAAGGCTAATAAATGACCAAAAGAAAATAGCTCATTAGGAGCTAGAAAGCAATGACTTTTTATATCCTACAGCTAAATTTGTGACAAACATGATTATTGGCCTTACATTTTCCAAATGGTCTCCCTTCTTTCATTACAGTACAGAAATACTACTGCAAGTCAGCATGTCTTCTAGATGATTCCAGTAGAGGAATACTACCTGTAAACAGCTTGGTTACTCAGAAATGTACTGACTTTAAGAACAGTATTTCAATCCCAGTCATTCTCTCCTCATACTTGAAGGTCATGTTCTTAAAAATCCCTGTGGGAGTAAAACTGCAAGTTAAAAACTCTCACTGTAGACAAGATAAGGCTGGAAGTCACAGTCAGGAAAGAATCTATAGGAGTTCTTATACTTTCATTCACTAGATATTTGTGTGTGTGTGTGAATATGTGTGTACAAAGAGTGCACAGTAAATGTAATTAATTAACAAAGATGTTTCACTGGTTTTAAAATTTAAAATAATAGCTATTATACTATTAATTTTCATTTGCCTCTCCTAGCTCCCCAGAAATTTCTCAGAATCTTTTTTTAAATTTTATTTAATTCTAATTAA
Organism: Canis aureus; assembly: GCF_053574225.1. Classification (NCBI taxonomy): domain Eukaryota; kingdom Metazoa; phylum Chordata; class Mammalia; order Carnivora; family Canidae; genus Canis; species Canis aureus. The sequence continues at coordinate 15,748,911 of NC_135611.1, read as the reverse complement.
TTTAGATTTTAAAAAAATATATTTTATTCATTTGAGAGACATAGAGAAAAGCAAATTCCCCACTGAGCAGAGAGCTGTGATCCCAGGACACTGGGATCATGACCTGAGCCCAAGGCAGACGCTTAACCGACTGAGCCACCCGGGAGCCCCTCTCTGGATCTGTTTTCCCTATAACTTCAATGTCCTAGGTTTTGTTTTGCTTTGTTGCATAGAATACTCATGCTAAAAGATTTTCTGCATCTGCTGATCCATTCAAATGTTCCACTCATCTCTAGTTTGATAATGCCTTATAAGTAAAAGAAAAATATTTTATGATAAAATAGCATATATTTAAACATGTAAATGCTCTAGAAAGACTTCAACTAGAAAACAAAAAATGCCTCCAAAGTTTCCCAGATGTTCCCTCAGGGACAGTATCTGCCCCATCAAGCACCTTTAATTTGGGCCAGAAGTTAGCAAACTATGGCCCACTGCTTATTTTTTTATATTTGTCTATATAATACTTTATTTTATTACAATCAAAGTTTTACTCTAAGTCTTCTCATCTAAGGTCTGAAGATTTACTGTTTTGTCCATTAGCAATCATATGTAAAATTATACTAATTTTATGCTTTTTATTTTATTATTGTTTAAATTTTAATTTCAATGTAGTTAACGTACAGTGTTATATTAGTTGCAGGTGTACAATACAGTGAGTCAGCACTTCCAACTGGTGCTCATCATGACAAGCTCACTCCTTAATCCCCATCACCTATTTCCCCACTTCCCCTCTGTGGACCATCAATGTGTTCTCTGTAGTTGCAAGTCTGTTTCTTGGTCTCTCTTTTTCTCTGTTTTTCCCTTTGCTCATCTATTTCATTTCAAATTCCACATACGAGTGAAATGGTATGGTATTTGTCTTTCTCTGACTGATTTTTACTGCTTATTTTTTATACAGCCTGCAGCTTAAAATTATTTTTACATTTATAAAGTGTTGGGAAAAAAATCAAAGGAATACTGTCTGTGACATTAAAAGTTACATGAAATTCTAGTTTCAGTGTCCATAAATAGAATTTTATTGGCACACAGCTATACTCATTTGCTGATGGCTCATCTATGGCTACTTCTGTGCCACAACTACAGAGCTGAGTTGCTGTGGTGCATTGGCTGGCCCACAAAGCCTCATGCCCTTAGTATCTGCCCTTTTACAGAAAAAGTTGGCCAACCCTTGATTTACACTGCAACATCCCCCAATACATCAAGGTACACATTCTCAGCCCTGTCCATGATGATCCCATGAACAAATCTACGTCATCAATCCACCCCTCTTCAGTGATACAATGTAATTCAAAGGCAGGATTTTACTTTGTCCTTTCTTCTTTTGTCCTACCACAACTCAGTTTGTCTAACTCTTCTGCTTTGGGGTTTGGTTATTTGGGGACTGAGGTGTGGGTTTTTTTTTTTTTTTTTTGTATTTTTGCTGTTATTTTGTATTAATTCCCTCTAATAAGAATGGCTTTTATTGTACATAAAACCCATATATTCCTGACCCCAGTAGGTCATATTTATTTTATATCTAATTACTACTGTGTGAAATTCCTCTACCCAAATACCAGAAATTTGCCCCCATCAGATTCTCCTACCATTTCTCAGGCTGCTCCGTTAATTTAAGAGCTCCCTAGTAGATTCCATGGGGACTTCCGTCCCACCACAAGGAGTGCCATTCTTCTGACCAGAATGGCCACTGCTGCCACCATGACTGAGTTGTTGACTGATCTTCTCTTGGATTCTCTTGGCTGCTCTTTCCAAAGCATGGGACAGACCCTGATTCCCTGCAGTGCTTATGAAACCAAGCCTTTAATAAAGGCATAGGGATGATGGAAGAAAGTATAACAAAGAACATAACTGACAACTGCTACTAAAGTGGCTGCTTTTTTATTTTTTTATTTTTTATGATAGTCACAGAGAGAGAGAGAGAGAGAGAGGCAGAGACACAGGCAGAGGGAGAAGCAGGCTCCATGCACCGGGAGCCTGATGTGGGACTCGATCCCGGGTCTCCAGGATCGCGCCCTGGGCCAAAGGCAGGCGCCAAACCACTGCGCCACCCAGGGATCCCTAAAGTGGCTGCTTTTAAAGCCTAGGGCCCTAAGCTTGCTGGACTAGTATCACCCATTTCCAAAAAGTCACCACCTACCACCTTGCCTTGGTATCTGGGACCAATTGAGCCCCCATCAGACATGGAGAACGTTGCCCTTCTAAATCCAAGGCCCATTTCATGTCTTACTCCACGTCTGAAGACATTAACCTTCCCCCAGACATTCATTCTTCTCAAGGGAAACCATGTTGTCAAAGACTAGGAGACTAATTTGGCACTGTGGCCCAGACAATAAAAGTCCAAGTCTGTCAGTACAGTTTTCCCAAAAATTCTGAATTATCTTCCGCTCTCTGCTATAATCTTTTCTCTAAGATGAAGTGACAAGAAAATCAGATGTGTCTTTCTCTCTGAGTCCTGGCTTAACTTGAAATCCTATCTAGCTCAAATTATAATTTTCAAGCACAGAGCATCTGTATTTAAATTTAGAATGTGTGTGTTGGGGGCAGGGGTATTCACCAACTTTACTCCATAAAACCATAAATAATACAGCAAATCTCCATTATTTAACACAACTCTTAACACTTCAGTGTAAAGCATTTTTATTGAATTGCCTCACCGTCAACACATCCCGAGAGGTAAGGGTTGGTATTTGCTTTATTTTTGCATAACTAATAATATCCACCACAGTTGAATATTCCATGATTGTATATTATATATTCCTCCAAGAATAAAAGGATGGTCTGTTCCAAATGGGGGGAAATTCCTACAACTCTTTAAAAGGTAATTTTTCAATCTAAAAAATAAAACCATAAAACTTTAGGTTTTAGTTTGAACAGAAACTGTGACCAAAAATATTACTATTTTCAAAAAGAAAATATTGATGTATATTTTCATCAAACAGAAAATATTGATGTGTATTGATGTAATATCCACTGATATATATTACAATTTCAAAAAATTGAACACGTCTTTGGTAAGAAACATTTTTATATTCTGCTTACATCTGTTTTTCAAAACACTAAGAAGAGATCAATTAGCATTTTACAGAAAATTATCTACCCCCCCTTTTTAAACTCATGAAAAATTTTGTTTAAATCATTTCTAAATACTTTCAGAGTTTTTAGATTCTCCTGTACTTGAAGATCTGAGCCGCCAGTTATCTACTGAAGGCAGATTTAGGTCAGTAGTGATCTGTCTACACGAAGCAAGTACAAGTGAAAGACATGGGTCTTACACATTTTGTAGATGTGTTCCTTTCCTGGCCTACCCACTCTGGTCTTATTGTTATCATTAATAATAAGCCATCTTATTTTACTATTTATCAGTTTTATCCACTCCATTTAGGTGTCTTTAGCAATAATAATAATAAATAATAAATATTAATAATATTAATGTAAGCCTTAATAAAGACAATAAAAACATTAGGTTACTTAAGAATGACTAAACCTATAGTGTAGGATATATATTGCATAATTTATTAACAAATATTTATAAATATATATAAATCAAGTAATATATAAATCAGTCATAAACCAATAAATACTGTCTGTAACTCTGTAACCTCTCAGTGGGGAAGCAGTCTAGCCTTAAACCACATCCAGGGGGAACAGGAAAGAGTTACCTCTTGACTTAAGAAAAGTATCTGCTGAAAATATGATTCACTTGATCATAAAATACATATTAACATATTATTGGCCAGATATCAACCGTTACCCCATTGATAGAATATATTCTTTAATATAATGAAGTTCTGGCTTACAAATATTTTTTAAAAATAAATTTAATTTAATAAGAGCACACTAACATGTGCTCTCTATCCCTACAATAGAGTAGAGCCACCAAGATTTTCTGTGGGCCAATTATGAGGTGTGAAATCAGCTCATCTCCAAGTCAATTCCAGCAGATCCTGTTCACAGGTCAAAAGAATGCATAGATCTACACATATCAGTTGGTTCCTTATCCTGATTTTCCTATCAAATGTATAAAAGATACAAGGCAACAGTACTCAATTCTCTATAGGCAGCATTTTTAGGAAAACCAATGAATTCCTTTCTAAAGAAAAGGAATCAAGATGCTGAATTTTTACATATATATTTGTATGGGTTTTGGTTTATATTTGGTTATAAAATATCCTCATGCATCTATTATTTTTCCATCAGAAAGTCACTTTCCATCAAACTACTAGTAGTATTTTTGTTATTATCTAAGAGAGATTTCTAGCATTAATATAAATATGTTATAAGAAGCACAGCTTCTTAGGTGTTGATGCTCTTGAAAACTGAAGTTTTCCAATCTGACCTTTCCTCTTAAAAAAGACATTGCCTCTTACTGAATCTGTGATTAGCTGTTCTAATCTAATTATTAAAATATACACAGAGTGAGTGTATGTGTGAAGGAGTCAGAAAAACGGACACAAAGACAGACAGAAGGAGAATGAGAAAATAAATATGCTAAAAAGCTTAAGCTTTCAACTTCCACTTTCCAGGCAGTTTCTTTATGAGTAAAATAAGTTTAGTATATATACATCCTTTTGGAGGTGTAGCTTCCACTTACTTACAAGATTTTCTGTGTAACATATGAGCTATTTCAGGGCACAACAGCCCCCAAAAGATCAGCAATCAGGGTGACCGTGGTGAGGAACAGGTGTGAATGCAGGCATAGAGTTAAGTTATTGATGGAGAAGTATCAGGTAAGCCTAGAGATTCTGCTAAGTAAGGTTTCATTAAGCTAATTAAGTATTAGCAAGGCTGAATAAAGATTAGCTGATATAACAACAACAAAAACACAGACTGGAAGTTTATTTCTCTTTTATACAGAACATGAGGCAACACTGCTCCCTGAGGCCACTCACAGACATGCATTCCTTTCAACTTGGAACCCTTAGAATTGACACAAAGTTGAGTTCACCCCCACATCCCTTTTCCAGTCTATGGCTCTCACAGGAAAAGTGGGAAAAAAAAGAAGTTTGGAACAAGTAATATCTTTCTAGACAATCACTTGCAGAAGTTGTACTTGGCACATCTATTTACATTTCACTGGAGAGAATGGGGGAGAGAACGGAGTCTCATGGCCACATCCAGCTGCAAGGGAATCTGGGAAATGCAATCTCTAACAGGGTAATCATGTACCCAGATAAACTCTATTACAATGGAACAAGGGACAGCCAGCAGGTCCTTATCTGGGCCCTTTACCTTGGGTTCCCCAGTACTGCCATTTATTTGTTTTTAGACCATTGGGTCTAAATCTTGGGGGATGAAACTATATATTGGATCTGTGTTACTCTTCCCCTCAGAAACCTATGCATATTTGACATCCCTGCCTTTCTTGCAGATCCCCAAGGGCCAAAAGGCCTCTGTTACATCAGAAAAGACTACAATGCTAAACAGTAGATTGCTCACCTACTAGATTGGTTCATTCTATCAAGATGAGATTATATACTTCTGTGAATATTAAAAATTAAATCTTAACACAATAGTCTTATGAAATAGCTTCATTTTCAACATTATGTTGACTTTGGTTAGCTGATGTAGTAGACACAGTTCTCCAGAGAAAAGAACCAAAACAGTACAGGTATATATTATAAGAAATTGGCTTACATGACTATGGAGGCTGTGTAAGTCCTGAGATCTGCACTTGGCAAAATGGAGGCCCGGGAAAACCAAGGGTATAAATTCTAGTCTGAGTTCCTGAAGGCAGGAGAAGACCAATGTCTCAGCTCCGAGACACTCCGAAAGAGTAAGCTCTTTCTTACTCAGCCTTTTTGGTTCTGTTCGGGCCCTGGGTGGATTGGAGGCCAACTCACATTGGGAAGAGATACTTGCTTTACTCCATCTACTGATTCAAATGTTAATCTCATCTAGAAACATCCTCATAGACATACCCACTTAACCAAATATTTGGACACCTGGTGGCCCAGTCAAGTTAACACACAAAGTTAACCACCAAGGATGATGACCGTCCTTATACTCTTTAGTAACAGCTCTGAGTTAGATCAAATATGACCAAAATAATCAGGTGGGTATGAGAAAAACAGTTCGGTGTTGTTGTTGTTGTAGTTGTTTTAGTTTCTAAAGGCCTGGCATTTGGCACTTGAGCTTAAGTGTGACTTGGGATGTATTTTAAGGAAACAACCACACTCCAGGCAGAATTAATATGAGACACTCAGGGCTACTTACCAAGAATAGAATATATACTGCAAATAGTCTAAGAGAGAACATGTAGCAATTTAAGTAGATCTTGTGATAAATTTGGATGGTGGCCTTTTTTTCTCCCCCTCAGTAGTTTTCCCATAGTATTAAAGACTTTCTGAGATGCCTAAATATGATATAAAATGAAAATTTAAGAATAACATCCACAATTAGGTTTTTTCCTTTATAAAAAAACTAATTTGCAAGCTTTTAGGCTGTCTGTATCTCTTGAAATGATGTATAAAAATGATAATGACTCAGAAAGTGTGACACAGACAATCAGTTCAGATAATTACGGCACAAAAGTGGATTTCTTTTATTCCAATTGGCTATTTTAATTGATCAGATAAGCCTAATAATCAAGCAATTTCTACTTAATTTGTGCTAGGCACATATAATTTCAGCAGCTTTGAAGCATCACTACACTCCCTCAAAATTTTTGTTAAGGCTCTTTGCAAAACTGTAATGTCGAATTTTAATGGCTTTATAGAGGATAACAAACCTTAAAACATGAATAGAAAAAAATCTCTTCATAGTCTCACATTGGTTTCCCTGGTTTTGAGACCTGGAATACACAAACTTAGCAACTCTTCTCTTTCTATTCTTTAGGCTCACAGCGTTATGCTTAATAAGAGTGAAGAAAAACCGACAAAATCTTCTTGAGGACCAAAGAGACAGAATGTCTATTATTAGTTGATAGTTGTCAGTACCGTTAGATAGTTCCCACTATGAATCCCTAAGATATCAAAGTTTTAGAGCGCTCTGAGTAGCAAAGAAAACATCAGAGGAGAGCCTCAACTTGTAAAACTATAGACCTGAGATTTACATTTTCTCTCTTGTCTAGTGTCTTTGGTACACATCAAATGGTTATTGGGGTTCTAACGTGATTTGTTGACCAACTCTAAGGGTTTTGTGTAAATGAGGTAACCATTGCCACCGAGAAGGCTGCCAGGAGGGAGAAAGTGGTGGTGGAGGGGGGAGGAGTCCTTTGATGATTTAATTTGGATTGTAACGTCATGAGCCCTTCGCAGACCTTCTCTGTGCCCTCCTCTGCTACTGGACCAACACAATGAGCAGAGCGCTTCTAAGGACAACTGACTCATGGCTGATATGGGCAAAGCATCCATGTCAGGATTAGTCATGCAGGCGGACAAGAGGATGTTTATTTTAGATCATTCGTTCTGACAAGACTGTCGATTTGGAGTTGCTGCAACCATGGGTTAAGGGAAGTACTGAAAGTGGCTACAGGCAGAGAAAACTTCCAAAAGGGGGCTTCTGGGGAAGAGCGTCAATATCCTGATGAAAAGTCTTAAATTTATCCATGGTTAGCTGTAAGCTTGCAAAGTCAAAGTGTACTTCCAGGACTTGCTGCAATAATGTAGTACCTAGTACCTTCCTGCACTGTACGGAGCCCAGGAGCCGGGGGGGGGGGGGGTGGTCTCAGACTGAACGGGGTATATAAACACTTTGGCAAACACATTTTCTCAAAACGAAAGGAGAAAAACATTGGAAAAAGTGAAGCATGTGAAGAAGAGATGACAAGGTACCGGATGCTTTCCTTGGTTCACACGTTAGAAACTGAAGTTAATTCACATTTTCCTGTTTGAGTTTCTGCAGTTTTTGTCATGAGAATTAACCAGACTGGGGCTCGGGAAGAATCAGCACAGAATCAGCACACAAGGGTCCTCTTGGCCGGGCCATGGCACGTATCGCTGAATTTAAGATAAATGGGCTCTGATTTCGAAAAGCAATTATTCCACTGAAAGGATACAGCCATCCCTCCCCTTAGTGCGACGAACAATGTGTTTACTATAAAATGCTAATTAGCTCTTAAAGTTATTAATGTAATTACTGTTCATCTAAGGACATAAATCTGACAGCCCCTGAGGACAGAGGCATTGCTCATTTTGAAGAAGCAGGCAGGAAGCCCTTTTTGCTTACCTATTTGCTTATTTTAAACTAAATCACTCTTAAAGACAAAAATAAAATATTATCAAGTTGCCAGCTATTCGAAGAAGATAAAGATGTGGAGAGCTGAAATAAGCAGTTATAAGACACACTGACATTTGTGTTCATAAGTAAGGCACCACTTTTTAAGCCTAATAAGAGCAGATCATGGATTTAAGGGTATGTGTTATGAATGCCTCATTTAATCTCTGATAGGGCAGCTTACTTGAGTACTATCTGGAAGAATCATTTGGGCAGGGAAAATGAAAAATAGTGTTTCTCTATTCACTAAGTATAGAAGATTTTAGAGGGGACCTATTTATATTTCTCACAGAACTTCGAAGTTACATGTCTCTAGGGCAATATAGCTATCTTGTCCTCATTGCCTTCTTCAAATAGAGAGGTATTCCTCTAGTTGTCTGGAGTAAATAAAAGTTCCTTGCTACAAAGATAAAAAGCATATTAGAATTTTACCAATCATGTTCAACACTATTTTTTTTTTCAACACTATTTAACCGAAAATGAGGTCAGTCCTCCTCATTAGGGCAGAAAGAAGAGGCCTCATTGCTCAAATTCCCAATGCTTTTACTATAAAAATTGTTCATACTGCATGTAACAGAAAACCTAGCCCAACATGGCTTAAGCAAAAATAGAGAATGGCTTTTCTTTTATAACTGGACACCCTGCAGTATAGCCAGCTTCAGCTACAGTTTGATCCAGAAATCTACCATAAACTCAAGGCTCCCACTATATTTTGCATTCCCTACTCTTGTGTTATTGTCTTTTTCCTCAGGTGCACTCCCTTCGGAGTGGCTGCAGCAGTTTTAGATATCAGAGCCGCATTATCACATCATCCATAGAAAAAGAGTGTTTATAGGTCTCTTAGAAGAGCACGGAAGTTCTTGCAGGAAGGATGCCTCTGCAAAGTTCTACTTGTGTCTACTAAATCATAGACCCAGTGCAACAGACTATATGTTGCCTATCCAATAGCTGGTATCCCCTTCCTCCTTGATAGCAGAACCTTGATTTTGTTCAAGTATAGAGCAGCAGTCAGCTCAGGGAAGTGAGCCACTCCCTCAGTCTTAAGGGATAAACCATAGTTGGACTAAGTCAATCATAATAGTACCACTGCTTTTTCCAATGACTGCTTTAGGGCTTGGGCAATTCTGCTCAATAGAACCTTTAGAGAAGTCTACTTAAGACCTCTGGAAAAGATTTTCCTCTTAAAGAGAAATGTAAGTAGACATCTACTCTGTCTACCCTTTTTTGGATGCTGTTACAGAAGGAAGTGATATTTGAGACTGTGGCAGCTATCTTGTGACAATGAAAATCTTAGGCTGATCTAGAGATTGACTTTATTGAATCATGGAAAAAGCCTTGGAGCTGCCTTCTTCCAGAAATCTTCTTGGGAGAATAATCTCCTAGTTCTTATGACACTTTTACTCAGATACCGTGTTATTTGCAACTCAAAGCATCTCAACTGATAAAACCAACCCTCAGGAGTCAGGAGAGGGATGTGGTAATGAGCTCAAATGCTAAAGGCCTGCCTACTGAGTAGAGGGTATATCAATCCCATTCAAAGAGCTTGGCTGAGAATGAAAAAAGAGGAGTTCTCTAGACGCAGATCTGAGTGATTTTAAGAAAGCCCAAAGGGAAAAAGAATGCTGGAGAAGCAATCCAAAAATGTTTGATACACATGACAATCCACCTTCATCAAAAACACCAACCTGCTCATCAGGAACCTGTAGAATCCCCATTAACTATGACGATAATCAGAAAATAGGCCCTTTTTGTCAGATTTCAGCTGAGCACTTCTTTCTGGGCATCCTACAAGTTCATCACACTTCAATGTTTAAAATAAAACTCCCATCCATTCCCCCTTAAAAGTCATTCCATCTGTTATATTCCACATCTCAGGGCATAAAATCTCTTTCACCAATTCAAATAAATCAGAAATTTAAAAATCATTCCCGACACTTCCTTCATCACCACTTCCCAATAAGGTAAAAACTTCTGTTCATTCCATATCCAAAATGTCTCTTGGTTCATCTCTTGCTGGTCGTTCCCATTTCCTCACCCTCATCCGTGTCCCATGCCCCATAGCAACAATGCCTGGTTGGACCTCCAGAGTGTAGACACATTTCACTCCAATGTTTCATATCTATTGGGATCACAAACATGACTGAATGATGTTTAAAACAACCCTTCAAAAATCTCTTATACTGTTTCTAATATAAAGCCTCAGACCACTTTGTGCTCTAAGTCCACACTTCAAAGCATGTGTCTAAATGCACTGTAGTAATTAAGCTAACAACAAGCAAGGTCATTTCAATCGAAATAATGTTTGTAAAGAAAACAGAGTAATACTTAGGGCAAAAGGGTAGAATGAGAAGCCAGGGCTTTGGAGTCAGCAAGTCCTGCACCTGAGTTTTAGCTTATTAGCTGAGTAAAAACTGGTTAAGTCTCTTAACCTCTCAGAGACCTCCTTCCTTCTTCTGTGAATATGGGGAGCATGATCCCCACTTTAGGAGCTGGCAAGGATTTGACATAAGGAAACAGAGGTTAAGTATGTAGTACAGCACGACAGTAGATACTCAACAAATAACTATTAGTGTTGTTTTTATTACTTGGCACTTACAAAATGCTGGAGTTCCTTCCTTATCCAGAACCAAGACTTGCAGAGATTAAAAACAAAATCCACAGATTCCATATACTGTTGCTCATACAATTTTCGCATAAGAGAGCAGCAAGTGGTGACAATATGCAATTCTAATCAGCTTTTTTTATGCTGATTTCCCAAGTCCAAATCCAAGGAGTAGCAGCAAATTAAAAGGCAGAAAGGATGAAAACAACTAGTAGATGGCAGCAGGGAAGCTTAAGGAGACACCTTCACATACAGATGTAACAACACAAAATGCACAAGAGCAGAGCCAACAGCCTTCACTAGCTCAAAGGGACCCACCACGAGAGGGGCAGAGAAGAGCAGCACATGGTGGCTAACGACACAGATTCAGAACCCTGCTGCAAATGTCTGAACCCCAGCTCTTCTATAGGCTACTTTACAGTCTCAGACAAGTTTCTCAACCTCTCTGTGCTTCAGTTTCCTCTCTGTGAAATGAAGACAAACACTGTACCTATGTCACAGGGTTGTATGGAAATAAACGTGGAAGTAAATTACTTGAAGCTGCAGGGGACTTAAAACGGTACCTGACCCATAGTGAGAGACCAGAGAAGCACTCACTTCTATTGTTACAACATGGTATCAGCCAGAGTCTTATCTGAAAGACTGAATCATCAAATATTATGCTCTGTAGCGTCTACTTTTAAAGACAAGTGGCAATACCTTTGATAGTGAGTCTGGTGCTTATGGTAGGAAAATTTTAGGAATCTGAAATATTTACGTGTCTGTAATCTCACCAAGACTACCAGAAAAATGAGATACTACATTGAGATGCAGCACTTTTAAGTGGATGTTATTTTCAGTACATTAAAAGAAGTCTTTTCTTTCCCCCATACCTGTGGAACTGCAAAGAGACAGGGAGAAAGACAGGTTCTTATAAAAGGAGTTCCTGAGCATGGCCATGGGAGGACCCAGCCTCAGTGGATATTCCCCAATGGGAAAGAGCTGGACTCCATCCAAAAGTTTCTTTCTTTCTTTTTATTTTTTTTTTTAAGATTTTATTTATTTATTCATGAAAGATACAGAGAGAGACAGAGACACAGGCAGAGGGACTCCCTGCAGGGAGCCCAATGCAGGACTGGATCCCAGGACCCCAGGATCACACCCTGAGCTGAAGGCAGCTGATCAACCACTGAGCCACCCAGGTGCCTCTCCATCCAAAAGTTTCCGAGTGATATAAAGATCCCAGCCTTGTGGTTTGCGAGAATGCCACATCTCAGAACAAGGCTTCCCTACCTTGTCTTCTCTTTGCAGAAAAGAAACCACATAAGACATTTATTTATTCCTATTCCCTTAACTGACAGAAGCCAAGAGCAGCGGTTCTTGCATTTTTCATAAAAAATGGGTGAAAATCGCTTACCAGATTTTTGTCAGTATGTTGTGTCAGGCTAGTAGGTATGTTCACTTTAGAGATGCTTCTAAATAGTAAATCACTCAGAAAATGCTGCACTCAGTTTTCAGTCCAACAGGAGATTAAAGCCATTTATCATCATCATTCATAAATTGTTCATTGTATCTCATCAGGAGAAAGAAAACAGAAGTTCTAATTCAATCTAATTTTGACAGTAAGTTCATATAGTCTTCAATATTGCAATCCTTGGAACAAATCTTCTGAAAGTGGAAGTGCCAGCCTTCTGCCATGAAAACATAAAGTAGGGGTCTGTGCACCCCTCACAGTGTGCCATCTTTTCTCATGTAATTATTCCCATAACTTAGAAAACCTAAACAAAAGTATGAGTAGGCCGTTGTGGCCAAGATGACTGCCTAACAATATTTTTCAACTGCAGCTGTGAGCAGTAAGTAAATAACCAATACATCGATCAATAAAGTACCGATTTTATTTTCTTATAGAATCTTCAGGATTCTCTTAGCATTTAGGGATTAACTACAACTGATCAATTAAGTTAGTAATTTGCAGCTGAAGGACTATTAAAAGCTCCACATTAATATTTACTCTGAAAAAATAATTAGAAGCAAATCAAATTTGAGAACATAATAAAAATAACATCCCAATGCAGCCAAGTACTTTACTGCATCAATGTAACAATCTATTAGTAGACAAGTGATAAATCTGATACGATTTGCTCAAGAGATACAAAAAAATTGTTTCAAGGGCACCTGGGTGGTGCACTCAATTGAGCCTGTCCGACTCTTGGTTTCGGTTCAGGTCATGATCTCATGGGTTGTGAGATTGAGCCCCATATTGACCTCCATGTTTAGCATGGGCCTGTTTGGGTTTCTCTCCCTCCTTCCTCCTCTTCACCTCCCCCTGTTCTCTCTCTTTTTCTCTAAAATGAATAAATAAGTCTTTTTAAAAAAAAAAAGTTTCACAGAATTCCTACATTTTCCTAACAGAAGTAAAAATAATAGCTATTGGATCAAACACCTCGTGTGTGTCAGACCCTACGTTACAGTTTAGACCTCCTTTCACCATCTCGTCACCATATCCAGAAGATGGCATCACAGAACTCTATGTAAAAATGAAGGTCTAGAAATGTAGAGGAATTTGTCTAACACCTTATTTCCAAACCTAGGTTTTAACTCCTCATAATATACTACTTATACACATCGAAGAAAAAAACAAAAAAAAGACTATTGTCTTAATGTGATAATTTATATATACTTAAACTAAACTAACAACCAATAACATATTTATGACAATCAAGAAATCAATGACTAAGAACATTAAGACCCCACATAAAAGATGTTAACAATTTATATAGAAGACAAAAGTAGACAAATATATGAAAAAAATGTAAATAGTATAATTTCTTAATGTAAGAAATCTTTTGTGTTTATCAAAAAGAGCAAACATTTCACATATAACACTCAGCTTAAGAATGTACTAGAACAATTACTCGTGGAAGGGCAAACATCTATAACTTCTTGGATAGATATTTGTCAATAAATACTCTTAGACAATTTATTACCTTTTGTTCCAATAATCCCTATGTTACATATTTGCCCTAAGGAAATAATTAGAAATTTATGCAATTTATAATAGAGAACATTCTTTGAAATGTTATATCTAACACAGAAAACTGGAAACAGCCTGACTATGGAATAATAGAGGAAGGGTCAGGTTAATTTAGTTCATCCTGATGACAAAATATTAAGCCAATTTCTAAATGTTATTTGAGTATTCACCCAACTTAAAAGTATTTTGTATCAAAACATAGCCAGCTATGTTAAATGAAAAACAGGATAGCATTTTTATATCTAATACTATCCTAATTGTGTACCTATGTATTAACTGAAAAAAAAAAAAACCTGAATAAATACATGATAGTGTTGGCAGTAGTTATTTATGTGTGGTGAATGTATGGTTGATTTTGATTTATATCTTCACACATTTCTGCATTTTACAAAATCTCTACAAGGAACTCAGATAAATGTTATATTATTTTAAAATGTTATAAAAAAAAAACAAGAGGGTCTCAACTAATGGTATCCTGTAGGTAGAAAGTCTGAGACTATTTCCATTTTTTTCAGCAAGAAGCTCCAGTAGTAGTGATCTATCTTCACCTATACTTGCACTCAGCTTTCACAGGTTAGACAGGCCCCCGTCACACTGTTGATGTTCATTAGAGTAAATGAAGACCAATGACCATCAGTGTGGTCCCTATGGCAAATACACCTTTCTCACTGTTCCAGAGCCTGGCTTTCTTAACCTCAGCAATCAGTTCTGCCAAAAGAAGCAGGGAATGGAGGAGTGAGGAGCCTGAGGTAAATAATTGTCAGGGTGTGTGCTCAAAGTGTTAACAATTCGTTCTTAAGTGTAATGATAAAATGGTCACTGAGTCATGGTTCTTGTCCCAGTCACCCTCAGACCATTAACTGTGAGAACCTACAGGAAGATGCAGTCCCCCTTTGGGATACATGTCCAATTGTCCAATTACTCAGTTCAATGAAGAGCAGTTCTCATTTGGCAAAAAGGTTGGAATTCATGCAACTCTGCTAAATTTCTTGATGAGATTTCCAGAGTCAAGGGCCTTCACACAATACTTTCTAGACTTTCTAGAGTGCTTTCTAGACAAGCTCGTCCATCCTCTGAGCAAATTCCCCTCTGCATTCTAAATAGACACAGAATAATGTACACAGTCATAGAACAGATGTAAATATATGTTTGCCAGGTGGCTACATTGGACATCCAGAGTCAGACAAGATAGACTTATTGTCTTCTACTGCCTTCTAGCACCAACAACACCTACCCAACTAAAGTCAATATCTATTTGTCCGTGGTGGGGGACTATCAGAAAAAATTATTTCAGATCCTAAACATTGGTTATATTAGGGCAATGGATCAATGGAATTATTCTTTTCATTGTAACTTTCTGTAATTTTTCCAAATTTTCTCTCCTTAAATATATAGTACCTTTATAGTAGGGGGAAAAACCAACTTTAAAATGCTTAATGTGGGGCACCTGGGTGGCTCAGTGGTTGAGCGTCTTTTGGCTCAGGTGGTGATTCTCGGGCCCTGGGATCATGTCCCCCATCAGCCTTCCCACAGGGAGTCTGCTTCTCCCTCTACCTATATCTCTGTCTCTCTCTCTTTTGTCTCTCATGAATGAATAAATAACATCTTTAAAAAATTAAAGTGCTTAATGTTCTCTGCCCTGGCAGAAATTAAAACCCAGCAAGGAGGACAAAGTTTTACAAGTGGCTATTTGATGGTATAAAGAGTGCTACCTACACAGTGCCAAGGTTTGGGAGTCCCCAGGGAAAGGAAAGTAATTCTGTCCAAGTAGAAAGAGAAGCCATGATGTTGAGTGAGCTTCAGAGAGAAAGCAGCTTCTGAAATGGGCTTTGAAGGATGAGTAATATCTTTGTGTGATTGAGAAAACACTCCAAAGTAGAGGTCAGCATGAGAAAGCTCAGACATGAAAGTCCAAAATACTCTAGGGCATTTAATCTGGGGTGACAGTCCTTATTTATGTGGCCACCCAAACTGTCAACTATTCCAACCCAATAATTAATCTTGATTAACTTGTAAGTCTTGTATATGCATTTGGGTTAAAATTGATTTTTTATTTCTATGTTTTTACACTAAATGAAACTATGTGCTTCATCTGCCTCAATATGAAAATTATTTAAAACATGAAACTGATTTCAAAATTAAACAGATTTCAATGTTCAGTCAATTCATTTAATTTGCATTTTAGAGATTTCTGTTGAGAAATTATAATGGTTCCTCACAACTCATTATTTCTTAGCTATTTGATTAAAGGTTTTGTAACTTAGCTAAATCAGGTGTAGAACAACATTTAGGAAAACATATTTAAGTGGTTATATGACATATGTGAGGATGTGAACTGTATTATAAGCATACAGTAATAGTTTCTGGTGGAAATCCTCTCAGTTAGTTTAACCAGAGACTCCGCTGAATCAGCATAAAGCCAGTGGGGGAAATCATCTGATAGTGACAAAAAAGACTGCTGGAACAAGGAACAGAGGACTGGGGCTTTGGCCACAGTTCCTCCATTTACCAGTCATAAGATTATGGCAAATGACAAGCTCTGACCCTCAGTTTCCAAATCCATAAAAGATATAATAATACTATGTATTCCTTACTTTTTAGGATTATTGAAAATCACGTAAGAATGTACATTCATCACTTATGCAAATGTTAAAGACCTTAGAGATAACTTTATTAGGTTTCTAGATTTTGCTTCATCTGGGGATCCCTAACAAGATGCAGGAAGAGTGGAAACAGGATGAAGGACATTGCTGCGAATAAATAGAGTCCACTCTCTAACATCCTCATTTTCAGCTGAGCAGCCTGAGATTATCTGCATTACATTTTGAGCTCCAGAAGTTTCCATTTGAAAAAAATGCCCAATGGTTTAAAAGGATTGAAAACTAGAGATTTATTCCAATTTCCTCATATTACAATGAAAAAAGTAAAACCCAGAGAAGCTAAGTAATTTCTCCAAGATTAAGTAACTAACTATAAAGCAGCTAGGCAACTAAGAAAATCCAATTGAGCCACCCATCCCAAAGCTCAATGCCTTGTCTGGTAACCACATGGAAGAGTCAAATAAACATGACGTACTGACACAGAAGTGTACATGGGAGCTGGGACATCACCTGTACAGTATGAAAATTCTGTTCGGCAATTATAGTTCATTCACTAATCTGAATATTTATTCAATAAATACTAAATGTCAGATGTGTGCCAGACATTGTTCTAAGCACTGGTCTAAACACTAAATACAATTCCGTTTCAAATGAAGCTATGACATCTCAGCTTAAAACTGGAATACAACATCCATTTTGGCTGAAATTGATGAATGACAGGCAAAGTATTATAAATTTAATTACTGTCTATCCAAAAGCACCTGTAATTCCAGTAATGAAATAAACATTAATCTACTTGTTTCTGGGGCCACCCTCCCTGAATTTCCTCTTATAATTTCTTTCCTTCTATCAAAAGCTAACACTCCATGTGAGAAGTACATTTCCTGTACTCTTACCTTCAAGGAATTGGAACCTGCAGGCACTTCCTTTCTCCTCTATTTATTTTTTTCCTATCTAGAGATCATTCAGCAGCAGATAAATATGTTCCAATGTCTTCCATATTAAAAGCAAGACAAAAACCTTTCCCTTCATGCAACTCGGTTTCCTTTCTTAATTTCAAAGCAGTTGCTTCTGGGAAGAGTTGCCTTCAGCTACCATAGCCTTTCCAACCTTACCACTCCCATCCCACATCTATGGTAGAAGACAAGTTCCTCTGTTGCTCTCCTCAAGAACATGAGAAAGGAGATCCTGTCACTATTGCATCCCCAGCACTAAAACACCAGCTATCATATGCCAAATTCAGTAAATATTGTTGTATGAATAAATCATATAGAACCATACAGTGATTTAGTGAATTATATACCATACAGCTTGCCAATTTCTCATGTATTTCTGAAGGAGGGTCACAACATATGCTTAACTTTTGACTTGCTCCAAAATTAAAACACTTCAATCAGTATTTGAAAAAAAATTTATAATGACCCATAATGCTAGAGCAAAAGTAATCTACAAATGCAGTTCAATCCGTACCAAAACCATAATAGGATATTTTTGTAACTTGGAAAAATAATTCTAAAATCCATTTTAAAAGAATAAATATTTTTAAATAACTAGGAAATTTTGACAAAGAAGAATAATGCAAGCAATTGCACTACCAGATATAAAAATTGCATTGCAAAATAACAGTAATTAAAACAGTGTGAATCTGGCACAGGATAAGGGATCAGAAACAGAATACAGAGTTCAGAATTGAGCTCAAATATATCCGAAAGTTTTGTAAATAAAAAAGATAGCACTTCAAATCAGGGAGGGAAAGAGTGGCTATTCAATAGAAGGTCTTGGGACAACTGACTAGCTACTTGCTAAACAAGTAACCCTTCCTTACTCCTCATACCAAATTCCAACCAAATTCATAATAGAAAATAAGGACTGGAAAATAATTTTACAGCCTTGGAGTGAGGAATGCCTTTTGAGTATATTAACAAAGCTATCATCATAAAGAAAAGCGCTGACTGATGACAGACCTAAGTACTTAAAAGTGAAAAAATATATATGGTAAAAACAAAACAAAATGAACTAGGAAATTCTGTCAGTGAGATTAAAAGGCAAACAAAAAACCAGCAAACATTTTTGCATCATATATATAAAAAATGTTACAGAAGAGTGATGCTAAGTCAACAGGGAGAAGAATATCCTGATAGATAAATGGGCAAAGGAAATTAAAAGTAACCCACCAAAGAATAAATATAAATGGTCAGTCAGTAAACATGTGAGAATATAGTCAGTGTCATCAGGAATCAAAAGGATGCATGTTAAGATATTAAATTTCCTTTAACTACTATCTTAGCCAGCTAAAATAAAAAAATATTGACAATATACTGGGTTGGCAAATGGAAAGCAGAATTCTTAAACTTTTATTATGAGCAAATAAACTGACAAAGTTTCTGGGAGTTCGTTTGGCATCAAATGTAAAATATCCATTAAGGGAATAACCAGACAATTAATACATAAAGGGTATTCTTTGCAGAGTCATTTATAATTGAAAAAAAAAGTCTATCAATAGGATATTATTGAATATGTCATTATTGATCCACATGAACTACTATGGAAACCTAATTAGGTGAGCCTACATTTTTGAAATGTAGAAAGATAATCCACAATACATCAAGTGAAAAAGGAGATTAAAAAACTATTCCACCAAAAAAAAAAAAAAAAAACTATTCCACCTCCTAAATATTTCTTAAATCAGTCCTCTTCTTTCATCTCCATTGCCACTCTGGTGCAAGCTAATATCCTCTTCTCTTTCCTGCTCCAGTCTGCTTCCTGCAACATCTCCCAAGGCAGCTCTGAGACTGTTTTCCAGTGCTAAGACTTGCTTATCTCACTGCTCACTGAAAAAGTGTCCTACCCCTTGGCCATCTGGTTCCTGCCTACTCCTCCAGCTTTCTTGCCTCTCTCCTGCTGGTACCCCAGCCTCAGTGGCCTTCTTTTAGTTCTTCTGTTACACCTGGCCTACTCCAATCTTGGTCCCTTGCAGTTGTTCTGGAACCTTCTCACCCACCGTACAGCTATCTCTATCTCATGATATGCCTGTCAATGCCCCTGCCTTTTCAGAACTCAGCATAGACACCATTACTTCAGGAAAGTCTTCCCTTTCCATACACTATAGGTCAGCGTTCTCTTTATATACTCTCATAGCTCTCTTACCTTTTCTTTGATCACCTTATCACAGTTCACAATTTTTTATTTGTAGATTATATCATTACTATCCATTTCCCTCCAAAGGTCAAGGCAAAGACCATGTCCATTTGCTTTATCATTATATATCACTGACATGTATTAAACACAATTTAGAGACTGCCATGTATCATGCACTGAAGTATCTCATAAGTGAAGGAAGGAAAGGAAGGTGAGAAGAGACGAATGAGGATAGTGCTGTTACTTGAAAATCAATAGAAAGAGCTAAAACCACTTCTTGACTATCATAATTAAAAATGTACACATTCATCATAGATTTTGAACCATGAAAGTAGTACACAGACACCTCACCTAAGAAGATGTATAGATGGCAAATAAGGTTTTTTTTTAAGATTTTATTTATTTATTCATGAGAGACACAGAGAGAGAGAGAGAAAGAGAGAGAGAGGCAGACACAGGCAGAGGCAGAAGCAGGCTCCATGCAGAGAAGCCTGACGTGGAACTCAATCCGGGGTCTCCAGGATCACACCCTAGGATGAAGGTGGCACTAAACCGCTGAGCCACCTGGGCTGCCCTTTTTTTTTTTTTTAATATTTTATTTATTTATTCATGAGAGATGCAGAGAGAGAGAGACAGAGACACAGGCAAAGGGAGAAGCAGATGGCAAATAAGTTTATGAGATGTTCTGTATCATAGGTCATCAGGCAAATACAAATTAAAACAATGAAATACCACCACCGCATACCTATTGGAATGGCCCAAATCCATGATACTGACACCACCAAATGCTGACAAGGACACGAAGCACTAGGAACTCTCATTCATTGCTGGCAAGAATGCAAAAATGGTACAGCTAGTTTGAAGGTCAGTCTAGTGGTTTCTTACAAAATTAAGTATACTCCTATCATACAATTTAGCAATTCCACTCCTTGGTATTTACCCAAAGAATTTGCAAATGGTCTGCACAAAAACCTACACAGAGATGTTTACAGCAGCTTTACTCATAATTGTCAGAACTTGGAAGCAACCACAGTGGTCCTTCCATAGGTGAAGAGATAAACTGTGGTACTTCCAGACCATGAAATATTCAGGGATAAAAAGAAGTGAGCTATCAAGCCATGAAAAGATACAAAGGAGACTTTAAATGCATTTTACTAAGTGAAAGAAGCCAATTTGAAAAGGCTACACACTGTATGACTCCAACCAAATGACATTCTGGAAAAGGCTAAAACTATGGAAACAGTAAAAATATCAGTCATTGTCAAGAGTTGAGGGGAGAGATATATGAAGAAGTGGAGCACACAGATTTTTAGAGCAGTGAAAATACTCTGTATGATACTACAATTGTGGGCACATGTCATTATTCATTCGTCTACACAACACCAAAAGTGAACAGTAAGGAAACTATGGACTTTGGATCATAATGATGTGTGTGTGTCAACGTAGGTTCATCAATTATAACAAATGTGCCACTCCAGTGGGGAATGCTAATAGAGGGAAGCTGTGCATATGTCGGGGCAGGGGTGATATGGGAACTCTCTACTTGCACTCAATTGTGCTATCAACTGAAAACTGCCCTAAAAATAGGCTCTTTTAAAAAAGTACTAAAGGGTTTTTTTCCCATATTTATCCTTCCCAAATCAGAGGCTCAATGATGCATTGCCTGGTTATGGTTCCTCACTGCCACAAACGAGATGGCAAATTCATCTCTAGTGCCTGGATCACTGTCTGGGTCAACTTTATGGGACTTTAAGCATTCCAATGCCAAGAATCAGACCCATCTGTAACCCAGGGACCTGATGTCTTAAATGCTGTCAATAACAAAGCCAATGCTACCTTCCATTTGCATAAAATAAATCAGAAATTCTATTTTGAATCAATGATTCCAGATTTCCACTTCTCACCCCCTCTTGCCCTAAGATCGTTCCTAAGATAATTTCACTTTCTTAGGGAAATTTCACTATATATCCAAAAGGGTAAGATCAATTTCCTCTTCATCTTCTCTTTTTTCTTACGCTTTCTACACCATACACCACAACACCTACCAAATCCTAACCACCTTTAAACTCAGGGCAGACATTTTGCTCCCATGGTTATCAAGTTCTAGTCCATGGATCCCAGCTCCACATTGTATTTTTCAATATTGCAATTGCATTGGCAATAATCAATGTTTATCTGTTGGTGCAAAAAGAGTCCAGGTCTAAGTGCAGAGCCTAGCTCATTTCTCCTAGCTCATTCTGACCTCAATTAGGAAAGATGAATGCTATGAAGGGAGCAGAAGACCATAGTGATTCAAGGTGGTTAGTGATTTTATTTTTAAAGGATTCAAGAAACTTACTGTGCATTTTGGCATCAAATATATATGATATAAACTGTGTATAACTGTAGGCAGATTGGCACCTGTGGATAGTGGGAGGCTGAAGATTTACAGTCAATATTTAGTCAACAGCTCAGTCACTTTGCTCTGGATATAAATGTCTCTGACTTCTTTCAAACATTATTTTTCACTGTGTTTACAAGCTCATGTAATCTTTTTCCTGACCAGTTATATAAAAATAATTTTTTAAGTAATACATTTCAAAGACATCTGACATACTAGAAAATGGGTCTGCAAGTGTGCTTATATACATGGTGTAATTGAAAGATTACGGTAGGGAAGACCTTCAGGAGGTCGTTTGACATTTTCGGAAATGAGATCCCTTACCTGTATAATCAAAAATAAGCCAAATCAGCTGCAAGACTTCACCTCCCTTCTCAAATCATCTTTTAATTTATGTAAGTAACAATCTGCTCCTATCTCACATAGCATTTATCAGATTCTACTCCTGTTTTCGTTATCTGAGTTTTTCATACTCCACTGGCTCCTTCTACCACCACCAACTCCAGGTCCCTGAAGCCAGGGATGTTGTTTCAGTCTATCAGTATATTCCCTGTTATACCTAGTAAAGTGTCTTGAATGCTCAGGTACTCAGAATGAATACTGAATGAATTGGAGTGTCCAGAAGTGAGCAATGTCCCTGACACCCACTATTCTGGCTTGAATTGTGTCCCCCCAAAATTCATATGTGGAAGTCCTAATCCCTGGTACCTCAGAATATGACTGTATTTGGAACTAGGGCTGTTGCATAGAATCAGTTAAAATGAACAGGGTGGGCCCCAATCCAAAATGACTGGTATCCTTATAAAAAGGGGAAATTTGGACATAGACACAAGCACAGAGAACAGCATGCAAAGATGAAGGTAGGGATCTCAGGGATGCTTTTACATGTCAAGAAACACCAAAGATTCTCAGCAAACTACCAGAAATTAGGAGAGGGGCATGGAGCAGATTCCTCCTCAGAGTCCCCAGAATGAACCAACGTGGCCAACACTGTGATCTTGAACTTCCAGCACCCAGAGCTACAGACAAGTAATTTCTGTTGCTTAAGCCATCAGGTTTGTGGTTCTTTGTTACATCAGCCCGAGCAAAGTATACCCACTGCATTACCAATAGCTGCCTCACTTGTAGTTATAAAGGGAACCCCTGAGGCCACAACAGCTGCTAGAAACCCAAGCCCACTTGGCCAGTATCATCAAATCCCCATCTGTACCTGGTCTGTACACCTGACCACGCCCCTTCCCCTGCCTACCTATCCACCTTCCCACTGGGCCTGGGAGACTTCCCATATGCTTTACCTTTTCAGAGAATGCTCCTTCCACTTCCTTGCCTTAATGGAAAACTCTGCTCCTCCCCAGAGGAACTGCTGTCTGGAACCTGCCACTTTCTTAAATGGAGGCTGGTTTGTCATTAGTGCCTCTCACTCTGCCAAGCCAAGAATTTGAGTTGCCCAAGACTACCACTTCCTTTTCCCTTTGCAAACTTTCCTGCTTAAGTTGCACACTATACCCAGTGGCTCCCTGTTACCTGCCATGTTACCTTCCCATTCACCGACAGACCAAGGTGGTTAAGAATGTAGGCGCTAGAGCCAGACTGCCCAAGTCTGAGAACCAGTTATGAGACTCGCCAGCAATGTCACTTGGGCAAGTCCATCAACTCTTGTGAGCCTCAGTTTCCTTGTCTATAAAATGGGGCAATGATAATATATAAAGCTCTTAGAACAGTGCACTGCACCTAATAAGCGCTGAAGGAGTATTAGCTACTGTTAGAACCGTTTCTAGGTCTGAGTTGTCTTCTTTATCTCTACCTTGCTGATTGTCTTCTTTCTTGGTGCCTTCCACATTCATGTGGATGACCCCTGCCAACTCTGGCTTTCAATTCCTTGATCTCCTTACTTCCAGTGACCTTCTCCTTCACACTATCTGAGCCACTGAAGCCCTTGATCACATTCCAGCCTCATCAATTCCAAAATCCATACCATCTAGAACTTCTGACACTAAAAAAACCCTATTCTCTGATCATAACCTCCAATCTTTCTGTTTACTTGTGCAAGTGCCCTCACTATAAACAATCTACCACCTCCCATGACAACCCAAAAATGCCATTCTCAGTACTTACCAGTCTCCTCCATCTTCATCTGCCTCCAGCATTCTTCCTCTCTATTCTGGTACTCAACCAGGTGAATACTGCTAAAGAAAATTATAAAATAATTTAAACTGGTACAGTGGCCTTGGCATTTTAAAATATTTCCCTCCCTTCCATTAGTTATCCATACAACAGCAAGGTTGTTCCTTTTAAATATGCTGATAGGCCTGACTCTGTTGACTCTCACACAACTGGATGCATGAGCTGTCTCTGGCTGCTGGTTCCCAGTTCAACCCTTGTCATGCTCATTAATCTTGATAATGGATGGCTGTTTCAAGAGGCAAATGGGAACCCTCCAAGCCTAACCTCCACTCCTAGGTTCTCTCCTGAGACTCCCACTCCCCCAAACAACCTATTTATGGCTTTACTACTAGGTGTGGGATCTAGTTAGGAGAATAGTCTATGAAAAAGTGTTCATTTCTTTTTATAAAAGGAAAGCAAAACTTTTTCAGAAGAAGAACAGGTACTTTCCCAATAGACCAAGAAACCATCCATCCCCCTCTGAGATTGTGCACCAGCCTTGTAGTGAAGCCAGATTCCCAACTCTCTCCCCAGGCGGAGTATCTCCATCCATGACTGTGTGTGTGTGCATGTGTGCATGCATGCTTGCATATGTGTGTATACACAAGTGCATGCATCATCAGCAAATTAGGAGCAAACACCACTGAGGGGGTATTGAATTCACTTTTTTTTTTAAAGATTCTATTTATTTATTCATGAGAGACACAGAGAGCAAGAGAGGCAGAGATACAGGCAGAGGGAGAAGCAGGCTCCATGCAGGAGCCTGATGCGGGACTCGATCCCGGGACTCCAGGATCACGCCCTGGGCCAAAGGCAGGCGCTAAACTGCTGAGCCACCCAGGGATCCCCCTTGAATTCATTTTTACCTTGATGGCCATTTCTCAGACTAAAGAACAGTATTCTGACTTTAGCAGGTACTGCTAAAAGACCAACTATTCTTTAGAATAACTATTTTAGAAAAATCACAGTCCAAGTTAGAAGACATAAAAATCATTTTCAGAATTCACCTTTTCTAGGTATTCTTCATAAAACCAGTAATTTAAATTACTAAAAATGTTCTTAAAAATTTAAACCTCTGAGTACCTTGACATTGTCTTTCTTCCAAAGACCCCCTTTTAATCTGCCCAGAGGGTTTAAAACATTCTCTGGTGTTTTCTCAAGCTCCACCTTATGACAGACCACAGTTATTTCCAAAACCTGCAGTGATTTCTGAGTTGACCTCCTCTCTGACAGTTCTCCCACAGTTTACACTCGGTGCCTCCAAGCGACTTGGCTTTAATTCTAGGGTTTGTAATCAACCCACAGTGTGAATATCTGCTCCAGGTGAATTTTTACCAAACCTGGAAGATGCCTCCATGTGAAGCAAGTCAGAGCCTAACTCCACAAACTCAGACGTGTAAGAGATCAGCTTTATTTTTCCATTATTCCACTTCTGTTCTGAATCTCCATTCTGTGGGGGTACCTGGGAGTTCATCCCTGGCATTCAGCAACCCCTCCTTTTCCTGGGATCAGTCTAACTTTCTGGGGAGAAGAGAGAGCTTTCATAGTAGTAAGATACTGTTGAGGGCATTTGCCATTCATCTACACGAAGTCTCTCGAGATATCCCTAATGGCTGTGTACATGATTACTTCAGCCCTGGCTGTTCTCTCCACTGTGTTCCTGGGAACTTGGGAACTGTTTTAGCTTATTTGCCATGCTGGGACACCAGAGCCTCTCTGATGATATACATGACCCCATTTGCCTGGCTCTAAGATACTGCCAGTCCCTCTGGTTGAGAAAGGGATTGAAGTTTCCATGGACATCAATCCAGGACATACGAACAGATCACCACAGCTCTCAGCATCTTTGAATTTCTTGGTGGTTGGCCAAACCCCTGAGACTTTCTGGGACCCACCTATCTTTCTGTCCTCCTTACTTCCTCTCCATATACTTCCCCATCCCTGTCTAAACTCCCCATATTCCAAGAAATATTCTCATCTAAGCAAATAGTTTTCTCTGTTTGTTGTCTGTGTCCCCTCTGGACTGAAAGTTCCAGGAGAGAAGAGACTTGGTATTAGGAGCATGAGCATGGACTTTGGACCCAGCCTGTTTGGATCCTAATCTCAGCTCTGTGCTTACTAGCTATGTGACCTTAAACAAGTTACTCAACCTCTCTGTGACTCAGATTCCTTTTGTGTAAAACAAGGGAAACATACCTTATAAAGTTGTTAGACAATTAAGTGAGTCAATACCTGGCACACAGTACGTGCTATCACGTATTTATTAGACAAAGTACCTAACACTTGATATAATGCCTAAGTCCTATGGGATGCTCAAAACATATTTATTGAATGTAGAAATAAAAGAAAAAAAGAATGAATGAATACCACAAGGCCAAACATTATCTATAACTCACTTGTTCTGTGAGCTAAACCACAGTGCAACAAGATCAAGGTCATTTGCTTGAATCCTGAAAAGGGCAGCAAAATTTATTGTTGCGTAGCGACTGAGTACATCTCTAAACCTGTGTAGCTGTCCAGCAATTGAATAATGCTGTCTTCAGCTAGAATGAATAAGAAAGTCTGAACAGGTCAATGTTTGCTTGTCACAGTTGGCATCCAAATCATACACAGGACATGTCCTATTCACTGCAGCTTCACAGTTTCACCTGCTTTATAAATGCTACCTCTTGTTTTTAATCATCCTGTGAGGGCAGCCCGGGTGGTTCAGTGGTTTATGCCACCTTCAGTCCAGGGCCTGATCCTGGAGACTTAGGATCAAGTCCCGTGTTGGGCTCCCTGCATGGAGCCTGCTTCTCCCTCTGCCTGTGTCTCTGCCTCTCTCTGTGTCTGTGTCTCTCAGGAATAAATAAATAAAATCTTTAAAAAAAAAAAGAAAGATAAAGAAAAAGAAAAAAAATAATCATCCTGTGAAGACTGTTATTTTACCAACAATAATCCTAGAACCTGGAAAGAAAAGAGTAATAGCAACTTAATTCTGGTCTCCTTAGGATTATTTGCACATGTATAAAGTTAATATATCTATAGTATACATATTTAACTCTATATCTGGCTATGTAATCAACATTTGAGTCTTGGTATACCAAAACTTGGGTCTTTCAGATACCATGCAAATATCTGAAAACCCTCCTACCAATCCCCATGTTGATATTTTTTTCAATGTCCAAAACAAAACAAACAAGGAGAGGAAAAGCATGTATCTTCTTAGAAGATACAAAAAAAAAAAATGCTCCTTAAAGATGGGCCATTATTATGAATTTAAGATTATCTCCATATCCAGAAAGTGCAAGTGTTCCTGTTTTATTTCCTTTGTGGGCTTTAAGGCTTTTGCATAAGTACTTTTCCCTTTGCTTTCCCACTGTCCATTCCAGGTCATTATAAAGAAATCATTGGTATAAGAGTTGGTCTAGCACTGCCCAGTCAGAAAGAGAATTCTCATATCAGAAAGTAGAAGGGAGTTAGAAGTCTATGCTTACTATGACAAGATCCAGCCTACATAAGTACGTCCTGGGTAACTAGCACTCTTTGTCCAAGGAGAACAGGATAGTTCCCTTGACTGTCTGACTAGGGGAAAAATTACTATTTCCCCAGACGCAATCCATTATCAGTTCTTGAGAGCAGAGCCGTAATGGATAAAGGAGAGTCCCTCAATCTGTTTGTTTATGCAGTACACTTGAAATTTAGTCAAGCACACAACTTTTATCCACACAACTAATGGAATAAAGATATAAGATAGACACATTTCATTATGACGGATTCTGACCCTAGAATCATTCGGTATTCACTGCTAATTCATGTTGAGTCCTCAGCTGTATTCACAGAGCACTGGCAGTGGTATGAAACTCTACTAAGTGGAACATCTGAGACATTTTCTGTGATTAATGTGCCTAACAGCAAAATTTTCTATATTCTACCGCTAATTCCATGATGTACTCAAGTAGCCTAACTTATAACACATATGTCTCTTTTCTGCTTTCCTTGGGTCTCATGCCCCAATTTTAAAATTTCTATGGCTATCAGACCATATATAGAAATGCTATCTCCCGGTTACACTTGATTTTGTGCCAATACCATGATTCATTTTATACAGGTAGCTCAATCTAGCGTTTCCTCTCCAGCCTAAAATCTCATCGTGTTTTGTTCAGCTCACTGGATCAAAAATATATTGCCATATCATTTTCTCCACTGGAAAACACTCTTACTATCATTAATTTTTTTTCATAGAAATCAGGCTTTATCCTTTGCGCACTGTTCCTCCTCTTCCCTACCAACAGCTCTCTCCATTCCTGCCTAAAATTGTTCACCATTCCAATAAAGTGATATACTGGAATGGAAAAAAATTTGGTTTCAGTCTTGGGGATCAATTTATGATAATCTTAAATAAGCCTCTTTTTAATTGATGAGTCTATTGCAAATTGCATACTTCGGTTTACCCTGTAAGGAATACAATTAAACTAAGGCAAAGCTGGTTATGACTCATGTATAATGAAATGAAAACAGTATCATCATTAAACACCAAATAAAGCCATTGATTCCGTGTATTATTCTGTCAGTTTTAATTGAATTGCATTTTCCCCCTTTCAGTTCTTAATTATGCAGTTCATGCTGAATCTTTATTTTTATGCACAGAATGGGATATGTTCTCTTCCTCCTTACCTTAGCGTCTAAAAATATAAGCCTATTGAGAACAGAAAAGTCTTTGTTGGTCTTAATTAAAGCAAAACACCTGCTTTTATCCTGGGAGCTGAATGTGTTGCTGTACTGCGAGACTGTTACCAAGTGAGAGGACAATAGGGCTGCTTCCTGTTGCATGTCCCTCTCCCCGACCTCTAGTCTCAACCTCTTTCCAAATTCTATCGCAAGAGGGGAAACCGTGACATCATACTGCCCAGCAAAGCAGATCCAGGACCTCTCCAGCCTGCTAATGAGCACTAACTCTGTCTAGACTGTCAGGTCTAGACAGTACAGAGTAAAGCATATACTGTTTAACATGGGGGTGGATACAGTTAGTGAGATAATCATCTAAAAATTCATTCTCCTCTTTAGCTCACTTGTGAAAGATTTTTAAGGCAAAAGCTGGACTCTCTTCTCCGATATATACCACATAACTGAGATTATATGCAATTAAAACCGAACAGAGGAAGATGGAGTAAGTGTAGAACCTAGATCTGAAGGAGATCTTGCTACTGTGATGTAAAGCCTATAATTCAGAAGAGGCAGAAGGAAGACACCCTCTTCTCTCTTCCCTCAAGGGTGTTGCCTATTTCTTAAGTGCTTCTACCAGATTCAAGTACACACATCACTCTAATATCAACACAATTTTATTTCTAAGGTTCAATTCATGGGGGCCAGATGTTCTTGTCTAGAAGTATCAACTGATAAGTAACGAGCAAGTTATTTTTTGTAGAGCATATAGACAAAGGCAAAATTGTGTGTTTTCAGCTATTACAGTGTCCCAACAGAAACCTAGTTTGGTGAATAAATCTAGAAATTGAGGGATGCCTGGGTAGCTCAGCGGTTGAACATCTGCCTTCAGCTCAGGGTGTGATTCCGGTCTGGAGATCGAGTCTTCCATCAGGCTCCTTGCGAGGAGCCTCCTTCTTCCTTTGTCTATGTCTCTGTGTCTCTCATAAATAAATAAATAAATCTTAAAAAAAATTTAAGTTTTATTTCTTTATTTTATGATAGAGAGAGAGAAAGAGAGAGAGAGAGAGGCAGAGACACAGGAGGAGGGAGAAGCAGGCTCCATGCCGGGAGCCCAACGCGGGTCTCGATCCCGGAACTCCAGGATCGCGCCCTGGGCCAAAGGCAGGCGCCAAACCGCTGAGCCACCCAGGGATCCCCTAAACAATTTTTTAAAAATAAACCTCAGAATTGAGAATCCAGGGATCACCTAAGATCAGTCTTTGATGTCCCAATGGCATCCCATATGAACTGAGTAAATAAAGATTGAACAATTATTATCATAGCTTGGAAGCCCAGATGACCTGGGCCTGAGTCATGGATAGAGGAAGTGGTTGCCACGCGGATGTATCCCCAGAGTCGACGGACTGGCCTTCTTGGGCTGAGAACATCTGATGGGTGGTGAGGAGCTGGCTCTCCCTAGAATATCTCCTAGCTCTGGCATATCAGACTCTGCCACCCGTGCAGCTGCATCTCCAGTATTCATGCTAATAGAGAAAGCTGTCTTGGAATGAGAAGAGGCACTAATCATTCTTGTACTCATTTTACCCATGTTGAAACTCATCTGCCAATATTTCCCTGTATGATGCACTGCTAAGCATTCTAATAAGCTTATTCCAATTCCATCCTTTTTATTCCCAACTTACCCTTTGATAGAAGAGAGGAGAGAAAGGAAATGCCTAAGAAATGAGAAGGGCGATGTAGAGTAGGCTCTGGGAACTCAAATGTATCAAATTCCCTTTATGTCATAGGCATATTTGATTTTTTTTTTTAATTAGTGACCAGACTTGGGATTTTTTTTTTTTAACATCACTGGTAAGTTTTTCTTAATATCAGTTTGTATGTAGGATTAACAGGGAAATAAGTTAATGCTCTTTCGGTACTTAACAGCCAAAGGTTAAATGTAAATGTGAGACATGGATCTCCACATTTTATAATATTCCTGACTCAGATTCTACAGTAGTAGGTCATTGGTAAGTCTATAAATAATGTTGATTTTCTATGTTCATTGTTTCTAATGTTGCAAACTAATGCTTATGCCATGGTACCATCTATTTCAAATCGATTTCCTGCAAATGCCTTTCACAACTATATTGCTTATACTAATAAATAAAAACACGGCATATTTGGACAATGTTATTTTTCTTGTTCCACACAACTATGCAGAGATCCAAAAAGATTATGCAGGAGATAAAATTGTTTACAGAAACTCTTCTTCAGAAGGGTTTATGAAATTATTCTTCCACTATTAAAAATGAGAAATCACAAAACAGGGAGATTATAACAAATCCTTGGCATAAATTCACATGAAGACTGCCTGCCAACATTTTAATTAAGGAGAATAGGTTGGCTTATCAAATATAATTGAGAGAATATTGACCAAAGATTGGTTTGTCTAAAAGGCAGTTGATGGGACATGAGGTTTTAGACAAGCATCTCTCCTGTTCCCCCTTGACATCCATTAAAAAGGAACATTCTCCTTTACTTGGCCTTCCAAGAGCTGAAACGGTTAAATCAAAATGCCCAGCTGGATCTGACAGCCAGGTTCTCTGGAAGTATAAAGCCTTCTGATGCTGAAGGAACTCTTTCAGGGTAGATACCAAAGGGATTCCCAGGCCTTTGGGGACCCAGGAGGATACCCATGCAGGAGAAGGGTTCATGCCCCACCCTGGCTATAACTTGGGCCCCAACAAATTCTCTGATTAGATTTGCTGAACTACTTCTAAATGCAGAACGACATAGATTTACCCTGCCAGCACACAGAAATAACTTCCTGAGATTAAAAAAATGACATATATTCAAGAAAAAAATGGAAATCGACTGACAAAAATACCCTGTGAAATACATCCCCTGATTCCTTAATGTCATCCTCTTTAAGAACCAGATTTTCTCACTGCCTAAACTACTCCCTGATTGTAAATTAAGCACCATGTGCATAACTTGCTTGACAGTATTCTAGTGATCTCAGGTTAACATTTAACTATTAACAGAAAATAGGATTCCAGGTACTATGGCCTGGGAAGAGTACCATTAGGGTACCATTTAGTGAATTCTGTTTAAGACTTATAATAAAGAAGTAACTTAAGTGCTGGAGGAATCTGAGCCAATGAAGAAATTGATGTGAAAAGAATCTATCCCTTGGGCTGGGGTATTTTATGTTTCAATATTGAAACTTGAACATTTTTTGCATCAGAAAAGTTATTCTTAGTTGTTGGCAGAGTAAATCCATGTTATCCTGCATTCTGAAGTAGTTCAGCTGAATCTAATTAGAACATCTGCAGATTTATGCAGCTTTCTGTATATTAAAGTCCCTACCCTTGTGAAATAAATATTTCTCTTCAATCCTTTATTTTTACCCATCTGAGTGTTAATCAGACTAATATGGTATAAATTTTAACAACCACTTTTATGATCCTAGGATGAATGGTGCACTACAAGTCTAAAATATCAAGACCTTATAAATAGTGTCAGTGTGCACTGGATTTCAATGCCTTCCTACTGGCCATCAATTTTGGCTTAGAGAAAGGGAAACAATTATGAACTCAGCCCTTTGCTTCTTGTTATTAGTTTTTCAGAGATTTTCAAGGTGATCCATGCATTCCTAGAATATTAAGGAAAACCTCTTTGGTTTCAGTGTCTCTTGATAAAAAATTCATTGACTCAGGTAGGCAATTAGATCAAAAAAGGTCAATTTGTTTTTGCAACTTAGATAAATTACTCAGACTAATAGAGAAAATGAGTGTTTTGCTAGAGTTAACTTTAAAATACTCCAACCCTCTTGGTAAGCAAGTCTGCCATGTTTCTTGAGTAATACACTTAGACGCTATACTTCACATTGGGACCTTCTTTTTTCCTTTTTTATCTTAACCAACCTTCTGTATCAGATCAGGCTCACCTCAAGCAAATGAGTAACTTCCTCCTTAGTTGCATAACACCTCAAGGTGTTACCATTTAGTCTGAAATTAAAATTAGTCTGAATTTTTCTGGCTGAGAAGCAGCACAATCAAAAGAGGCTTAATCCTCAAGTTCAGATAGCCCTGTTGAAATTCCAGCTTCATCACTGAGTAGGTTTGAACAACTGGACAGCAATCAAACAATCCTGAAGCATAAACTCTTCCTGGGTATAATGGAAATAATAATATTTAATTTGATGCATAACCATAAGAATTAATTAAAAAGATGGATGTAACTAGGACATATTCAATAAGACCCAACATAAAGACCTGGAGGCCTGAAAAGAGGAGCATAGAAAAAGAGATCCTTTTTCTTGGCAATTAAAAAGAATGTAACCTTTGTTTAATTTTTTTAAAGACATTATCAACTCCCCCAAAAATTGTTATAAACAAACTCTATCAACTTCTTCTAGTCAAGCAACACTTTAAACCAATGACTCTCAAAATACAGTGCCTGGGCCAACAGGAGCAGCACTTGAAAAATTGTTAGAAATGCAAATTCTTGGGCCCCATTCCAGGCTTATTAAATGAGAAACTTGGAGGGTGGGGCCCAGCAACCACTCTTTAAAAAGCCCTCCAATGCATGCTCAAATTTGAGAAACACTGTTTTAAGCCTTCCTTCAAATGTCAGCATAAACTCTAAGGCTTCCCCTATAAGGATGTGAAGATTCCTAGTAGACTTGCTAAAGGACCTGAATCCCCACTTCCTCCCTCTTGGCAGTCCTCTCCTGCTCTTTATTCAGGACTAATTGATGTTCACACTGGCCAATTAGTCAATGCTACAATTCAAATAGCCCCAGCTGGAGCCAAAATTAACATGAAAGCTTTCCTAAAATATTTGCGTGTTTTTTTTTTTAACATTATACATGTTCCTATTTGAAAAACAAGGATTGGGGCCTATTTTTATTCAAGTATGAAGGTATGTTCATGGGTTCCTTCCTCTCTATAACCATGTTATATGCTCATCAAACACAAACACTGCTAAAAGTAGTTTAAGACTTCTCTACAAGTAGAAAATAAATATGATAAAAGTAGATGTACATCTTCATTATATAACCACCCTAATGTGCTGATCATGTCCATCTTGTTCATTCTATTCGACTAATAGTTATCAGGCACCTAACAGGTGCTAGCACTATTCTAGGTAGGTATAGGGAATTCAGCTGCAAACAAGAGAGACTGGTTGGGGGTGGAGGAGAATCTCTTCCTCCTAGACCTTGTACTCTAGCAAAACAAAACACACTACAAAAAAAGTCAACAAACCAATAAATTGTAAGTACAGATTGTGTTAAGTTACTCTGTAAGATATATGCAGGATGATGTGATAGTCTGGTGTAAACAGTGGCTTCCTTAGACAGGGTAGTTGGGAGGGCCTCTTTAGGGACATCATACACAAGCTCAGTCAAGAATGGGAAGAACCAGTTTTATAGAGAGGTAGAGGAAGATGGAGGGTTTAGGCAAAAATCAGAGCCAGTAACAGTTTGGGATTTTTCAAGACATGAAAGAAAGCCACATTGAGTTAATGGAGAAGAGTGTTGGGGAAATAGAATTAAAAACAAAATCTTCTCCCAATCCAGGAAACCTCTCCACAAATGTAGATGAGAAAGAGAACAGTTTTATAATCGAACAAGCATTAAGTCAGAATGTGACACTCATCACAAGCAATCCACTAAGTGATTCCAAAGACTGCAAGCCATCTCACCCCTCTACATGGCCAAGTAGATACAACCCATTACATACATATTCTGAGGATAAACAACTAGTCAAGTAAGAGGACTTGACAGCACCATTTGTCACACAGTTGCTCCTAAATTTACTTAGTAGTGGGGTGACCATCTGTGTTAGCTAATTGGCTTTATTCAAAGGAAAAATAAACTTCTCTTTATGACAAGAAGTAGTTTTAAAACTTGGAATGAGGCGCCTGCTGCAGTTAAGTTCTATCCTCCCACAGACTCTGGGAGTTAGGTAAGGGGCTCTATCTTCCTTAATGATGACATTTCAAAGAGATGGCTCCCAGGGCCTTGAGAAACACAGTCCTGGGTCCTAAAGCTAGTAAGAGTCTATTTTAGCTTTTACAGAGATTTACATACATTTCAAACAGACAGTGGAAGAACTTATGAGTTTTTTTAAAGTAAGTGTTCTAAGATTAGGGAAGGAAAGGCAGTCCCATCCCTTATTTTCAACACTGAGAATGAAACTCCTCGTTTTTGGTTTGTTTTCGCCCTTCCACAAGGCATGAATTAAAGTACACAGGGGCTAGAATACACAATGTGTATTTCCTCAGAGAGATGGAAACTCACTGAAGGTTTGTGGCAAGACCTATTACACTTACAAGACACTCAGCCCCCCGCCGGATGTTCTGTGAAGAACAAACACATGACTTTGGTGACAATTCTTGCCAAAAATGCATAACTTCAAACTAATGGTAGAAAACAAAGACAAACCTAAATTGGGGAACATTCTACCAAAGAACTGATGAGTACATTTCAAAAATGTGGAGGTCACAAAAGACAAAGAAAGACAGAGGACCCATCATAAGTTGCAGGAGGCTAAAGAGACAGGGCAATGAAATGTAATGTGAGGTCCTGTACTGGATCCCTGGACCAGACACATTAGTGGGAAAATTGGTATCATCTGAATAAGGTTTGTTAGCTTAGTTAATCGTACCGCATCAGTGTTAATCTCCTGGCTTTCCAAGCTGGGTAAAGGATATAGAGGAACGTCCTGCACTATTTTTGCACCTTTTCTATAGGTATAAAATTATTTCAAAATTAAAAATTTTTTTTTAGAAATTTAATAGATAATTTAGGCTACTGAAAAATTGATGGGGAAGGGGCTGGTGATAGAAGTAGTGAGCCCAGTTAGGAAGCTGATGAAAAAAAGTCCAGGTAAGAGATCATAGTTTAAAGATGATGCCAGAAAAGAAGGAGAAAAATAGGAATGAAAGTGTATTTTTAAGACAAAACTGACAGTATTGAAAATCTACTGAGTGTGAGAAGTGAAAGGGCTTGTTTCTAGGAGTTTGGTGCAAGTAACCATTGGAGAACGCCATTTGCTCAGATAGAACTAAGGGAGACCCAGGGTTTTGGCAAGATGATCTATAGTTCGAACCTCTCCTCTAAAATGTCACCTTATAAATCCAGCTCCCTGCAAACGAGGAGAGGAGGACATTCATCAATGCTATAGTGATCAATATATGATTCTAATATTACTGCTCAGACAGGTGGCCACATATACTTCCAACCCTAGTTTAGACCTATGGACAAAGCACAACCTGCATGCATAAGACTTGTTTCTTACCAATATTTGATTTCATATTTCTTTTCTTTCCCTCCACTCCCCTCAGATTATCCCTAAACCTTAGACAGCAATCTAGTAAGAAAACAGAGGTAACCAGAACCCAACTGAACCCTTTCTTCCTCTTAATTTAGCCAAATGTGGAAGCCAAAAGAAAACTGCCACCTGCCTATTTTTTTTATTTAAATAGTCATATTGCATCAGGTAAAATTTAACTAGTTTTAACTAAACTTCACAAAATCAGTAAAAGTGGATAAAAGATACTATTAGTAAGAAAATGCCAGAACTAACATTTCTAATTCTAGTATCTGCTCGCCATCTACCACATTACAAGCTTAAAAGTCAAGGCAATTAAATCAGATAAAGCAGTAACAGCCTCCTCTGCATTTTTTTTTTAATAAATAAGTAATTACAATCTTCCCTTCCAGATGAGGATGCCTTTTCACAGAGACAGAGAATGTTACCACTTTTCACAAGGAACTTAGAGGCTAGGCCACCACAGCATTTTGAGCATTTTAAAATGGTTACTTAGAAATGGTTTCAATATACATGGTTTTTGCCACCAAAAATAATTCGAGTGTACCTCAGAGTTCCTACCATGGAAAAGTGAGTCTCCAACAGTGCTTCTGAGGCCAGCCTCCCCACCTCCACTTTTCCAAAGACTTTAAGACCCTGACTTTTAAAGGGACAGGCAACTGTTTCTACCTTTACTGTCCTGCCTCTGGGGCACACTCCTTCAGCAAGTGCCCACAGCTGTCCTGGGGAAATTGCAGCAAACTGAGGAGACCCTTCAGTGGGAACATCTGGACTCCAAAGTCACACTGCCTGGGTTCACATGGTGGCCCGGCCACTTATCAGTTATATGGCCTTGACAAGTTGTGTATCAACCTGAGCCCCCATCTTTCACTAGAAAGTGGGGGTTGACATAATGCCTCCCTCACTAGTGATGCAAGCGATGCTAAGGGGATTTAATAAGCCACAGGATATAAAGTTTTCAGAATAGAGCTGAATAAAGGTTGGCTACTATCCTGGTCCCCTAATGGGACAAGTCTCCTGAGCTTTTGGTTTCAGAATTGTCCTGGTCCTGGATCAACCACTGCTGTCCATAGTTAAGGCAAGCTGTTAGTGAAACATGAGCACATTGAACTAACCTGAAAATACTGAAAAATAATTGCAAAACTGAATAACCGTAGGAAAAGAGTTCAGCCTTACTACTAATCAAGGATAGTACAATAAAGGTTTCAGATACTATATTTCATCTACCAAATTGGCAACTTATAAAATATATGTAAACTATATACAATACATATGTACAAGTATTAGTAAGGTGAAGTGAAATAAGCACTTGCATATACTGCCTCTGAGAGTGTAAACTGGTACAGCTTTTCTGGACTCTCCCAAACCATGAGTAAAAATTATACAAAACAATTTCCTTTGAGGAAGTAAGTAAAGTTTTTTTCTTCCTTTCAGATGCAAAACACATTATGAGGCTATAATAATGAAAAACATATATTATTTGAGCAAGGAATAGAGAAAGAGATTCAAATAAATATGACAATTTATATTAAGCTGGCACTTGAAATGAGTGACAAGAGATGGTACAGAAAAGAAATGGTTTAGAAACAATTGGATATTTTGAGGAAGAAGCAAAAAGATTTCCTCCTCATACCATTAAGCAAAAAACAAATTTCAAATGGGTTCAATATCTAAACATAAAAAATAAACATGAACTTTTTTATAGCCCTTGAGAGGAGAAGGCCTTTCCTAGCAAAGGCATAAAACCTAGAAGCCACACATAAAATGGCTAAAATTTGGACAATTAAAAATATTTGTACAGCAAAAAAAAAAAAAAAAAACCAGCCACAAGTAAAATTAAAGATAAATGAAGATGGGGCACCTGGGTGGTACAGTCAAACATCTGACTCTTGGTTTCAGCCCAGGTCGTGATCTCAGGGTCATGAGATCAAGCCCC
Organism: Canis aureus; assembly: GCF_053574225.1. NCBI lineage: Eukaryota > Metazoa > Chordata > Mammalia > Carnivora > Canidae > Canis > Canis aureus. The sequence continues at coordinate 15,710,860 of NC_135611.1, read as the reverse complement.
ATATTGGGTTCTGTGCTCAGCGTGGAGTCTGCTTGAGTTTCTCTTACCTCCTCCCTCTGCTCCTTCCCTCTGCTTGATCTCTCTTTCTCAAATAAATAAATAAATCTTTAAAAAAAAAAGATGAAGATTGAAAGAACACATGTGCCAGACATATTTTAAAAAGGGTTAAAAGTTTCTATAAATCAATGAAAAGACATAATTTAATAGAAATATACACAAATGATTCAAACAGAAAATAATTCACTGAAATGGAAAGACAGTTGACACACATTGAAAAGATTTTTTAAATTATTAAGGCCATAAAAATTAAGTTATATGTGAATTTTTGCCCAATAAGGCTGGCAACATTTTTTTATAATGCTCAAGAAGATGTGGGAAAATGGAAATTGACATTGTTGTTGGGGGTATAAACTGGTACAACTTTTAATATAATACTTTGGCAATATATGCTAAAATTTTAAAAGCCACACATCCTATTGCTGGAACATTTCTCTTACAGAAAGCTATACTACATAACATACTCTACATATGCACAAAGATATGTGTCCAAGATGATTACAGGTATTTTGTTTATAACAGGAAAACAAACAAACAGAGATAGCCCAAGAGTCCATCAGTTGGCGAAAAAGGGCACATAGTGACTCAGCTGTACAATCAAAAGAAAATTTTAAATAGCAATAAACAAAAAACTAAATATAACATGTCGTAATCAAGCTATTGCTTTAAAACAAATGTCTCCTCTATAATGAAATGCTTTGTAGTCATTAAAAATGATGCTTTAGAATATTTACTTAGGCAACATAGAAAAGGGCTCATCATCGGCTGATTAGAATGAGGTTACAATACCACAAGTTCACTATGACCCATTCTTGTGACATATACACCCCAGAGGAAGGACACACACCAACATATCAACAACAATGGACATTTCTGAGTGGGGTAGGAAAGGGCATTCCAAGGTAGCTTAATCTATTCTTTTTATCTATACTTTCCAATTTTGTCACTATTCACAACTGAATTTTGTGATTGGGGGAATAAAAGTTTAACAAGAACAACAAAATGAAGTGTTAGGAGAATTCCAGAACGAAGGCAGAGTGCTTTATTTTCTATTTCTTTCCATCCAAACCCTAAATACCTAAAAGGAAATGCTTTGTGCTTACTTTACACATCTAAATACAAAATGTTTTAATTTCATCTCTGAAACATTCATAGTACCATCCACACTCACAGCTGTCAATCCTTTATACAAGGGGGTTGGGAATTTGGACGGTGAGATCTATGAACTCCACATTCTGCTGTCAGGGTTAACACCAGGGGTTTTAGAAAGTAGCATGAATAAAATGTGCTAACACTGGCCTTGGGATAGAAGCATTCCACAAAAGTGTTTATTTTTTATTTTTTTTAACCAAAGAATGAATACATGTTTCAGCTGCTATATATAAAAATATTCACTTTTCAGTATGAAAGCTCAGCTGCAATGGGAAGAGAATATAATGCATTGTAAGAAAAATTTAAAGTTATAAGCTTGTGTGGCCATGCATAAAAACTCCTAAAAACTGTGACCATCCAAGGGTTTCTCTCTGAATGGGTCTTTTATTCCAGTGAGTTGGCACAGTGAAAGATGCACTGCATTGTTCTGACATCACACCAGGGTGAAAACACACAGTTCTGTTGACATCAATACAATGCACTACAATATATTTTTTATATCCTCTGTAGGTGTTCTGAAAGGACCCCATTGGTGGAAATGTTTTTTTTAAAAATTGCAGGAAAATCCCTGCAATGAATAGAGTACAAAAGCATCTCAATTTCCTAGGAAAAACTAGAGTCTACTTAGAAATGTGACAGTAACATGAAGCATACAAATAGAAAGAAATTTCAAAGCGAACATATAAAATACTTTTCCTGTGTCACAGTTCATTATGCAAACTCCATACATCTTAGTATAATGCAGGATATTTAAGAAAATCAGTTTATCAGGAAACTTGTTCATAATAAACCTCAGCAGATCAAGAGAAACTTAGTTTTCATGTAGACATGGTTTTATCTCTCCCTGTGCTCTGTGGTTCTCATGCCTCCTGACATGAGACAATAATATCTGTCTTTATTTGAATTCTTATAAATGAGCCTTCTTGTGGACTTCACGGTCCCTCCATCAAATTCTAGAAACCAAAAAATAAAACATCACATGTAGGTGTGGATGGTAATATGGATAGTGTGGAATGCAATTAAACCAGTGGGAAACCAGACAAGTAAGGAACAGATGCAAAGCTTGAACCCCAGTGGGTCTAGGATACGAACATTCAAATGTAAGAATTCAGAATCTTGTTACATGCAGCTTGACTCAGAAACTGGAGAAATACAAAGGAAGATCTCAGCAAGATAATTCTTCCCAGCCCTATATATGACCCTCACATTGTAAGCCTACGACCCTCACATTATACAAAACAGTAGCTCCAAAAGAACTGTGGGAATCAGAGTACTTAGTCATTTGCTAGCTTAGTTAGATATTAATTATAGATTGGTATTAATTATAAATAATATAGTGTGCTCAAATTGATATGGGATCCATTGTATAAAAGTGTCAAAATGAGTGATTTGGGATTCTATATCCTCTATCTGCTTACTTCTGTGAGCATATCCCCACATAGTACAATATCCATATAAAAGCAATTCTGTCCAAAACATGTAGAACACCCCAAATAAAGGCATGGGTAAGAATAAAAGCAGTCATTAAGGAAAGCATTCTGTGGAAGGCAATTTGTGTTTTAATTTAACTAAATTTTTTAACTTTTAGTTTTTTAAATTTGCAGTAAAATATAAATAACAAAAAAACTGACCATTTTAACCATCTGTATATGCACACTTCAGCAGCATTAAGTATATTCACATTGTTGAGGCAAACATCACCACTATCCATCTCCAGAACTTTTTCATCTTCTCAAAATGAAATGCCATGTTCATTAAACAGTAAATTCTCAGAGTAAAAAAAATGTTAATAGAGGAAAAATATCAACAAGTGTTGATAAATGACAAAAACATCATTTAACAAGTCAAAGACCAAATAAAGAATATAGGCTTTGATGTGATGTTTCCCAAACCATACAGGTAATAGTCTCTTTTGTGACTTTTTTTTTTTTGTTATATTCAAGTACTTTTAGTAACTAGTATTTTTATGAACTTAATGTTTATCATCTAACTAGTTAGCTGTTTCTACTTAACCCTTGGCATACCAGGAAAAATAGCATCATTTACCATCTGAGTCAAATAGGCCTTTTAATATTTTATATTTTAAGTCATTTTACAAAAAATTTACAGAATTGAGATAATAAAAACTTTATTTAAAATTTCATAAAAATTTAAACACACAAAGTCTCAAACAAGTAAATTTTGGTGCTCAAGCATCACAGAAGTTGAGATAGTACCATAATACACCTTTTTTGTGAGTCTCATCACAAAATATTGGTATATTGAAGTCCTTCCTGGTTTAATGACAAACTGAATAAGAACATCTTATTTTTTAATGTATCCTTAGAAATATATTGTCTTTCATCAAACTAGCTTTTCAAGTTAGAAAAAAAATTCAAGATGGACATCTCCATCTGAAAACTCATAATCTCAAATTTGGCTTATATGATTAATTTCCCCATCATCACTCAAGACTAAAATGCTACTCTCTGCCTTTTTGCATTTATCTTTGGATTCATCTTATATTTTGAACCAGCTTCCTCTATTTCATCCCTTCATCATTTTGGAAAGAAAAAGTAAAAATCTGTATTTTCAGATCTATTGTGATTATTTCTACTATATATATATAGATAGATAGATAGATATAGATATAGATATAGATATAGATATATAAAATCATTACACTATGTATCTGAAATTAATACAATATCATATGTCACTTATACTTCAACAAAACAATTTTTTAATAAACATTTTTTTTAATTTTTTGAAAGAAATATGATGCAATGCTTTGGACAACATAATAAGAAAGCTGAAGAATGGTGATTTTACTTATTATATCATTCTTTTGAGGGCCTCAAATTTAGGGTATTCTATCATTCTTTTTTTTTTTTTTAATTTCAGTCTTGTTTGGCCTAACTGGCCTAGTTTGGTCCAGTTAATAACTGATAATGATTAAATAATTCCTCATATGATGAATTAGCACCATGTTCTAAGATCTAAAAAACAGTGATAATAACAAGGTCACTAAGATCTCATAATATATTGTAGATTTACAAAAGGGTTTAATGGACTCACATAGTAACTACAAGATTGAATGTATTTTTTCCATTTAAGGGAACTAGCAGGGGCCCCTAGGTGGCTCAGTCAGTTGACTCTTGGTTTTGCCTCAGTTCATGATCTCATGGGTTGTGAGATGGAGCCCCAGGTTGAGCTCCACACACAGTGGGGAGCCTGTTTGAAGATTCTCTCCATCCTTGCGCACGCTCAATAAAATAGATAATAAATCTTTTAAAGGAGAGAGAGAAACAGCAAATTTTTCTTTGTTCTTTGGAAGACTTTGAAGAAAGAATAAAAGTCATTAAGTATCAGTCCTTATAAACAGTTAAATCTACTCAAAAAATAAACTCCAAAATTAGATTGGATCCAATACATACCAGTGAAACAAGTTTGTTGTAGAAGTAAATTTTGATTCACTGACATAATTAGAAAAACCAATAATATTTGCTGTATCAGTTTGGATTGTGCTCCTTTATATACCCACCTAAAATAATAACAGCTAAAACAGATAAATCTCTCATTCAAAAGTAGTCAAGACATAGGAAATCCAATCTTAGCTATGGCAGCATCATAGTAACTAGGGACCAGTATCCTATTTTTCTGCTTTGCCTTTCTTAGTATGAGTCCTTTGTTCTCAAGATTGCTTAATGTTCCAGTTCAGCGGCTGCTTCTCTAGCCATCTCATCTATCTGAGAAGCAGGAAGGAAGAATGGGGCTAGGGCAGATAGTGTGCAATTGTATCTGAGGATAAACAAGCACTATTTAAGCATCCTTCCTGGATATCATACATGGCATTTCTGCTTATTCCACTGGCCAAAAACCAAGACACATGACCACACCTAGCTGTAAGAAAAGGGATTTTAGTTCTTTAGCTGGCACACTGCCACTATCAATAACAAAGAGATTCCTTTAGTAAAGAAGAGGGAGTAATGTATATTGAATAGGTAACCAGCAGTTCATACTGCAGCCACCAAAAACAAATAGTAACCATAACACATTCAAGAAAAACAAAATAATATTATTTACCAAAAAATATATATATATATATATTATTTACCTATGTATATGTATTTGTTGATAAGTTCAAAGCTCAAAAGCTTCTTGCACTTGCTTTTAAAAAGGGAAGTATCAAGTACTATCAAGTACTAGAAAAACATTAACAATTTTCTTCCTGACTCCAGCCAAAAGTACTGAAAAGGTCGAAAACTATTTTCCCCACTGATTTGATAATTCAGTGATTCAATATTCTTTAATGCCTTATTTATGTAAGCACTCAAAGTCACCTCTAGAACCACTGGTATGCCTCCCACACTTTGGGAAACATTGGGCATGGAAGAAATCATGAAAGGAAATAAAATTATAGAGGTAAACTGAGGATATGGGGAAACAAAAGACTGGTTACTAAGTCAAGGAACTCTAAATGAGAATGGTGGAATATATAATCAAAAGGGCACTTAGACGTTAGCTAGCCCCAGAATCATAAACTCACAAAATTGAAATTTATTTTACTAGTCTTTCCCATTGACTAGGATGATTCTTTTTAGAACATCTTGGGAATAGTTAATAATTAACTAAGCTCTGTTTCAACCCTTCCAATGAGAATGGAGCTAATAATTGACAACCAATTCCATTTTAAAACATTTCTAATCCTAGAAAATGCTTCCTTATACAGAATTAAAATAAGCCTAATACAACTGGCCCTGTTTGGGGATCTACATAGAAAAGAGACTTTAACCGTTTTTCCATGTATAAATCCTCTAAAATTTTAGTTATTCACATTTATTCATTTATAACTTCCACTTATTATTTGTTCCTATTTTTTAAACCACTTCAATACATTTTTATGTAAAAATTACAATTTATGCAAATAAGGAGCCCCTTGACCCTCCCTGAATCCCAAAGAGGGGACCATTATTGTCAGCTTATTATAAATTATTCCATATGCATATCTGCATATCTCTTTATACATATAAGGGAATGTATCTTTTTTTTAGGGCTTTTCCATACATACCTATTATACTCAGCATGCTATTTTTTTCCACTTAATAAATCTTGATGATATTTTGTCTATCAAAACCTAGAGATCTGCCTCTTTCATTTTCACTGCTGCATGGTATCCCACAGTAATATCAAGGATACAACCTAACTATGATAAACCCTTAGGATATTTCCAAGTTGGGGAAATTAATAAAACTGCTAAATACTCTTGTAAATTTCTTTGTATTTGTACTTTTGCACATATGCACTTGTGCACAAAATTTCTCTAAATTACCTATAAATAAACATTGATTTAATCAATTGTGCCAAATTGCCTCGCAACACAACCATAGCATTTCACACCCACTAACAGATTATGAGACTCTCCATTTCCTCAAATTCTCAGCAGTACTAGATACTGTCAGTATTTATAGCTTTTCCCAATCGAAACAACCATTTTTTTGAGTCATGCAATATCTCTACAATCTTTCCTTTCCAAGCCCAGCCCTCCAGTTCCTTCAGTCCTACTTTCATAGGTCATGATTTTCAGATCTTTCACAATGGCAGCTTACCTCCCAGAGATGCTTCAGTTTATCACTGTTACTCTTAAAATGTATTTCCAAGAATTGATTACAATGGTGCAACTATACTTTGACCTGATCTGTATACAAATAGGACTGTTACTGATCTTCTGAACTGGTAGATCCTAATATTATGTGAATCACTGTTCTCATTAAGAATTTAATAAAAGGGGGATCCCCGGGCGGCTCAGCAGTTTGGAGCCTGCCTTCGGCCCAGGGTGTGATCCTGGAGTCCCGGGATCAAGTCCCACATCAGGCTCCTTGCATGGAGCCTGCTTCTACCTCTGCCTGTGTCTCTGCCTCTCTCTGTGTCCCTCATGAATAAATAAATAAAATCTTTAAAAAAAAAAAAAGAATTTAATAAAAGGTAAGAAAACTTTCTCCTAAAAAAAATAAATACACATAGGTGATGCATACAGTATCAGAGGTTTCATGAATCACAGACCCAAGGTTAATTAAGTATGTATTAATGCAGCCCCAAATCATATTTACATTTTAGTGATCATATCAGGTTATTGTTGGTTCACACTGGGCTTGCAATCAAACTACATTGCAAGTGTAATTTATATTATATATTTAATTACCGGAAAATTCCATTTTTGTCAACCTATAGTTTTTATACTTTTTGTTTTTTTTAATTTATTTTTTATTGGTGTTCAATTTACCAACATACAGAATAACCCCCAGTGCCCATCACCCATTCACTCCCACCCCCCGCCCTCCTCCCCTTCCACCACCCCTAGTTCATTTCCCAGAGTTAGCAGTCTTTACGTTCTGTCTCCCTTTCTGATATTTCCCACACATTTCTTCTCCCTTCCCTTATATTCCCTTTCACTATTATTTATATTCCCCAAATGAATGAGAACATATAATGTTTGTCCTTCTCCGACTGACTTACTTCACTCAGCATAATACCCTCCAGTTCCATCCACATTGAAGCAAATGGTGGGTATTTGTCATTTCTAATAGCTGAGGAATATTCCATTGTATACATAAACCACATCTTCTTTATCCATTCATCTTTCGATGGACACCGAGGCTCCTTCCACAGTTTGGCTATTGTGGACATTGCTGCTAGAAACATCGGGGTGTAGGTGTCCCTGCGTTTCATTGCATCTGTATCTTTGGGGTAAATCCCCAGCAGTGCAATTGCTGGGTCTTAGGGCAGGTCTATTTTTAACTCTTTGAGGAACCTCCACACAGTTTTCCAGAGTGGCTGCACCAGTTCACATTCCCACCAACAGTGTAAGAGGGTTCCCTTTTCTCCGCATCCTCTCCAACATTTGTGGTTTCCTGCCTTGTTAATTTTCCCCATTCTCACTGGTGTGAGGTGGTATCTCATTGTGGTTTTGATTTGTATTTCCCTGATGGCAAGTGATGCAGAGCATTTTCTCATGTGCATGTTGGCCATGTCTATGTCTTCCTCTGTGAGATTTCTCTTCATGTCTTTTGCCCATTTCATGATTGAATCCAACCATGATTCTTTGGTGTTTGTTTGTTTCTTTGGTGTTGAGTTTAAGAAGTTCTTTATAGATCTTGGAAACTAGCCCTTTATCTGATACATCATTTGCAAATATCTTCTCCCATTCTGTAGGTTGTCTTTTAGTTTTGTTGACTGTATCCTTTGCTGTGCAAAAGCTTCTTATCTTGATGAAGTCCCAATAGTTCATTTTTGCTTTTGTTTCTTTTGCCTTCGTGGATGTATCTTGCAAGAAGTTACTGTGGCCAAGTTCAAAAAGGGTGTTGCCTGTGTTCTCCTCTAGGATTTTGATGGAATCTTGTCTCACATTTAGATCTTTCATCCATTTTGAGTTTATCTTTGTGTATGGTGAAAGAGAGTGGTCTAGTTTCATTCTTCTGCATGTGGATGTCCAATTGTCCCAGCACCATTTATTGAAGAGACTGTCTTTCTTCCAATGGATAGTCTTTCCTCCTTTATCGAATATTAGTTGACCATAAAGTTCAGGGTCCACTTCTGGATTCTCTATTCTGTTCCACTGATCTATGTGTCTGTTTTTGTGCCAGTACCACACTGTCTTGATGACCACAGCTTTGTAGCACAACCTGAAATTTGGCATTGTGATGCCCCCAGATATGGTTTTCTTGTTTAAAATTCCCCTGGCTATTCGGGGTCTTTTCTGATTCCACGCAAATCTTAAAATAATCCATTCTTTTTGAATCTAGATGCTAATAAGCATTTGCATTATTCTTTTAATATTTCATCCTTTTATAATCTATCTACTCCATCAGCCCCTTGTGTTCTGTATGAACTGTAAGTCTGCTGTCACCTAATTTATGAATGTCTTCATTCATCTCAATGAAGAAGATTTAAGTAGAAGCACCACAACATGCCATGCAGCTACTCTCCAGAGGCTTCTTTTTTTTTTTTTTCAACAGGTATTTTTGGAGTGACCACTGGTCAGGCTCTAAAGTAACTAAGCTGTGACCTAACACATACTCATCTTCCCCTAAAAGATATCATGTACAAAATGATTAATATCTTGCTGAAATCCAGGTATACTTTATGGGTGGATTCCAGTAGTCTCCCTAATTGGTAACATAAACATCAAAACAGGAACTGATATGATATTAGAGTTGATGAATGTATTCAAGTGAAAAGTGCTTTCCTGGGGCTGGAACTACAATGGTGCATACAACAAAATGATGCTTCCCTGTACAGAGCCTGCAGTCTGGTGAGGGACTGCTTTGCTCATGCTGACTCCATGTCATCATCACACCCCTTGCTGAGTATTCAAAAACGTATTCCATTGGATAATCCATTTGAGTACTGTGCCGACTATAAAAAAAAAAAAAAACTAAAGGGTGAGGGGTATTACTTGCTCTTTCCAAACTTAAATAGCTATCTAGCAATTGTTTGGCATTATCTGATCAACAGTAACAGTGGTGAGACTACCAAAATACTACCTAAGAAAACATTCAAAAATTTTTTTTGTTAGTAAATGAAGCAGAGCAGAAAAACAGAGGCCATCAAGAAGATTGTAGAAATTCGGAACATTAAAAAGTAGTGTAATCTAATCTATTGAACATGAAGATAAATTTTACTTAATGAAATTCATATTATTCTCTTATTATCTTTGCAAATTCACTATTATCACCAGAGGCATAAATTCCATTTGCATATTCCAAAAGGGAAGCCCAGGATCTAAATATGAGTCTCTGGCAATCAGCCTGAAATGTTTGCCACTGTTTAATCACGTAGTCCATCAAAAGGGCACATGGTAACATAGAACTGACAATTGCACTGGAAAAATTGAGTTTGGTTTGCTTAGTTTCAATGAGTTTAAAAAAAGAAAAAAGTAGTTTTCATCTGAATAGTCACAAATTCCATTTTCAATAGTTCATATCATAAAATGAGCTCATTTTCCAAGCCACTTGTCAAAAATCTATACACTACCACGCTTACTGTGCTTAATATCTAAAATAACAAAAGAGGCATATTGATTTGGGATTAACATGGTTTAGGCCCATGCATTCATGACCTTAGCATGGTAATATAAAAATAATTCAGGAAGCACAATGTTAAATTAACATGAGTAGTTCTTTAGTTCTGTAGGATAGAAAAGTGATTTCCTACATAAGCTTAAAGACATAATTAAACATATATTTCATTTCTCTTTCAAGAAGATTCTTTTGACCATGTCTGATACAGCTGCAGGGAAAGAAGTTGGCAGCTGCCAGTCAAAAAGAAAAACTATTGGTTTTTTATAAGCTACTTTACGGCTTTTCAAATTCTCTTTTTGTCTCTCCATCTCATCTTCCTCTGTCTTAATGTTATTTGTTGAATTAGAAATTAGTGTTTTACCAGAGAAAATAATGTTGCTACAAGTAAAAGCAAAAATTAAATACTCAAATTAATGAGGATTTTCCTAATTGCTTTACAGTTAGCCAGGATTTTTTGTTGACCCCTGCTCTGTATTAGAAGAAAACTACATAGCTGCAAATTACATTTTTAAAAAATTGAAACTATTTGTACATCTCAGAGAAATAATATTACCCAGCATGGGAGCCAAGATTCTGAAAAAAGATCATCACACTCTGAGTTTCTGATTACATGAGATTTAATAGAAATTATTCATAGCATATGTCATAAATGAGAACAAAAATACATTATTTGTTAAATGGCATATTTATATTAGTAAATATACATACTTATAAACTTATATATCAAATGTTTCTAAAATTTATATAAAGTCCATATTTTATAGATATAACTAGTAAATGTGAAAGAGCATATAACCCATAAATAAAATTGCCCATGATTCATCTATTTAACATTAATGTAACTCTATGAAACAGTAGGGAAAATATGTTCAAACAATTATAGTATTTTGCCTTTGACTATATTCAAATGTGAATTCTATTACACAGAGAACAATCTGTTTTTTTATTACTTTTGCTTATTTATTGTCCTGGGTCTTTAAACATTATAACAATTAGCAAAGGAGGAAACATTTTCTGTGAATTTTAAACATTCAAAACTCTTCTTTACTTTTTTCTAGGCAAGTTAACTTTCCTGAAGTAGCAGGAGAAATGAGAGGGAAAAATACAACGGGTAATTTTGTAACTTAAGTCTTATGGATAGATGATGGGCTTACTAACTAAAAACACAACTATATAATCATCAATTGGTTTTATTGCTTCTTGCTCTTTCCTTTTAACCAACATCACAATCAGCATTAGCTACTACACACAATGGTTACCCACAGCATCAATCTTAAGCAAAATTATGAAACTGACAATCATGTTTTAACTTTGGAAAATGTGTAAACCAATGTTTGGCAAGTCAGGCAGCTGTTCAAACTGAATCAGCAAGCACAGAGGATATGCAATGACTTTGTCCAGCGGGAGAAGTTGGTACAGGGACAAATACTGAGCAGACCAAGCATCAGATGAAGAGTGGACCATGAAAGATGTGGTCAACAGGCTCAGGTCAGCATCAGAACAACAGAGGACGGAGGTATTTGGAGCACAGGGAGACTGGTTTGGGGAGGTCCCCTGCGTCCTCAATGTTCCTCTTGTCAGCCCTGCACTCGCTGTTGTGTAACACAACCCAAATCTTCCATCTTGAGCTTCTCTAAGTGTGTCTGAGGACTCACTCCTTGGTGTGGAGAATTCACTGTGCTATGAATACTCGGACAATACAATCCCACCAGCGATAATCTATGTCAGCGATCTCTGCTTTACCCACCATGGCCAAGGCCCTGTCTTACCTATACACTGACTCCCCTGAATATCATGTACCATAAATTTGAGGATCCACTAAATCCACAGTGATTCTCTCTGGAAGCTTCTTTTTCTTTCTAATTTGATAGATCTGTGCCACATTCTAACACCCAGCCAGTAGGAGCCACTGTATGATTGTGATGCGGTTTAGACTTCCTACCTTTCTCCCCACAAAAATCCTTAAATTCAAGGCTCTGCGATCTGGTTCTATAAATCTGGAGTTCTGTAAAATTCTTTTACTTAACATAAATTGTCTATATTTCACTTCCAAAGCTAGAAAATGGGTTGTCTGTGTTTCATTTTCTAAATGCTACATTAAATTCTTTCAAGCTGACAGTGCTTTATTGTTTCCTAAAGTACCAAAATTAATTAAAGAACATAACATGTACAGAGATAATGATCTCACATTCAAAGATTTTAATCATGTCTAAAAGTTTGTAATTTTTTCCAATCTATCTTTCTCTTATTTTCTGGCAAGTATACCCTTGCCTAGTCTTCCTATACTCATCAAAAAAGGGTAGGCAAGACAAGCTCCAGAACTATCTCCAATGCAAACTTGAGTTATATGCCCAGGTCTTTCAACTCACGTTTACAAGCAGTGTGCTGGAGACACTGAAGTCTTGCTGGTCACCTTATACAACATTTACTAAATGAAAGGCCAACTGAAACCATAAAAATCTTTTTTTCTCTGGGCATTGGGCAGCATGGCAGTATTACACTGATTATTATTTGTGTCTGGATTAGATTTAATTTGCTCTAGGCTAGAGAATATGCCTTTCCCAATCAGTACAGTATCTGTCATACTATGGAAGCTTATAAAATATAAAGAGATTAGTGACATCTCATCCATCTAGACTTTTGTATATACTAATATTATTTAATGTCAAATAGAACCAGTTTAAAATTAGTCAATCTAGTCTTTCAGTGTTTTTTGTTGTTGTTGTTGTTGTTGTTTGTTTGTTTGTTTGATATTTGCTTTGAGGTAGCCTTCTTAAGATCACTGGAATAATACTGGAATCCAAACTGTTATAAGAACCTACTTGCTGCTTATGTAATTTTAAATCATATTATTTCTTCTTCTTCCTTCAGTATTTTTGCTTTCTAACAGTAAAAAAAAAAAAAAAAGGTGCAAAAATTTGGCCATTGGCCACAAACCATTTAGGGAAATTCCTCAATATTCTCACCCCAATTTCTACCCAAGCAATGAAAAGTTCATCAATGACAGGGTTAACAATTAAATCCCAGAGCTTCTAAAATATCTCCTATTATTCCACAGTCCCTTTCTCTTTCTCTCTCTCCCTCCCTCCCTCCTAAAAACATCTTACTGTAAATGCAAGACAAATCTGAGGAGTGTCATTCTGAGGAGAAAGCCAAAGTCCTGGGGATGCACTTACTTCAGACTGTGGGGCCGGTATTTACATTTCCCTGACTTCGTTATTCAGATTTGTTCTCAAGCAGAGTAAGATGGACAGGAAGTAGTAGGAACTTCTAATGATGACCCTGCCATTGCCCCACAGAACAAAAAGTAGAATGCTATGCTGTCAGAGAATAAGGGAGAAGGGGCGTAAGGGGCGGCTGAGGGGCAGAGACCTAAGTGGCATTCCCTTCCTTGCTCCTCATGCAGTGTTGAGTAGGTGACCCCAGCGGACACCTGCCAGGAGCACATTCACCCTGCAAGTTCCTGAATCACTCTGTGCCCCAACTTAAAATGGGGATAAGGTATTTCCTAGGGTGGTTGTGAAGATCAAATGAGTTAACATACATAAAACTCTTAGAAAAGAGCCCAGCATACTGTGAATCCTCAATAAATTATTTTTTAAGAAATACAGTATGCATACAAGAAGTCCAAGGACATAAAACTTAGAAAGGGTTTGAAAATGGTTTTGTAAAGCCTTGTGGGAGGAGAGGCGTTATATGAGGAGAACGGTGTTCTTTATCTTCTCAAAATCTACAATTTTTAGGAGGCCTAACAAATGGTCCAGGGAGCAGATTTTTTTAAATTGGTTGTTTTGTTTTTTGACAAAACATAAGTAAGACTCTCTAAAATCAGTTCCCTCATATGGGCAGAGTCTGATGGAAATTAAAACATGTTGTCCATTCTTGCCCACTGTTCGTTCCATGACAGGTCAATATTGCTTGTCCCACAAGGACTGACTTAATGGCCTGCCTCAGCAGCATATTGTGTGATTCATTTTCTTTGCGGGAAAATCAGTCATCATTTTCATAAACATTTGCAGTCACCGCTCATCTTTGCTGCAGTGTTCTTGTGACATGTCCTCATTGTTTTGTTAAACAGCAGAGTTGGTGCTCCGTCAGGAGATCAGCCAGCCCAGGTAATCTCTGTGATGACTCCAGTAAAGAAATGAAAGCCCCAGAACACAGGACAGAGCAGTAATTCCACTGTGGTCAGGGGGGAAGCAACACCATGACACAGATGTGTTCTACAGTAAACAGTGTGGGGAGGGCACAGAGCAATTAGGGAGTCAGCACAGGGTGAGGAAAGAGTGTGAGAGAATTCAGAGAATATGATCATTGTTGGTAGGGGAAGATTTGAACTAAAGAGAAGAAACCATGAGAACACAGAGTCTGCTGAGATGTCCAGGGACCCAGGTCTTTCTCTGAGTAGCTGTGTAACCACAAGCAACTCTCACCACTTCTCTGGGCCTGCTTTTCATCCATAAAAATAACAGAGGCCAGTAATTGTGCCACATTCACTACATGGCAGGCCCTGTTCTAATGGCTTTATGTATGTGGACTCGATCATCACAACCACCTCAGGAGGTAGGTACAAAAAAAACTGTGTCTTCATCGTAACCCATTTTTACAGCAGAGGAAACCAAGAAACAGAGATTAAGTAACATCTAGAACACAGAAGAACCAGATTCCCACTTCGGTAGCCCTCTTTATGCCATGATGGGCCTGTCTTTATGCCACGATGCCTCTCTGAAAAGGTGGAGAACCAAACTATAAATGTGTACTTTGAGGTGGGAAAGAAGACAGACCTTTTTGTCTCTTTCATTCCCAATCCCTCATAAACCACTATTGTAATACTGTCACAAATATGAAGTACTAGAAAAATGATCACAGGACTAGATGTTTCTGCAATGTCAAATACCATAAAAGGTTCTAAATACTTTCCGTCTCTGTACTTACCACAAACCGATGACCGACCACATCATCCCAGGATCGATCCGCCGATCACACTGTGTGCAGTCCTAGACTGATGGGTCTCTAAACTCCAGCTCTGTGGTTGTGAAGGGCAAATTTTGAAAAGCTGTCCAGGTATCCCCCCCTTCTGTACAAAAACAATTTCACTAGAGATTAAAATTCAACCTGAATAAAGCACCTAACACAGTGCCTGCTTTAGGTTATATATCTTCCATTCATTCACAAGCACTTGCTGAGCACGTGCTTTGTTTCTGCTGTTTTAGCACATGTGGAGGATATAAAGATAAAAATATAGTCCCCTCCATGAACTTCGACTCTAGAAGAGAGGACAAAAAATACATCCCAGGTGATATAAGATTGCCACGAGTGCTGAAGACATTTAAAGCTGTAGGAGCTTTCCTCTCTCCCTTCTACCCTTTTCAAAGAATAAAAAGAATGAAATCTGTTTCTCAAGTCATCCTTTTTACCAGCTGATTACAGGATGGAGAGTGTCAGAGTGGTATAAAAATGGAATTTCTAATCAAGTAAGAGCATCAATTGGGCTCTAGCCTTATCCATGCAACTCTGGCTCTCTCTCCTTTACATTACTACCAACAAGGTCTGTGTGGCCCCAAGGATCTATGTGTGCCCTATAACCAATCTTCTTGACACCATGGCACATCATGGTCCTTCTTTGTCCTACCCTGATCTAGTTCTGTGTGATGATGTCTTGTGCATTGCATATAAGTGATAGTTCAACAACCAATGGCCACTAGTCTCCTACCCTCAATATTGAGGTCCCTGCTATAGGGTCTAGAGTTCCATTTCCCATCACCAAAAATGAGCACCATCAAGGCTGATGCTTGTCATCTTATATCTCAAATCTCCTAACTTCTACTGTTCTTTCCTTGTGCTTGCCTCATTTCCCTTGTACAGACAACCCAAGCCTTAGTTCAAAGGGCCGTGGTTGGGAGGACACTGATGAACTCTACAGAGAATCACCAACCCTCTCAGACACTAGTCCAAGGCTCTCTAAGATGCCCATTTCACCTTCCCTGCAGGATGAAATCATCACAGTTCCCTTAGTTCTTTCCAGTAACATGGACCCATAAAGGGACCACCCACCTGTTGTCATACATGACTGATACAGGTTTAAGCTAGAATAACTGTTCAAGATGCCCGTGGCTCAACAACAAGCCCCTTGCCCTTTACTTTTCTTTTTTTTTTTTTTAATTTATCTATTTATGATAGACACAGAGAGAGGCAGAGACACAGGCAGAGGGAGAAGCAGGCTCCATGCAGGGAGCCCGACGTGGGACTCGATCCTGGGACTCCAGGATCACGCCCTGGGCCCAAGGCAGGCACCAAACCGCTGAGCCACCCAGGCTGCCCCCGCTTGCCCTTTTCTTTAAATGATTAGCCTTGTCTGTGCCAGAGGGCTTCCCAACTTCAGTTAGCCTGCACAACACCACTCCTAGTAATATACCTTGGTGCAGGCATCAGTGGAGAGTGTTATATGGGAATCCAGGGAGTGATGGGGGTTTTAACCAAATCTCTGGGAGGTATGGAGGCGTGCAGAGAATCATGAATGAATGGTAACTTCTTTGCAACACACAGGCAAACAAGGGAACTTTTTGGAAAACAATGCACTTCATTTTTTTAAATGCCAATTCAATATCTTTTGACTTTTGTTGCCCTATTGTTCTCCTTCCAAACACAAACCATGACTGGATGGTGACACTGTGACTACACCTGGGGATTTTGCAGAATGCCTTCTATACCTCAGAGTTCTATTTCCTCTCTCAATTGTTCTACTTTATCTAAAACTTGGCTTTCAGACGCCCTTTCAGTTGTTTATAACCTACAAATAATTACAATTAGTATGATTGTTGTTAGAATACACAGCCAACCAACTTAACATCTCCCACAATTCCTGCTTTGAAGGGAAATCCTGTTCTTCAAATGTAGCCACAACTTAATTAAATTTTTTTATAGTTTTCTCCAAATTTGACTTATCTTCCCCAAACCACCTGGAAGAAGTAGTAAATACTCTTTCCTCCTCTTCCCTCCAGCTCACCTGGATGGCCTCTCCTCCCCCAGATTCTCCCTAGCACCAAAGAATTGAACTATCACAGCAATTCCTTCAAAGTCTTAGCAAATTAAGAGCAGAGAGAAACTTGGGGGAGTTCATTTTGATACGTGAATCCTCACTAATCCCTTCTCAGATAAACAATGATAGTTTACAATTATTATTTCTTGTTAGGAATTAGGTACTCTTCTCTCTCTTACTTCAACAGACTTCTGTCCCTTTGTAGTTGATACTTTGAAAAAAGTCTATGGAATTCTCTACTTCAGCTCCTATGTTTGTGTCACATACCACACGTGTACTGTGAGGAAGCAGCAGCTTCAGAGGTGACCAGTGCAGATGCTGTGACAACACACGGCACCTGGAAGGGCTCAGTAACCAGAGTGGAATATTTGGCTGTTTGTCCCAGGTATTTTGTTTGTTTTTAACAAAAAATGCCTGAGTTGTTTTTCAGGTTGATCATTTACGGGCATAAATCTCACAATATCAAGGTGCCTGGGTGGCTCAGTTGGTTAAGCATCCAACTCTTTATATCCAATGCTCAGGTCCTGATCTCAGGGTGGTGAGATCGAGCCCCATGTCGGGGTCTGCATTGGGCATAGAGCCTGCTTAAGATTCTCTCTTTCCCTCTCCCTCTGTCCCACCCTTCCCTCTCTCTCCCTCTTAAAATAAATAAATAAATAAAAACCTCACAATTTAGATTGTAAACTCTCCATGAATAGGAGTTATCTTTGGTTTTTAAATTTTGAATAATAATGGATTCCCAACAATTATCAGTCATCTGTTCTCAGAGGTAAACCATGAACAAATCCCTTTTAAAAACATCAAGAAAACATGTCTAATGAAGAATTGAATTTGCAGCACTCACCCATCAAATGTTTTGCTTCCCCATTACCATCAGCTACAGGTCTGCAGGTGAGGGTTGATGGGAAACGTTGGCTCTCAATCGTCTGCAGGGGGTAATGAGGGCTGCTAATTTGAGTCTGTGTTCTGCCTCTCAGTGCTGCTACCCTCCTCTCACCTGGGGAATCTGCTCCTACCTTCCCTGCCTTGGAGACTAAACTGATACTCCAACTTTTGACCAGCTGATACCTTTAAGGTTTTTGACATAGTCTACCTAAGTGCCTTCCACAAAGGCTGTACCAACACTCACACCAATAGCACCAACAGTGTCAATTTTCTAGCACTCTCACCAAAACTGAGCATGAGGAAATGTATGGTGGGTGGTGGAAGTCTCTCACTGTTGGAACGACAGGTTTCAGCTAAGCAAAGTGAGAAGCTAGAATGAACCATGCAGTACTGGATGAGAATCAGCCAGAAGTATGAGCCCATGTTTAGCTTAAAACAGACACAGATGGATACAGACAGAGAAATAATATCGATATACAGGTACATGTGTGGTAGTATAAACACATACTAGTTCACAGCACTATACCCTAAGAGTGCCTAGAAGTAACAACACCCAGTAGCAATAAGCACAGCTAGGGCCCAGATCTTGGTATCTAAAACCATTCTCTAGGAAAAGGAACCAGAGCTTCTTGAGAAAATGGCTGATTCTGGGACTGGGGCATTAAATATATAAGATGGGCATGGAGCGGGATGCCTGGGAAGCTCAGTGGTTGAGTGTCTGCCTTTGGCTCAGGGCATGATACCAGGGTCCTGGGATTGAGTTCTGCATCAGGCTCCCTCTGGGGAGCCTGCTTCTCCCTCTGCCTGTGTCTCTGCCTCTCTCTGTGTGTCTCTCATGAATAAATAAATAACATCTTAAAAAAAAAAAAAAAAAGATGGGCATGGAGCATTTTAACAGTCCCAGAAAGTAGGGAAGTGCTCAAAAAACAAATGCTGGGGGCCTGCCTGGGGACTCACAGGGGCCAACCTGAAAGGAAGTTAGGACAATTTGACAAAATAAATGACATAATATTGGATTACAACCCAAAGTATAACATAAACATCCATAAATCCATGCTAATATAAATAATTAAATGAGGAAGAAGAGACACCTCTCTGTGCAGAATTCGAAAGAATTATGTAGATACACCACCCTCAAGGAGGTGGAACATAACTCCCCACTCCTTCAGTGTGGGCTGCATAGTAACTTCCTTCCAAATAGTATAGTATGGGAAGGGGAGGAAAAGAGTTATTTACAGTGGAGAAATCTGACAATACTACCAGCTGACCAGAGCTGACATCAACAGTGATGAGCCATGTTGATAGTACGTATCCTGGATATGAGGTGATGAGAATAGTATTTTACTTCTGTGGTCTTCTTCACAAAATCCATAGCTAACCATAAGGAAAAACATTAGACAAACCCAAATTGAAGAACAGTCTATAAAATACTGATCAGTACTCAAAATTGTCAAGGTCATCAAAAACAATGAAGTGTGAGACACTAAGGAGACATGACGACTAAATGTAATGTGACAGCATGAATGGGAAAAGAACATTAGATAAAAATTAAGGAAACCCAAATAAAGTATGGACTTCAGTTAAAAATAATGTTATGGGTTCATTAGTTGTGACAAATGTTCCACAGTAATGTAAAAGGAAACAGAGTATATAGGGTATATAAGAACTCTCTGTAATAGTCTTGCAACTTTTCAATAAACATAAACTTATTTTAAAATAAAAAACTTTATTAAATTAGGAAGAAGGTATAGAAAGTACCTGCATATACAGGAGTTCAATAAATAGTAGCTCTGTTATTTTTTAAAATGATTTTTGCCATTTTGAAAAGTGAAAGGTAACATTCTTGTTGTTGTAATTTTAATCTCTTTGGTTACTAATGAGGCTGGCCTTGCAAAAACGTTTGTCTTTGCTTTTCATATTCATGTCCTTTATCTGGTTTTTGTAGTTTCTGGATTCTTCTGATTTATCTGGCCTCTCTAAGATGATCAAACTTCCCAGTTTGTCAGGGACAGGTCTAATTTATGTGCCCTGTCCCAGCTAATGATTAATAAGAACACTTTTAATTGAGAAAGTAAATTGTATGGTCACCCTCCCATGTCCCATTGCTGCCCTCACGTTGTTTGTGTTCTCCCACATAACTGCCACTCCAGCTGCTAATCCGCACTGTCCCTTTCCACTGCCGGCGCCCAAGATACACCTTGACACTTGAACGGGGCGAGTGTTGGGGAGCTAGTAGTCTTCTGCTACAACTACACTTTTCAGAAGATAGAATCTTAATATCAATTACAATTCACTTCATACTGCAATACCCAACCTTCCACCTTCCACGGTATTCTAAACGCCTGCGGGTCCCCTGCCCAACTCTTGTGTTCTGAAGGACAGTTTCCTCTGCTCCTGCCCTCTCTGCTGGACTGCATTCAATGCCAGGCCCAACCCAAAATGAGGCGGTACAGAGCTGTGGACACACGTCCCCTCACAGCCACCTTAGGAAGACATCCTTCCCTCTCATCCCTCCTCTTTCCTTCCTTCCTTCACTCCCTCTCCCACCTTCCTTTCCCTCCCCTTTCTCTTCCTCTCTTTTATCTTACTTTCTTCTTACCTTCCCTTCTTTCCTTTCTGCCCTATCTCCTTTTGTTTTGGCAAAGAGGAAGTTGTTTATGGTTCAATTTCTTTCTCCCCCTTCATTTATGATGCAAATAAGCTCACTGAAGAAAATTAGAAAATACGAATAAGCTAAAAGAAAAAAAAAAATTCCACACCCATGGATAACAATTACTACCATTTTTTAGAAAGATTTTATTTATTTGTTTGAGAGAGACAGAGAGAGAGCAAGCACACAAGCAGGGGGAGGGACAGAGAGAGAGAGGGAGAAGCAGACCCCCTGCTGAGCAAGGAGCCTGATGCAGACTCAATGCCAGGACCCTAAGATCATGACCTGAGCCAAAGGCAGATGCTTAACCCACTGAACCACCCAGACACCCCAATTACTAACATTTTTATATATCCTGGCCTCTGTCTTTTAGGAGCAGTAGATCAATATGCATAGTACTGTTGGAATCAACAGCTTCCCAGCTCTCTCACATTTTGGCCATGTGACCTTGAATAACTTACTTAACCTAAGCCTCAGTTTTCACATCTATAAAATGAGGATAAATGGTGTATTATTTATTAAAATACATATTATTATTTATGTCCAGATAAAACAAGACAATATATGTAAATCACTTAGCACAGTGCCCAAAACAGAACAGGTGCTAAATAAATGGTAGCTTTTACTAATAATACATGTTTTGTCAAACATGAGATCAGAACAACATTTCAAATTTGGTACCCTGGTGTTTCACTCAACAAAATACAGAACTAATATATGACTAAATATAGGTCTGCATTCTCATTTTTGCTATGTATTTCTGTGCTGCATTTTTATTTTGAAATACAATGAGGGGGGATCCCGGGTGGCGCAGCAGTTTGGCGCCTGCCTTGGCCCAGGGCGCGATCCTGGAGACCCGGGATCGAATCCCACGTCGGGCTCCCGGTGCATGGAGCCTGCTTCTCCCTCTGCCTGTGTCTCTGCCTCTCTCTCTCTCTCTCTGTATGACTATCATAAATAAATAAAAAATTTAAAAAAAAAAGAAATACAATGAGGGAGGCTCCTGGGTGGCTCAGTCGGTTGAGCATCCAACTCTTGGTTTCAGCTCCAGCCATCTTCCCAGGGTTGAGAGATCGAGCCCTGCATTGGGCTCTAAGCTCAGCTCAATGCAGTCTGCTTGAGATTCTCCAGCTCCCTCTGCCCCTCCCCCCACTCATGCTCACACACATGCTCCCCCTGTCTCTCAAACAAATAAGCAAATGAAATACAGTGAGAAGGGACGACTCAGTGGCTCAGCGGTTGAGCACCTGCCTTCAGCCCAGGGCATGATCCCAGAGTACCAAGATTGAGTCCCATTTTGGGCTCCCACCATGGAGCCTGCTTCTCCCTCTACCTATATCTCTGTCTCTCTCTCTCTCTCTCTCCATGTCTCTCATGAATAAATAAATTTAAAAAAAATACAATGAGGAAAAGTATATGTTAAAAAATAACTATTGGGCATGATGTATTCCCACTACTTTAGAAACTCCCTGAGGATTCTCCTTTCCCCACGAATGATCACTATTCTTTTACCTCATCTCACAGGAAAATAGAGCGACTTCACATAGCAGAAAGGCTGGGCCAGTGGAGTCCTCAGTAGCCCCTTGCTCTCATGAGCAGCAGGCCCTCAAACCGGATGAATCTTTGGGGCCAGTACTGAGCCAGAAGCCTAAGGAGCTCCAAAGAACAACCTAAGCTAGTACTAATGGTGGTCTTCTTGTAATGTGATTTGAACAATCGCCTCTTCTGCCTTGTGCTGTTTATCTGGGGGGACTGTGGTTTCTTCGCGGCCATTGCTGTGGTTGTTTGTGTTATCCAAGAGCCAGAGGTTTGGCCTGTGTTGGCTTTCATAATTGAGGAATAAGAAACCAGAAAACAGGAGAGAAATGTAATTTCTGTATACTCTCAGAAAATGGAACCCTGGAAACAAATTCAGGAGTAGAATCAATGCAACACAAAGAGAAGGTATTGAGTTCCTCGGTATTTGACTAGATTTTCCCTAGAGAAAAGTCTGGGCAGGCTGATTATTTGGAGACACTCATATGTATGTGTACTCTTGCAGGGTTCCAACATAATAGTAACAGCCTTTTGCATTATGATATACAATATATTTCATAAGTAGTCTGTACACTTCTGAATATATTTTCATACTACATTCTGTATGTTTAAAAAAATGTGTATTAACCAATTAAAGGAGCCTTGATGATATAAATCTTCCCATCAGTTAACTGGTCCATTTCTTCTGGGGACTTAGAAGAAGTCCCCAACAGGGACAGGAACCACAGTGCCTGGCATACTAGGCAATGATAAAGCCCTATTGATTGATTTGAAGGTAAACTGCTATAAAATGTGGTATGAAACTCTGTATTTGCTTACAAGTTATGTGGAGAAACGGTCTTCAAAGGATCCCTCGGCCTGAAGCACATCTACTGAGGGCTCATTAAGTCCCTGACACTGTTTGAACGTTTCACATCCTGGCTTCACTTTATCTCCTTGGACACCTGTAAGGGAGCTATTATGATGGCCTGAGTCTTGCACACAGGGAAACTGAGGCCTATAGAAGTTACATCACAGACCCAGGGCCTGCACAGCTAGCAGGTGGCAGCCTGGCACCAGAAGCCCACCCTCAGCCACCTGTCTGTGCCGTGGGACTTGGCCTGGCGCTGTCTTGGACAATCACTGGGCAGCCCAAGCACCAGGATCAGACCCTGCCTCCTAAGTCTCTGGGTGTCACGGCGTGTCCTCCTGTAGCTCACTAATTACTGAGCTAAGACTGATGAAAAAGATTACTATAACACCCATGAAAATCATGACATATGAGGACATTTTGACCCATAAAATAAACAGTTATTGAATTCATGCCAATGTTTGTATAATTCCACAGTTCTTCCACTCATGCTTCCTCTTAGGTGTCCACAATGAGGATTGGAAAGAAAACACAACCGAGTTCCTGTGCTTACCCCTTTACTGAGATAGGGTCTGAAGACAGGACTAAAAGTCCAAATAACAATATAAGAACAGCAACAAAGCACTCTCACCATATATCAGACAACTTTATATACAGTCTCATTGTATCTTCACAATCCTTAGAAGGAAGTGTTCCTATCTTTTTTCTATAGATCGGAGAGAAACAGAGAGACTCACAGAGGACAGATAATTATTCAAATCACCCAGCTGGGTTCACAGCCTGGCCTCATTATTTACTGTCTCTGGGACCTTGAGGAAAACTGTCATTCTGCCCAATATATCGAACTGCCTCTCGCAGTGCTACTACTACCTAGCACACCCAGGCTGATAACGAGGGAAACCGAGATGTGGGTAGGATGCCTTCAATACCTCCTGTTAGTCCAAACCTGGCTCTTTTCCCTTCTTTCAATGCCCCCATTTCTCCCAGGTTCCCAGGGGGTCTCCTCCTATCCGGGTTCTCCTTAGAAGGCAGGAAAATGCTACTGCCCTCCCCGGATAACTCACCTCATAAAATGGGTCACATAGGGCCTAGGCATGATGCTGGATGCAGGTGGACAAACATGAATAGGAAGCTGGCCCTTGCAAAGAATACACAGTCCCGCTGGGGAAAGCAGCAGGGATGTTATTATCGTAGGATGAGGGATAGGTAGGACAAGAAATCCCATACATGCTAGTCAATGTCCCCATTCACACACACCTCCTACACCAGCCCTAAGCAACCACTGCTCTACCTTCTGTATCCATAGACTGGCCTATTCTGGACACTTACATAGATAGAATCATATAATATGTGGTCTTTTGTGTGGCATCTTTCACTTAACATAATGTTTTCAAGGTTCACCTGTGTCGTAGCATGTATCAGCACTTCACGCCGTCTTATTGCTGAATAACATTCCATTGTATGGATATATAACATTTTGTTTTTCCCATCATCAGCTGACCAACAGTTGAGTAGGTTTCCACCTTTTGGCTATTATGAACATTCATGTACAGGTTTTTGGGTGGACACAGGTTTTAAATTCTGAAAATATGCCTAGGAGTAGAATTTTGGGGGTATCTGACAATTCTATGTTTAACCTTTTGAAGAAATACATGTTCATTTCCAAAGCAGTTGTGCCATTTCCCATCCTCCTCCCCACCCCCCCCCCCCCACCCTCAGCAATGTATGGGGAGTTCTAATCTCTCCATATCCTCACCAATGCTTGTTATTGCCTGTCTTTTTTATTCTAGACTTTCTGGTAGGTCTCAAGTGCTATCTATCTCATTGTTTTGATTTGCATTTACAAATGAGTGATGAAGTTTAATTTTAGACACTTTGAATGTAAGACATCTAGAAAACTTCCGGGAATGCAGCTTTAAGTTTGGTAGAAAGTCTAAATTGAGGAGAGATGTTGTATTTACTCTTGGAAGTCATCAGTGCAATAATGTAAAAGAAAGCATTTTTATTTGTGGGATTCAGGCACTGTAGTATTAGGTGGAAACTATCTGGGATATGGGATTTTCCCAAGACTTACAAATGGTACCACAATGGGTAACTACTTACTCTACTCACACCCAAGACTAGTCTTGGCTAAACAAACTAGGCTTTTCCTGTTTTGCGTTAGGTTTAGAGGCTTTCTGATGGTGGGGGCAGGCTGCATGCCTAGGGGTTAAAAGCTCAGCTTATGGGATCTAAATCCAGACTTACACATCACATAGCTGCATGACTGAGAGACATTTTACTTCACCTCCCTAAGACTGTTTCCTTTGCTGTAACTGAGGAATACACATCTGTACCTACATCCTAAGGCCACTGTGAGGAATTAAAAAAAAAAAAAATGGAACAGTGGCATGGAGCACCTGGGGGGCTCAGCTAGTTAAGTGTCTGCCTTTAGCTCGGGTCATGATACCAGGGTCCTGGGATTGAGCCCCGTATTGGACTCCCTGCTCAGCGCAGAGCCTGCTTTTTCCTCTACACTTCTCCCCTGCTTGTGATCTCTTTCTCTCTCAAATAAATAAATAAAATCTTTATTAAAAATAAAAAGGACCTAGCACATAGTAGGCATCCAAACAATGATTGAATGCATGCATGCAAGAATGAATCAGTGAATAAAATGGAATAAATTAATTAATGAAAAGTACTCAGCACAGGATCCTGCACTTAGTAAATGTTCAACAGTTACTCTTATAACTCCATACAAGCAAGCAATAAAGATTAATGCGCAGCAAGGGCAAACATTCCTTTGCTACCATTATCCTCTGACCAGAACAAAACATGAATGGTAGATGTCTTTATATGTTCGGCCCAGCTGGCAGGTGGCTCCCTGTGGGCCTGTCAGACAGGAAGAATTCATGTCCACAGTCACTCAGCTCTTTCAGCCGAGTAAACGTGATTTGTGAGCCGCCATGCTCATCATCCTCTTCCATCAGGCCATTTATGGCCCTTACAATTTCACTCTTGATGAGAATGCGTAAAATATTATTGGCCCTGTGTGCTTACTGTATAATATACGGAACTTACAATAGACATTATTAAATATTGTTAAATGAAGAGCTGAATAGGCACAGTAAAATGCATGTTGGAAAGATTCGTTAACCCCGCTGATGCCACAGACAGTATCTGCAATATTTCTCTGATATCTCCTTGCACAGAAATCATCGTTAGCTGGTTCAAAGTGGCCATGCAGAAAGGAAGTTCTGGGCCAGGAGCACTGGCCCTGGGGTCAGGAGCCTGGGGTCACTCCCGGCTCTGGCATTCACATTACCTAGGGCAAACTACTTTACTTCTCTAGACCTCCATCTCCTCTATAAAATGAGATGCTGGACAGTACAGTTTCTAGATTCCTTTTAGCTCTGGCATTCCTGAACTCCTCAGAAATATTCAGTGTAGAACTCACTTTTACTACTCTCTTCTCCCTTCAGCAAATTCTCTACTCATTTCACCCACACTAGGTTTTGGGGCAGGGTTGATGAAACATTAAACACAGAGAGCCTCAGGTTAGAACTGTCTAAACTGCTTCCACTTGGCACACACGCTCCAACCGAGCCCAGGAGACCTAAGCAGTAGGGTGAAGAGCGGTGGAGAACTGAGAATGAATATTCTGAAGCTGGACAGTCACATCAGTGGCATCTCAACAGGAGCATTTCAGCTTTCTGAAACATTCAAACCTGCTTATGCCTCTTTCATCTTCCCAGTGTGCTGGTCTCTGCACTATCACTCCACCCCGAGTGCCCTTTTGCCTGTATCTCTTGCTTTCTTTCCCCTGGACTCTGTCAACACAGATTGCTCCCAAGGGAACAACACATTTCTTCCCTGGCATCGTATGTGCTCAGATATGAGGATGGAGACAGGAAAGAGAGAGGAGCTGTTTCAGCAAAGACAGGTGAGGTGGAGAAGAATTCTGCAGAGGGCCAAGCAAACGTGCTCCTGAGAGAGGGACTTCAATACATTTGATACAGGGAGAGGTCATCTTTAAAAGACATATCCACAGGGCAAACCAACCAAAAATATGTACTGTGCTTCAAGTTTTTCTTGCAGTATGTTATTTCATATCAATTTTTCTGATAAACACTTGTAGATACTGAGGTACTGGTATATATTCATTTTTAACAAAGAAAAGGTGTGACTTTTTGTGACTGTCACACTTCCTAAATAATAAAGTGGCAGTGTTCAAGGGAAGACCTATCAAAGAAAGAAGCAATGTTAACAATCAACACAAAAAAACAATATCTAGATTCTAAAGCTTTCAGAGAAGAGTGTGACATACTTTATATAATACAGGTGACATACCATATATAATAGGGCATTTAGACACTTTTCTGCATGGCCTATTATGTACAAGGTAGAGTACTACATTTCTATAATAAAATAAAATTATTCTCTCGTTTAGTTGTTTCAACTCATTTTACAGCTCAAACTAAACACCATTTTTATACTGCTCTTTCCTATTTCTCCAACACTGTAAACCCAAGGGAACCTTACTAAAAGGGAAGTAGACAAAGTTATAAAACCAAGTGAAGAAATATCACAGAACCCCCAAATGCAGTGAGCATAAAGAGGAGCTGATAGGTGAGCTGAACAAAAATATAAGAACATTTTTGGCATATGCCTTTTCCAAATAATGGATGTTTCAAGAAGAAGACAGTAATTCCATATTCATCCCAGCATATTCACTGCCACAAGTCTTTCATAAGCTATTTTGGCTTTTTCTGCAACAAACTCTTTATTGCACTAATGAGTTTCATCAAGTATTTCAGAAAACAGTTTCCCTCATTTTGCCTTCTCAATAGTTCTCCCTGTGGTCAAATATGCTTCCTGGCTCTTCATTTCTTTCCTGGAATATGATTACACATCATTCTCTTGACATCTGACTTTGCTGGGCCTCTAGCAACCTAGGTAAACTCCACACTGCTCCACTGACTTCTGGCTTGGCCATGTGACTTCCTTTACCCAGTAGAATGTTAGAGGGCATGATGTGAACAAAGACTTTACATTCGTCGCATGTTTTAGCTCAACTCTTGTGTTTCTGCCATCTCTCATGAGAAAACCATATTCAGGCCAGCCCTTGACCCTAGAATGAGGGACACATGGAACAGTCCTGAATCCTACCCTCAGCCTGAAGGAGCCAAACTCAAATCTGTGAGGGGAAATAAAAACAAAAAAGAAATATTGTAAACCATTAAGAATTGGGAGTTGTTTGTTATACAGCTTTACTATGGCCAAAGCTGACTATGCATACCCTCTGGGTCACTCTTCCATTGCCACAATCATACCCTATAAGAAAGCAACACAAACACATAAAACAAAACCCACTTATTGTCATTCCTAAGACTAACATCAGCTGCCTGGCTCCAGCCTCGGCTGGTTCAATGAAATTTACTCATGCATCTGTAATCTGTAGTCAGCTTCAAGCCAGCTAAGAACCTTTTCTGATCTTGGCTAGACTCTTCGGCATATCTGGGAGCTTGGCTGCACAGATGGGCTTTACTCAGCTCTGCCCCACAAGGCCTCTCACCCTCCAACAGACCAGGCTTGTTCTCATAGTACAGTTGAGTTTGGGGAGAGAGAGAAAGCTTATAAGGCCTAGCCTTTGAACTTCTGCGTGAGGCCACTGTCACTTCTCTGCTTTCTACTGAACAAAGCAGAACATAAGGTCACCCAATTCCAAGTAGAGGGAGACAACTACACCTCTTTTTTTTTTTTAAGATTTTATTTATTTATTTATTCATGAGAGGCACAGAAAGAGAGAGAAGGGGGGGGGGAGGGCGGAGGGAGAAGCAGGCTCCATGCAGGGAGCCTGACGTGGGACTCCATCTCAAGTCTCCAGGATCAGGCCCTGGGCTGAATGCGGCGCTAAACCGCTGAGCCACCCCTGGTTGCCCTAAACCTCTTAATGGGCAGAGCTACAGTCACATTACAGAAATTATGGATGCAGGGAAGGATGGAACTTAAGAAAGAACCAAATTAAGGGCTGAGGCTCATTCAGGTACAATCTGTCATTTTTATTAGGTGAACCAAGTAAGCAATAAATATAAACTTTGTACACAGTGTTCAAGAAATTACACTGAAGTCCGTGAGACAAAGAAACACTGAATGGTCATGCTGACAGCAATGGGACATAGTACCTTCTGTAAAGCCACCTTCTTTTAGGTAGTTAATTGCACCCAACTTTGATTCCACCTTTATTTTGTATCTCTTTGACATTCCTGTATTCTGTTTCTATCAAAGAATATTTTACATTTAGTGAAAATTCCTTATTTTTCACTTCTACATTTATGTTCTTTTCATATTCTCTCACCTGCCTTGCTTAAAATTTTAAGTTCAACTGGCTTTAGACTGAAGAAGTGATGACCCCAGCATCCTATCTTTCTCAGCTCAGGAGCCATAAAATTTTACGCTATTTTATACTAAGTAAATAAATAAAAACAAAACAAAATGCAAACAAAACTCAGCACTGAGCAAAGGGCTGGTCATGTGGTCATGGGAATTTGCCAGGCAGGGTTTCTGTTTTAGAACATCACAGTGGTTTCCAGAACTTTACCCAAGTCTGGCTAACTGAAGACTTACTCAAAACCAAGTATTATGCATCACAAATACTCTCTTATAATTCTCAATTTCAATTAGTGTATTTCATATGGCACAAGAAAATATATTCAAGGCTTTAAATCAATGAAAACCTGGCATCAAGAAATCTGACTAGAACTGGAGACTAGTGTGTGCTTTCAGAGAAGTCAGATCAAAAACCATTTTGTAAAATTTGTAAGGATTAGAGGGAGCAGTGAAATGAGAATCTTTGTAACAAGAAGATCATTGAACCATTAGAAAACCAAAAGGCAGTTTCTAAAGCAGGACTTTGATATAACCTCCTCTCTCGGGAAGGTTAATGGTAATTCATCTCTGAGCAGTTAGCAGTGGTACACAGGGCTGGGCCTCTGAGACACCCTCTTACCCCTCGCTGGTTTGCTCTCAGGTCTATAGATTTAATAGCTCCCCAGGTTCCTAAAAAAAACAGTGCCTGACAGATTGGCACTGGGGCTTTGCTGTGCATGAAAAAATTTACACATATTCACTTTCCCTCAATTCTTCCTCTCCCAATCTCATCACTCAGCAGGTTCAACACAAAGTTTGAGTGATTTTATGATGAAGAGGATACAAGACTCCATGAATGGTTGGAAGAATAAAGGAAAGAAAAGGAGGAGCATTCTTAATCACAACCCAACCCAGTCCTTCTCCCTCCTGGGGCCGAGTTACAATCATGCTTGTTCAGTGACCCCCCACGATTCTTATAGGGTATCGAATCAAATGCCTCTAAGGGCCAATAGGCAACATAAATAAAGTGGGCAAAATGGGTC
Organism: Canis aureus; assembly: GCF_053574225.1. Lineage (NCBI taxonomy): Eukaryota > Metazoa > Chordata > Mammalia > Carnivora > Canidae > Canis > Canis aureus. The sequence goes on along the minus strand of NC_135611.1, from coordinate 15,680,241 downwards.
CCTTGGGTTCCCTGAATGTACATGCCCAGTATAAAAGGGATAGTCACTTCTCAGTTCCATCAAATGTTGCTGTGTAGGAATATGGGACCATGAGGCTTCAGATGTCGAAGGAATGCAAAACAAAGGTGTGACTAAGAGGTGTTGGAAATGTAGAATTTTATGCAGAATCTTTCCACTTAAAATGTTGACAACAATAACAACAAAAAATGTTGACAACAGTGTGCAGACCAGGTACAGGAACATGGTTCCCTAATTTGCAATTTACGCTTAAGAGCAAGCTACTCAAAGTGTGGCCCACAGACCTGTCTACAAATTATTTGTTCCCAATCTGTGACAAGATAGGAATCCAACATTAGAATGCAAATCCAGTAAATCACTTAGAAAACCATATAGTTCAGCTGAGATTTTTCTTTATAGGGGACACAAAGCACTGATCTCTATTCTGGCACAACAAGCTTCTTATCTCATTGCAGGTGGCATTTTGGGTATCATTACTCTCTGGAGAAACTTTCAGGGACCTTCATTACGGTGCTGTCTCAGAGACTTGAACAGACCCATACCTTGGCTCCTTGAAACCCAGTACCATGTATGGGATAGAAAGGAGAAAGAAGAGAGAAGAATTCTAGTAGGGTCTGGGAAGTTGCTTGTGGATGGTCCAAGATTAAGTCAGGGAAGTAAGACCGGCTTGTACTCCAATGGATCTGAGTGTACAGTATGGACAGGCAGGATGGCAGTCAGCATTCCAGGCCACTTAGGCTTTCCTTTCTCTCTCTCTCTCTCTCTTTGAGATTGTATTTGAGAGAAAGAGAGGTTGTATGCCAGTGGGGGGAGGGGCAGAGGGAAAGCATCTCAAGCCAATGCTACACTGAGTGTGGAGCCCGACACAAGGCTCAATCTCATGACCCTGAGATCATGACCTGAGCTGAAACCAAGAGCTGGATGCTTAACCAACTCAGGGACCCAGGCTCCCCTTCCCATTAATATACCCAACACCTGCACTTTCTTAGGCACATAAGAGTTTTGTGCAGGTAGCTAATTAAGATATATTGTATGCCATGGATGTTCTTTCTACTAGGACAGGTCTATTTGTTTGTTGTCTATCTTCTCACCACTGCCACTCCACCACAGATTACAAGTTCCAGGAATATAGGGGGTCTAGACCAGTGGCTAGTACATAGTAGATACTCAGTAAATACCAAACGAATAAATGATATTATAGCAAAGGTATAGAAGACAGATGAATACATCATGCTAATTAGATAGGTAAAATAATTTTTAAAAAATGTTTCCAGAGGCTGACATATACCTTTCTCAGGAGCTGTTAAGTATACCTTGTTACTATGTCCAGGCCAAAAGAGATGTTCAATAGCCATTAACTATGGAATGGGACATGTTCAAAGGGCAAGATTCCTGAAAAGACTTAAGTCAATAGACATGGGAAGACTTTGGGATGCAGGTTCCCAGATATTGAGTTAGTAATATTGATAATTATTATCAACTGATTGATAATCTTTTGAGGAAAAAATAACTTCCCATTTAAGAAAGTTTGAGAGAGATTCAGCCCAAAGGTGGAGGATCTCAAGTCCTATGCAAGCTGAAGTGTGTGGCTAATACGAGAGACAAGAACACAGAGCTATCCATGAGTTGTCTGTTGAATGATGGAGAGACTTAAATCTCCCCCTTTTTTACTGAAATTCTTAAAAACTAATCCTGCTTATCAACCATATTACTTTCCTTTCAGTCTCTCCATCTTACTTGTCCCCTCAGAACTTCAGATCCATTGTGGTGGAGTTTTGTGGCCTTTTCTAGTATTTAGAAACTCATTATTTTTTTCTAATCTTCTAAGCCTATTTCCTCCTATTCTCAGTACTAGAAGAAAGAGGATGTTCTAAATGCTTTTTTGAAGTCTTTATCTTACTCTCATCATTCAAAAGTTTCTTCTATTGAAACTTATACTACTTATTAATATCATCCTTCCCAAAATTTCATTACTGTCTCTACTAGAACCTTCCTTCAACTGCATGCAAGGCTTCAGTGCTTGTGTCAGAATTTTCTAGTCTGCCCTACTCTGGCCAGTAGTCATAAATTCAGGGATAGCATACTAATTATCACATTTACAATTAGTATATTACTACTTGTTGAGTACCTACCAGGTGCCAGTCAGTTACTATGCAATTGCTAATCTGTTGTACACAGATTCTAATTTCCATCAACCCTGGAAGGCAGGCTTCATCCTCCTCTTACACAAGAAGAATGCATGATTCAGAGAACTTCCATAACTTGCCCAAAAGCCCACACATTTAGTTAGCAATGGAACCAGAAGATAAACACAAATATAACTGATGCCACAGCCCAAGCTCCTCCCAGGCTTCCCTAACAATAAACAGAGCTGCCATTTGTCAATGGCAATCGCGTAACAGCTACTGACTTTATACCAATTGTTCCTAAATCGCACAGTAATCCCTGAGGTCCAAATCATCTCCACTTTAAAGATAGGACAAATGGAGCTCAGAAATGGTAATCAAAGATCTGAACTCAGATCATCCCATGTCCAACAACTTTGCTCTTTGCATAGACCACACTGATATACAGAAACATCTCTGTTGATGACCTTGCTAAAACCCTACTCCTCTTTTCTGTAGCTGCATACAAACCACCAGCTTTAGTGACTTAAAACATAATAATCATACATTTTCCTCACAAATCCACAATCTGGACAGGTATCAACAGGATGAGGCTCCTCTCTGTGCCACATGGCATCAGCCTGGATGGTTCAACCAAAGGCTTGAGGATTGGCTTCTGGGAGGGTTCCTTCCAGGACTGCCAGAGTACAGCTGGATTTAGCTGGGAGCTCAGCCCAGGCTGAGAGTTGGTTCACAATATAAGTGCCTCTCCCTGTAGATCTTTCTATGTGACCTGGGTCCTCAGAGCATAGTAAATGGGTTCCAAAAGCAAGCATCTCTCAAGAGAGCCAGATGGAAGTTACACTGCCTTTTATGACCTGGCTTCACAGGCTACACAGCATCACTTCCACTGCATCGTTAGAAGCCAGTCACTGAGACCAGCCCATATTTTAAGGGAAGTGTATTCAATCACACCTCTTATGAGAAGAATATCAGAGAATATGCACACATTTTAAAACCACCATACACACTGCCCCATACTCTCTTACCCAATTTAATCTCTGTTCTGCTAACCCAGCCATGAAAATAATGCACTTGAACCACCTCAGCATCACTGAGGAAAGCATCAAACACAAGACTTTGACCATAGGGCTCACCTTCTTCAAATGTCTCCTGCTGTCTCCTCTCTCTCTCTCTTACTAAGTTACTGCTCCTGAACTTCACCAGAACTCTAACCCCTTTCTCCACATTTTTCAAGTCCTTCATCTCTCAGCTTGGGCTCCATAGTCAGGAATTTCACTGCTGCCCCTTCTAGCATTTTAGAATTTTTCACATCCCCTTCATTATCTATATCCTTTCCATCACCTTGTCATCTGTCTTCCTTTCCCACAATTCCTCTCAAGTTATTTTCTCAGAAGTTACCGATTCTCCTAATTCTTCTAATTACTTTCTCCCTTCTCTCATTTTCCTTCCTATTTCTGCATCACCAGACATGGCTGTCTACACTGTCTTTAAGTTTTTCCCTTTTTCATGTCCTGGGCTATGTTTGTCCTTGCCTCAATTCATTTCAGTTTAACAGAGGAGCCCAAAACTAACAGGAAGGCCAGTCCTAAAAGCAGAATGAAGGGTAAGCATATGATGAATGATAGCACAGCAAAGCAAGCTGCCATATGTGTAAACCAAGGGATTGTGTTATCCTCACAAGAGGCATGAGACTGAGGTTAAGAAGTACTACAATAGCCAGGATTTGCAAGTCTGCACAGAGTATCTGCCCCAACCATTGTGATCATGATCAGGGAAGAGTTCCATCTTCAGGAAGAATGCACAGTAGCTCTAAGCTTTTCTTGAGCCATGGACCTTTTAAATTATCTATTGAAAGCTTTAAATGTTACCTTTAGAATAAAAATATCTGCAGAAAAAAAAATCTACAGAGACACACAAATGTTTCAATAAGGAGGCTTAGTGTGTTCATATGGAGCATATAAGATTTATTGATTTTGAGGTACCCATGGGACTCCAAAGTGGAGTTATACTAGGAAAAAGTTGGACATAGAGTTACATGCTCAGGAAAGAAATTCAAACTAAACTAGAGATTTTAGAGACAATAATTACAGGCTAGTTAATGCTACTGGGTGCAGTTTCTAACCCCTAGAACATAAATACAGTAGATTGACATGTATGTTAAGGGTAGACACCTGGGAAACAATAGAGGGTCAGGAGAAAGTGGAACACGGAAGAGACTGGTGAGGAGCAGCCAGTAAGTTGAGGGAAAAATCTACAGAGAGTGGTTTCACAGATGTCAGAGAATTTCAAAAGGAAATGGGTTTGTAATATTCAGTAAATATTCATTAACTGCCTTTGTCTTATGGGTTGAAGATGCAGCAATAAAAAAGTTGAGCAAAGTCCACAACCTATGGGGTGAACAGACATTTAATTAGTCATTATAAGTGTGATGAACTAAACCAACAGTTCTCTTTTGGGAAGAGATATTTAAATGTAAGTTCACGTCGTGACTCTAGTTCCTGTTCTGTTTCCCTACACAGCCAGTCTGAAGGCACCTTACCAACCCTCACAGGTACATGAGCCTCCCTGTTCATCCCAGTAACATTGTGCCACCTCAGCTTATACCTGCCACCGCAACATATGTCCCGAGCAGCCGATTGCCACCCGTGTGAGTACATTCTCGGAGTCCTCTGGTACTCTAGACCTGACAAGGGCTCCATGCTCGTTTACATCCAGGCTCCACTGTTTACCAACTACATAAGCCTGAGCAAGGACTTAACCTCTTCTATGAACCTCAGTTTTCTTACCTGTAAACTGAAGATGATGCTAACTTCCTCCTCTTGAGATCACAGGGCATTAAATCAGATAATGTAAAGCACAGAACACAATGCTTGGCTGAATCCTCATTAAATATCAAAACAAAAAAAGGAAAAAGAAGACTAAAGATGTACTTAGCATAATCCAACCTCCCTTGATTTAGAGAGGTAATTACAGAAAGCCCAGTCCTCCCCCATCACGACATGTAAGGGAAAATAACAGGAGACCATGTATTTTGGAATAGGTGTGAGAACCTTCCTTGTCTTTCAAATACGAGAGAGAGGTCAAATCATATAAGCTTGAAAAGTGTCCGCCAACTGGGCAAGAACACCTTGGGTGAGTTTCAAAAGCCATTTCAATTGATTGGGGAAGGTAAAGCCAGATACTGCTAAATCGCAAAGTGAATGAGAAGTGAGAAAGTGAAAGTTATATAAACTTCCAAGGAAGTGGGGCCATAGCAGGCATGGGGAACTGGGCACTGTTTAATTTTAATTAGCTTGTACTCCTCTACAATCACCTGAACCTTCTCTGAATAGAGACGAATTGGTCTTCTCGGCCTTATTTGAACAAAATCTCATTTGTTTTCTCTCAAATATGGAACAAGTTAAGGTTGTTTTAAATATTCATCTTCTTCTAGTTACCAGCTCTCTCTCATCTCTGTCCTGCCAAGTGATGACATCTCTGTATCAGGAGTGGCTCAATATCTCCCTTTCTAGAGGTGTTTAAGAAATGGATAGGCATTGTTGCCAAAAGGATTAAACTTTGGTTTAAACTAGGTGACCTCTGAAGTCCCTTTCCCAACAGCACAAGTCAACGCTCTTTGAGCTCCTCTATCTAAAATCAATTCTAAGCAGCTCTCCCAATCTCTTCGCTGAGAAAGGACTAATATATTCTTACACCGCATTCCATTTCTGATGGTATCAGATGTGCACCCTGATGCCAGGTACTTGGAGAGGCCACTGATGGCTTTCAATTCCACTGCCCCATTTATATTTTGCTTTCAGTGCCAAAAAAGTCAAGAGGACCATATTCACATAGCACTTTTCTCATTAAAGCCAAACATGAGCCTGAACCCCCCACCTTTACCACTCAAACCAATAACGACCTCATTTAATTCCAGCACCGAACAATGTCTTTCACTTAAAATTAATGTCTTGTCCACATAAAATTGAAATACAGAATGCAGCCTTCCTGATGATAAGTAGAAAGCATAAAGGTGACTTTTAAGGAGATAAATTTATTCTGTCAGGGATGGAATAAAAACCTTTTGCTATTCACCTGTGACTTGAACACTCCTAAGCAATGAGTTCTTCCCTTATTTGTAACTAAATATGATCTGTCACTCAGCCTTCCCTTGCTGTCATGTGTTAAATTAAAATATATCATTAATATATACATCGCTTCTGATCCTCACATGGTTAATGGCTCTCTATTAAAAGACCAGGGAGTGTGTTGGCATCCGATAGCCAGGCATGCCGAATAATATACCATACAAATGGATAGGTGGTAGGGAACATGGTCTTTAAATTACTTAAAATAGCATAATTGTATCACCTCCATTTACAGAGAAAATCAAGCAAGGCAGTGCAAATTGTCTTGAGTTAATGGAATAATAAAGAATTCTAATGATCCAATAGAGATTTCTGGAAATAAAATCATGTAGAAATATTTGTGTTGTTTAATATGACAGCTCAGATTTTAAAACAGGAAAATATGTTAGATAATTGAACACAGAAGAGGTGTTTTCTCCAATGAGTCAAAATCAAGAATTTTGCATTCAACCCTCCATTATCTTGTTTCTAGATATGAAATGAGACTAATTTATGATATCAATTTATTTATAATTTATAAATTATATTGGCCATTCTCTCAAAGAAAACTTAGTTCAGGCTGTGTTTTTGTTGTATTACTGCCAGTGTAGATGTACTTACATTTGGTGAATACTTACTAGGTGCCAACTATTTTATTTAATCCCCACAACAAACCTTCGGAATTTATTTTAGCATCATCATCATCATCTTTTTTCAGATTGGGAAACCAAACAACATAACATCTTAGTAATTGGCTCAAAATCACCAGTAGTAGAGAGCATGGATTAGAATACAGTTGATTCTGCTTCTCAATAAGGAAAATAAGACTCAGAATAGACAACCATCTCAAAGTCAGAAGTGAAATCAAAAATCCAAAGCCCTCTTTTAAAAAAAAAATTTTATTATGGGGATACTGAAATAGACACTCAACTAAAGAAAATGGTATTATGAACCAGAACAAAAAAAACAAGACTTTTATTTCCAAATCTACAATTCTAGTTTTCCTAGAACATGTTTCATCTATGAGATAGAAATATTTATAGAAGTATTTATCTCAGAAATTTTTAATAGAAAAAATTTCAATGCTATTTTAATTTTAAAGGTAATACATGTTCAGTATAAAACCATTCATTGAAAAAGACAAGAAATAACAATTGTTGGAGAAGATGTGGAGAAAAAGGAACCCTTGTGCACTGTTGGTGGAATGCAAACTGGTACAGACATCATAGAAAATAGTATGGAGGTTGCTCAAAAAATTAAAAATAGAGTTATCATATGATCCAATAATTCCACTACTATTTACCCAAAGAATACAAAAACACTAATTCAAAAAGATATATGCACCCCTATGTTTAGTACAGCATTATTTCCAATAGCCAAAATTGGCAATTTTACAATGGCCAAGTGTCCATCAAAAATTGGCAATTTTACAATAGCCAAGTGTCCATCAGTAGATGACTGGATCAAAAGATGTGAGCTATATATACATACACATGCACACAATAGAATATTACTCAGCCATAAGAAAGAATGAAATCTTGCCATCTGCAATAACATGGATATATCTGGCGGGTAAAATGATAAGTGAAATAAGTCAGACAGAGAAAGGCAAATACCATATGATTTCGCTCATATATAGAATTTAAGAAACAAATCAAACAACAGAAAAAAAGAGACCAAAAAAAATGGACTCTTAAATATTGAGAACAGATTAGTGGTTGCCACAGGGGAGGTCTGTGGGGGTGAGTGAAACAGATAAAGAGCATCAAAAGTACACTTATTATGATGAGCCCTAAATAATGTATGGAATTGTTGAATCATTATATTGTACACCTGAAAGTAATATAATACAGTAGGTTAATTGTGAATCAATGAAATAAGTAAAACAAAAAAGATTAAAAAGACAAAAAACATTCATTCAGAATAGAAAGGTCTGCCTAATAGCTTGTGCAATTCCTTCTAGATTTTCTCTACTCATACATACACATGTATAGAAATATAATTATTTTTTACAAGATGGAATCATACTATGTGTACTCTTAAAACCTACTAATTTTGCTCTTTAAATGTACAATGGACATATTTCCATTTAATAAACATTTATCTATAGCTTCATTCTTAATGTTTACATTGTGTTCTATTATATCAATGAACCATCATTTACTTAACCAATCCTTTGTTAATGAATATTTATGTTTTTTCAGGGTTTTGTTACCATAAAAACATTGTGGCAAATTTCCTATCTTATATATCTTTCTATGTTTGTAAAATTAATTCTTAGAAGTTCCTGGCACATAATAGGTTCTCAATAAATTTGCTGAATTAATGGATGAATGAACAGTAAAATGGCTTGGACAAAGAATTGGTAAATCTTATTGCTATGTATGGCTAAATTACCTTCTAGAAAGCAATGAATCCATCTTCTGTTATTTACATTTTGTTGTTTTAACTTTGTTTATGGTTTAAATATTTAAGGAATTTTCAAATCTTCTACTTTGTGGTTCTGTCTTAGGGACAGTGATGTGTGGGAGTGAGATTCCAGTATCTTGTGAAAGCCAAATGGTGAATTTTCAGAAATTTTGAGAACCAGCTATAAAATGTAGCCATTATTTTAAAATGTTAACTTACAATTAAATAACTTATGTTTAAAACAGAGGTAATACTGCATTACTTCTTAATTATTTTTCTATGTTTTACTATTATCTACACTCTCAAAATCAGTTATGAGTAAGTATCGTATTGTCAACCAAGAAAAGAGGCAGAACTGAAATCAAACAAAAGTATTCATTTAGGGTCTCAGAATTATAATTGAGGGAGCATAGATTTAGGTAGCACTAAGTAGACTAGGAAGCAAAAGTTGGGGGTTTTTTAAAACAAAAGGGAATGCTTATACATGTTGTTTACAAAGAACTTTGGTTGGTGTTGGCGGCAGAAAACTAATCTTGGCTAAAAATAATTGGTTGCTACAACTATCACTAAGCAAAAGCCTGTTACTGTGACAAGTTGCAGATGTTCCTACAGAGTCCTTGGATGTCTGGCCCAGTTCACATGATTTCACTCAATGGGGACGTGCATAAAGCCCACCTCCTACAGGTCTCTCAGCTCCATTTTAAAAGCCCTTGACATGAGTGACTTCATTTATTTCATGTTTCACAATATCTGGAGGATGGAAATAATAGAGTGATATGCTACTCCGATCTCTTTCCAACTCCATGTTCAGTGACTTTATGTTGGTAGCTTGAAATTGGTCATGGTAGGAGTATTTACCTTGGAAATCAGTAGGTGCTATAAATCAGGACTTCATTTACTGTTGAAGCTGGAAGAGTTTTTAGTTTAATTAAAAATTTATATGAGGGTGAGAAGAAGTTTAACAATAAGCCTTATATCAGATTTAATGGCAATAAATCTACTGGGAAAAGAGCAGACTGAGACACAGCTCCCTATGTCAAATCACAGCTGAATACGCCTACAGATTTAAAGTTAAAAAAAAAAATCAAGAAAAGCATTATGAGAAAAACAATTGACTACATGAAATTATATTTACAATAAGAAGAATTGTGAACTTTTAAGTTGCAAGTTGTGTGCTATGCATCTTTTATATTAGTAAAATCTATAATAAATACATGTACATACATACAATACTTTTTTCAAAGAGTTGGTTGTTAAACATTTAATGGCACATTACTTTTAGGGTCATATACTGAGAAGTTTTCCCTTTATAAAAACTGAAATACCATGTGTACTTTATTTTAACCTTCTACATGCAGTCAGCTATCTCTGAAATTTGTGTTGTTTCATTGATCTTTCTGTATTTATGACCTTGGTAATGATTGAATCATACCTTTAAAATGCATTTAGACTATGTTGTATACCTGAAACTAATATGGTATTGTACGTTAACTAAGCTTCAATAAAAAATTATAAAATATATAAAATGCATTAGGTATCTGGAAAGGCAAATACACTCATGACTTTCCCCACCCCTGTCCATATACCAGATGGACTTTAAAAAACTCTTTCCAACAGTACACCAGTGACATTTCCTTTCATTCAGCTCTTATTTTATATTCATTGTTAGAATCTTATCATTTGCTTCGTATATACCCTATACATTTCTAGTCTTCATAACTCTACATATTTTATATCTTTGGTGTTTATGTACTTCATACATGGGATTTTTAATATTTTTGAAATTATCACATGAGCACTGAGTAATGTATAGAGTTATTGAATCACTATATTGTACACTTGAAACTAATATAACACCATATGTTAATTATACATACATGGAAATAAAATATATATGGAAATGAGAAAAATTATTTATCATAGATGTTATACTACTAGTTAGAATGATTTCAAAACTCTTTCATGAAAGGGGCACCTGGGTGGCTCAGTGGTTGAGCATCTGCCTTTGGCACAGGTCGTGATCCTGGGGTCCTGGGATCAAGTCCCACATGGGGCCCCCTCACAGGGAGGCTGCTTCTCCCTCTGCCTATGTCTCTGCCTCTCTCTGTGTGTCTCTCATGAATAAATTTTAAAAATCTTAAAAGAAAGAAAAAAAAACCTCGTCCATGAAAAACCAAGTTTAAAAGAATAGCTGCAAACCAATTCTAACAGGACGATGGCTGGGTCCTTGTTCAGTTTTTACCATCCTCCCGGTAATTCTCAATTTTTTCCACCTAGAAACTGGTTATGGTTATTTTCTTTAAAATTCCTTTCCTAGAGAAAGAAAAGTATGAGTTGTTAGAAGGAGAGTTCTAGAATGCCAGCATTAAAGCATGAAATGTTTTATCAGTACCAGGAATGGCCATATACAAACAAGTACAAATATGCCATCTCTAATAATTATCCTTTCTATACTGTAGAATATGAAAATAATATTAGCATTACAAACATACTAGCACTTGAATTTCTTGTATTTTTTTCTTCTACTTAACATGTTTCCCTCTTGGCTGTGACTAAAAGGCAGCACAAAGCCAAGTTTATGTCTTAACAGTTTCTTCGTTAAGATGCACACCCGATTTTACATTCTCCTTCCCTCTCCCTTTTGGTAATAGTGCCCTAATAATACATGAATATCTACTGATTTAAAAATTCAAACAAAAAAAATTTTCAGGAAGTGGTAGAAACATTTCCCCTCTTTAATATCTGGCTATGTCTAATTTTAAATTATTTTTTTTATTCTGAGATAAATACAGCTTCACATAAAGTTGTAGGAAATAATTCAGAGAGACCCTGTGTACCACTTAGCATCTCCACCATCATCCCCCATGGTAACTTCTTTTAATGATAGCACAAGATCACAAGCAGGGTATTGATATTGATACAAAGTACAGACATTTTCCATCATCAAGACCATTCCTTATGTTGCTCACTTAGAGCACATCCACTTAATCTCCTGCCTCTACCCATTCCTTAACCCCCGACAACCATTAGTCCAATCTCCAGGTCTATAATTTTGGCATTTCAAGAATGCTGTATTAACTGACTCATACAGTGTATAACCTTTTGGATTGGCTTTTTTTCACTCAGCATAATTCTCTGGAGATTCATCCACAGTACTGCATATATCAATGGTTGCATATATTATTGCTGAGTGGTATGCCATGGTATAGATGTGTCAGTTTGTTTAACCACTCACCCACTGAAGGACATCTAGGTTGTTTCCATTTAGGAATTATTATGAATAAAGCCACTACAAACATTCATGGTCCTGGGTACAGCACCAGGACCATTTGCCAATCACATTATATTCAAATAACCATCCTGTAGAATCTCATATTTTATCTGTTCTTTTATTATAAGCCACCTCAAATCATCTTATAAACAGTCCAGGTAGACACGTCAATCCCACCAGAACTGTATTAACTCCATACTATGTGAACGCTGTACCAGAAGCATAAACAGCATCATCAGGGTTTGTGGGTCTCTATGTGTTAAGGCGTTGGCTGGGCAAATATAGAGGGATCATTTTCATGGTGCCTTGAAAAAGGTTCAGGTGTGTGATAAAAGAACTGAGTACTAACCCCGGCCCTGTAACTGAACTGGGGGAAGTCATTTAAACCACAGAGGACTTGCTTTCAATGCCAATGAAATCAGGAATATGGACTAAATAAATAACATGGCTTCTAAGGTTGTTTCCAGGTCCTAGTTCTATTATTTCCATGAGAAAAGTATGAGAATTTCACCAAAAGGTATGATCTGAGAAACATCATGCAAATCCAAACTGATGGGCCTTCTACAAAATACCTAAGCAGTACTCTTCAAAAAGTGTCAGTATCGTGAAAACCAAAGGAAGCTCAGGAAACTGTCACAGATTGAAGGAGACTAAAGAGACATGATAATTAAATGCAATGTAGGATCCAGGATTAAATCCTGGAATAGAAAATGGACATTAGTGGAAAAATTGGGGAAACCTAAATAAAGTCTGTAGTTAATTAAAAAGTATGATTGATGGGTAAAAGTTTTAATAGGACAGTTCGCAAGATAAAGGTTCTGGAGGCATTAATGAAATTATTTTTTGGAAAAGAGGTCAACTCTTCTTTTTAAATGTGAATATGCATATTTAAATAATCTTATAATGACACAGCTTTTGAGTAATTTATTCCATGTTTTGGGTTTCTTCGATATGCTTAATTATAAAATCAATGGACGGTTACATTATACTATTAATATTCTTTTGGCCACATTATCATCTTCTAGGAGATTCTACAAGTATATAATTAGTTGTCAAACGTGGGAATGTGGTTATGAGAACTTGAGTTAGACAAGCAAACAAATCAACCAACCCCAAAATGTTACCTTTAAGAACAAAACTCATATTTCTGTGCTAAATGGCATCAAAAAGATGCCATTTAATTTTATTCTTAATTTTATCTCAAATTAGCATTTGTTACATAACTTGTGCAGTTAATATCATCTCAATGATGAGCATTCCTTAGAGTTTTTAATGAATTACTGAAAATGTTTAAACAGATTGACATGAGTTTAAATGCTGGACCCCTCTTTGCTATAAATTACCCCGCAGAGTTCTAAAAAACGAACTACTACGACCCTATCATTTATTAAGCTTTCAGCTTGGATTGGCCCCATTCCACACTAAGTTGCTAACCTCGATCCTCTATCTATGTATGTATGTATGTATGGCGATACATAGTTCATGTAGTTCCTCTCATTTGCTCCAAGGTGGGTGTGGGATCTGAGTGGCTGTAAAATAATAAATTTTAGTGCATTCAATGATAGTAGGCTCAAACTTCTTCTTCCCTTCTTTCAGGTCATCAAATGTAAAGGATGAGTTGGCCTGGGTATTCTATGTTCTCCATAGGATTTATGGAATACCTCTCTGAAGTTTTCCCAGATCTAGTATTGTCTTTATTTGTTATTCATGGGTAATACCACTAGATGAAGAAAAAAAAAATACCACTAGATGATGCACTTTTCCTATTTGGTAGGTAAGACCTGCAAACCAAATCTCTTTAATGCTTAAAAGACTCCTAATCTACTTTAATAGAGTCGCTTTTATGTTTCAAATATAAAAGCTTTTCATGTCTAACAGAATTATGTAATTACATAACACTTAAAAAACAAAAACCAGGTTCAGAAGAACATGGCTTGAGAGCAAGACAATTTTAGCCACAGGTTTCGGGTAGGAGACATTTTACAATGGAAACAGTCTATCTTTAAAAAAAGAGCCCTTTGAGGAGCACCTGGGTGGCTCAGTCAGTTAAACATCTCACTCTTGATTTTAGCTCAGGTCATGATCTCAGGGTGGTGAGATCAAGCCCCACATCAGACTCTGTGCTCAGTGGGGAGTCTGTTGCTCTGTCTCCTTCTCCCTCTGCCCCTCTCCCAGCGTGCTTAACTAAATAAAATCTTTTTTAAATTTTTTTATTAAATTTTTTTAATTTAAAAAGACCCCTTAAAAAATAAATAAATAAATAAAATAAAAAGACCCCTTAATAAAGCCATTTTTGGCAGAACATCTTCCAATCACAGATTCTCCCAAACAGATCCTTGCTCTCCCTGAAACTCTGTTCTTGCTTCCACTGTAGAACATCAGTCTTGTCTGCGAAGCATTCCCAGAATCTAAAAAGAGGTGGCGACCTCTGATTATCCACTGATGCTTCGGCGGTTGCCTAACCATGGCTTACTGAAATAAGCAGTGGCTGTGAATCCAGAAAACCTGGTCTGAATAGCTTAGTCTAGCATTAATAATTATAATGATAGCTAGCATTTATCCAGCATTTAAAGAGTTTTGTCAGACACTCGTCTAAGTGTTCGCTGTACTATTCTATTTAAGCTTGACAAGAATCTTGAAAGTCAGGTATTCTTATTATCCTCCCATTTTGACAGAAGAGGAAATTATGGCACAGAAAGGTTAAATTACTTGTCCAAGATATCATAGTGGCAGGGCTACGCCACGTTCAGCCACTATGAATATTACTACTCATATCCTTCCTCACGAGGTCACTTTCCCTAGGCAATTAAATTCCAGTCTGTTTCCTTATCTGCCTTTTCATTAGATGGCCTCAGAATTAATGCCCGTACCATCTACTTCACAGACTAGTTGGAAAGATCAAATATGATGGCAAAGCAATGTGTTTGGGTTTTTCTTTTCTTATTTGGGGCTGTTACAAAAAATACTGAATACTGAATGCAGAATATATAACCTATGTGGCAAGATCTTAACTATTTGGATGGAAGTGGAGTTCTTTCTAGAGCTAAATGAACACTGAAAACATGAAGCGGAGCTCCCACTGCAGGGCAATCTATTGCCGTTTCCTGGTCAACCTCACATTGCTGCCTCTCCTCTAACATTTTAAAATGCAGATCCTCCAATGAACAATCTGGGTTCTCAGTCAACTCTTTTTGTGAGCAAAGAAACTAGACTCCCTTCAAACGCTTGTACAAAAAACACACATAGTGCATAACACAAGTGTTTAAACAAACACAACAGAATGCGTTTCGGCTCTGCCTCTTTGCATCTTCTCTCCGTGTCTGTTTCTCTTTCCCTCTGTCAGCCCTGTTGTTGGTATCAGATCCTCTCCACCTAGCTGCCTTCCCATGCTCTAAAATCTCCTTCCTTTGTCATCCACACTCCCCCACGCTCTTAGTTTACTGTTATTATATTGAGCCAACATATTACCTATTATTTACTCTATTTCAGAATAGGCTTTTCCTTAGGTAAGAAGAATAGTGAAATATTCTAAATATCCATTTCAAAAAGAATTCCAAAATACCTTAGGTTGTCAATGATTTATTTAGCCCTCAATTCTGATTTATTAGGTCCATTCCCACAATATTTGGGGATGAGGGGGGCCAGGAAAGTAGCCCATCAGAGACATCTTGGAAATTATCTTTCCACATGACGCCTACCAAAGCCCCCTCCCTTTCAGAGCAAAGCATCTGGGTCTGAACTCTGCCAGATGAGAGGCAAAAAATTGTTCTCCACAAACCTCTTTGATTCTGCATACATCAATAGAGCCTCCCTCGGGCTTGAAGAATCAGGCTGAGAGGCTCATGATGTCTGTAACCTGTGATTCCTTCAGGATCCGAACAGAAGCGAAAGGGCCCATATGCAGTAACTTAACTTGAAGGTAGACTGTGCATAAGCATCTGAGACCCGAAGTCAGCCCTGCAATGGTATGTGAATTAATGAAGCCAAATTAGCCTGGGATTTGTGTTTGTTGTGTGGGAAGGTGATGGCAGAGCAAATCTTCCAAATTTAAGTATATTTTATGTTAATTGCATAAAGTAGCATAGATTTGTTGCTTTAAATCTCATCCACTGGGAGCTGGAATTGGGCTTGTTGATTTCTTTTATTATCCACTAAAATGACTCCAGTCCTTGTTTGTATTTACTTGAGAAGCACAGATCTATTTCAGAATTGCTTTACAACTTTAAGTGTTTTAAGAAACTTCTTTTTAATACCATCCAGTTAATTGTACCATGATAGCTCCTAAGTGGAACATTATATCTATCAGTCTTAAGTGCTGCTGTGGATATAATAGCTTCGGTCATATTAGTATAATCTCTTTTATTTAGAGCACTTGGAAAGCTAAAAATTAAATATGCCTCAATCTGCTATCATTCTATTACTTACCTTAGTGCTAAGTAAATACTAATAAAACTCTATCACCTCTGATACAATTATATTCTGAATTCTTTCATGATGGAATGCAAGTTCATTGGAGACAGACATCTTCCCTTGTTTCCCCTCTCCCTACACAGTTAGAAATGTTTCCCCTATAATGGCAAGTTTCTGTGTGCACTGATTTTTTAACTTAATTTGTGCACTTAGTGGGGGGAAAGAAATAAAGCAGAGAAAGGGGAAATGGTGGAATTACATCCATGTGCTAAATCCTAATGCATTTAACATATCAAGCCCAGAAATTTCTAAGTTCTGAGAGAGATAGGGCCAGATAGAGCCAGAATTCCTAAAGGAGGACAACCTCCTTGTTACTCTAATTGTAGTCCAACACTTAGCATCTGTTTGCAGCACCTACAAGCTTTTTCAGCAATGCAAAAGCTCAAGCCCCACCCCAGGCTACTGGGTGTCTCTGTAGTGTCTGCACTACTGAGACTACTGTCTCAGTAGTGTCTCAGGTGTCTGCACCTGAACCAGACCCTCCACGACTCCTATGCATCATATGTACTTGAGAGTCTGAGAAGCCTTGTTTGTACTCAGCCCAGAGCCTCCACTGGAAAGATGGGAAAGTCCATACTAATTAACATCAGGAATACTCTAGTCATTCCCCACAGCAGACAATGGTGCTACACTCCAGTCATTCCCCTCAGCAGACAGTGGTGCTATAGAGATCATGGAAAGTACAAAGCTGCAACTCTTTAAAAATCAAATCAGCCACTGAGATCTGGTGGCAGGAGAGATAGAGACAGGGAAGCAGGGAAGTGTCACACACTTAAGCCCAACTATTGAAAGAAAAAGCTCTTGTTGGAACCATTCTACCCTCCTCTCTGCGTGATGTTATTGGATTTGATTTCCTTTCTTCTAGAGAAGGACAAATTGGGAAAAAAAAAAAATGACCTAAATTCAGTATTCCATCCAGATGCTTTCAATTTGGCAAGCGGGAAGCAAGTTTTGCATGGAGACTGAGCTCACTGAAAGGGATTAGAATTTTGAGTTGGAAATTCCAAAGGCATTTTAAAGTCAAGAAACTGTTTAGGAAAAGAATAAATACAAGCAACCTTGATATAATTCTGCAATGATATTCACATCTCAGAGTCAGTCATCTTAGGGGACCTTTGTAACTACTCTGGGGACCTTTGTAACTACTCTTCCCGGCACTGAGTTCAAAACAACAGACTGATGCTAACTTTCATTCAGACAAGAGACAAAACGTAGTAGGATCCTGAACACACCTCATTTAAGAGGAGGAGCCAGTCACAGAAAACTCCTGCATACAGGGAGGTCATAAGGTAAACAAGGAGCTGTCACCACAAAGGCTCTGCTTACCCAGCTAATGGTGTCTCAGAACTGGCTTCCCTCTCTGAGTCTGACACAGACCTGGCCTTCACACCTGGCAGCCACCCATGGGAGTGACGTGGGCAGCAACACCAGACTTCCCTGAAGGTAATCTGCAGGGCAGACTGCCTCTGGTCTCAAAATAGGTTTGAGACTTTGGCATCCCTTGACCATATAGTCTAGTATTGCATTAGCTATTTTGTTGAGTTTTCTTTTTCCTTAGCCATTTGTGTTGTTCTCATGTTTTGCCACTTCTTTCAATAAGTAATATCTTAGACACCACCAGCCGCTAACATCAGACAATATTTAAATACTTGTTTTTCATTTTTCTCAAATAATTCATTGGTTAAGGAGTAAATACACTTTTTGATATTTTTTAATCAAAATTATTTAGACTATCTCAGGTAAGTGCTAACGAGGTGTAGGACATCGTTAACTTACATTGTTTTCTCTAAGGTACACAAATGAGGTTTTTAATTCTAAAAGAAAAATAGCAGTTTCATCATTTTATGAAAAGGTAAATTTGAACCACAGCATATACAGATCATATAAAAATTATGCAAGTGCCTATACGAACGAGCAGGGGATTTGAATTTAGTATTAATTGGGAAAATGTTTTAGTTTCTTTAATGACTCTAATGACTATTCCATCTCAAATAGTGGTATATGAAACTAATGACCCTATTTAAAATTAGATCAAAATTACTAATTATAGAAAAATATTTAAGCGTGGTATATTAGCTTCCTAGGCTGCCATAACAAACTAGATGCCTGAGAACAACAGAAATTTACTATCTCACAATTCTGGAAGCTAGAAGTCCAAAATCAAGGTGTTGGCAGAGCCACAGTCTTCCATGTCACTAGAGGAAAACTCTTCTTTGCCTCTTCCAGTTTCTGGTAGCCCCAAGAGTTTGTTGGCTTTATAGCAGCCTCCACATCCTCATGACCACCTTCTCTCTGTGTCTGTGTCTTCTCTTTTCTTATAAAGACATCAGTCATATTGGATTAAGGGCCCACCCTAATGGGCGGATCTTAACTTGATTATATCTGTTAAAGATCTCATTTCCAAATAAGGCCATATTCACAGGTTCCAGGGGTTAGGATTTTTTTGGAGGGGGACACAATTCAACCCATACCATGTGGCTAGGATTTTCTCAGTGAGGGAATGTAGACTCTAACTTTACCAAAATCATAGTATCATTCTGTTTCTGCTCCAAAAATTCTAACTTCTTTTCAAGTGCCTTCACAAAACAAAGGAACAGTCAGAAATCACGCAACAGTTTCTAATGTAATGTGTCAACAAGTATTTGATAAAGTATTTGATACAGTTTCTCTTAGAAAAGAGAAAAGGGCATCCAAAGCATGTCAGAGATAGGAGCTGATGACTTAAGACCCCCTGAGATTTTCGAGAGACTCATCTCCCTGGGTGGCACAGGTAATGTGCCAAAGAAAACAAGGTAATGATAAGTTCAAAAGATTCATCAAGGGGAAGAGATAGAAGATGTCCTAAAGTTACTTACTCTATAAATAATTTAGCATGACAAATCTTTGATACCAGTGAGTATTTAGAAAACATAATCGATGCTAAGTTATGATGTACCATTCAGCACCTAACAGATTATAGTAAACAACTGTTGTTACAGTCTGTCCCTGACTTTCTTCTCCAGACTTTGGATATGCCCACCTTCCCCTTGGGGTACCACTTCAAGGTCTCTTTCCATTGTCTCTTCCCCTGTGCGAGCTCTCTTTCTCTCCCTTGTAAGCACTCATAGGTACCTTCACAGGCACCTCTCTGCATCAGTCCTAGTCCTGCTCTCTGGCTTCCTCTAATCTCAATGCCCACTCCCTACTCCTATGCTGGTATCTTTGATACACATCCATGCTTCTCAAACTTGAACGTGGGATCTTGTTACAATGCAGCCTCTGATTCAGTATATCTGGGGAAGGGCCATCCTCTGTTTCTAACAAACTCCTGGGCAATGACCACACCACTGGCCCATGGACCACCCTGATGGATGGCCCTCCAAGGCCCTCTCTATAAGCCCTACCACCTGCCCCAACAGAGCTTCCCTTCCTCATCAAGGGCTCATACTTCAAAATAATTTTTTATCACTACCACCCACCTCCTCTCATCAGCTCCTGTCACCTCAAGCACATCTCAGGTACTCAGAGGATAAAATAACCCTACTGAAGAATGAAATAAGATGCACTCTCCCTACTGCTCCCCCCTGTCCCCCTCCCAGAGATTTTCCTTGGTGGTTTGTATGAATATTTTAACCAAGTAGTTTTCAGGGCACCTGAGTGGCTCAATAGTTGAGCATCTACCTTTGGCTCAGGTCGTGATCCCAGGGTCCTGGGATCGAGTCCCGCATTAGGCTCCCCATAGGGAGCCTGCTTCTCCCTCTGCCTATGTCTCTGCCTCTCTCCCTGTCTCTCATGAATAAATGAATAAAATCTTTTAAAAAATAAATAAACAAACCAAGTAGTTTTCACTTGAAGTGTCAACATAGGTACATTTTTCTGGGACATGGAGTCAAGATTGTTATCAGACTTTCAAGTAATTCTCTACTCCCTTTACTTTAGGTAGTAAAATATCAGGTACTGTCAATAAACATATTTTGAAGGGCATAGGAGGAGTGTGGAGGGGCCTCCTCTTCAAGCACACCACCTGGCTTTCTTCCTTTCACTTCATGAGACTATTCATGGGAGAGGAAGAGCAGAGCTGAGAACTACAGCAGTTTCCTATTCACACTCCCTCAAACTCAGAGAAGGAGCTGCTTTGGGTTGTGTTTCCTTATATTCAAACAGAATTCCAGTCTGCAGGCTGGAGCACAACTCCCAGCCCTTAGTGAAACCTGAAGGTGAGACAAGATACAGAAGGAAGCAGCCATGTCTTCATTGCATCCAACTGTAGCTAAGACTGTAGGGCCCAGGAAGTCCAAATTCTCAAACTGGGGAGAAGGCAAAGGATCCTGGACCACTGGGAAAATATATGCTTCTGACAAAGAAAAGAATCCTGGGTCTTCCAAAGGACCTGGATGTGTAGCCTCTGCTTCCTCCAGCCACGGTGGACCCTGGAAATGCCTTGTTTAGCTACATATTAAATGAGATAACATATGTAAAGCACCCAGCATGGAGCCCAGCAGATATTAAGAGTTCAATAAATATTAGTTCCCTTCCCTATTAAAAGTAACACCAGCTACACGGTTTATGTGATTTGCTCACCGTTATTACCATACAGCACAGTGAGAGGCGTGTATAATTAAATATGTACCACTACGGTAATTTCGGTTTTTTAATTTTATTGATAACATCATTATATGCTTTATATAAGCTCAGAGTTTTCTGCTTAGCCAGCATGGTCAACTATCCTAACTTTCAAAAAAAAAAAAAAAAATGCAAAGGACTTTTCTGAGGGAAGAACGAAAAACAGTTTACTGGTTTAACAAGGTAAAACAAGTTTAACATCTTCCTGCAGGGTGAAGTGTCACCTTCCTCATGGATCTTCTTGTGCTAACGCAGTTGCAGCCCTCAACCCTGATACTCCCCACCACCTCCACACAACACCCCTCCCTCTGTCCTCCTTATACGGCAGCAAAGACCAGGCAATCTCCAGGGATATCTCCTACCATAGATGCTCTGATTCACACGCTGTTCGACCCTAGCAGTTTGGCAACACCAGCCAGGGCATGAAGCACACAGGAGCTGACTGTTGCCTGGCAAAACTATCCTCATTCAGGTCCCTGCTAGCACAAAGGGAATGTGGGTGGTGCCTTGACACCACATGGGAGTTCAAAGCAATCACACCCATTTATCGACACCTGGGACCAGGAGGAAACATCGGCACCAGAGTGAAAAAGAGCCAGAGCCCTCCTACTTGAAAGCAGACACTCATGAACCAAGCACAGAGCTGAAGTTGAAGTTGAGGTTGTAATGAAAGCTGCTGGAACCTCCATCCTGGGCTGGATGTGAATTGCTAAAATGTCTATGGAACCACTGAACCTATTTAGAAAATCCTCAATGGCATTTACCACTGTAGGACACTAATTCTGATTTGTAACTAACTTTAGGAAATTATAATATCTACAAATGGAATCAATCATTTCAAAATAAGCCTTGTCACAGCAGACAACTTCAATACCTAAGTAAATCTTAAAGAAGATGTCATCATGATGCTCACTGGCCTGGCCTGGTTGCCCAAGAACATCACCTGATGTTTTTTAAAACTGAAGTTGAAAATCGGGTCATTGTCAACAGGCTCTGGCACTCATTACTCTCCACATGTGTACTCCTACAGCTACTAAATAAACAAGGCATAAAAAACAAAGAACACCAAATCTATTAACCGTACTCATCCTTTAGCCTGCTGACTTCTCTCAACCATAAATTTGCATCTGATAGTTACAACTGCCATTTTCCTACAAAGAATGGCACAACCCCATCTTCTGGCTGTGTGGACCTTTTGCTAGTAATGCACAATATTTTCCATCACAGTAAGGAAAATAAAACATAAATGGCTATAAGAACCTGGATTGTTCAGTTACCAGGTTTGCAAGAGTAACTGACATCTGATTTCCAAAACATCTTTAAATTTTCATATTTTAGAAATAAAATTATACTTAATGTTCAGAAAAAATTAATGGCCTGGAATTTTGTTATCAAATCAGGTGAATTTTAATGGCTCATTTTAAAAATTAACATTGAAATAAAACGAGAAATTTGAACAGCATATTAGATCAAAGCACCCAGAAAACAGATGGAAGGTGATGTTTGAGTGCAAAGTCAATAAAAACTATCCTCATTCTAATTCTACAGAAAAATCTCAGTAACCCACCCACATACATGAGGATCTGCCCTAAAAAGCAGGTGTACTCATCACTTACACAATACAAAGCTGAATAAAGACATATTCCCTAGGAGCAGCAAGCAGTTCTTTTCACCATTTGAAGAGTAATGAATCACTTTTTGAAATAAATACAAATACAAGATTCACAATCTGTAAACAACTCTGAGTAACTGTCTACCCATATTAAAAAAAAAAAAAACCTCTATCCTTGTTATCTTAAAACATTCAAACTTATTTCCCAACATTTACAAGAGAAACTTTGTTTTATTTAAATGCTGTATCATGGTATGCTTCTTAAAAAATTAGTATTCATAAATCCTTCCATGAAATGTTCTAATCATGCAAAGTTACAGAATATGTAGCTCATGACATCACTGCCATTATCCCAAGGCCATCTTGTTATGACTCTACCTTCTGCAGGTCATCATATTAATAAAGGTGCTCATATTAATAAAGGTGATCAAAACAATTGAGGGGGTGGGGAAGAGGATTAACTCTATGAAAATCTCAAAGCTATTTTTCCCACAACTTGAGGCCAGTTTTCCATGAGACAGACATAACTCCTACTAGTAAAGTTTTGGTCTGACAGAACCAAAACTGGTTTCCTCAAGTTAGTTTTTAGGAAAAGGGGGAAATGAGCGCATGATTACGGTAGCACTTCACGATATCCAAAGACAGGAGGCTGAGACAGCTCAGCCTCCCAAGAGAAAGGCCCTGTGCCTTTCTTGAGTCTCTCTCTTCCCTGCCAGTCTTCCTTTGCACAGCCTCTGCGGGATACAGCATCCTATTCCTCCCTGCACATCCCAGGTCCACATCCCCAGAAAACAGAAGGTATTTAGCCTACCTTGACTCAAACAGCTTCAGCCTGGGAGAGGGACTTAGCCTTTTGTTATGAACAAGTCCACAGAAGGGTCCCAGGCTTTGAGCCAGGGACAGTTCTTAAACAAGACAGACATATGCTACACAGGGACCCTAAAAGACATCTGGGGCAGTCTTGAATAAGAAGTGCCATACATAATGGTGAGTCTGCCATTTGGGAGACACATTGCTAACATTTCCTTGTCAGATTCTACTGTTAGAATTATGTGCGAATTATTTCATTGGAAAATATGCTTCTCATTTTTTCTATATTTGGAGAGACTTTTGTGGCATAATTTTCCTTTCTCTCCTCTTGAGAACCTGACAGTTTCTACACAGACACAGTGAAGAAGCATGTTTATGGTGTTTTGGTCTGTTTTGTTTTTGCTTTTTTTTTTTTCAAAAAAAAAAGTCAAGAATAGTGTGTCCTTTTGACAGGCAGAACATTACAACTCATCTACAAGTGTCCATTTTCTGCTATCTACCAAATATAGGACTTGCAACTTCAATGCCTTTAGGGAAATATCCACTCCTAACTAAAAACGGATATGAAATCCCAAGTTGGATAGATTAATTGCCCCTCCTCCACCCCAAAGAAACTCAGAAAAAAAGATGCAAACAACTATGAGAAAAGGCTTTATAGTTTGTACCAACCATAGGAGTATTGTCTTTTCTACTTTTGGAAAGAATTAAACTTTACTGAGCAGCTATTTATGTTTTTCATACACTATGCTTTGCATATTGCAAACAGGAGATGATTTCATCCTTACAGCAACCCTGTAACACTATAGATTGGAAAAACCCTCTAAGTCTCAGAAAGATGAAATAATTTGGGGGTGGGGGGAATATCAGAGGTAAATGTAAACCAATCTGCCTGTTCCCACGGCCGTGGTGTTTCTCCCAGTAGTACTAATAGCTAATATTTATTAAAGACACTGTGCCAAGGTCATTCAATGACTTAGGCAGCAGATACACAAACCAGCTACCATCAGCTCCATTTCTTTTTATTTCTTTTTTAGATTTTATTTATTTATTCATGAGAAACACACAGAGAGAGGTAGAGACTCCGGCAGAGGGAGAAGCAGGCTCCCCGCGGGGAGCCCAATACAGGACTCGATCCCAGGACCCCAGGATCACGACTTGAGCCAAAGGCAGATGCTCAACCACTGAGTCACCCAGGTGCCCCCCACGCCCATCAGCTCCATTTCGTACATGTGGACAGAGAAACACATAGATGTTTAGTGTTTGCCCAAATTAAACGGTGGAGCTGAGATTAGAACCCAGGCGATCCGGTTGCATGTCACATCCAGTTGCCTCCTCTGGAGAATCCGATCATGTAGACAGCATACAGCCCTCCTCAGTGATCGCTCTCATTATTAAGTTGATAGGCCGTAATTGTGTCTGTGAGAACAGCCATGATTCCATCAGAAGTTCAAAGTAAAACAGAGTTAAAATTACATAGCTCACCTTTTCATCACATGTGTGCAGGATGGAAACGACTGTCTTGGTAGGCAGGATTCTCCGATCCTTATTTCACCCTAAAGTAGCTCTTTTTCCTTACATCTTCTAAAGATTCAAGACATCAAGACATGCTAAAGGTTTTACGGGTGAGGGCAATCGCTTCATTTGTGTGTAGGGGTGCATGTGCATGCACATGCGTGTGCACGTGGGTGGGGGTATGTGTTTGGGGAGGAGGAGAGCACAGTAGTAAAGAATACTGGTGACTCTCTTCTAAAAATGTTCTTTTCCTTACCTCTCCTTTTAAAGATAAGCGTATGCGGTGTCTCTGCCAGGAGACCTTAATGGACTGCTTTCCTCCAGTAGCTTCTTTTCCCCCTGCTTGCTCCATTAAAAGTCTTCTGATTTCAAATCACTACAGCGCAATTGGCTTAGATAATGTACTGTCATCCGCACCTCATACATCGTGTCCAGGGGACTCGCCTTACAGTAAGCATCACTTCAATTGCAAGGAGCTGGCCATGAGCCATGACCTGTGGGGGCCCCCGGTGGCCATTTATTGTAAACTATAGCTTCTGGGTGATGCTAATGAAGTTCTTCAAGAAGTCACATTTGCATGACTTCACATTTTTGTCTCCTTTAAAACTGCTAATAAAAGGCTGGCAAACATGTTCTTTATCATTCGTTACCCCATTTTCTTCATCTCTCTGTACAAGGGAAACCACTTCCATGCATCACAGTGTATCCCTTCATGACCACCAAAAACCAAACACCTCCCTGAAAAAAAAATCACAAAAACGTAATGTGGTAACTGCCTCCAAATCTGGAGCTTTATATGCAAACTGTTTATGACATTTACAAAACTGGGAAGAAACTGCAATGGCACCGTGCTTCTGGAAGGATAAGGCCAATTTCAGAATCCAATTTTTAAAAGGAAATGCCATGTTTGTTTCATGTCAGCCTCTGCTTCAGACCAGGAAAAAAAAAAAAAAACGGTTTTGCCGAACAAAGCAAAAACCGTTGGTCTGGCTAGTTATTTCCAAGCAAAGCAGAGGGCAGATGGAAAGCCATTCAGTTGGCTGTAGCCCCTTGTCTTGTCTACTTCCAGTTGTTTTGGAAGCAGCTGAGCAAAGCTTAACCCCATTGAATGGGGGCTCTCACTCCCTCTCTCTTGCTCTCTCTCTCTCTCTCTCTCTCTCTCATACACACACATACACACACACAAATGTTTATTTAAATAGCAATATTTTTAAAAATATAGGCTGGGCTGTCACACAGACAGGTGGCCTGGCTGTGTTAGCAGTTCTGCTAAACCAGGCTGGCTGCCCAGTTTGTCAAAAGCCCTGCTTCCCAACTGACCTGTAGTGACGACACCATACACATCCGTGGATGCACAAGATACCCGCAAGCCCAGTGTAGTCTCTCGTTAAGGCAGAAAAGATTTCCAGAAGGGAACCCGTGGCACTTTGTAAATTTAGAATCAAGCTTTGGAGTATGAGTGTGTGTAAAATGGAAATCACCTCTGCAATTTCATGTTTGCATTTACATATGTACATTATAGTTTCCAGCTACAACCATATATGGGGAATTGATGAATGAATAAAAACATGTCACAAACACAGACACATAAATATATACTAAACACAGAGAAGGAACTAGATACACTGCAAATATCATATATGATATCAGATATCAGTGCACCTAGATACAGAGACAATATCACTTATCATACATAGTTCATAGAGATTCTGATAAAAATTTTGTATGAGAGGGATGCCTGGGTGGCTCAGCAGTTGAGCATCTGCCTTTGGCTCAGAGCATGATCCCCAGACACCCAGGATCAAGTCCCGCATTGGGCTCCCTGCTGGAAGTCTGCTTCTCCCTCTGCCTATGTCTCTGCTTCTGTGTCTCTCATGAATAAATAAAACATTTTAAAATCTTAAAAAAAATTTATATGGGAAGAAATATATAATCGACTTTTAAATGAATTTCTTTCCCATATATTCAATTTTCTTACTGAAGACTATTTTTCTCATTGCTCTCTAGTGTAAAACAATCTGCATATTGCCTCTGATGGTCTACACAGTGTGCAAAAAGAACACAGGACCAACCAACCAGCCACATCTATGTTTGCTCACATCTGTCAACTGTCTGTGTATAAAGCTCACTCATTCCCCTGCCTGCTGCTGTATATGCAGATCATACATAGCAGAATGCCCAGAGCGTATAGGGGAAACAAGACTCAGTTAGCTTGATGATTGTGGGGGTCACATCTTATCATCCCTGCTCACAACATATCCCATGACTGTTGCCTGCAACACGACTGGGCACTAGCTGTATCCAATCTATTTCTACAGTGTATTGTCACTGGTCAAAACTGGCCTTGTTCTCCCATTCCCTCCATTTTCCAACTGAAAAAGGAAAGGAACTGATAAGCCTGAGCTCAATTTGTTCTGGCAATTATTGCAAAGTTCCTACTGTGAGGGAGGCCCTGCCCGTTGGTGCGGAATGACACGCAGCCATCGGGGTCCAGACAAAAGGAGACCCTGCTTTTCTCCAAGTGTATTCAGCCATATATAGACATATTGGCTGAGATGCCTGCCCATTCACATCTTAATGGGAAAAAGAGAGAGACAAGAACCTGCAGTGGGGGGAGGGGAGGAGAATGAAAGATTATCAAGTGACACCAGACAACAAAACGTGAACTTGGTGAAGAGGAAGAAAGGAAACGATTTTGACCACAGGACAGTAAATCACTGATAAAATGTGGATGCAGGTGTTTTAGTACTATCCAGCTAAATTATGCTTTTATCACAGATAAAGGTTACTCTAATGATACTGAAATATGAAGTTGAAGAAAGTTACACTTGGAGGTTGGATTATGTGACTCTCGTTTCTATTCTCTCTCTCTCTCTCTCTCTCTCTCTCTCTCTTCTGCACATTAATTCAACCAAATGAAACTGTTGGATGAAATACCACCAAGCTGCATTCTAAAGTGTAATTCCTCTGAAACAAGTATGTAGCTTTATTAGAAAACCAAAGTACCGGTCAAAAGGTGAAAAAAACAGATTATATTATGATGAAAAAGAGGTCATTTAAGAAAAGGCTGAAATAGCACTTCTTTTTGAAATGGCATATGGAGGTTTTTATAATACTGAAAAAAAAAAGGTGACTTTTTCTTAATATTTGTCCTTATTCTCTGCTTATGAACAGAAAGAAAATGTTCGACGATAAGGTCACTTTAAATTCTAGGCCATGGTACATGTTCCTCTCTGGAGCTGAATGCCCTCATCCTTCCCCCTTTCAACTATATCTAATGATAATTGTCCTGCCCATCCAACACCCCTGTCTACTAGGAAAACAGATGACAAGAAGTAATGTCAGAGTTGTGTCTGTGACATACCAGAAATCATTTCTCCCAGCAAAAGTCACTTATTTCAAAGGATAAGTAATGAAATGAGCAGGGGAAAATTAAGTTAATTTTAAAATCCGTTATTAGTTGCTTCTCTTTAGTCATAATGGAAATAGGGGGGGAAATTACAGATTCAATAACATGCATTTTTTCCATTACGGAGAATGGCTAATTCAATGGATGAATCATTAGAGAAAGATCCCTCTGGCCTTACACAACTCCAGACAGAGAAACAAAAAGGAAAAGTTTAAGATATAAAATAAAATATACTATAAAATTGTTGGGAAGAGTGAGCTACAACCCCCAACAAAATTACCTCTTCTGGCAATTAAGAGCCCGTTTGTTAGAGCATTAATAGCCTCAGGCAAACTAAACAAACCCATTCCTGGCTGCCGGTAATGACAGATTTCTTAGGGAGTATTATTTAATTAACAATAATTTGAAAGAGCAGCTCAGCTGAGACACTGCATGTACTTACTGGAAACACTGAGCAATGGTAGTGGAAAAGACGTGCAATTTGTTAGCCTTCCCATTATCTCTCGTTTCTGAAATACATAAGTAGCTGATAGGTATTTGCCACTAGGTATTTTCAGCTGCCTGTGAGGCCAACATGTCCAAAGAACTTTAGCTCTTACTGTACAAGGCTGCTAATAGTCCTCTGCTGTTTGATTCTGTTAAGAAATCCCCCAGGGCCTCAAATGTTCAGGGACAGCATTCTTTGTCCTTCCCCCTTCTAGACAAGGGCAACTGCCAGCCCCCCTTCCCTGTGTACGCCAGGCTCCCTCCCACCCCCATACATCATTTGCCGCTAATCACCTAACATAAGTGATGCCTTTTGTTCTCCTTCCCTTCCCAAGTAGCTTTAGGTTGCATCAGCAACTTGGTAGCTAGCTGGGCCTTACTCCCCCCAGGGACGCCTTCCGACCCCAAGGCACTGACAGAGGAGGTAAAAAGGCTTTAGCCAGGAGCAGCCTTCTCCCCTCCACGTTACTGGACTAAATCCCCACCTCCAACAGCCTCCTTTAGAGCTGATTATCATTTAAAGACCAATTTCAGAATGGCAGAGGGAGGACCACTTTAAGTTGTTCTGACAGACAGTGGGAGCTGACGTGAACTCCATGACTAAAGTGGCAAGCTCAGGAAAATGCAAAAATAGTGCACTCCCTGGAAGAAGGAGAAAAGTAAGTTATAAAACTTTACATGTCGTCTGTTGTTTCCATGACATAGCTTCACAAAATCTGGTAAAATTGGTCAATGGCATAGAAAGACTGTGCTGGGAAGTGAAAGTGTTGATTTAGTTCTGTGGAAGCCAAAAGACGCTAGCTAAGACAGTAATTTTAAATTATTATTGGATGGCTGTTAATTGTACTTACCCGTGTCCATTAAAATTCCTGCCAACATAAAAATCTTTATCTTGACTTGATTTGTGAGAAGCTTAGGAATGAATAATCAGTGTAGAACATGGTTATTAAGCCAAACAAACTTGTTTGTGGCTTCTGAGAAGACAAATGTGAAATCCCAACCAGATAGCTCATGCTTAGGAGAGTAGATTAGGACAGGGTATGTGCAGAGCACCAGCATCCATAGTGGATGAAGACTGATTGCAGGAGCTAAAGATTTTTTCTTTGATTCTTCTGAGTCCACGGTAGCTTTTATTCAAATAATATCAAAAGCATCTGATTAAACACATCTCCCAGAAGGATTTTATCGTAGGACATGCTTTATTGTGTACAGTAGAATCAGATTGATATCATATGGCATCAGCCAGTGAATGCCTTGTTTTGCAACAACTTGTGGAAATAGATTTTTATCCCCTTCTTTAATCCTAATTTGATACTATTAACCAATTCCATTATTTAAATTGACTATTAAGATTGGAATCAGTTTGATTTATCAGAATGTATTTCCCATTAATAAGGTTTTCTTTCTACTCTTCCCTTTTAACCTTCATTTACTTTTAGCACTTTGAAGAGAAACATTTACAAAATCTTTTTCCCTCGTATGGATTAAAGCATGTGGATTGGTTCCTGTTAAACTATTCTTAGCCTTACGGTATAAGAACAAAACCTTGTAGAGTTTATACGCATTTCTTTTAATGATTTTTTACTGCATAGGGGAAAAAATGAAAGGGATTATAAGAGAAAGAAATAATAAATTTTGCAAAAGATACATAAGAGCATTTTCCATTCCAAAGAAACCCAATTCCTTTACTGACACAGAAAAGAAATATACAGGAGTTTTAACTGCTAATGCAGTTTCCACTAGTAACATCTGAACATCTTTGTGGCACTGCTATATAGTATTTAAATACCAGAAAGGGGGGAAAGTGCCAACATAAAAGCAATGGAGACACACAATTTTTCCAGACAGCAGAGCTAACAATCCTATCTTGCCACAAGTGTTACCTGAGATCAATCCGCAAGTCATTAACAACAAAAGAAAGTTTTTTCCTTTAACAGATCCTTTACAGCAAGTAAAAGTAGAAATAGGTAGTAGCAAATATCATCACCAACTGACTAGAGAGAAGGACTGCTAGTTCTTTGCATTGTATGCTCATAAATTCAGCATTTCTTCTAGGCAAGAATGAGTGAAATGCTGCAAATGCTTACCATGATGTAAAGTCAGCATTTGAAAATATCACTGATTTATGGAATTTGCAAAAGGCCTTATGGCCCTTGGATTCCATTTCCACCTTTGGAAGACCTACTTGAGTCTGTGGAAGCATCCCCCTCTGCAGTCTCCTGCCCGTCCTCTCTTCCTGACCAAAAAAGGGCAGATTTCTCAATTTCCATAAGCAACCTGTCCCAGTTTATTAGCATCACTGTTCAGGAAATCTTTGTTTAAATCTCTTCCTCTACTGATTAAGGACATGGTCCCTGCTCCTGATTCCGAGGAGATGCCTATCTTCAGTGAAAATGAATGTTTAAAATTTGGATGCCATTATTGAGCTACACCTTGACTTTTTCTCCCCTAAGCCTTTCTCCTCCCCAGCCTCCTTTCCTGGGGTGCCTGGCTGGCTCAGTTGGCAGAGCATGCGACTCTGGGATGGACTCAGGGTTAGGAGTTCAATCCCCATGTTGGGTGTAGAGATTACTTAAAAATAAAAAAAATATTTTTTTTAATTTCTTTTCCTTGGACACTGTTAGGTTTCATCTTTAAAGCCTTGAGGACTCCTCTGAACCTGATCCAAGCTTCTACACTCACTTCGCAGCCTCCTTTGGGTTGCAGCTCTCAGACATGGAGAAAGCTCTGGTGAGGAACCCAGTCTCACCTGGCAGATCCTCAGGATCCTACTCTGTTAACATTGCCATATTCAGTGCCATGATTTGCACTGAAATGAGAATGTTATACTGCTAAATCATTGTTCACTTTTTGTTTAATTTCATTCTATTCCAATTTTTATTAAATTCCTGCTTGGTGCTGACACTGTGCTAATCCTGAAGACACAAGGGTCACAGTCATTGCCCTCAGAGAACTCACAGGCTAGTGGGGAAAGCAGACCATGTGGGCTGATCGGGCATAATGGACAGAGTGGCATGGGGGCACAGAAGACAGGTCTCGTAATTAACAGATGCTTCCTGGAAGAGAGGTTGCCAAGTAAAGGGCCTGGAAAAAGCATCTGTTTGAATAAAAGCATGAAGGTGTTAAAATACAGGGTCTGTAGTTTATTTTAATGAACGAAAAAATATGAGAGAAGGGAAATGAGGCTAGAATGGTAGGCAGATCATGTAGGTCCTTGAGTACCTTGTCAAGGAGTTCAGTTTTATCAGTTAAGAAAGGAGGAGCCATTAGAGACCTTTTAGCAGGTGAGTGACTGGTTAAGATCTCTCTGGCTGATAGAACAGATTAGAACGGAGACATCACGGAGGAGGTAGCTATAGTGGTGAAGGTATAGAAGTTACTGGGGCAGCTAGAGACAGAAGGAATCTTACATTAACTTCTGGGTTCCTACTTTGATGGCTGGAAATGTCACCTGTTCCATGGCTAGCATAAGCAGAGCAAGAGACCCAAAGAGAAAACACTTAGAAGTCAAACTAGGAGGAAATGATATCCACTATGACCCACCAGTCTTGTATTTCTTCAATGAGTTCTTATTTCCAGATATTACTAAATTTTATTTTATTCATTATTGCTCTGCTTATATTTTAATACTTCTTCAAAGAGCCACATGTCTATAGCCAAGTCACATCCTTTTCTACCATCTCTTTAATCTGTTCTACTTTGCTAAAATCCCAACACTTAGTGATCATGACTTTAATATCCTTAAACTATGAATATTAAACACTTGATACAGAACTTACTTTACTACTTGTCATTGTACTAAAGTTGAAAATGATCCATTGATAACAATTCTCCAGTCACTCAGTAATAGTCAGAACCATATTTTCTTATTTTTTTATGCCTGAGCAGTCTTATGCAAAAGTTGTGCATGTATCACTTATATAGACACACCCAACCTTTACATACACCCATCTCTACCACAACAGATATGGAAATTAGGCCATTCAAACAGAACTTGCTCTCTATATATGTTTTTTTTTTAATCAAAGAATGACTATTCCCCCACCCCCTAAATCCCTTTCCAAATACAAAAACTTGCCTTTGCTCATCTGAAAATGCAAAAGTTCTTCCACACTGAATTCAGTGGCCCTGAATAGCTTGACTGATGAGCCAAGTGCAAGTAAGTGTATTTTCTACACATGGTCACAATAATGTCCCATCCCATAGGCTCTCCTGGGGCCTTGCCACTCCCCTTCAAGAGGTGGAGCCTAATTCCCTTTTAAGTGTGTGGACTGGGAAGTGGCTCATAACCAACAGAATATAGCAGACGTGAAGCTTGAGAGGATTCTAAGGTTGGGTCATTAAAGCTAATGCATTATATGCTTTGAGAATGTACCCACCTGGGAGCCCTGACCACATACATAGCCCAAATGCTTTCATGGAAGCCCCCACACTACGAGGAAGCCCAAATTAGTCCATGTGAATGGAAATCGCATGTGAACATACTAAATGAGACTATGTGAAGAGACAAGAGATGGCCCAGCAGACTCCAGTGACACCAGACTCCTGCTGTCCTAGTCCAGCCACCATTTGACTGCAAATGCCTGAGAAACCCCATGCCAGAATCATCTAGCCAAAACACATCCAAAGTCCTGACCCATTGAAAACACAAAAATTAGTAAAATAATTGCTGTTTCAAGCTACTACATTTTGAGGTGATTGTTTCATAGCATAGCCAGAAAACAGGAATTAGTGCCAAAATGATCCAGTACAAGGTCTTTAATGGAGGACTGGTAGACAAGATCCCTCTTACACCTCATTGTATGAGGCTACATATTCCTATGATTTGTGCCTCTTGACCCAGGCCTGAAGCTAGTCAGTGATCTTGATGCTGACACTAAATTGGGTTCTGATGACCCCGAAATGACTAGAAGATCCTATACTGAAAACAGTTCTCACTCTTCATGAACCCAGTGGTCACTACTGGAACCCATGAGGGCTCCACTTGGCTAGTTTTAGACCAATGTATTTTGCTTGAGCCATTTGGGAATCTTCTTTTTAATATATCCCCCTTGTTATCTTGATAAATGTCCCTAAGAAGAACAAGCTTAAGTATATATTCAGTGATTCTATTAGAAACTAACTGGACTAGATTTTGGGGGAGCAGGGGGAGTCCATTCAGAGTTCAAATTAAGACCACCTCACACATTTGCTTGAAACATGGTTCTGTTACTGAGCTACAGAACACTACTGAAGAACCATCAAGGAATAAACATAGCCCAGAAAGAGGAGGATATCAAACCAATCTCTGCCCCATGATTGTATCACTATGTTATAATTAAATAATGCTAGAGATTGCAGATCAAATAAGCATTCTTGTTACATATGCATGGCTATCTGCGCATG
Source organism: Canis aureus (assembly GCF_053574225.1). NCBI lineage: Eukaryota > Metazoa > Chordata > Mammalia > Carnivora > Canidae > Canis > Canis aureus. The sequence continues at coordinate 15,646,022 of NC_135611.1, read as the reverse complement.
GCTGGGTGTGGTCTGGTGGGGATAGCCATGAGATGGTGGTATCAAGGAGGAGTAGAGAATATTGAATCTCAAACTTAAAGACAATGCCTTCTACCATTACACTCTATAAAGGTAACTGAGGTCTATAAATAATGGATAATAACCAGCCTATGATCAGCTAATTCTAATATAACTTGACTCTCAGTATTAATTCATTTTGAGGTATTTCTGGGGTAGATTTCCCATTTTCTGATAAAACTTTTTTTTTAGAACAGCTTTCAAACCAATTGTTGATCTTCCCTCAAAAACAGAGCTGCATGATATTCCTTCACATAGGTATATCATAGTTTTTAAAATCATCTATCACTGGAAATCTGGATTAATCTTTCTTTTGCTATAATAAGAATAGCATAATAAATACAAATAGATTTAAATTCAAATAAAATCTCTATCAAAATTATTTCCTTGGGATCAATTAAATACTCATTTTCAAGACATGACACATATTGCAAAACTGCTTTCAAGAAAGCTTTTGTCAGTCTACACTTCTATCTGAAGCATATGAAAATGTCTAGTTCTCCACATTCTCAGCAACATAGGTTTTATTTTTTTTATTTTTTATTTTTTTTTCAACATAGGTTTTATAATGTTTTCCAATTTAATAGGATAGAAGTAACTAATTTTCTTCAGCTAATTGCAAAAGTAAAATTTTATCATATATTATAGGTCATTTTATTTCCTCTTTTATGGATTTCTCTTACTGTTATTTGATCATCATTTTTAATAATGAGTATAAAGGCTCTTTAGTATGGTAAGGGTAGTACCTCTATCTATCCTCTATCATTTTGCTAAAACACATGAACTTTCTCAATGGTAATACAGAGTTCTAGAAGACTGTTTTCTCATGCATGTTGCTGATTTTTATACTCAAAATATAGCAATGTCTAGTAATTATTTAGTTCAATCTACTAACATTATCCTTCATTACCTATCATGATACTTTGGGAAGCCTTCTTCAACCCAGTATCATAAAAACAATATTCACCTATATCTTCTCTTAGTATTTTTTAAAATATATTCTACTAACCTGCATAGTTTGATTTGTCCCATTTGACTCTCCAATGAAGTGGAAAGTGGATGGTGGATGGTGAAGGACAGGATACAGCTTTTCCAACCACAGTTAACCAACTTACTGAAGACATCTGCCTTGCCACATATATAATACAGATTAAGATGGAGCTTAGTAAAGAGGATACAGTAATAAAGAAAAGGAGAAATAAGACGAAGGCAGAGCCTAGCAATTTTACCTTGAAAAAGCTTCAGAAGACCAGAGTTCTGAAAAATCCTGCACTAAAGGATTTCCACTTTCTTGATCCTATGAAAACACAATCAGAAATATAGGTGCCAGAACTGGGTGTTATTCTATATGTTGGCAAATTGAACACCAATAAAAAATAAATTAAAAAAAAAAAACAATACAGTACTGGAAAGCTTATAATAAATGGAAAAGCAGTGCCTTGTCCCCCCCAAAACCCAATACCCAAAAGCACCCCCAGAAGTTCTTTCTTCAAGTACCTGCTCATATATTTCTAAGTAATACGCTTACACAGATATTTCCTCAAAAATCTATTTTTTAAAGATTTTATTTATTTATTTGAGAGACAGCTCAGAGGAAGAGTGAAAGGGAGAGGCAGACTCCTCACGGAGCGGAGAGCCCCATGTGGGGCTCGATCACAAACCCCTGGGATCATGAGCTGAGCTGAAGGCAGACATTTAGCCAACTGAGCCACCTAGGCGCCCCATGAAATATCTATTTTAGATATTAGCACTTGACTTCCCAGTACAGTAGTTGAGGATTTAATTATCTCTAAATATCCCCACCCATTCTCTACTCCTTCACCCTCTCAACACAGTTCTATTTCAACTTTCACTAAAAGAATAGTCAACACATACCTTATTATGAATGAATGTTGTTTCCTATCATAAGCAAAGTTGTACATCAAGATTCTAATTCTTGTTTTCCAGAATAGTTTTGTTTTTCTGGATTAACGACTGCCTATTCTTTTCTCCTCTTCTTTATATCTGTGTCACTATTATTTTTTCAAATGTTCAAAAGATCTGTCTCATGCTTATCAATAATTTTAACAAATACTGCAAGAATTTCCCAAATCCACTAATACTAGCTTCATTTTTTTTCTGGGGCCCTCCCCACTCCCACCCCCACCCAGCCTGGTTTCTGTGTCTAGGCCTAGTACATAACTGTTATCCTACGCCTTCTCCTTGCTGGTCCTCTACGTTGGATCTCCTTTCTCTGGGATCCCATATCTTTTTCTCAGTCTCCTCTATCATTTTGCTAAAACACATGAACTTTCTCAATGGTAATACCGAGTTCTAGAAGACTGTGGAGCAATTTTCATCAGAGACTTCTATACACAGCCAAACTCAACAGAACAAAAACATTTTATTTTGTTGTTGTTGTTGGTTTTGGTTTTGTTGTTTTTGTTTTTGTTTTTTTTTAAGATTTTCTTTATTTACTCATGAGAGACACAGAGAGAGAGAGAGAGAGAGAGGCAGAGACACAGGCAGAGGGAAAGCAGGCTCCATGAAGGGAGCCTGACGTAGGACTCAATCCCAAGTCTCCAGGATCAGGCCCTGGACTGAAGGCAACACTAAACCGCTGAGCCACCCGCGCTGCCCTCAATAGAATAAAAACATTTTAAAAGGAAATGTAAATATGGTCATATGGTGAAGACTGGACTGATAGGATCTAGGTTCAAGAAGGAGGGGGCTGTCAAAGCATTGTTGACCTTGAAAAGAATTATAGAAATCTTCTCATATCAGCCCCTTTCCCCCTGAATTAAAGAGATAAAAAAGCTAAACCATCAGAGATAACTTTGTGGCCATATCCCTTTAACTAGACAACTAAAAAATGTCCCAGAATTCTAGACCACTGTCATTTTACAAACCCCAATTCTCTCATAAGGTTTCTTAGCATCTCTACAAAGGATTCCTTAGCTTCATATTAACAACAAATGATGCCAAAGTCTAGAGCACTTGTGACCTATCAGGGTTTATTTTATTTGCTGTCCAAGAACAAAACTATCATGTGTAAAAATCTATTCTTTTCTGAAATTTTTTGCCTTTATACTGTCTAATTATACATGCCTCTTAATACATTAGTGGTAAGAACAGATATTAAGTATGAGAAAATATTAAACAAAATTAAAAGAATGAGGGCAGAAAGAATAATAATATCAAACTGTTAAATACGTTTTTACAGCTTAAAAACACATTGGCACTCTATTTACTAAACACCTGGGATGTGTCAAATACTGTGCTAAGTATCCAGTTGACAGGGATAAAAGACACTATCTGTATCTTCAAGGAGCTTATAATATGGGGAAAAGAGAGGTAAATAATTACAATATCGAATAATTAAGAGCCAACAGAAAATGCAAGAGGTACTCTGAGAAGAGAGATGAGAAGGGGAATACAGAGAAAGTAAAAAAATAAAACAGAATTTGATGTATAGTATTAGGTCATGATAATCTTTGACAACACTTTAAACCGTTAAACCTTTAAGCCCTTTGAAGAAGATATCTGAGCCTCAACAAGGTTAAGCAAACACCCAGCATCACACATCGAGGGGCAGAGCCAGAAGTCGTCTTAAGCCAAAATGTCCTGAGTCCAAATTCTGCATCATTTTCCAAAAGAGGGGTGCTTTTTTTTGAAAACAGATATTAGAAGTTTTTTCCTTTAACAGAAAAAATAAATAAACATCACTGTGATTTTTGTATTCTTTTGTTTTTGTTTGTTTGATTTTTATTTTGTTTTACCAGGAGTTTTTCTTTTCCTTGGACAGAGTATCCAGTTGTCCTCTATGTATACAATCCTTACACATTAGAAAAATGAAAGCTAAAATACGCATGATTCCAACGTGAGAATGGGTATTGTGTAAAGGGAACATCTGGGAGGTGACAGGTCAAAAGGTCCAGATCAGTTTCACCAAGTTGGCTGTAGGAAGCCACTTGGAGCAGGTCCAGCCCTGGGTCAGGAGCAGGGGGCCTGGATGCAGTGTGTGCTCTGGAAGCAGTCAGAACCGCTCTCAGGGAGAGGATGCAGCTCACATTCTTTATGTCCAAAGCTGCTTTAAAGTTTTGGACTAAAAAAAGAAGGAAAGTTCTTGCCTCTTTAAATATCAGGCATGGAAGGATGAATTTTTTATTCCTAAATCTGAAACTAAATTTATTACCTTGCCTCTAATGAATGCCTGCTCCCAATTCCAGCCATAACCTAAGCACAAACCTTCCTGTCATTGTTTCATTAGCCTCCCAACCCCCGTACCCACGTTCCTGCACATCGATTCAGTTTCCCAGTGATGGAGACTTGTGTCCTCAGGGGTTCAGACTCCTCACCAATCCTTCTTTTACCCCCGGAGTCCTGGTCAAAGTTCTCCTTCCAGGTTCCCCTGGACTCTCCACTGACTCTCCCATTGGCTCTCCGCTACAGTCCAGCAACGTTACTCAACAGTGACTGGACTGGCTCGTTTGCATGCTCAAAAACCTTTCATTGCTCACTATGAACAACTAGATTCAAAATACTTCGGCCTAGCAACATTCACAGCTCCTAGCTACTGTTTTCTGCCTGTCTCTCCTGCCCCATCTCTCACTACTCTATTGAATGGGCCCCGTTCTCCACTCAATTTCAAGTATTTTTCTCCTGACAGGGCTTGCATTTGCTTTCACTTGGAAGGTCCTCCTTTCCATCTTTCAAGGTTTAGTTCATATGCTACCTTAAACTCTTCCTTCCCGACAGAAATTATTGCCCCCTCTCCTGACCTGACCTCGCACTGCTTTTAGGGGTCTGGCAGGCATCATCACCATCAGATCCATGTCATGGTGAGTCACATATGAAACATGCTATAGTTACTCCTGAGGAAGAATACAAGTTCACCTGTTCACTCTCCCCATAGCATCTGTCAAGAGCCCTAATGTCAACACTCAATTTAAGGAGCTGCAAAGAGATGTGCCAATCAGCTCTGATGAGAGCTGGTGGGATCCTAGGAGCCATCCCAACACACCACTATTGGTTTGTCTTTGTGTCAAAGGGGAAAAGTATACCTTTTCCTGGAATTCTTGCAAAGACTTAATAATAAAGGTACAGGACTTAACAAAGGCTGGCATCAAGTGAACACTCCATGCTAGTACTTCCGCCGTCACTGCTTGTTATTCCTGCTGCTACAACACTGTCATCACTGCCACTAGTGATGCCATAATGCCTACTCCTATTACTATTTCTACTACCAGCTTTAATGGCAGTATCTCCCACACTACACTGTAAACTCCTTGAGAGAGGAAAAGAGAACTAACATGGATTAAGCACCTACTGTTTTTCAAACACAAGGCCATTGCCCAAATACCATGCTAAGAGCTACATGGATATTTTCCCACTTAATTCTGACAATCACCCTGTGAGACTCTATAATTATCTCTAGTTTGCACATGACAAACAGACTGAAAGAGTGTAAGTCACTGGCTCAAGATTGCACAGATAAGAAGTGGTAGGGCTAAAACTGGAACTCTATTTCATTTGGTTTCACAAACTACTATTGATTAAGCATATCTGGTGCTCAAGTATTTATCAAATTAATACATTAAGTCTTAATTTTAGACAGCAAACTGACTTTTGCCAAAAACTCTTCTTCCTATGGTTTAACCTTTATGGTCCAGGAAAGACTACAGATTTCTCCTATTTCCCTAAAATTCTGTACAAAGACAAAGGTATAAGAAAAGCAATGAGTAGGAATTATTTGCAACTTCAAAGAACTTTAGCCAGATAATTACTTAATTTAAAACACACGCTTTTTAAAAATGAACAAGTGCAAATTTAGTGCAATTATAAATGCCACGTAAGACTAGAAATCAGGGAACATGTGAGATAACTCTGAAAAATCAAAATTGATCATTCTTGTCTAACTGGAGTCAAAGAAATTGCCCATGGACCGAACTGTACTTTCATTAGCTTGATTAAAAGTGAAAGCCAGAGGAAGCATAAAGTAGGTCAAAAACTTCCTGACTCCTTTAGGATTAAAACATGTACTAGATACTAAGTATGCGTGAAAGGATCCGTAAGAATCTATTTGCCATTCTTGGAAGATATGGAAGGAAAGAAAGGGCATCCTCAAATGGAAAAATTAATTACAATAGGAATGAAACCACAGAGGAATTGGGCATGAACTCTAGTGAAAGGATTTCTAAAGTGGAAATGCCTCTATTCGGGACCTGAGCTGGGGAGTTTATAGCCAGAGAGTCAGCGTATATGTAGGATGCACGAGGCAGTTTTTATTATGGGCCTGATCAGGTTTTTCAAAGCCAGCTCCTAATTATATAATTCATACTTTCTCCCATTTTTTTTTTGTTTTACTCTTCACCCACATGTGGACACACACACACACACACTCTCTCTCTCTCTCTCTCTCTCTCCTATAAAACCAGATACTGTTCCTAAACTCCATTCAGCCACCCTGCACCTCCCCCTCAGCTATGTCACAGCCCCACGCTTCCATATTTGAACTTCTTAAAAGCACTCCCGCGCATCAACTAGTTCCGTTGTGGGAAAGAAAAGGAGAGAAAGAATAAGTGGTGAGAGAAGGAAGATTTCAGAGATAATAATAGCAGAGTGATCATTGTAACAGCTGTAGCCTTAGGCTCAGGGTTTCCAGTTTTTGAGGAACCAGGAGAAGTGGAGGTTCATAGAAATATAAGAAAATCAGAATAAGTGAGAGTGATGACCATCTTTTTGAACAAATCCCCGTGGAAATTAGTATGCTTTGTTTTTCTTCTGCTGCTCAATTAAAAAAAAAAAAAAAAGTTCATACCATAACTCCTCAATTCTAGACACACTATTAATTTATTAATAGCCTCTCTGAGGAGGGGGGGGGAGGAAATATGGCCACATTAAATGTACACACTGACTCTAAACTGTATCCATTTCAGAAATGCTAACTTTGGGGTTGGGGACCATGTCATGAGGCAGGTAAGGTATGGAGCAGGGGAGTGGAAGGGAAAGAACAACCCAAATCCAAGAAATCTAGTATCTGGACAACCTCTTCTGGCTCTGGGGAGGGTCAGTCTCCTCCACAGATTGGCAGCTTTGCATAGGCTGGTACGTTGCTTCTGTTCACTTAATGACCACACAGGAGGAAACAGAGGAAGGCACATCTGTAGTAAATAAAAAAAGACTTCAGGTCAGAGAATGTCTCATCTTTCTCAGACTGCAACACCAGAGTAGACACCCTTTCCAAAACACATCTACGGTGGTGGGTGGACTTGGGTCAGCCAAGGCATTCACACCGAGACGCAGAACGAAAATATCTCCTTTATAGGATTCCGCAGTGGGAATCTTATTGTTTGTGAAGTGTACATATTCAAAGACATCACCATCATATGAATTTTTCACTCCAATTTATACCCACAACCTGCTTTTTGTTCTCTCTGGGTTCTATATTCTATACTGAAGAATTGGGACTCCTAAATAAAATATGTTTGCTCATATTTCTCAAGTGAGACCCTTGATTGAGAGGCAAGATAGCATAGTGACCCTGGGACGCGTTCCAATTTAATGTTGCTGAATGTCCTGGTTCTATAAAGTAAAAGTGATAGCTTAAGAAGTTTAGCTCCCCAAAACCACACCACTGTCTGTATTTACCTCTTAAAGCCAATCAAAAAATTAAAACACCTTCCCTCCAGAGAGGGAGTCAGCAGCAAAGGCAACTGACTTTCTGCTTCTACAGAAATGTCTTTTGAGCTTTACTGAGTAGTACTTCCATTAACCATGAAAAGCTCAAGAAAATGGGAATAATGGAAAAAGAAATCAGAGGGAGACCATAAAAGCCCAGTTCATTTCAAGGAGAAAGTGGTAACCATCCCTTCCCCCTACATTTTAAATATCACAACGAATTTAAGTAATGAAATAAACAATTCACCAAAAGCACACTTTATCTACAACTTTAATTTCTTCCTACTGTGTTCATTACCAGGCTGTTTGCTTTCTTCAGGCAGGATGGGGGAAAAACTTTTAAAAGACTCATTTAACACAGAAGTCAATTTCCACTAATGTATTCTTTGTGTGGCATATGTGGTCTTTCAAAGCAGATCTATACATACAAATACACATACATTAGTCTCTTCCTTGACAAGAACGACAGAAATGAACCCACCTTCAAACATCATCACTACGATTAGCCCGTAGGAAAGACACAAACGAGAACCATATTTTTTATAACGCATCAAAGCTGTTAGTATTTCTGATAGAACTGACTTCCCCGCACTTGCATAAACAGCCCTAATTGTGAAAAGAATAATGTATCTTTTGTATAACCCAGAGTTTACTTTCTGAAAAGTTAGGCAGGGAGGATTTTTTCATGCATTCTGCCCCGAGGAAGGAGGAATAAAGTGCTTCCCCCATCAACTGTAGCTATCAGGTTATTTAACACAGTAAGAGTTTACAGGTGCTGCGGGCTCTGATATTTGCTGTTTGTGAGGGGGGAATGTGAGAGGGGCACCCAGACCACCTGAGCTTTCACAGGATCACCAAGGGCTCCACAGATCCTAAACAGCCAAAAGCCACTCTCGTCTGTGCTTGGCGAAAGGGAAGAACGTGAGGGCTTTGCACTCGTGTGTAGGAGGCCAAAGTGGGCAGGAGAGAGAGATGAAAGCTCAGGCAGCTGCACCACCTACAAAATATTCATCACAAAGATTCCAAAGAACATCTTTTTTTTCCCCCTGGCGCTCTTCAGATCACACTGAGGTAAAGACAGGGGGTTTTAATTGGCAAGAATGCGTGTCTAGTTTGTGAGAGATGAGAGAATATAAGGGACAGTATTTAAAATCCCTCAAAATGGCCTCAAATCTTATTTGAATTGTCCAGAAAATTTAGCCAGTACAAGCAGGAAAGGAGACATCTGCACACCCCCACACCCAAACATGTGGGCACCTAAGCACTCAGAACCCGACAGTGAGATGCTAAAAGTAGCCAGAGAATATATGACATAGTTGAAAAATAATGCTTAGGCAAAAGGCACACATGTGAAACACAGATGTGGAAGAAAATATATTAAATAAAGTATATATATTGAGTTTTAGCTTTGATAAATGCAATCTGAAAAGAGAATTTTTCTCTATTCTACAGGATTTTCTAACTAGTAGTTCTTCATTAAGTTCACTTCTACAGGAAAAAAAAAAAATTGTGGTTATTACAAAATTAAGCTAGGCCAGAATCGAATACTCCAGAGTACTTATCCCAGATGCAGAAATCTGTGAAATGATATATATACATTAGGCCCTTCTAGAATGGTGGTCCAAAGAGTGCCCACGAAACATGGTGTGGGCTCGGCTTTGTCATTTTTACACACAACTCAGCTAACTTCTCCTTGCGTGGCTGGCACCTCAACCATTTACAGTCCATCTTCTAAGTCCCAAGAACAGCATAGCTGTTCTCACCAATCTTTTTAATTAATCCATCTCCCTGGGTTAAGACTCCTTCTTCCAGAACATCTCTTCCTAGACAGGGATCAGAGAAACATGAGCTGGGTTTTTGTCTATTGGTCCAAAGAGGAAAACCACTAATACTTGGTACCTGATCCTCTGGCACACCATTGTTCTTTATTAACAAACACGTCACCCTAAATAAGGCACACCTAGCTCCCTTTTACTTAACAGTCAATCCACATTTAAGAGCTAGAACTTGAGGTACAGCCTCCCCATTCAGTTACAGAAAATCTTTAGTCTCCCCCAGCTTGTCGTCTTTATCAGTTCTCACTGAAGGGATTTCTCTCACAGAAATGAAATGGCATATTGTGTGAAATGATTATAAGATCTCTTTTTTAATTCTTTTGTTCATTTCAATAGTGGGTATTTGAGAGGACGCTAAAACGAGTTCTGGTGGCGACAGGTAGAAGGTGGTAATTCAGATGCCATCAAAGCATTCACTTTAAACCACTTGTATAAATGGAGCATTATTTAGTTGCATGGGTCTGAAATCCCCAAACACACATTGATCTGAGACGATGACAGCAGTTCTCTACATTAACAGTGAAAATATTAAGCCCACAGAAGCCATTTTGGTTGTTTTGACAGAGTGGTGGGAGTGCTGTGCCGTTTCATTATGCCTCGCCAAAGTAAAGGAAGAAAAGGTGGATGAGGTCACAGCCCAGGAGTGAGGTCACCAGCTAATCTGCCTTCATAGCAACAAAAGAAGTTTGACTGATGAAAAGGTGTCCCCAGGGTAGAAGTCAACATCCCTTTGTCTAAATGAGTCTTTCAGATCAGGAAAAAAAACGTGTTGGCTAGCCTCTCTTCACATGCCCCCAGTAGCATGTGACTAACAGCACTTTAAAAATCTGTTGTGAGTGATACAATGATTAACTGACCATTCAAATGCTAGAAAGGTCACATTAGCAGCCCCTCTCAGAGCTTCAGAGCCAAAGCAGTAGAGTGTGAAACTCAAATTCTACCAGGAGCTCAGAGAATGATTAAAGTCCGAAGTGATCTGTGGCTGCTTATAAATGAAGTCCGAGCTTTCTAATATTATCAATAACACAGGGTAGACACAAGATAATTGTAGGTGGCAAAAAAGATAGTTAGATTTGCTTTTGGCTTTTTTAATGAGCCAAGAAAAGCGGTTGGGCTAATGAAAATATTAGTTATTCGCTATAAATTTTGGAAATGAAGGCTGTTTTTAAGAGTTTAGGAGGCTGTCTGACCATAAATATTTCAAAGAGCACACTATTAATTCAAGCCAATCAATAACACAGCATAAACCCTCCAGCTATGTTATCAATGAGAAGAAATTTATTCACCAGTTTTATTCCCGCTGAAATCCATATCCAAAGGTTTGGGATTGATTACAGCAAGATAAGTTGTCTTCTTTTTATTAAAATATTATTTGTTACTCAAACATTTCTAAAGCAATAACATGTTATGACTCTTTAATTCGCTGAGTAGAGAACTGGATATTTACTGACATTTCTTGAAAACTTGCTATATAAGCCCACAGGAGAGAATCTGACATCATCACAGTGTGTTCTCCTTAACTTGACAGGAAGTCAACTTCAAGCAGATTGACTTGAATCGAGATCTCATTTGAGAAGCGTTAAGTGTCCGGTAAACCGCATTAGTATTTTTTTACTTGGAAAACACTCAAGTTCCAGTGGCTTTATCATCTTGTACTTTACTTTCTGAAAACCTGGCAATCCCATGTGGACTCCTGGTAGAATGAGCAATGCAAAGAGCTGGCTGGGACTTGGCATGTCCTTGTACTTCTGGGGACTGATGGACCTTACGACCACTGTTCTCTCGGGCACACCAACACCACCAGGCAAATTAGAAGCGCTCCTGCCAGACAAGCCACAGTCACACTTGCGGATAAAGAGGAGCTGGGTTTGGAACCAGTTTTTTGTTCTGGAAGAGTACACTGGAACTGACCCTTTGTATGTCGGCAAGGTAAGAATGGCCACGTAGACACATTATCAGAATATCGAATATTGAAAGGGAAAACGACATGAACTGAATATAAGAGGTCACCTAGCCTGCATTTGAGTCCTGAGAGCAATTTTAACTAGCGGTATGTTACTTGACAGCTAGTTGAAATCTAATTTTGGCTTTGTCAGATACCAGTCAGAAACGGAAAGATTTCTCTCCTTGTTCAAATCTCTGTTCTAAGTGAGAGAAAACAAGGAATTGGATTTTGGAGGGAAAGCCTGGGACCTTGCAACAGCCAAGAGAGTCCCAAAAGAGGCAGTGGCAGCAGCCTGGAAAATAACAGGATGGGGAAGAAAGAAACTGGGAAATGCAAAGGGGGAAGTAGAGGGTTTTTCCTTTTGTTATGTTTTGTTTTTTTTAAAAGCATTTCCACAGGTATTGCCTGGGGCCTAAATTTAATGGGAAAAAATGATATATATACATATATAATTCTTCATTTCAGAAGATCCTAGCATGTGCTTTAGAATAGTTGGAGACAATCAATGAATATATTTATAAACTTTACACTCGAATTCCCTTGATTTATCTATCATCATTTCATTTTTAATCCAGGCTTTCTCCTGTGTTTACTTTATTTGGATGTTAATCAGAGACCATTTTGTGAAAGCAACCAAGTGAGAGAAAATGGGAAACAAGGACCTAATTAGAAAATAAATAATTCATTCAAATAATAACTTAAACACTTGTTTAGCACAGCTAAGAATGTGGGTTTCAGAGTCAAACATATGTGGGTTCAAAACCTGGCTTTGCCAAGCGCGTCTAGAATGACTGGATAGGACATGAAGCCCCGTTAGCCTGTTTCCTCAGACATCAAACCAGATTAACAAGAGAACAACTTCTCAAGAGTTACCTGCAAAAGCTCCTTCCTCAACTCCTACCCACTTCTGAATCAGACCTGACTTTTGCCCACTGCATTAAAGCCATGTTTTTTCAGTGCTGCCAAGAGCCTCCCAACTACCAAATCTAATGGTTCATTTTATGGAACCTCTCAACACAGCCTCAGACACTGCTGACCAGTCCCTCCTTCCTGACTCACTTTCCTCTCTGCCTCATGACCTTCACAATCCTGTTTTTCCCTCCTTCCTTCTCAGCCTCTTTGCTGGTCCTCTCCCTCCACACGACCCCATCTGTTAGTGGTCCGGTTTGTCAACTTTGCCCCAGGCCTCTTCTCTACCCACATTCATTCTCTCTGGATGGATTTGCCATCCTCATAGTTTTAAACGCCACCTCTAAATCCATGAATCCAAAGCCTCCATCTCTGGCTCAGGTCATTTGTCTGGGCTCCAGACTCATAAACCCTATTGCATATGGGTTGACCGCTCCACACTTATGACCCAAAGCCCTCCCAAATATAGCATATCCGTAAGGAATTCTTGGTTTTCCTCCCAAACTGAGTCTGCCCCCATCTTCCCTATGTTACTAGCATGGCCACCACACAGTTTCTAAAACCAGAGACAAGGTGGTCATTCTTCCCTTTCTTGGCCGCTCCCCCAAATTCTCTCCACCAGCAAATTGTTAGTCCTTTGCAAAATACATCCCAAATCCTTCATTTCTCCACCTCTACTTCCACTGTTATCTCTCACCTGGGCAAACACCTGGACCAATTTCTGTACTTCTACCCACACTTTCTTCCAATCCATTCTCCACACATGAGAGTCAGACCATGTCACTCTGCTTACACCCTACAATGTCCTCCCACTGTACTTTGAGTCACCCAGACTCCTCCTCACACAGCTCCCAAGGCTTCCTCGCTGACCTAGCCTGCCTCCTGGCCTCCCACCACATCGCAACCCACCCTTTCTTTCCCTTGCTCTCTCGTGTTTCAGGGACATAGCCTCCTGGCAATTTCCCACAACAATTTCCCACATCAGACCAAGCTTTGCCTGATTATTCCCCCATAATAAAATATTCTTCCTCTGGCTTCTCTCATGGTTGGCTTCTCCCGACTCTTCAGGGCTCACTTTGAATCTAGGTCTTCCTTGACCATTCCCTAAAATAGGCTTCTCTGTTAGACTCTCTCATGACCATTATTTTTTTCAGAGCTCTAATCACAACCTACAATATCTAATTCATTTATTTACATGAGTCTTGTCTGAAGCCTTGGCCTAGACTATAAGCTCAGTGAGGGCATGGACAGAGCTCCCATTTTATCCCCAAGGCCTAAGCCAGCACCTGTCACATAGAAGATGCTCAAAAAAGATATTTAATAAGTGGGTGCCTCATGGCATAGTAAGGATTAAATAAGGTAATACATGCAAAGTGTTTAGCCCAGTACTTGGTCCAGAGTAAGATTTTAATAATCATTACTCTGTAATAGTGGTAGTGATGGTGGTAGTGATAGTAGTGGTAATAGTGGTAGATAGGGATTGTGTTTGGGAAATCAGCAGCTCAGTACTATTTAGTTATTATCATAACATAATGCGGCTGCAAATCTCTTAGCCTCAAAATCTGTGACTTCTCTTAGACTTCCTCCTTTCCTTTTCTCCTTCCCTCACGCACAACCAGTCACCACAACCTGTCAATATCCCCTTGCCAGTTTCACTCAGATTCACCTTATCCTCTCCAGGCTCTGTCATTACTGTGGTCCCTCTGTTCTTCATGATTAGATTAACTGAGCAGCCACTGCTCATCTCCCTGTAGAGAATCTTCCCAGTCCTCCCCCAGGACTCAACACTTTCATCTCCTTGAAGCACCCTTTCCATCATGTCACTCCTCTGATTAAGAAAGCATTGTAGCTCCAATGCTTATCAGAGCTCTTAGCATATAGTTCAAGGGCTTGCAGAAAATGAGTCCTCCTCTCTTATCCAGCCCTCCGCCTACAGATTTCTCAAATCTAATCCTGATCCCAACCTTACTGGTCCTGACACACATACCATGTTTGTCCCTACCACAGACATGTACCCATGCTACTGCCCTGTCCAGGACACACCATCACTGCCTCTCTGTTCAATCACATTCCAATTTCCCAGGGCCTCAGCTCAAAAGCCACTTCCATCATGAAACACATCTTCTATCCGTTCAAAGTTCAAAAGACTTGTAGCTACTCATCATTTGTAAAATATTTCTTCCAACTAGACATACATGGCTACTACTAAAATAAGTTTCACAAAATACATTTGAATTCAGTAACTGCTTTGCAGGCTTGTACAATCTAGAGCCCTCTTCCCCTCTCCTAAGGATAGAAGTTGAGATGCCATCCTTAGCCTTCCCTACACCTCCCCAACACTGAGTACCAGCATAGGGTTGGATATACAACACTGCAGAAAGGCGAAGGTATCTAACATTTTACTGGGCTACTACTATAGGACTATGTGTCAGTCACAGTCATACAGAACAGATTGTAGAATCATCACAACAGTCATGTGAGGTAAGTGTGATTCACCACTTGTAGATAATTAGCCTACGGGATACAGCTCACAGAAGTTAAGCTTATTGGGATCCCTGGGTGGTGCAGTGGTTTGGCGCCTGCCTTTGGCCCAGGGTGTGATCCTGGAGACCCGGGATCGAATCTCACGTCAGGCTCCCGGCATGGAGCCTGCTTCTCCCTCTGCCTGTGTCTCTGCCTCTCTCTCTCTCTCTCTCTCTCTGTGACTATCATAAATAAATAAAAATTTATAAAATAAAAAAAAAAAAAAAAAAAGCTTATTGCCCAAAGTTACAAAGAAAGTAAGAGGAAATCTGACTCTGTAGCCATGGGCTTTCCTTTTCATTGCCCTGAGACTTAGTCCCAAGTACACGGAAGAGTCAATGGTATTAGGGCAACAGGAATCCAAACAAGCCTGACTGCTTCCCAATGCTGGGAATACACTCGTGATTAGTGCCCACCCTTTCCTAATCACCCAACCCAGGACAGAGAACACCTCTTGCATCTCTACAGTCATCTTGTTCAGCCAACACTGTGCAGCCAGTGAAGTTGGGTGTTACTCCACATCATATATTCACTGACCCAGGCACTTTCCCTCCTTACTTTGTTTTGAAAGAGAATTCATCCACCTTTCATTCCCTCTCCCAGGGGCATTTAGCTTTTCACCTTGAGCTCTGGAGAATGTCTGTTTAGAGAGCCTGCCTATGTATTTGCTTATTTCAGAAGGAGTATGGCAACAATTATCAGATGTAATTGGTATGGCCTTATAAAATCCACACTGGGCTTTCCAGGGACAAAGCCATGTCGAGTTAAAGCTAGATTATATTGACATATGCAAAGAGTGGGATGCAGAGAGCTTGTGCTTTGGGCACGAAGCTGTGGTTCCAAGGCATGCTGAGGTTAACAGCTACATGGAAGCTTCCTAACCACAAAGTCTAAGCACTACCGCACTCTGGAATCATATAGCACATTATGAAAGATGGCAAAAAAAAAAAAAAAAAAAAGAGTGAAAATCACTCTTGTTTTTAAAATCCTAAATCATTAAGATTTTTCATAATTTACCTGGACTTCCCATCATTCACTACTCCTCTGGCTGAAGATCTTATTAACTAAAGCATTAGTAGGGTAAGTAGGATATCCACCTGTCTTATTAGATTTTGGGGGAAACAACATTTTCCCAAGATGGACATAACCATGTGCTGCCAACTCCATTCCAGAAGCTCCTTACCTTCTTCTGAAGAGCTGATAGTCAGCGTTAGTTGAATTAAACATAGATATAAAACACATTTTTATTACACTGCCAATTTGCTTGGTGACTTAGGGAAACCTACCATTGTGTCCTGTTTGCAATTGTTGTAACTAAATGTGTGTTCTGGGCTGGCAAACCCTAATATTAGATGCACACTACCATCAACGAGTAACTTACTGGTTACTAAGCTCGTGTCTCTCAGCCCTATGTTCACCTTCCCGCACTCCCCGTAGTGATGTCAGTCACTGGGACTCTGCAGTCCATGGTGTCTTCTTTTCCAAACAGCTCCCCACCGGGTTCTGATAGCAGAATGTACTAGAGGGAGAATCAGAGGCAGGAAGAGGGAGAAGGGACTTTGTCCCTTTTCCCAAGCCCGCAGGGGTTCCAGTTTCTGGATCCTCCCTATGCTCCGAGCACCAGCCTCATCACACCCCCTCATAAAGATGAACACAACTAGATGACAGCCCCTTCTCAGCAGCCTAGATCTGAAGTCTGAGAGATGTAGGTGCTGGGGGAACCTCTCCCAACTCCTTAAGCTCCAGCCCCAGGTGACACGACTCCCTCCTCAACGGCCTCAGGCCAGCCTCCTCCAAACACCCAGATTCCAGGAGCCCCAACTGTTGCCTTCTGCCCCAGCCAGAGAGATACTAGCTATTTCCTGGAGTTTCTAACACTCCAAAATTTCAGTGTTCCTTTTTTTGCCTTTTTAATTCTCCATTATTAAATTCGCTCTGCTGAAATAACTGGTTTAGGTTTTGTTCCCTGACTGGATCCTGAAATGATACAATTCTATTCCTCAGAAAACAGTTCTGCATAAAGCAGATTCCGGTCATGTCCATAGCTGGTTCCCATTTGTTTCTGGTCGTAAGAAGCCCATCATGCTTCTCTGGGGATGTCCTCTCGCCCCCTCCTCCTTCCCTTCTCTCCTTCTTACACCCACACTCAAAATACACACACAAAAGCTATCTGCAAGATGCTTGCTAGCTTTTTTAAAACAAAGGGAACATTTGACAAAAAGCTTTAACCCTATTCCTATACCCTACGTCACTCATTCCATACAATTTTATTGAGCATTTGCTACATGTGAAAACCCACACGAACATGAAAGCCACAAGGTTCCTGCCTTCAAGGAACTTACTATCCAGAAAGTTCCTCAAATTCTTCTCCCAATACAGACAAAAACAAAGACAAGAGATCTGATCAGCCCAGGCTCTACTGACTTCGGCAGCCAGATGGCTCCTGAGGAACCATAACCTCTATAGCAGCAGCGATTTTATTAGCCTTCTAACTTACGCACTCTCCAAGTCTGGCCTATGATGACAGCAAGTACATTTCGTTTTTTTAAGGACCACAGGCCAAAATCTTTTAGATAATAAATAGAATACCTCAAAACAGTCCTGAGGGGATCCCTGGGTGGCTCAGCGGTTTGGCATCTGCCTTTGGCCCAGGGCGCGATCCTGGAGTCCCGGGATCGAGTCCTGCGTTGGGCTCCCGGCATGGAGCCTGCTTCTCCCTCCTCCTGTGTCTCTGCCTCTCTCTCTCTCTATCATAAACAAATAAATAAATCTTAAAAAAAAAAAGTCCTGAGTACTTTCTTCATGTCAGCTTCTATTCTTTTTCTTCCCCCTAAATAATTTACCATGCCCTAAATGAACCTATTTCATTCTAAGTAAAAGTTCTATGCCATGTGCCTTAGGATTACATGTCTTACACGGATAAATACACAGCAATTTTTTTTAACTAAAAAAAAAATCCTGGGGCCCCAGGGCAGCTTGGGCAGTTGAGCATCTGACACGTTTTCGGCTCAGGTCGTGATCTCATGGGTCATGAGATCGAGTCCTGCCAGCTCCAAGTTCAGTGAGGTGTCAGCTTGAGATCCTCTCCCTCTGTCTTCCCTCCCCTGCTCCTTCCCTTGCACACACTCTCTCTCAAATAAATACATAAATCTTTCTTCAAAAAATCCTGAGCTGCTTCTCCTCCTCCTCCCAATTCCATTCCTTTGTCTGGAAACACAGCTCCAAATGGAATGGATTTTCCTTTCTTTGTGACCAGGTCTCAATAAAATGGCTTTCTATTCTACACAATAAAAGCTGGGCACCTCTGGGTTTTTTTAACTGCATAAATAGAAGATTTAGATTACAAAAAAAATAATAATACTATATACAGAATGAGGAAATGTGAGAATTTCATATTCTAAATAGAATTCTTTAGGTAGAAAAAAAATCCACAGCTATTTTTTCGGTCAGTTTTAATTCTCTTATTTCTCCTCTCTAGATAAGACACAGCTGAATTCCTCTAGGCAGCAAAATCGCTACCTGCGTGATTTGGCCATGAGTCAATGTGAGATCAACTCAAAGCCAGCCACAACCTCCAAAACCCATCCTTGTCTGAGGATGTTGTGAATACATTTTCAGGTGTCCTCTCGGAGTCTGTGCCATTTAATCCTCAGAGTAACACTGTCCTAGCAATGCTTCAGGCAGTCTTGTGCAGCTTTCACCGTTACACCAGGCATAATAAAAAACCCAACAGGTTGTTTGTACCATCTCTGCTACACTCCTGAAGGCTTGAAGGGAGCAAAGAAGAGATGGGCATGTTAATACCCCTTTCTTTATGCATATCATCATTATTATCATCATCATAATCGGCCCCATTTATACTGTTCCTATTATGGGAGAGACGCTGTGCTAGGTGCTTTACATACATTAATTTCTAATGATCCCAACAACCCTTCAAAGTAAGTATTAATGGTGTTCTCCACATTTATAAGATCAGAAATTTGAGAGTAATAAACATTCAATACTTTGTCAAAGGCCCTCAATTTATAACTGACATTGCGTTTTAGGCCAGATACATCTGTCCCAGTAGCCTAAGCCTAACACTGGTTACCTGTTCTATAAACAAAACTCTGAACTATGCGAAGCGCTAAAACCCACTTTAGAGAGAAACTGTTACTTATTTGATGAAAAAAAATTTCAGGATTCTTGCCATAGAACATTATCTGTAATTAGAGATGCAGAAATGCATTTCTAGGCCTTAAATGGAAATAGTGCCCTGGACTCCTTTTGAGAGTACAACATTCATTACAAAGTAATTTGGAAGAAAATATAGTTGGATGGGCAGATAAAAGCATGTCCCTAACTCAACTATCCACATATATATTTGAGTGATTTCAATTACAAGCCTAGGAACTGGTCCCACCAAAGAGAGATACACTGATGCAAATACCAACAACCAGCCGTTAAATGCATTCTGACACCCGAAACATAGGCACTCATACACAGCCCTACTGAAGGAAATTACTGAATAGGGACCACAGAATCAGAGTTGCAGGAGTCCTTGGAGGTCATTTAACACCCAGTACAGTGGCCATAACCTATTTATTAAGTAGTTCATTAGTTTTTCTCAAATACTTATTTTAAAATGTTAAAGTTTGTCCATATTTTTAAAATGGAAATGCTAGGCTCCTCATTAGACCTGCTCCTATTTCTCATTTCCAGAACTCCCGTTTTTTATAATTTACAGGGAAAGGAACCTAAAAATATAGTAGTAAGTGCAGGATACTGAATGTGATGTGGAATAACTTTACTTATTCATCAATCTATATTTGGTCTTTGATGCAATCCTGTTCAATGTTTGTTAGTTCTTTGTAGAACAACATTTTAAACATTTGAGTGAAAAACAATTCTTCCTGTTTGAAAGAAGGTCATGAGTTTGGACCAAACTGAAAATCAATCTATTTCCAACACCTGTTCATATCCATAATGAGATTTCAGGGTTTGTTTTTTTTCCCCCAGCTTCATTCAGACATGGACAGGGGAGATGGATCCATCAAATACATCCTCTCAGGAGAAGGTGCAGGTGTCGTGTTTACCATCGACGACACCACTGGAGACATCCATGCCATTCAGAGGCTTGATCGGGAGGAAAGGGCACAGTACACTTTAAGGGCTCAAGCCCTAGACAGGCGGACAGGCAGACCGATGGAGCCGGAGTCAGAGTTCATCATCAAAATCCAAGACATCAATGACAATGAGCCCAAGTTCCTGGATGGACCTTATGTTGCCACTGTGCCAGAAATGTCACCAGTGGGTAAGGAGGAGAGTCACTGATTCTCACACACAGCAGTTCTACAGAAGACACTCCCCTCTTATATATAAAGAAAGAATGTGCAGAACCGCTCACAAATTTTAAAACTGCACCAAAAATGACAACCAAGTCCTTAGGCAGGAAACTTCTTAGACACTGAAATCAGATATACTAAAAAATAATAGTCATAATAAGCCTAGCATTGTTATTCAGCTCTGATTCTTAGAAGACAGAGGATAACAGATAGATAAATGTCTGACACATAAGGGAGAAGCATTCTGGTATTATCAAAAAGAGCAATGAAGAACCCAAAGGCTGTGTTGTTCTTACTGGTTACTAAGAATTTAAAACACAAATAACTCCTATCTCACTACAGAGGCACAAGTTAGGAGCTATGGAAGCCTGACCTCAAAAAGGGTTCTCCCAAGGAAGCAAAAACAACAATTGGAAATGTTTTAAGATTGCCTATTCAGGATTGCTTCCAGCCTTTAGCAGTTCAACTTGAACAAGTTTCCACCATCTCTCTTCCTCAGGGACCTCAGTTATCCAGGTGACAGCCACAGATGCTGATGATCCAACCTACGGCAACAGCGCCCGGGTAGTGTACAGCATTCTCCAGGGCCAGCCGTATTTCTCTGTGGACTCCAAAACAGGTATTTTATGTATGCCGTCAGAGATGGTTGCTTTATTCCCTACTAATTCATAACTGCTACTTATGACAAACCCAACTATCCTTTTCAAGGACTCTCTAGGGACTGTATTAGTTCAAGAAGATTGTTACAAGCTTTAGGATTAAGACGGCAAACTAGCACTGCCCTGGTGGGTAAGAGCAGCACTATGTAGAGACAGTGTATGGAGTCTGGAGAGGCCAAAAGGCCTGCCTATACAAAGGTGCATCCTCACGATCCTTCAATCACTTCTACAGTTGAATTTATTCCCAGGGACTGTCTTTTATCACTCCAAGAAGACCTGAGAGGATTGACATGTTAACCTAGACTCCCTAGAGGACTAGGATCATTGATTTTGAAACTATGAAGAACCTTAGGGGAATCATTCAGTCCATTACCGGTCACTTAACAGATGAGGAAATTGGGAATTGCAACCTAACAAAGTGCTTCTATTTGTAGATATGTTCCTGACTTCTGGTCTGATGTTCTTCCCACTGAACCACCCTATACTAAGTAGAGAACACAGTCAGAATAAAGGGATGCCGGGACACAAATATTTTGCTGAAGAGGGAAAGAGTGTAGGGCATGCGATGTGGCCCCCCAAAAGGCAGGTTCTGAGTGGGAAGCTCTCACAGAGAGGACAGTATAAAGAACTGGACGGGCAAGGAGGAATGTGGCAAACAGGACAAACTGACAGAAGTTTGGTTTTCTCTTTTTGTTTTGTTTCTTTCCAGTTTTACCTGAGAGCTTTGACTTCAGAATTTATGTTTTATCATTACTATCCTGCACTTGTGCCAATCTTCTTTCCTTTTAAAATACTTTCATATACATTACCATATTGGAGCCTCCCATTATTCTTATGTACCTGTGAAATACATGGGAGTTACTGTTATTCCCATTTTACATACAGGAAAATTGAAGACCTAAAATGGGGTTAACACTCAAAGTCACCTCTCCATCTAAAAGAGAAAAGATACATTTCTATTAGCAACCTGATAGAATTTTTTTTTCCCAAAAGTCCTAAGGGAACCAGCCATTCAGAAGACCTAAAATGGGGTTAAAACTCAAAGTCACCTCTCCATCTAAAAGAGAAAAAATACATTTCTATTAGCAACCTGATAGAATTTTTTTCTCCCAAAAGTCCTAAGGGAACCAGCCATTCAGAAAATTATGTCATAAAAGCGGGAAAGTAAGGGAGTGTAAATTAGCAAGAGGAAAGAAAAAAGGCTGCAGTGAGGGACTTCTAGAAAACAGTAACTTTAACAATTCTACACAAGGGGGGTGGGGGGTGGGGAGATGCCCACAGGAAAAAAACACAGACAGGAAGAGGGTAATGTGTCCTTTATATCCTAAGAGGAACCTTACATTATTTTGATAGCTCCCAGGGGGCATCTTTAGTGTTAAGGTCAAAAATACATGAAAAGGTAGTTATTTCTGTGCCTCTAGGGCATTTTAAAAAGGAAAATGCTGCATATTTCACTTTAGAATGTTGTTACTATAATGCACTATATACACCATAAGAGTAAACTGGAGACAGGTTTGTGGTTCTCAATCTCTTCTCTTTGCATGCAAAAGGTCTATTTAGCCAAGGGTCATGCTATAAACTTGTAATAAACAAGCCTTTAATCTTTGCCTGGAGTGCAGAGAAGTCAACTTTCCACGTAGCTGGGCTAAACGGGAGATAAAACATTACAGAAGATCCTTGGCAGGATCAAAACAACACATTTCACTAGATTTTGATTTAGACCCCTCTTCTTGAATGCAACCATATCATCACACTGATTCTGCTACTTACTGTCTGGGGGAGTTCCTCCCTTATGCATGTCAAAAATGAACAACTCAACAGAGCAGCTTTCATGTCCCAGCTCATGGAAATCAGTGAAGCACAGAAGTAAGCAGCATATAACAAAACGGAATGAATATATAACAAAAGGAGAATCAAATCAGAATTCTAATCCTGCTTACAGGTACTGGGGAGGCAGGAAAAAAGCAAGACTAGAAGTGAGCTGCCTAAAGAAAAGTCATGCACACCACAAGGGCTCTAGGGTCTGAAGAGCGAGCGAGCTGAAAGAGAATTATCTAATATCACAGATTTGCAGACCTATGGGCTTTGTTTTCAGGATCTGGAGGCCCAGTTTTCTTTGGTACAACAGAGACCCTTGAATTCGGCCCGGACTCCAAGTCCCTAACTCTGTTTGAGAACCACTGCCGCCACCTCCTGTTCTCTGGCAGTAATGTTGCCAAAGAAAATGGGCCCCCAGCTCCTCCTGCTGGAATAGTGTTTACTCACAATTTGTTTAAGCGCAGCGCTGTTTTGAAGCTAGAATTCTGACCTCGAGTTTGGTAAAATACAGATGATTTGCATCTCGACTCTAGCTATTTACAAATGCACAAGGGAGAAACCTAGAAGCCAATCCTAAACACTGGATTTGTGGTTTTGTTTTTAAAAAGTCTTTTCTATCCTGCAGGTGTCATTAGGACAGCACTCATGAACATGGACAGAGAAGCCAAAGAATACTATGAAGTGATTATCCAAGCTAAGGACATGGGAGGGCAGCTTGGAGGATTAGCTGGGACCACCACAGTCAACATCACCCTCTCGGATGTCAATGACAACCCACCCCGCTTTCCCCAGAGTGAGTACACAACCAGCGAACAGATCTAAGGCCAGACAGATGTACCTATTACCAAAGTGGAAGAAAAAGACCAGCCTGAGTTACTTACTCTCTAAGTTCAACTATCCATGGGTCTCCTTCCTATATTTATCACGTAATTCTCACATAACCACTTCTCTTCTGGGTCCCAACATCCCAAAGCACTGGCCAGTGTTTCTCACTTGTTTTCATTATCGCCTCTCTCTGGAGCTCTTTCAGACTTCTTTTTTTCTTGATTGACATACCCGGCACACCACCGCATAAAACTAAATTCTAAGGAGTAAGATTTTATTAGGTAGGGCTTAACTTTAGAGAGCCACAAACTACCGTAGCATCTAAGCTTTTTGTTCCTATCTCCCCTGCCCCAAACCCATGTTTGTCCCCTAGGAGACAATACTGGCCTGCTGAGAACACACATAGAGACCAAGCTGTAGGTGAATACAGAGTGGCCCACATCTGACTACCTTATCCAGTGAATTCACAAGAGTACCAACCATCTGCTTTCTAATGGCCCTGGGCATGAGGGATACAAAATGCTTGAAACCTAGTCCCTGTGCAGCTTAAAATCCAGCTGGGGAGTACATATCTAACTCCTCAAAAGTTAGCCAAGAAGTAGCATTTGCTGTACCACTTTAGTAGTGCAGACCACTTTAGTAGTGCAGAATGAAATATCCACCATAAGCTATGATGAATGAAGACAGTGTCAAAGGAGGACACTAACTAATGGGGACTAAAGAATATAAAAGATTTAAATAGGAAAAAAGGAAAACATTCCAGAAGGGGGAAGGCATTTATTCATTAAAAAAATGTTTGCTTCAGGCACCATCTTGGTATGGCATAGAGAGCAGTGTACAAAACAAAATCTCTCCTCTCCTAGAGCCCATTCAAATAGAACCTGAATGTAAGGGAAAAAATATGTTACCTACAATATAAAAGACTGGAAATAAAGTAGTAAATGCGACTTTGTGTTCAAAGACCCCCTAAAAATGGTGACCTGCTCTCTTCAGTGTTTTAAATGTGTTTTCTTTTTTGTTTGTGTAAAGATTTTATTTATTTATTCCTGAAAGACACAGAGAGAGAGGCAGAGACACAGGCAGAGGGAGAAGCAGGCTCCTTGCAGGGAGCCCGATGTAGGACTTGACCCCAGGACCCCAGGATCATGCCCTGAGTTGGCAGCCACTCAACCACTGAGCCATTCAGGTGTCCCAAATGTGTTTTATTTCTAAAGGAAGTCCCTGAAAAGTTTTTGAGCAAGACAGAAACATAAAGGAAGGCTAACCTGATAGCCATGTACAAGATGGGTTGGCAGGAGTGGAAACTAGATGCTGGGGAATCCATCAGGGAGGCTTTCAGAATGGTCAAGATTTGAACTGATAAGGACTTAAGTAGCAGCAGAAGGAGTGCAGTGGGATAAATCAGAAAACATGGATTTCTGCCTCCTGATTTCTTGGCTGAAGAAACCAAAGCAGAGGGTGGAGTCAAAGATGACTATGATGTTTTAAGTCTGGGTGACAGGGAGAAGAATTGTAGTACTGATAGAAATAGAGGATACATAATGGAACTCATGGCAGGGAAGGAGAAAGACAAATTCAGATTTGAAGACAAAGTGACAGCAGAACAATGATAGAATATCCTTAAGGAAGGTGGAGATATATAGCTATACTGTGGAATGGAGCCCAGGAATGGAGATGTGAGTTTGAGAATCAGATGTCTCAAGGGAGCAGTTGGGAGCAATGAAAATAGCAAACACAATTCCAGGTGAAAGACTTGACCAGGAATATCAGGTCAAAAAAAAAAGAAGAAAAGAAACTAAAAACAGAGTCAAGCCAGACCATCAGGTTAACAGCTATATTTTGAGTATACCTGACCAAGTGAGTCATCTCTTTTATCTATGTAAAGACAGGAAGGAAGTTCAAATATTCCCTTACAACTGGTATAAACAAAGACCCCATGATATTTCATGAAACAAAAAGGCAGATACTAGATAAGTATTTCACAAGTGGTACAACCAAGTACACTACTAAGTTAATAGGTTCTACGGTACAGAATGGCAATGTATCATGGCACAGTTTGTGAAATGCCATGTGGACTGGTTTCTTACTTTCTGTGGGTTCTATCTTTATTGCTTCATGAATGGCTCACATTGCACACACTGTAGACTATAGATTCTTGAAGATCCTTGAACTACCTCATTTGGCTTTTTAAATTTGACACTGACAGTATCTTTGATGAAGACAGGGCAAAAGAAGCAAGTTATTATATAGCTCATAAGTATATGGATTTAGACAAACTGCCTTAAAGTCCTATCACCCCCAACATGACAACTTTACAACAGCATAACACGACACAATGATACCCAGGGTTTTTGTCTTGCCCCCACAAACCAACATCTTAACATTCAATCCAAAGCAAACATTTTGAGTTGCCACTTTTTCAAAATAATGGACAATCTGACATAGCACAAAAGCATGGACTATGCTGCGCAGAAGACAAAATCTAAATGATAAAAATAATCTGCCCGAAAGCATTCTTTGCATATTATCTCTGTTTCCTCTAAAGTTGTTAACTATTTTGGACTTTTAAAAAATCGTCTTTAGGGATGCCTGAGTGGCTCAGCAGTTGAGTGTCCGCCTTTGGCTCAGGGCGTGATCCTGGAGTCCCGGATCGGGCTTCCTGCAGGGAGCCTGCTTCTCCCTCTGCCTGTGTCTCTGACTCTCTCTGTGTCTCTCATGAATAAATACATAAAATCTTTAAAAAATAAAAATAAAAAATTGTCTTCACCTCACCATTAAATGTTTTCCCATCTGTTTGCTAAAACAAAGTTTCAATGACCTATTTCATAAACTTATCTTGGATAAACTCTCTGCCTTATTATCTTCTGACTGCTCATTTCAAAAATTCAATTTTCCTTCCTTTCTATAAATATTACCATAACTGATTATGGGATGTTGGCAAAATGACACTCCTATTATTTTTTTTATTGAACAAGTTCAGTTACCTTTAAACCAAATATAATGGAATATCAAGATCTCAGGCTATTTCTTTCTAATATAATGCATCATGTGTAGAAATTTTATGTAAATGCTTATTTAAACACAGAACAAATAGCTTTCCTGGTTTTTCCCAAAAGTTCTGCAATAGCAAAGTCTAATCCATTAACTTCGGTAGAGAATGGAAGGATATCATGAAATCCAAGTGCCTGCCAGCTTTAATACAGACATTAGCAATTTCCTGACTCATACTGGCAAAGAACAGGCATTATTTCTTCTCCTGTGCAAGGGAGGTGCTGTGAGCTGGTTGGGTGCTGTCAACCTCCCCAAATCTTTGTGAAACTCAAGCCCTCACACCCCAGGCTCCCCTATAGCTTGAAATACGTATTAGAATAAAAGAGACCATGAACATATTGAAAATGTGATTGTATGATTTTCTTCGTTATTTAGTCAGTCACATTTTGATTGACAAAATGAAGAAGAATGTCAAAAAGCTGAGCCCCAGAGAAGGTTAGCGAAGACATAACTCTGTGGAGACAAAAAGGAACTAAATTTAATTGTGAATCTGAAAAGGAGAACATTACCAACTCTGAGATTCTTACATTTGTGAGAACATTTGGGTATTCTGTTCTGAAAAAAGATAACAAGAAACAACAGAGGTTTCCAGTAAGCAGAGCCAAGGGTAAGGACACACCACTGATGGACAACACATGGAGCTGGTGGGAGCTTGCTCTCTGCAGCTGTCCCTCCTTCATAGATCACTGATCACTGTTAAATTTGGGCAGGTGGCCACTGGGGTAGAAACTCCACACACTGGCCTGGCCACGAAGGAAAATGTCGGTATCTCAAGTTTGAACAGAATAAATGTGTACTTTGCAATCACAATGCTTTTTTCTTCCTCAGAAAGAATTAACATTTGAGGCAACAGTCCATTAGGAGGGACTGAAAGATTGGAAAGCGAGGTAACTCCTTCCACACTGAGGGTAGATTCATGGAAATAAGAAATATTTTTGTTTTTATCTTGTTCTAGTCTTAGGATTAGGTCAAACTATCTTGGCCCATCCTTATCAAATTACCAGTATAGGATAAGACTTCATACTGTTTGCTCAGCCTTTTGGGGTCTCAGTTTCTCTGTAAAACTCAAGTTTTAATTCTTGAACGAGAAAGATGTCTTGACTGGCATGCCTGATATGATTTGATATTGTGGTATTTTTTATAGTAACAGATTACAAGAATGCCTGTTCTGACCTTTCTTCATAGAACATTATCAGATGAGTGTGCTGGAATCAGCGCCAGTTAGCTCCACCGTGGGTAGAGTGTTTGCCAAGGACTTGGATGAAGGAATCAACGCAGAGATGAAATATACCATTGTGGATGGAGATGGTGCAGATGCCTTTGACATTAACACAGATCCCAATTTCCAAGTTGGCATCATAACTGTGAAGAAGGTAATCCAACTCCTCTTTCCAAATCATGTTAATGGAGGCTGTGAATATATATGAGATGTTAGGAAGGGCTGTTGTGCTATTAATACATACAGCTTCAAATCCTCTGATAAACATTCTTTCCATTTCTTAAAAGAAAAAAACAACTCTTATTCCTTTTGCTTACATGTAACTTTGGCTGTGTCATCATTTTACAGAGAGGGTACCAGATCACGATAAAAATATAAATATGTCCTTTCTCCTAGCTCACTATTTAACCACTTAAAAAACTATAGTAGCTTAATTCACTAATGATGTTAATGACTTGATCAATATTTGCAGTTGAATAACACTCATTTTTTACCATAATATGCCATAAATAACAATAAAACAAGCTATAATATTATTTATGAATCAATAAATAACATGCAGAGATTTTTTTAATTGCCACTGGAAGATCCATAGATGCTAATTAGACTTGGAAAAGCTTTATCAAACATAACTGCTGAGTGGTAGTATCACTTGAAACTCCTTCGCTTCATAAATCACCAAGTTTTCTGAATATAAGCTAACAATATTTTCTGTGGCACAAAGCACATATGGATATATTAGGGTGGAAGATAAAACCTTGAAACACTGAAGTTTTAACATCCTAGTAAATACATGTGAAGAAATTAAAAAATTCCTTGATTTAATCTTCTTTCTCCTCTATTTTAAATACATCTAAAAACCCAAGATATTTTAAATTATTCATTCAACAAATATTTGTTGAGCATCTACCTATGTGCCAGGTATTATATTCTAGGCATTTAATGTTAAAGAGTAACTAAAATAACCAAAAACATCTGCTTTCATGGAGCTTACATTCTAGTAAGGAAGGGGAGGAAGACAATCAAAATAGCAAGTAAACTGGAAGCCTGGGTGGCTCAGTGGTTGAATGTCTGCCTTCACCTCAGGGCATGATCCCAGAGTCCCGGGATCAAGTCCCACATTGGGCTCCTTGCATGCAGCCTGCTTCTCCTGTCTCTGCCTCTTTCTATATCTCTAAGTAAATAAAATCTTAAAAAAAAAAAAAAACAGCAAGTAAATCAACAAAGTAATATACTAGAAAGCGTTACATGCTAGGATGAGGAGGAATAAAACAGAACAAAAGTGATATTAGAAAAGTCAACATGACTTTGAATTTAAACTGGGTGCTTGGGGTTGGCTTTACAGAGAAGTGACATTCATACAAAAATGTAAAGTGGATAGAGTCACAGCACAGAGCTGGGCAGGCTGACAATGCACAACCCTGGGAGGTACCCTACAAGTGACTTTCAGGGAGAACTGTACATGCAGCCCAGAAGATAGGGGAATGTGCATGGAGATATTGAGGGAAAGTGTTCCAGGCAAAGGGACAACCAGTGCCAAGGCCCAAAGACAGGGCTCTGCCAAATGTGTTTCAAAAGCAACATGGAGGCTGAGAAGGTTGAGTGGAGGGGAAGACCAGCAGGAGATGAAAGAGGAAAAGTAACAAGTTCAGGCTGCTGTAAGTACTTCTTCCTCTGAGTGAAGTGGAGAACTGGAAGGCTTTAAAACATAAATAATAGGGAGCACGTGGGTGGTTCCATCTGTTAAGCGTCCAACTCTTGACTTTGGCTCAGGTCATGATCTCAGGGTCATGAGATGGAGTCCACATTGGGCTCCATGGTCAGCAGGGAGTCTGCTTCCCTACCTTTCCCTATACCCCTCCCAATCCCTGCTCATGCTCTCACTCTCTCTCCATAAAATAAATAAATGTTTTTTAAAAAATTAAAAAAATAAAACATACATGACAGAACTGGACTTTCATTATAAAATAATTACTGTGTTGGCTGTGTTGAGAAAGGAATTCCCGTTAAGAGGGGAGCAAGGATGGGAACATGCAGACCAGCCGGGAGACTACTGCAATAATCTAGGTAGATGATGGAGGCTTGGTCTAGGGTAGTAGGAATGGAGATAGTGAGAAGTGATCAGAATCTAGATACATTTTG
The DNA here is from genome assembly GCF_053574225.1 of Canis aureus. Classification (NCBI taxonomy): domain Eukaryota; kingdom Metazoa; phylum Chordata; class Mammalia; order Carnivora; family Canidae; genus Canis; species Canis aureus. The sequence continues at coordinate 15,616,056 of NC_135611.1, read as the reverse complement.
AAAGTAGAATCAATAGGATTTCCTAACAGATTGGATAAGGATGTGAAAGAAAGAGAGAAGTCAACTGAGCAACAAGAACAGAGCTGCCTGTACCTGAGATGGGAGAGTCTGCAGGTAGAGAAGGTGGCAGGTGGTGGCAAATCCTGGATTAAGTTCTGGACATGTTACCCAAGTGGAGATGTGTCACGCTGCTGGCTATAGGAGTATGGAGTTTGGAGAAGAGTTCTGGAAGAAAGCTGGAAATACAAAATTTGGGAGTCGCAAGCATATAAATGATATGCAGCCTTTAAGATGCAGTTGTATCTTATTTTTTTTAAAGATTTGTTTATTTATTTATGCAGAGAGAGAGAGAGAGAGAGAGAGGCAGAGAGAGAAGCAGGCTCCATGCAGGAAGCCCGACGTGGGACTCGATCCCAGGTCTCCAGGATCACACCCCAGGCTGCAGGCAGCGCTAAACCACTGCGCCACCAGGGCTGCCCTGCAGTTGTATCTTAAAACAAATACAAGAAAATACATGAAAATTCCAAGGGCCTGGGCATAGATAGAGAAGATAGTGAAATGAGCCCTGCAGCACCCCAACATGAAGAGGTCAGAGAGAAGAGCAAGGATAAGAAAGGAGACTAAGAAGGGGAGAGCAGGGAAACAGGAGGAAAATCCAGGGAGTATGGTGTTCTGGAAGGCATGAAAAACCATCTCCAGGAGAAGGGAAGACAAATGCTACTGAAGCTCATGTAAGAACCCTGAAAACTGACCACAGACTTTAGGAACATGAAGATCACCAACGATCTTGACGAAAGCAACGGTCATAACTTAGAATGGGGCACAAGTTAATGTGCAATGATCTTGATGAAAGCAACGGTCATAACTTAGAATGGGGCACAAGTTAATGTGCTTAATAACTACTATATGCTGTTCCACAGAGCTTAATTAACACTGCTTTTGAAGGGAAGAGTTCACATACATTTGTCCTATATTCACTTAAGCAATATACAAATGCAGCAAAAGAACAGATATATTCAGCATTTCACCAACAAGAAATCTTCATAACCAGCACACAATGACCTCAAAGCAGTGTAAAATGCTGATATTAACTTCACAATCATCAAGTACATCTGAATATAATTTAAATATTACAGTTTCTTATTTTATTCTCATTCCTTGAGAGTTAATAACATGTTAGAAATATAAAAGATAAAAAAAAGAAATATAAAAGATGATTAGAAATAATAATACCAATTTGGTATATAGGATTGAGAACATTCCCCTATGCATGATATGCCCCAAGTAAGCAGTTAATAATACATTGCCTATCATGACTGATAACTGTGAATAAGGTAAATATTTGCTCAAAGCTTAGGATAATTATTGTTTAACATAAAAATTTTCTTTAAAACAATTAAGCAATCAGAAAAAGAGCTTTTAGGATTCTCAATATATTTTCAATTTTATCTTGTATCTTAAAATAACATAATTCTAAATAATACTAATTTATGTCAAATTATTAGAATATAGCTTAGACCTTATTACAAGCCATTTATTTTTAAAAACATTAACTATTACAATTTTGTATTTGAAAGGAACCTCAAAGTGTTGTTTCTCCAGCTCCCTTATGTGAAGAAAGATTAAGCTCCTAAGATACACTGCTGTCTTTCATTGTTATTACTAAAACTATATCCGTGTTTAATCAAAACAGACATCAGTTTTGCCAAGGTCATTTGGATTTCTCTTCTGAATTTAGGAAGTGACAGAAAATGGAATTAAAAAAGAGGTCAATACGTTGGGAGATAGACAAGTCAAATATAATAAATACTTTAGAGGCTATTGACTGCTCAGTCTATACTTTTGGAACAACATTCACTCAGATGCCTGATCCACACCCATCTTCTACTTTGTCATTAATAATGTCATATAAAATTGAAACAGAAGTTCGGCTTTTGATTTATTTCCCTAAGCCCTATTATTCATCTAAAAAGCACATACTTTTTCAAAAAGAAAAATTAAGTTGAATTGATAGAATTGGGTCTTCATAAACCACACTGATTACTACCCAGTACCTTGGGTCTTTTTGGCTTTTAAGTAATCAATCAATTGATTTTCAGTCTCTTAACTTAAATGCTTGAAAGATAACTTGAAACACATATTTTTCAAATTGCTCTTTATTCTAGATGAGCATGCTGTTACACCATACTCCAATCTTCAGCATGTCTTTCATCTCCCAGGATACAACAAGCAATTGTTTTGAGTCCATTTCCCTCTTAGGTAGTCCACAAAGAGCAAATCTAAGATGCCTGTGAAATGTAAATCACATCACTATTTTATATACTACTTTTAAAAAGAAGAAGAAAAAATCTTGCAATTTAAATGATACAATGCCTTCTTCTTCCTTAGTTTATAGTTTTCGAAAAAGCTCTTGTTGACACAGACATATGTGCTTCACTAATAGCAGATTTACTTCCTGCTGTTGTTTCCATGCCATTCTGCCCACACAACAATTTTTGTTTCAATGTCAAATCATAGTACAATCTTTCTGAAGACATTTTAAAAGGCAATGAAGTTCAACACATGTAGTATCCACAATGTGCAGAACTCAACTGAAATGCATGCATCCTATTTCCTGGTGGGCCTAAAGCAATTTTAAGATGCCATCAATTAATTGGAGAAGCAACGGATTTCCAAAATTCCAAAATATGAAAAGATGCACACCTTAAAATCACTGAATATTGTAACATAAAATCTGTATATATTATCACCCAACAAGTACTATTAATACCTGCACTGAAAAACTTTTTTACACTACTCAATATAACATTTTTTTGCTGCCTTTTGGGTTTTAGATCCTTGGTAGGCACTGGGGAATAAAAATCTAATTCATAGCCTTTACCCTTAAGTTTGGTGAAAGGGACCAACAATGAAACATCTGTAAAACGGAATAAAAAGAACCATAATGTAAGTATGACAAAGTGCTATGGGAACAGAGGAAGGAATAATTAATTCTGCTTAAAGAAGCTGTGTTACTATTTTGTGCCACAGTTTTTTGTGACTCAATTTTCAAGAATATATTCGTTATATGTTATTATGTGCTCTAATTTTGGGAAATTTCTGGAATTTGGAACTTAGGTTTTGAGATTACTATTCTTGGCTTTACTATTATGACTATGGAAACAATTTCTTGATGTTAAAAGTAAGTACAAAAAAACATTTCACGAGAAAAAAGTTAAACTCGAATTTCAATTTGAACAACTTAACACTTAGAGTATTTAGGACAATGTATTCTTTCAATTTTAAATAATAAAATTATTTAAGTGAGGGAGACAATAATCTTAAGTAATCATCACTAGGTAACTTATTTTTTAAAAACGTTTAATAATTAAAAACTCACTTTATCTCTTCAACAAATAGTGTTGAAAAACTGGATATCCATATGCAAAAAAACCCATTTCACACCTCACAAAAACACATTCAAAATGGATTACATACTTACCTAAATGTAATAAACTAAAACTATACAATTCCTAGAAGGAAACATGGAAGAAAATCTTTGTGATCCTTATAAAGCAAAGATTTCTTAGATACAACACCAAAATCCCAGTAAGAAAGTGATAAATAATGCACATGGGTGACCCAGTCAGTTGGGCATCTGCCTTTGGCTCAGGTCATGATCCTAGTGTCCTGGGATTGAGCCCTGCATTGGGCTTCCTGCTCAGCAGGAAGTCTGCTTCTCCCTCTGCCCTTCCCTCCCTGCTCATGAACTCTCACTCTCTCTCCCTCAAATGAATAAATCTTTTTTTAAAAAGTGATAAATAAGTGCAGCCCTGGTGGCTTAGCAGTTTAGCACCGCCTTCAGCCCAGAGCGTGATCCTGGAGTCCCGGGATCAAGTCCCATGTCAGGCTCCCTACATGGAGTCTGCTTCTCCCTCTGCCTCTCTCTCTCTTTCTCTTTCTCTGTCTCTAAAAAATAAATAAAATCTTAAAAAAAAAAAAAAAAGGAATGTTCTTTCCTTCCTAAAAAAAAAAAAAAGTGATAAGGTTTCATCAAAATTAAGAGTTTCTCTTCAAAAGCACTACTAAGTCATTACAGATTGGTTAAAAAATATTTGTAAACATATGTCTGATAAAGGATTTGAATACAGAATACATGAACTCTTAAAGAAGATACATAAATGCAAATCAAACTCCAATGAGATACCACTTCATACCCACGAGGATGGCTAAAATCAGAAAAACTGATGAAATCAAATAATGACAAGGATATTGAGCAACTAGAACTTTCATACATTGCTGGTGGGAATGCAACATGGTAGAGCCACTTTAAAAATTGGTTTGGAAATTTCTTATAAAGTTAAAAATATACTTAATCATACAATCCTGCAATCCCATTCCTAGATTTTTGCCCAAATTAAATAAAAACCTACGTTCACACAAAAATCTGTATACAGATGTTCACGGCAGCTTTATTCATAACCATAAGAAACTGGAAACAACTCAAATGTACCTCTAGTAGAGAACAGATAAATAAATTGTGGTACACCCATAAAATAAACAGAACTTGGCAATAAAAAGGAATGAACTATTCATTCACAAAACAATATGGATGAATTTCAAATGCATCATGCCAGGTGAAAGAAACCAGATACGAAAAATATACTGAATGGTTCCATTTACGTGCCTTTTTTTTTTAAGATTTTATTTATTTATTCATGACGACACAGAAAGAGAGAGAGGCAGAGACACAGGCAGAGGGAGAAGTAGGCTCCATGCAGGGAGCCCAACGTGGGACTCAATCCTAGGTCTCCAGGATCACATCTCAGGCCTAAGGCAGTGCTAAACTGCTGGGCCACCGGGGCTGCCCCCTAATGACATTCTTTTTTTAATGTTTTTTGTTCTGTTTTGCTTTTTGTTTTGTTTTGTTTTTTGTTTTGTTTTTATGATAGTCGCACAGAGAGAGAGAGAGAGAGAGAGAGAGAGGAAGAGACACAGGCAGAGGGAGAAGCAGGCTCCATGCACCAGGAGCCTGATGTGGGACTTGATCCCGGGTCTCCAGGACCGCGCCCTGGGCCAAAGGCAGGCGCTAAACTGCTGCGCCACCCAGGGATCCCCCTAATGACATTCTTATACTAGGGACAGAGCATAGGTCAGTGATTGGCTGCCCCTTACCACAAAGGGGCACAAGGCAAAGGGTAATGGCAGTGATAGAAATGTTCTATATCTCATCATGATGGAAACACGACTATGTAATCTGTCAAAACCTGCAAAATATATACTAAAAAAGATGAATTTTAATGTATGTAAATTATACCTTAATTTTAAAAAGAAAACAAATACAAAATTACACCAAAGTAGAAAAATGACTTAAAATTAAGGGGAAACCAAACTTTATCTAGCTCAAGCCTAACATAAACAACAGTGCCCACTTTGGATTACCCATATTTAAGAAAGAATTTAAAGAGAACATAATATAATTTACCAGGAAACAATGAATGTCTAGATTTAGAGAGTAAGTATAAATCAGTGAAACTATTACTTCGAGCATATCATAATCTGGGTGGCAGATTTCCCTATTAATAAGATCTTGCTTTTTTTTTTTTTCAATTAATTTTTAATTTATTTTTTGTAAGTAATCTCTACACCCTATGTGGGGCTCAAACTCACAATCCTGAGATTAAGAGTCACATGCTCTACAGACTAAACCAGCTAGGCGCCCCTAAAACCTTGCCTTTTGACTAAAAACTAGGGAGACAAGGAAGTCGGTAAAATGGCTGCTTAGTTCCAATGGGAATGGCTGACTCCACGAAACAAGGAATATAATGCAGGGTGTACCTAATGCAAACAAATAACCAAACAGCAACAGCACAAAAAACTCTGTTAGAATTTGAAAATGAAGTAAAAGCAAGCAACTTCTACTTGTTTCTCAAAAGCAAAGCGGTTAATTAAATGGACACATGCCTCTAACATAAAATTTGCTGACATTCAGCATTATTTTATGAAAAAAATCGCCAGTGAATATTTAGTTAGAAAACTTTAAGTTGCTGCCAAGTGGACGTGTGACTTTTAAGCTTTAATAACTGCTTCACTAACCACTGTAATTATCTTAAAGGACTAACTTTCTATGATCCTTCTGTTGATGCTTTGAGGTAATTATTGCTCAAAACACTTAGAAATTTTGTCAGTTTAAAAAAAATAATAAACGGATTGTCTTAAGAGATACCATTGAAGTTCACTTTCTACCCTAAAATGTATTTACTTTGACATAAAACACTCTTAAGGTAGGAATAGAATTTTTAAAAGGGGGGGCGGGGACAACCAAAAAATTTGTATGTGTAACATCGAATTTTATAGACAAAATTAAAGGTTTGTGGATGACCTCTGAGTGAGGAATTTAAAAATCTAGAGCATTTCTACTCTGACACTATGTAGCCACATCTGCTTAACCCAACATTCTCAGCCTTCTGTCTCAATCTCTTCACTGAAAATGAGGCACTGGATTAGGTCTTTAAGAGGTTTTTAAAGGAGAGTGTCTCTGGTAAACTTAATACACAAACACTAATCTAGCACATTATTCTGAGAACCCTTCTAAGGTGCTTGTGGTAGTTTCTTGAAAAAAATCACTATTGCCTTTGTACCAAAGAATTATTTTTAAAGAAGATGGAAAAGACTAGGCCTCAGTTGTATAGGTATTCTGAAACTGAACTCAAGCTCTTAGTACTCATGACATCTTTTCAGGTAAACAAGCAGTTTAATGATACGGGGATTAAGCTGACTAAAGAACAGGTAGGTAAAGCAGAGCTTGCCCAGAGTAATGGGATTTCCTGACCAGTACACTGGCTGCCTTCATCCTCTCCCAAGTATCCAGCCACATTCCTTACCTTCTTTACTCCATTTGTTGAAAATGACCTTAAGACCAAGAACTATTGGGGCACCTGGGTGGCTCAGTGGTTGAGCGTCTGCCTTTGGTCCTCAGGTCATGATCAGGTCCTGGGATTGAGCCCCGATTCGGGCTACCCATGGGGAGCCTGCTTTTCCTTCTGCCTATGACTCTGCCTCTCTCTCTTTGTGTCTCTCATGAATAAATACATAAAATCTTAAAAAAAAAAAAAAAAAAGACCAACTATGGAACAAAGGAAAAGTTCCTTGTTTTTCCCTTTGCCTCTTTCCCACCATTTTAGTGAAGTTGGGAGTCTACCTTCCAGCCATCAATATTGGTGACCCTTTAGAACCTTGATATATATGCTCATGGCTAATCAATTTTCCTGTCACAATAATTTTCAGCCCCTGAGCTTTGAAAGCAAGAAAAGTTACACCTTAAAAGTGGAAGGAGCCAATCCTCACCTAGAGATGCGTTTCCTGAACCTAGGACCATTTCAGGACACAACAACAGTGCACATCAGCGTGGAAGATGTGGATGAGCCCCCCATCTTTGAACCAGGCTTTTATTTTGTGGAGGTTCCGGAGGATGTAGCGATTGGAACAACCATACAGATCATTTCTGCCAAGGACCCAGATGTGACCAACAACTCAATCAGGTTTTTCCATAGATTTCACCTTTCTTATGCCTCAGAATCTTCCCTCCCCTGGTATCTAATTTTCTAGCACTTTTTCCCTTTGCTTCTTCCATCTCTGAAGACTCTCCTTTTTAGTTCTTCTTGTTTAAATATTATGGCTTTTTCATGTTATTTAGAAGTAATGTATCATGTCTGCAACTTACTGCCAATTGGTTCAGCAAAAAACACATGCATACTCACATACACACACACACACACACACACACACACACCACACATGCACACACACACCCCTACCTTACGTTTAATCATAGCCCTATTGATATTCTAGGATGGATTCTTTGTTGTGACAGGCTGCCCTGTGCATCGTACAATGTTTAACAGCATCTCTGGCCTCAACCCACTAAATGCCAGTAGCACTCCCTGAGTTGTAACAACTTAAAATGTCCCCACATATTGCCAAATATCCCAGGAGGGGGAAGGGATGGGAGGATCAAAACATCCCCAATTCGATAAAGCACATACAGACACATAGCACAAAAAAGTTAAAAACTGTCAAATCCTGGGGCGCCTGGGTGGCTCAGTCAGTTAAGCGTCCAACTCTTGGTCTCAGCTCAGGATTGTGAGTTCAAGCCCCACAATGGGCTCCACACTTGGGCATGAAGTCTACTTAAAACAAAACAGAACCACCTTCAAATCTTATTAATGAATACAAAAGTGATCACTGCACATTTTTTCAATTCCTATGAACCTTTGATTTCTCTACTATATATATATATATATTTCCATATACTACAAAAGAACATAGAAACTATTCCTGCTGTCAATGGCTTCAGTGCCTTGTAGAATGGCTAGATAGAGCTTTCTATTTCAAGCCTACATAATAATCTCTCCAAATGGTGTTTTGTAGTTAAAGATTCCAATCAAGATGCTTCCCCAACAAGGCAGGGAGGAGAGCTGCTCTTACAGCCATGGCTATTTCCTTCTATCAACTCTGGAGCCAAAGTGCAAACCGCTGATAGGTTGACACCTCAACCTTCCAGAGCAACTGCCAAACCTCTGAAGCTTGACACAAAAGATCAGGATTCCAAGGCTGTTTGGGGGCCATCTGTCATATTAATTGTTGAAAGCCAAATGGCAAAAATGGATCTGGGGCTTTAGTACAGATAACACATTTTAAATGCACCCCAATTTATCAAATGCCTTTTCTATTGGATACTTCCCTTACCTAGCGCTACTTTGTATTTAATGAATACATGCTTCTTCAGTTTAACAAGGATGCTTCTCTCCTGAGAATAACTTTACTGGGGAAAATCTGCTTCATCTAACCAACTAGTAAACATTTTACATTTGCAGGCATTAAAATGGCTAAAATGATTTTGTTTGAATTCTGATATTTGATTTTTAGAAGTCAACTAATCTTTCTAGTATGAATTACATCAACTTTATAGAAATGATATTTCAACCTTAAGCTTTTAAAATGTATAATAGGAGGGAAGAAGTTAGTAAAACCATATTATCCCCAAAACAACCGTAACATAAATGAAACAGATTCTATAAATTCATATTTTCAGAAGCCAAGAAAAATATATTTATATCTTCTGATCAATTAGTTCATCTGTTCATGTTGGAAAAGATACTGTGGGGAAAATTTTATGGAGGGAGAGAAACAAAACAGGCATAAGCTCGAAAAACTTAGAGTCCATTTCTAAAACAGTCAATCAAGTATCCAGTATATACTTCTACATCTTCTTTCCCGATTCTGAATCTGGATTACCACATGGTAAGCACTGGGAATACAGTTGTTAGGAGTTACACTGCTAAGTGACAAGCAAAAGAGACTGAATGCAGTCAGAAAACACATACACACATCCACACACCCCTAGTGTGTATGTGCAGTATACAAGACTGAAGTCATCAACTCATGACAGACATACAAATAAAAGCAAGACACCAACAAGCCTACATCCACTCCTGCCATGGAGCAAAATGAGGCACACAAAATTAAGGAATCCTGTCTGGCTAACAGAAAATACTGCTTCAGATGACTGGCCTTTGAAAATCATCAGTTGGCCTGCATCAGGGAGGCACACAATCGAGAAGTTTTCTATTCCAATATATCCCAGTCAGGAGGAATCCACAAGTGAATAGGCCAGAGGTAGAGAGCAGGGTCTCCTGGGCTTACTCTGGGGCAGAACTCTAAGGCCTGAGAGAGAAACTGGCCAGAACAGGGTGACAGTCACAGGCCTGGAGAGAACAAGATAATCATTCAGACAGAGGGGGAAAGAATCCCTCCTATCAGAACTGGGGATAATTCTCCTTCTGCCTTTTGGTTGCAAAGGAGAATTCATATTGCCAAGATAGAGGGGTCCTGACTCTGTACTGTCTGACAGGAATAAAGAATGGTCCCTAGACTCAGATATATATTAGGAGTCCTGGATTCTCAGAGGGAAAAGCACATAAAAGGCAAATCTCTGGCTATCATTTAATAAATCCATTTGGAAATTACTGTCCTGTTATCTTTCCCCAAATTGCTCATTTTATCCTCATTTTTCCTATAAAAGTTATTTTCTTTTAAAATAATTTGCAAGTTATATGCTGCTTGGCTATCTAATTCATCTACTGCATTTTTATTAGAAATAAATGAGATTTATATTCCTAAAAAGAAAACACATATTAAACTGCCCTAAAATCAATATATCACCTTAGGTTAAAATGTTATGGATAGGCCATTTAACTTTTTTAAAAAATTATTAGGACCTTCATAATCTCCTTTGTAGAAACTTTATGGCATGCTCAGGCATATAAACTGGTCATGATTTACTAGTAAATCCCAAAACCAAATCTCCAGATTTAGTTACATATTACCTGAAAAATACCATGTTTAGTATCTCCTAAACAATTTAGGATCTCCTAAATTTTTAATAAATGCCCAAGGCACTTCTGGCAAGCAGGAAATGGAATCATTTGGCACCTGAAATAGGCTTCTGCTGGTATGGAAACAGCCTGCCCTCCCAGAGTATGTGTGTGTGGATTTAGAAAGCCTGCCGATGACGCCCCACCTTCAAATTGCTCACAAATTCAGAGTATGTCCTCAGCCAAGCAAGTAAGCAGGGAGCCCAACAAACACTAGCTTTTGTTCACTGAAGGCAGTTCTGTATGTGAATATTATACCTATTCTGCCCATAATTGGTGGGAGTATTATGGTTAGAGAAAGGAAAACCACCTACATAATTCACTAGTATGTCCCAATTTCCTCATTTTCCATCTGTATCTACACCTTTAATTTGTTCTCCTGCCTCCTGAAAATGGCCCAGCGTCCCACTCAGAGTAGCGAATGCCTCTACTGCCTCAGTTCAGTAACTTCTGATGTGGGAAATCGGAAGGGGGTTCCAACGAGATCAGGAAGGCTTCTCTAAGGCAAGCTTGCAGTGTTTCCTCTCGGTGTGTCAGCAGGCAGTACTGTCATGGGTTCTGTTGGTTAGTCCCACCTCCCATACCACCTCCCATACCATCTGCGACACGTGCTATGGCACTGTATGTCTGAGTGTAGAAAGCTGCTTCATCATAGAGGCTAGGGGCTGCCTCTCCCCTCCACACCATGCCTACAGCTTGGAGAGCTGCCATCAGGATTATAGCTCCTTGGGCTGAATGGCTGGCTGAAAGAAAAGACTGTATTTTTTTCCAAAGATAAATTCAACTTTTAAAATAGCCAGTGAACTTTAAAACTAAATCACTAATTATGCCTAGGAAAGAATGCTCCAATTAATTTTAAATTAATTTTGTTCTTTACTAAGAAGTCAATGGTTTGTCATCATGGCTTAGTCAATTTCAAGAAGAGATAAGGCTTTGTTTCCTTCAACAATTGCATTCGTTCCATATGCAATAAAACAGCATGGAGTGGCAGTTAGGAGTAGGAACTTGAAACCAACCTGCCTAGACTTGATTCCAATCTTGGGAAATGACATAACCAATCCAGGACTCAGTCTCTTACCTATAAAACCAAGATAACGGAACCTACTCTGTTACATGAGCCAATATAATGTAAAGTATTCAGAGCAATGTGTGGCTACAGTAAGTGTTTATTAAAATGGGTCACAAGCAGAGAATGGCACTACTGTTCTTCCTTAAATTTCCCAACTCGTGGAGAATTGTAACTGAGATGATTCCACTTCTCCAGGCCTTACTGGTCACCTTTTCCCTTAACGCCTCTCTGAAAGGCCAACTCGAATCCCTACAGAAAAAAAAAAACATATTTGGAACAAAACATTTTACCAAATTATACACACATAAGAATATACTACATAAGTGTCTGTGTTTATATATGTATATATACCTACAAACTTGTTCATATTTGGGGTTTTTTTAAGATTTTATTTATTCATGAGAGACACAGAAAGAGAGAGGCAGAGACACAGGCCAAGGGAGAAGCAGGCTCCCTGCAAGGAGCCCGATATGGTACTCGATCCTGGTTCCTGGGATTACTCCCTGGGCCAAAGGCAGATGTTCAACCGCTGAGCCACCCAGGCGTCTCACTTGTTCATATTTGAAACAAAAGTGGTACCATCAATATTTACCCTTACTGCATGTGACAGTCTGGCATGCATATGTTCCATTTCATTTTCTTTCAACACTAGTCATAACCTACCATATTGATTTCATAACCTGCAATTTAAAAAATGCACTAAAGAAACTTCGTACTCCCATCAAAATGGCAGTTTCCTAGTTTCAACAACATATAGGCTGCAATCCCTGACAACATTAAATAGAATTTTGAACCCAATATGTTATAGTAGTTTTATATGCACGTATATAAACATATATGTTACCCCTGCAAATTATTAGCTGTTTAACTGTACAAAAGTGACTTCTCTTAGTTTTCTTTTCTGCTCACTGAGATAATATCTACCTCTTAGAGATTTTATAACAATTTTAAAAAGAAGCTATAAAACATCTGGTATTCCACAAATGGCAACTAAGAACTACACAGATTCTCAAGAATGGTTCTCAATCATGGCTACATACCATGGAGGATTTTAAACATACAGATGCCTGAATCTCCCTCCACACTTACTGAATCTCCCAAAATGGGGACCAGGTGAGAGAACACAGAGAGTTAGACTGCCAAATTAGATTCAACAGGAATTGTGGCTCTTACCCAGTGCCCAAAAAAATAATAACTCAAAGGATAGAGACAACAGCAAAGTATGAGGCAAGCATTCTGTCCCTGGAGAGATCTAAAACCATCAGGTAAATATCCTTCTTTTCCTGTGTAAGGATGCATGTTGGACCATACTGAACATGAAAGATACAAGCAGTGAAGGACACCGCCTGAACAAAAAAAAGGAGCCATTCTGGTTATGGAACATCTGCTTTTTATACTCCATTAATTACATGGCTCACATGGTATTTTCCAGCAAGCTGTACCCCATAAATTCATAAATTCCAAGTTTATTTACATTAAGCAACCTAGTCAAACCTGGTTCATCCTGCTAAAAATATTCCATGGATAAAAGGACTCTTTAGCTAATAAATACCATTATTGTCTGCCAGCAGGTCAGTCATTAGCACATTTACAAAGAACCCGATGGAAATCTTTCCTTCTCAATAGGTGATATGAATTACAGGGATCGGAACCACCGAACTATATACCTTTTCCATTTCCAATCTAACATTTCAAAATTTAAAGGAATACGTTTGTTTTTGTTTTTTTAAGATTTTATTTATTGGGATCCCTGGGTGGCGCAGCGGTTTGGCGCCTGCCTTTGGCCCAGGGCGCGATCCTGGAGACCCGGGATCGAATCCCACGTCAGGCTCCCGGTGCATGGAGCCTGCTTCTCCCTCTGCCTCTCTCTCTCTCTCTCTCTCTCTGTGTGACTATCATAAATAAATAAAAAATATTAAAAAAAAAAAAAGATTTTATTTATTTATTCATGAGAGAAACACAGAGAGAGAGAGGCAGAGACACAAACACAGGGAGAAGCAGGCTCCAAGCAGGGAGCCTGATGTGGGACTCGATCCCGGGTCTCCAGGATCACACCCTGGGCTGAAGGCGGCGCTAAACCGCTGAGCCACCTGGGCTGCCCTACAAGTTGTTTTGAACTAAGACATGTAGGGGTTGATATTCAGAATATCCCAAAAGCCTCAGGGCAGTATTAAGCTGTAAACAGCTGGAATTCATCTTTAATTGGTTTAAAACTTCCCCAAGGATTTGGCACCGTTTTATTTCATTTTATGAATGAGGAAATTCAAGCAGTAATAGTTTGTGTTCGTGTTTTTTAGAGGGTTTTTATTGGGGGACTGTTTCTGGACATGATAAAACAGCAAATGTGGTCTTCCAAGTGTCCTTAACTCAGAACAAGCTGAGCCATGTTTCACGTAGTATGCACTCAGTTTTCTCATGTAATATGCCGTGGTACAGTTATTCAAATAAGACAGTGTACTTAATCTGTGTTTCTGCAGATATTCCATAGACAGAAGCAGTGACCCTGGAAGATTCTTCTATGTGGACATTACAACAGGTGCCCTGATGACTGCAAGACCCCTTGATCGGGAGGAGTTTTCTTGGCATAATATCACTGTCCTTGCTATGGAAATGAGTAAGTAACACAATAAATTGGTCTCTGTCATGTGACAAAATATAAGCATTGTAGACTGTGGAAGTTTCTAGAGCTATTATATTCTTTATGGGAAGAAACATAGATTATGGTTTATGCAAGTGAGTGAATGTATTTAGTTCAAATACTTACCAACTCCTATATACCTAGTTCTGTGCTAGAGATTAAAAAAAAAAAAAAACACTGCAAAAACAGCACCAAAAAATAGCACCTTTAAATCAAGGTGCTAGACTTCTATATGAAGAAAGGGACAATTCCTGAGAAATAAGAGGTTTTCAATCTTTAATAAGATTGGGAATACACAAATAGTATTGTCAAGGAGCAAGAACTCCTGTCCCCTCCAAGGGTCCTTCTAGCTGAACTAAGAATCAAATTGACATGAGACAGATTAACAAAAGAAAAGCAAATCTAACATGCATACATATGGGGAATTCACACGGACATAAAAATTCCAAAGATAGGCAAAATGAGATATACATGTCAGGCTGAACTATGAAGGAGGGGGTAGGAGTTTGGGAGTTTCCAAGGGCAGAAATGCATTTCACAGGACAGTAAGAGCAGATGTTTGATAATCAGAGGTTTGGGGCATCCCAGTTGGCTCAGCGGCTTGGTGCCACCTTCAGCCCAGGGCATGATCCTAGAGACCCGGGATCGAGTCCCACGTCGGGCTCCCTGCATGGAGCCTGCTTCTGTCTCTGCCTGTGTCTCTGCCTCTCTCTCTCTCTCTCTCTCTCTCTCTGTGTGTGTCTCATGAATAAATAAATAAAATCTTAAAAAAAAAATCAGAGGTTTGCCCTACCATACAGATGAGTCCACTCAGATAAAATTTTCCTGTTAATAACTCTTATTTTGGGGAGGGGAAAAAAAACAATCTAGATTCTTCTGTGTGGGTTAAGGGAATGACGGAAGTTTCTCTTGAACCCTCAGGGGCTCAAGTGCCTTCAGCTTAAATAATCTGCATGCCAAAGTGTCAAATGTGGGGGAGAGACCCATTCTGTATAGGACATTATTGCTGGATGAAAGAAAGCACTTACATCACCCTCACCACACACATGCATACACACAAACATGAATACAAAAATTTGAGACATCTTACACTAAAAAGATTTATGAACATAAACTTAAAAATAGAATGGAAAACTACTAAAAACTAGATAACATATTTATTATAAACTGCACAAAAATTAGATTACTCACTACTACATTCAGTTTTTCATAACAGTGATGGTAAGGGTTCAGGGAAATGCAGACCCCAATGTACTGGCACAACTATGTACAGTCATTCAGGAGGGCAACTGGGCAATTAAGCTTTTGTATTAAGATTCTCCAATATATTTATTCATACTCTTCTTCTCAAGAACCCTGCTTCTAATAACTATCTTAAGGAAATAATCATAGATGTCAACAAAGATCTATGTATCAAAATGTTTACTGCAGTGCAATTTTTACATAGGGGGAAAAATGGGAATTACCTAAATGTCTAATAATAGGGATCTGCCTAAGTAAATTGTTACAACCATACAATAAAATGAGCCTATCAAGCAGATATTAATATACATGTTTTCGAAGTGTATTTCAATGATACAGGATGATACTGCCCTAAAATATTAAAGTTTTAAATCCAACTTTTTAATTTTGCTTAAATGCAATGCGTGTGTGTGTGTGTGTGTGTGTGTGTCCCATATTTTTGGATATATGAAATAGTACATATATAATTGATATCTCTGGTGGTAGGTTTGGGGATCATATATACCTTGACATTTTTGGAGGATTTTCATTATTCCTTCCATAAACAAGTACCACAGTCATAACAGAAAAAAATTAAATAGGTCAGCACTTTGGTAACCAGGCAATAGAAATATTTAAGGGGAAAACATAGGAGAGCATAGATATTTCTGGGAAAGAAAAGATATATAAAGAAAAAATAAATCAGAAGAATAAGGCATTCTGAGATTTTATAAAATTATTTACTAGGAATAATTTCTGTGTCTTACAATTTCTATTTTATCTTCTTGGGATGTGGCCAAAACAAAAAAGGACAGGAGGGGCCCTCCAGGGGCTGTGAAATTGTCCTTGTATGGCAATGCCAAACAAAAGACAGACCAAAAGACACATTTCCCCATGAGTGACTATGAGTAACTTCTGCCTGAGCCAAAGATAAAGACTGGGTGTGTGTCTGATCCCATAATATCTTCTTAGTCCCTAGGCAAAAATAAATGTGCAGTGTTACCTGTATTCCTGTGAATAACTTGAAACCTTCTGAAATATAATTCAAAGAACTGATTATTCCACAGGAATAAAGCCAAGCAATGCCACACAGTATGCATCCAACTAGAAATGGGCTGTTTTCAAGCCCAGAATACAGAACTGACCTATCTTTAATTTCAGAACCTGAAGTGTGAGCCAAGTGAGAGATTCAAAACCTCTTTTGAAGATGCATTTTGTGATACCTGCCCCCTCCCAAGTCATACTCGCCTCATCCTCCTGACATCACACCCTGACACACACCTCATTCTGCACATGCGCCTTGTGTTATTTGACTGCACTCTTACCAGGCAGCACATGCATCCCGTTTCTCTTGCCATTTTTGTGTTCTTTATCCATTCCTTTAAAAAACCAAAGTGACAAGGTAAATACCTATTCCAGCAAAGAACCGCTTTCTTGTACCACTGAACCCTCACCTTTGGTTTTCTCTGTGTTCTCTTTAGACAATCCTTCCCAGGTTGGAAGTGTTTCCGTCACAATCAAAGTCTTAGATGTGAATGACAATGCTCCAGAATTCCCCAGATTCTATGAAGCTTTTGTGTGTGAAAATGCCAAAGCCGGGCAGGTAAGGCAGTCCGGAGGTGTACACATTGGTTAACCTCCAACATTCAGAAATGACTGCTACAGATAACCAAATTTGCCATCAAAGAAGTTTAGACTTCAGAAACTAACAGTTCATGAAAGACTCCCTGATTTTTGTGTGGCATGTTGCAACAGTTTATTTGTTAGGACAACCATGGGGAGCCCCCATTACATTTTATAATCTCAACAATGCTTTGGTGGTAGCTTCATTCACAGGCTAACCTGAAGTTATCTACACATCTACAGTACCAACTGCAGGAATATGTGCTCTGGGTCCTGGGAGTGAGGGACCATGAAGATCAGAAAACTCTTCTCTTTTCCTCAGTTCAGCACTAATACCTAAAAATACTTGCAGTAGGGAATGTTTATTTTTTATATCTTCCCACCTCCTTTTCTTAACTTCTGACAACAGGTAACTTGTTTAAGGACTGCTTATCCTATTCTCAGAATGCTTTGTTACCCAGAATACTTACTCACTCCTTCCTCAATTAAAACACATTTCCTAATGTTGCTCGTATCAGGTCAATTTTAATAGAAAAGGAATCTGAAGGAAAAATATTCTACTAATTTGAAACAACCACAGTTCTATAATATGCAGAGACATATCTGTACATGTTTTCAAGTATGCTCTTAAATGTAAATGAATAATGTGGTTGATCAAATTCCAAGTGGTGTAACTGAGAAACATTCAGAACTCTGCCTGGAGTGGCCATGCATACTCTGGGCTGCTGCCTACCCTGTATCTACTCTTCCACACATCAGAGTATAAGCCTTGTCTTGTTTCTGCTCCTGCTTTTGTAAGATGCTTTCTTCTCTACCTATGACCCAACAGATCCCCTCACAGTCCTAATTTCTTCCCCCAAAGGATACTCTGTGGTCCTATTGATTCTGGTGCTAAGGCAAATGGGTCAGGATAGGTTTAATCTGGAAATTATGAGTCTATGCAGTGTATATCTATAACGCAAGGACTCGTGCTTTGGTAATTCAGGTAGATTTTGCTTTCACTTCTCTGAACATGACATCTTGCTGCAAAGAGACTAGTTAATACAACCAAACGTTATACTAGCATCCTGTACTCAGCAAAGATTAACACATCTTCACCATGCTAACTTGGTCAAAAGAAGTAGTGATTCACATCAGCCACAGAAAGAAAAAAAAAAGTCCTATAATGATTCTGATCTAAATCATCTCATCTACTGATTCTTGAAACTCAGTGCAATGGTCTATAACACTCCTAAAAAATTTTTTCAGCAAGCCTGGGACAATTCTACTTCCACATCTACTGAATTTCTAGGAAGACCTAAAACATTATATAGCTAATAAAAGTTACAATGCTGACTTTACTGTGTAAGAAATGATCTGTGTTATTATAAGAAAGAAGGTATAAAAACTACATGTACATACTTGCAGTTATATAAAATTATGCCTACTTGTGAACAAAGACTGGTGGGGGCAGGATATAAAAACAGCAATAGTCACTGTGTTATGGTAGTTGAGGGTTTTTTTTTTTTTTTTCATTTGAGTGTGAAGAGAGTGAGAGAGAACACAAGCAGGGGGTGGTGGAGAGCAGACTCCCTGCTGAGCAATGTGAGGCTCAATCCCAGGATCCTGGGATCAAAGGCAGATGTTTAACCAACAGAACCACCCAGGCACCCCAATGGTAGCTGAGTTCTGAGTGAGGGTGTTTGGACCTTTCTTTCAATAATTTCTCTTTTATATTAGAAAAAAATTTCATATTTATTATATAAAGAATAACATAAAATTGTGTTTTATAAGACTTCATTAAAACAAATATATATGACAGAGCTAATTATTAATCTGCATGATAAAGAAGGTGATAAGCAGCACATTAATCAAACTTCCTCTCCTCCAGGAAATGAAGCACTTACTTTCCTAAACATCTTCAGAATAGAAGTTGCATTCTGACAGGTCAATAGCACTTTACCTCTCTTGGAGATTTTATTTTTTTCAAGTTTTTATTTTATTTTATTTTATTTGAGAAAAGGAGAGAGATGAGAGAGAACATGAGGTGGGGGGCAGGGGGCAGTTGGTCAGGGAGAGGGAGAAACAGGCTCCCCGCTGAGCAGGGAGCCCAATGCAGGGCTATATGCCAGGACCCGGGGATCATGATCTGAGCCAAAGACAGACATTTAACAGACTGAGGCACCCAGGCACCCTGCGTTTTTAAAAGATTTTATTTATTATTTAGAGAGAGAGAGCACGCACACAGGCATGAGTGAGAAGAGAGGGAGAGGGAAAGAGAGCATCTCAAGCTGACTCCCTGCCGAGCCAGAAGCCCAACTCAGGGCTCAATCTCACAACCCCAAGATCATGACTGGGGCCGACACCAAGAGTCAGACACTCAACCAACTGAGCCACCCAGGTGCCCCTAATCACCTCTCTTATTTTTGGAGCACAAACACACGTCTCCTGTTCTACATTTCTGTTCTATATTTCTAAATACATCTTTCTTTTTTATTTATTCATTTGAGAGAAAGAGACAGGCACAAGCAGAGTGGGCGGGGGGGTTGGTTGGGGAAGGGACAAGCAGACTGCACTGAGCACAGAACCCAACACAGGACTCAGTCTCAGGAACCCAAGAGCCAATTGAACGCTCAACTGACTGAGCCAGCCAAACACCCCTCTAAATACATCTTCTTTTTTTTTTTTTTTTTTTAAATACATCTTCTAATGACAGTCCTTTGAAGCACAGTTTGTGACTTAAAGTTCAGGTCATGCGCCACAAGTCTGTCATATTTATCATCTTTAGCCCAAGATACTAAAAACCCTACCCCTTGAGTTTGGCTCTGGGACATGTTTCAAACATTTTCAAAAGCACACTGCTCAGTAGGCACACCTGGTTTATAACGCATCAGGCCTCCTTGCGTTAGATGTGTCAGATACTGTTGTCAGCTGTGTGTCTGTCAAGTCAGGATATGTGCTCTCCTCCTAGCAAGAAGCCATGAAGGAGGCCCATAAAGAAAAAAGACATATCCTAGCAATGGCTGAAGGCACAATGAAACCAGTTGAGCAAAATATTGCATGGCAAATGGGACTGAGAATAAAATCTGACTTGCCAGGAGAGTGGACAGCAGGAAAGCAGGCCACTGTATTCCCAACAACCAAATTTGCCATCAAAAAAATTCAGACCCCAGAAACTAAGGCAGCAAGGCAGTGTCTGTGCTCATTCTTTACAAGCCCTATAACTGACCAGTCCTATGCCTCAAGCCCCCACCTCACCAATATGTATATGATTTCACAGGTCAGATATTCCGAAATGACTTCCCCAGCTATGTTTGCCGACTTATACATTATCACCTATTTATAACATTCATCAAGAAATATGTTTTGTCTTTATGTGTCTGGCACTGTAGGCAAGATGGAAAGTATAGATCTGTCCCAGCAGGGATAGGGTGGTGGGGTGGTAAGGTGGCCCTCATGTGTAAGCAGTACTGACACCAGGCTGTGGGGCAAGTTCATGTTTAGTGTTCTATCAACCCCTCTCCTTTATACAACTCCATTTTCCCAACTTTTAGATTCAACAGAGGCCAGGTGCCAGTTAGGCTCACCAGAAGACATACCCAAAGTGGAGTTCTGGTATAAGATGTTTATTGAGGAATGCCCTTGGGACCCAATGCCTGTAGAAGAGGACTTTTGCAGGACAAAGCAATATGAGCAGTCCAGCTATGACGCAGACCCATTAACAAGCCGTGGGTGACTTCAGAGAGTTCTCAAATTAGAGTTTTTGCAAGTTGAGATGGGATGCCTGGGCCTTTTACTATTTCATCAGTCACTGGATGTGGGTTGCCCTGGAAGGATGTGGTAAATGTGGCTAGGTGACTCTCAGCAAATGAGGCAGTCCTCAAAGAGACAAGTAAAGGCTGAGGCATCAAGCCCTTTACTGAAGGGGGATCTGAGCAACAACAGTGTCCACCACCAGACACTCCCTGACTGAGAGCCTCCCTCTCTGTTATTTAATGTTCAGTATACTGAGGGGTAGCATTACCTCTCCTAATTTACAAATGAAAAAATAAAAACTAAGCTAGCCTACCCGCCCTCCAACTGAACCTTGATGTTCTGGGTTCTACCCTGCTTTTAACAGCAGGAATGTCAAGTCTACAGGGTCAGGCCCAAGAGGGGTAGGAGGTGTCTGTGCTATTGGTTGGTAGAGGAGGAAATATAGAGGAAGGTGAGCACCCTCTCAACTCTTTTCATATCCTTCCCAGCTGGCCAGCTAATTTTTCAATTGTGTATATTGCACTACTTTCTTTAGCAGTTTTTTTTTTTTTTTTTTTTGAGATAGCACATGCGCACACAGGGGTGGGGCAGAAAAGGAGAGAGAATCTTAAGCAGGCTCCATACTCAGCACAGAGCCCAAAACGGGGCTCCTATCTCACAACCCTAACACTATGACTTGAGCCAAAATCAACAGTTGGGATACTTCACCCACGAGCCACCAAGGTCCACCTTCAACAGCTTTTATATCGTGGCCTTCATAACCCTCATGGCAAACTACTACTTTGAACAGCACTGTGGAAAAGGCAAAGCTTGGGCCAAAGACCTCCAAAGAAAGCCATCCTTTCTTTTGTTCTCCTCACCACCCCCTAAGCTCTGCTTCTGACTCTAGTTTGTTCCATATTTCCCACTGTAGGTCTTGGGCTGTACACCATTCCTAATGCTCCTTCCAGGCAACAAAAAACAACAGCCCTGTGACCTATCCCCTTCCATCTGTATTCCATTAACCTGACACAGATATTGATGTGTCTACTTCTCTTCTACGTATTGGTCATTTTTAAATAGGGGTTTCTCAAAGATAACTAATAGACCCTGAAACATTAACCCAAATGATGAGGTTAAGTAGGTGAAGTGGGAGAATGAAATACTGGGAGACAAGCAGGACCCTGTGGCATCCCATAGTTCTTTTAGCCCGTCTTCTATTTAGATTGCTTAACAATGGTATTGGTGTGAGAATTGGTTATGTTGATGCTTAGCCCTGGACCATACTCAGGTAAAATTCACCACGTACCTATCAGTATACTCAGGCCCAACAATGAAGACCAAATTCAAGCCTGAGTTGGGTGATGGCACAGATACTTTCCAGGTAAGTCTCAGGATGTCCTTCTCATTAGGAAAAACAATACACTGTGGGATTCCGGGGTTTAGGGTCTCACTGGGCCCTGATGATTTTTCTTTTGACTCTGATGCACATGAATTCATTTCACTCCCACAGCTGATCCAGACAGTGAGTGCAGTGGACCAAGATGACCCACACAACGGTCAGCACTTCCACTACAGCTTGGCTCCTGAGGCTGCTAACAACCCCAACTTCACTGTTAGGGACAACCAAGGTAATCAGGTGGATAGGACTACCGATGCTTTCCTATTGCACCTGAGCTGGATACTTTTGGTTACTGTACCATGCAAACTGTATCAAAGGCTCTTTAGTAGCAGTAAAGACATTAATGCTAATTTGTAGTATCTTTACAAGTTTTGTTTCAACAGATCAAAGACAAAGAATGTCCCCTTCGGATTCCGAAAAATGTTTTAGAGTTGGCTCTGTGTGAGACACTGCACCAGGCACGCAGGCAAAAGCCTTCCTTCATTCCCACAGACAACAGCCATGTCTGTATGTTCTGTAACTATGAGAAGAATCAGAAAAATGAGACAGAAATTGAATTAGATAAAGAGAAAAACCTGAAGGAACATTTCTGAGCAAGCATCAAAGGGGATAACAGTGAAAAGCTCCCAGAACAAAAGGGAGACAAAGGCTAAGACAGCAAAGAACAAACAGGATCACAAAGTGTAGCTTTGGCACTGAAACACCTTTATTACTTTAGAATGATTTTTAAAAGACAGAGACAGGTAGGATTCCCTATTCCAGAAAGCACTCCCCACTATAACTTAACTGGAATGGAATTCTAGACCCTCTTTTCCAGTAAGCATTCTGATCGGCTAAGAAATCTATAGACCAAGCACACTCTTCCTTGGGCACAGATGGGAGGAGGAGGGACTTCCATTCTCTCACCAGATGATTTTCAAAGAAAGATCAGAAAAAATCATTTAAATGGGTCAAGTGAACCCCTTCTGTTGCTACCTCTGCTACTGCTGTCTGACCTTGGGGAGAGAGGTCATCACTTCTCTGGACTCTACTAGCCACATTTTTATTCCAATTCTAAAATATTAGTTGTCACTGTGTAATGACCTAAGCAAAGGGTAACAAAAAGTCATGATTAGGCCTGCCTGGTCTTAGTCCCAAACATCAATTATTTGAGAATTAAAGTATTAAGTCCACCCCACACGATATCCTGCCATTAAAACTTGAGACTATTAAACCTGTTTTCTCTTAAATGGAAAACATTCCTCCAAGTCTTTCTTTTTACCTTCTACAAGTTATCATAAAATCATTCTGATAATTCTAGATGGAAAGGTAATATAAATCATAACAGAAGTACAATTACACATCCCAATATTTTTATTGGATCAAATGTCGAATATTCATTTATCTGCTTCACAGGGGAAATCCTTCCTACAAAAAGTGGTTTCAACCCCCTCAGGACTGGTTTTACAATGGAAACCAAGGCGGGGATCATACATTATACTGTTTCTTCAAATTTTCAATGAAGTGTCACTCTATTCCTTCACCCCAATATTTGTCGGAATCAACGCAGAAACAATATGTAGCAAGATGTTGCAAATTTTTTAAATATGACTTTGGACACCAATTCATGGAGCCAGTGCTTTAAAAAGATGGGCCACTGGAACATGAGGACTATAAAAAGAAATGACTCATTTCTTGGAAGGTTTTCCAAAACGAAAGTCAGCACATCTTCAATAGAAAGAATGAACTCTTAATCTCCTCACAACAATTTATCCCATAAGTATCTTTTACTGAGGCTCATTAAAAAAAAAAAAAAAAAAAAAAAAAACTGACCAACATCTGATTTGGTGGATCTATTGTCAGGACCCCAACTCCTGTGCCCAAAACATTACATCCTTTTATGAACAGAACAAGGCACTATCTAAAAAGTAGAGCCTTTATTTTTTTAATCCCCAAAGTATTAGTAAAAGGACTGTATGTATATAGCATTTTGCAATTTCAAACACATTTTCCCATACTTTGCTTTGATATTTATAAGAATCCTCTAAGGTTTCGAGAATACTAATTACTATGATATTCATGGTCTCATTTGATAGATAAGAAAGCAAATGGCCCATGATCAGAAAGTGAGTAAGCATTAAAACTAGGACTGGAAGATGGGGCCTGTTTAGCCACACACACACACACGCACACACACACACGTGTTTTATGTCTCCTTGGAAACACATATCGTTACTAAACCCCTATTTATCATATTCAACAAAAACTCAGCAAGTGGTTACTCTGCAAGTGGCCAGACCCCTTCTAAGACTAAACTCAGCAAGGCAAAGCTCTGATATTTTTTCTTTTTCTTTAACCTTAAAGTAAAGAAGTCTGAGATCAAGCATGATGTTTAAAAAAAAAAAAAAAAAAAGCATGATGTTTAGTACTTGATTAAATGATGATGTAATACTTTTGTGAAATTCAGCTCTGGTCAAGCTTTCTAGAAGTCTTAAAACCTAGCCTCGATTAAACTGAAAAATAAAACAGATTTGTGTTTGAGAAAGACTTGGTTTCTGGAAAAATAAAATTAACACTGTGAAACAGAATTAACAGCACTCACCTACTAAATCTGGAAAAACAGAAAAGCAGGTGGGTTGTACAGTAGGTAGAAATATTAATTTAATCCTCAGACTGACAACCAGTTGCCATCTTCCTCCACAGAGAAGCAAATACAAGATGAAAGGGGCCTATATCAAAGCAGGAAGGGATTTCATTGGCTGGAAAATTTTCAAGAGTTAATATCACAAAACCCAAATAGGCAGTTACACAGTACAATGGAAGAAATGTATATTTGGAGACAGCCCAGAGTTCAAATCTCAGCTCTGCTAAGTTAGTAACTTTGTTGTTGTTTCTTTTTTTTTTAAGTTAGTAACTTTGAACAAATTATAACCTCTCTCTAGGCCTCAGCTCATCCCATGTAATAGTGTCAGATTATCACTATCTCACCAAATGTGAAAATTAAATTGGGTATAAAGACTAAGTACTTGGCACATAAGCACTCAGTAAACAATCACTGCTACTGTGAAAAGGCAGGGCAAGAAGGGAAGAGCTCATGAAGGGATCATGTATTCATCAGAATAGACTAGCCTATGCTGCTGAACAAATGACTCCAAAATTCCAGTAGCTTAACACAACTAAAATTAATTTCTTGCTCACATAAAACTAACTGTGGGTGTGAGCAACAGGGACAGCTGTCCATGTAGCTCAGTGTTCAAGGCTGCCTGGCTCTCCCTCTTAAGTATTCTTATACAGTATCACACCAAGGCCAGAGAACACAGAGAAACACATACCAGCTGTTACAATGCTTCTGCCTGGAAGTGACACAAATCACTTTTGTTCATCTTTCATCATCAAAAGCAAATCATATAGACATGCCAAAATTCAAGAAGGTACAAAAGAATGATCTTTTAATATGTCCAAGAAGGGAAGGAGAACCAGAAATATTAATAATTAAGAACATTTATTTTGGGTAGGCTGTCAGAAGTTTTTGTCAAGTTCTAGATCTTCCTTGTGAAATGTAAAACACATCCAGAGGAACTTCTGTGTTGGTATTACCTTTGAGAGTCACTGCGCGCACGTTCTATCACATCTCTCAAACTTTCCCTCTCCTGAAAATGATCTGAACTTCACAAAAAATATATGACTTATAATTCAAACCCACTCAAAGAAACTTGAAAACACAGATTTAAAAAAATAAAAGATCCCAAAACATTACACTAGGCAAATATAAATATGCACCCACACACACACCACCTTTGTGGAAACCCATCAAATAATTTTTGCTATTCCCCTTTAAAACTGGAAGGGGAAAAAAAACTAGTATTGCTGATCAGTAATGGGTTTTCACCAAGTTCTTATGAACTGTGTAACCTAAGACCACCAAGTAGGGAGAAATAACAGTGTATCACGTGATGAGGGGATTTCAAATAAGCTTCTGCTAAATGAGCAGATCCTTTAGAAAGCACAGGAGGAGTTGGTGACTGCGTTTCAGAGGCATGAAAGAAAAGAGCAAAAAAAGTGAATTCCAACCAATGTGGCAAAAATAAGCAATAAGTGGGCTCCTCAGCATTCTTTTCCTGGAGGTACAAAGCAGCCCCAGGGCCTTGGAAAGCTGCTGAGGGGGAACAATCGGGAAGTACAAGTGGCCAGTGATTGTTCATTCCTATCAAGCTTTCACAGGAACATTTCGGTTAGATCTGAAGTCTAACAGCTCGCCCTGGGCACTTTATGTCACAAAGGGTAAAATACACTCTCAGAAAGGGTTTCTCTCCTAGGCCTCAGGGTTTTGCCTAGAAGCCAGCAAAAATCCTGGTTTCAGAATTTGAACGCTGATCCAGACAAACCAGAGACGGCTGTAGCCAACCGCCTCCAGGGAATGCCTGATGCTCCCTCTCTGTCCTTCCCACATCTTATGCCTGGCCTCTGGCTTTCCTCAATCCAAGAAATTAATTCACTTGCTGATTCTTCCACGTTCTTTTCCCTCCCACTTTTCCTCTCCCCTTTCTCAACCCTGGAATCCTTGTCTTCTCCAGATAACACCGCCCGGATTCTCACCAGGAGGTCTGGCTTCCGGCAGCAGGAGCAGAGCGTCTTTTACCTGCCCATCCTGATAGCAGACAGCGGGCAGCCTGTGCTGAGTAGCACAGGCACGCTGACCATCCAGGTGTGCAGCTGTGACGACGATGGCCAAGTCCTGTCCTGCAGTCCTGAGGCCTATATGCTCCCCGTCAGTTTGAGCCGGGGCGCCCTCATCGCCATCCTGGCCTGCATCTTTGTCCTCTTAGGTGAGCAACTGCCTCCTTTCTATTCTGTGGGGTCCCGCAAGCGTTTACTTAGCTACCATTCTGCACAGCTGTTCAGACCCATTTTCTACACCATGCTTATTGAAAAAGTGACAGAGTAAGGCTAGGAAAGGATAAGGAAACTGAAAATAGTTATAGTTCTTTCCATCAAGGAACTCATGGCCTCTTTGGCCAGATCAAAGCAAATATATTTATCAAGCATCTATTATGGGCCAAGGTATTGCTCTAGGTGCTGGGATTAATAAGATCGACATGCCCCAGCCTTCACAAAGCTTACTTCACAGCAAAGTCAAGTTCATTCTGACACCACAGAATCCACATGACAATTTTGGGCAGGATATGATAAACACCTCTTTTAACCCTTTCATTTCAGATAAATAGTAGTTAAATCACAAAGAGACAGCGACAGGCCCAAGACCAAATGTCAGAGGCAGAGCCAGAAGTGAAATGCAGGCAGACCCTACATTGTACATCCCTGTACCTGAGTGGTAAGGCTCTTCTCTTAAATACTCCCCCCCGCCAAATTCTGGAGGTGGATGGTGTTACAGAGAAGAGAAGGAAGACAGCGTATTCTGAGGAAACAGGAGACAAGGGTAGATGTCATCATAAACGAGGTGGTCAGGGAAGGCCTTCCAGATAAGGAGACCTTTGAGCAAAGACCTAAAAGAAGTTAACAGAATGAACCTCATGGCTATCTGGGGGAATAAGTTATCTGGGGGCATGAGCACCCCTCTGAGGCACTGTGGCCATCCAACAAGGAGCAGTGAGCACCTGGGGTTGTGTGCCACTGGGATGACATTAAAAGATGCAATGACAGGCTAGTGGGAGAGCACTAGTGAGGGAGAGGATCCTTTATTCCTCCTCTCAAATCATACAGCAAGGCAGCAACCCACTTCCCTTGTACATAAGGCTATTCTAGCAATTGGTTTTGAACTCGACGGTTAAAAAAAAACAAAACCACATAAATATCTGCACATACATCCCAACTCTTCTAATTGAATTAATTCACTGCACATATAATTTGCTTAGAAAAAAGCAAACTTAGTAGATAGTAGTATTATTCAACAGGAAAGAAATCCCAGTGTTCTATGAGGGAAAATACAGCCCTGGGGATTAAAATTAGAATAAATATGCAGATATCCACAAAACCCCTTGATCCCAGGTTTACCTATACACCAAGAGACTGAGTCAGACCCAAGAAACAAAGGTCCTCAGTGCAAAATATCAGCACTTGACTGAATTTCTAGATAGGTCTGTGGAATATGCTTCTCACAAAACATTCACAAATAACACATGTGGTTTGATTTTGCTGTTTTAGTTCAGTGCTATATGGAAAGAGAAGCAATATAAATAAGTAACTTTTCTAAGTCCTCAGATCCCTGGATCAGAGTTGTTCCGGTTTCTGGTCCCTATCTGCATTGACAAAGAACTCCTTCCTGCAATTCCCTGAGTGTCCATACGATGGCATTGGGAGTCCTTGAGCGCAGAACAGAATAAAATTCAAGAGACCTTTGAAGAAATTTGCTCCTAGGAGAAAGTTCCAGCCTGGCAGTCCCTACTTCTATCTTTGGAAAATGTCTACATTATAAGTTCACCCTTGCCCACAGAGAGTAGAAAAAGCCATCATTACAGAAAGATTGATTTAAAAAGACTGGCACAGAGCTGCTCTCAAGCTAGAAATGGTGTGCAAGGGGCAATTTATATGGTGCCTCCCAAACCCATTATGTCTTATCTTTTGAATTGTACAGAATGAATAGACAATTTTCAGAAACTAAACTGAGCAGAGCTTTATATGCAACTTTATATAAAATCTTCATAGTTTTAGGCATTCTTATCTCTAAGAATGCACATCCTAAATAAAAGATAATTCATAAAACTGAGTTCAGATTGAATTGCAGTGGATTTCCCAACAAAATACTACATTTTGTGGACACTTAGATAAACATACTAATTTTGACTTTACAGAGTGTTTTTCATGTCTCTAGTATATATCTAGTTCCTAGAAAATCTCATAGGCCCTATGCATTGTGGCTGCAATACCTAAAGAACAAACATCCCTAGAATTGATTCTCTTCTCTCAGAGAAGCCTTTCATTTAAACAGGACCACGTTTCCCAGACTCTGATTCTCAGGGCATTATCCAATACTTGTAATTTACATGAGATTCTCTAAAAAAATAAAGTATTTGTATCTCATAAGATACATGTAAGATATTTATAAGATACATGTAAGATGGACCAGTCTTACAAACTGCCCAATTCTCTATCATCAGAATTCTTTCCAGAAGATAACCAAGGACTTTTCTAATTTTGCATCCTAGCATTTTCTTAAGTACCACCCTACCATTCCAATACCATCTGTGTAAAGGTCTTCTAGTGCCCTAGGAAGAACCACCCAGCCCTGCCTCTCTATCCTCTTTGCAACACTTATAACCCTAGGATAGCCCTTATCACTGCCTGGCTTGTATCAATCATCAGTGTCTATAAACTCCTTAGATTACAAGTTTCTAGAACCAAAAATCATGTCATATTCAATACCGTTTCTCTGTTGTTTTGCATAGTGCCTAAAAAATATTTGAGTTTAGTCACTGTTGCCTGAACCCCAAAAACACAGCACGTTCACTTAGAATCCCATTTATCCAGCCTGTATCTACCCAGATCACGCCCCAGCCTCCTACACCCAGGTTAACCCCCACTTCCTTAGGGCCCTATTAGTCCACTTCTCTGAAATCCCACAATCCTGTAGTCCAGGAATCACATTTTGGCACACAGAAAATATACAAAGAGTATGTAATTGTTTCCTGTGTGTGCCTTTTGTCATCCAAGCTATTTGGAAAAATATTAGGCATCAACCTCATTAACTGCAATTTACAAAAAGCACGTTCTACATTCATATTATTTAAGTCACTTCATAATTTTACTGGGCTTACCACTGCACTCCATTTTTCTCCCCCTTGGTAAACTGCAGTTTTATTCTGCTGTGTTGTCAAGTTGTTACCCTTCACCAGCTGTAACAAAGCACATCAGAGAGGGGGGGAAAAATCAATAGCAGTTCTGCAGCTAAAACCTCAACACACTTCCTGGAAAACATTTTCAGTCACAGAGATAAACAGTTCAATGGGATTATCTCTATCTCTCCTCTAAACCCCAGTGAACACATCCTGGGGGGAAAAAAAAAACACACATTTGTTGGGATAAAATTTTATCCAAACCTGCAAGGGCACATCTAACAGTGTGGTGCTTCTTTGATAACATGATGAATCATATAAAATGTCACTGCTCGCTCCCTCCCTTCCACAAACCTCTTTGGGTCCAGAGAGTCACAACCACCTCTCTAATGGAAGGCTTTCTGAGGAATCTGAGCTTATTGGAAAACGGCAATCACTTAGATAATTTTTTGAAGGTGGTATAAACAGACTAAGACTTTGATTCACACTTAGCCTCGATGCATAGGTAGTAACAAGTGATTATATATGCACAGAGTGGAGTCCTGCTGAGATACCAATGTAAAAAAAGCAGGATTCCACTTACATAGTAAGATTTCCGTATTAAAGGGGCACCCGGGTGGCTCAGTGCTTAAGCGGCTGCCTTTGGTTCAGGTCATGACCCCGAGGTCCCAGGGGTCCCGGGATCGAGTCCCACGGGCTCCTTGCAGGGAGCCTGCTTCTCCCTCTGCCTGTATCTCTGCCTCTCTCTGTGTCTCTCACAAATAAATAAATAAAATCTTTAAACAAACAAACAAAAAAAAGATTTCCACATTATGAGGAAATCTTGCCCTAATATGGTCAGGGGACATTGTCTGAGCGCCTCAGCGCACACTGCGCGCAGGCCGTGGTGCTCTGGGCTTCATTATGAGATTTCACCCGGGAGAGGCTGCTCCCCCCACCCCCCCGCACCACCTCCGAGGGGCAGGCTGACGCAGAGAGACCTTGCCCGCGACGTCTTGTGACCGAGGCAGCCGGGGAAACACACGGGGCTCCACCTGCCTCAACCCTCAGGCTGACCCGGCAGAGCGGGCGAGAACGGCGTGGGCCCCGCGGTCGGAACTACCCCAACGCGGTCTCTGCGGCGGCCCCTCCCCTGCCCGCGCACCTGAGGCTGCTCACGGCCACTTCCGGTAGGGCACACGCGGCCGGGGCTCGGGGCTCAAGGCCGCGTCCTCTCTGTCCCCCGCAGTGCTGGTGCTGCTCATTCTGTCCCTGAGGCGGCACCGGAAGCAGCCGTACATCATCGACGACGAGGAGAACATCCACGAGAACATCGTCCGCTACGACGACGAGGGCGGCGGCGAGGAGGACACCGAGGCCTTCGACATCGCGGCCATGTGGAACCCCCGGGAGGCGCAGGGCGGGGGCGCCCCCAAGACGCGGCAGGACATGCTGCCGGAGATTGAGAGCCTCTCCCGCTACGTGCCTCAGACGTGCGCCGTCAACAGCACGGTCCACAGCTACGTGCTGGCCAAGCTCTACGAGGCCGACATGGACCTGTGGGCCCCGCCCTTCGACTCCCTGCAGACGTACATGTTCGAGGGGGACGGCTCGGTGGCCGGGTCGCTGAGCTCCCTGCAGTCGGCCACGTCGGACTCGGAGCAGAGCTTCGACTTCCTCACGGACTGGGGGCCCCGCTTCCGGAAGCTGGCGGAGCTCTACGGGGCGTCGGAGGGGCCGGCGCCCCTGTGGTGACGGAAGCCGGGAGGCGGGCGCGCGTCCAAACCTAGGCGCTCTCGGGGACGCTCGCCGTGGGCAGTCCCGAGCTGGAGGGCGAGAAGGGGTGAGCGGCGGAGAGGGCTCTCTCTGGATCAGCTTTACTCGGTCACATTAAGTTATCAAAAGGAAGCGCAGGAAGGGGGGGGGGCAGAAACTCCACAATTACTTTTTCTTTTCTTTCTTTCTTTTTTTTTTTTTTTTCTTTTTCATCCCTGGGACGCTGTATTCAAGGGCTTGGAGTCCAAGGCTCAGTGTTGGAGAGCTTGGCTTTCCCCTGCCAGTCGCCGAGGCCTTTGTCGCTCTGTCCCTTTGCCGCTGAAGCGTCTCCGGCCTTACACAGGCGGCAGCTGAAGGAAAGTCTGACTCTCGTATCCTTTTTCTTTTTTCCTCCTTTTTTTTTTTTTTTTTTTTTTTAATCTTACTGTATTCTCCACTTAAAGAGCGTTGCTGGCTCATCAGACCGCACAAAACCAACCCACACAAAAGAACACTGGGAAGAAGAAAAAAAAAATTTTTTTTTTTTTTTTTTTTTGTTACTTGGTGAAATTAACCTGCTTGTCCGGTGATGGATGGGATTTCGTATTTGACCCTTTTGAGACCAGGTTAAGGCGGATCGGCCTTGCATGACGGGTGGGTGGGGGATGGGAGAAGGAAGAGGCATCGACTTCGTGCTCAAGTGTCACGGCTGAACCAGGAGTCGTTGGCGTTGCAGCGAATCCAAGGCCCTCGGGTCAGAGCGCTCCGCTCTCTCGGCTCCTTGACGGCGCCCCTGCAGGATTGTTCACGACGAAACCGGAAGAATCTGCCTCTTTTGCACTGTACATGTCTCTTCCATGTGCCAAATGTGAAGATTAGATGCTACAAATGAAAGCCAAATAAAAAGAAGTATCTGATAAAAGCATGGGTTAGAGGGCTTTCCTAATCTGTGTGAGGTCAATCCAAGGGATGTTTACATACTGTAGATAACCTACTTGAACAAAAATCAGTATTATAGAGAATAAATGGATGTAAGAAAATTACATGTATAAGTTTTGTATATTTGTTAATAATTTTGGTAATAAATATGATGTACTGCATCTCAGTACCCTAGCACTTCTTTTAATAAAAGTTAAATAGAAGGGAAAGTCTATTGCACATTTGTTTAATTGCGGACCACAGAGATGGCCTTGTGATCTTGACCTAGCCTCCAGGTTCCTGGGGCTGGAGCTGATTCATAAGGCCAAGGCAGCAGCAGAGAAGTATGACGCTGTGCACTCTTTTTCAGTCACGGGACACAGGAGCGTTATGGTTCCAAATATTAAGATTTCATGAACATGGGATCCCCAGGTGGCTCAGCGGTTTAGCGCCTGCCTTCAGCCCAGGCGGTGATCCTGGAGTTCCGGGATCAAGTCCCACATCAGGCTCCCTGCATGGAGCCTGCTTCTCCCTCTGCCTGTGTCTCTGCCTCTCTCTGTGTCTGTCATGAATAAATAAATAAAATCTAAAAAAAAAAAAAGATTTCATGAACACTCTGCATCCCCCAATCTCCGAAGAGAGTAAAGGATGGTTTGATAATATCAATGACATAATGGTGAATTTTGCCCATATTTTTCATTTTGGGAGAGAGTTCTCCACATAGCCACTAAGGAGACAGGCCACTATGCTACTTTTAACTCTGTTCTATTGGCAAAGCAAATATATACAAATACATACCGGATACATACAGTTCACCAACACGGGATGGGCTCACAGAAGGCTGGAACCAAATTTTATTCATCTGTCCTCACCCCACAATTGATTGTGAACAAAATAGTTTTCTGTGGGTCTTGTTTATCAAAATGATTCTCAAGTTTTTGTGGGTGTCAGAATCTCCTGGAACACTTGTTGAACAATATCTTGCTGGGCCTTACCCACCTGGAGTTTCTAATTCAGTTGAACTGCGGCAGTTTGCATTTCTAACAAGTTTCTAGGGCTGATGCCGCTGGCCCAGGGGTCACACTTTGAGAATCTCTGTGGTATTTTATGGTCTATTACATGATACACTAACAGCCAAGCAAGTTCTTATCTTCAAACTTCAGTAGACCAATCCTTTCTTCCCATGAAAGGCAGTTCGCACACCTCCTCTGTGAGGGCAAGGTGTGATAGATATAAAAATAAGTAAACTTAGCAAAGAAAGAAAGAAAGCATCAACTTGAGTCCAAACCAGCCTCTACGACACATTGGATGTGAGCAACCAGCCTCTACGACACATTGGATGTGAGTAAATTAACCCCTATAACATTTTTCCTTTCTGTCACTAGCCCTGAGGATAATTTTGCAACTATTTCACTTTGTATTGCATGTGTTAAGAACTGGGAACAGCTGTTATCCTAACCACAGGAGGTTATCATGCCCCACATCCTGCAAATGTGGTACCCATGATACTGGGCATGAAGCGATTAAAGTATCTCCCAGAGAGCTTCTGGTCTCTGGGAGGATGTTTAATGGTGTGATACAGGAAGTGTGGAGAGAAGCACAGAATAAGAGATCCATTTCAGCTCACACTCTAAGCTGAAAGACACTCTTCACTCCAAATGAGTTTTAAAATTCCCTTTCCACTGACAGTTTACCAGAAATGCTGGTCCCTGTGAAAAGAAAACATTATCGCCACCAGATGGAATGCAGAATGTGATCAGGTTAGGCAAGAGAGCTGTAAAATTATTCAGCCGTTGCTTTGTTAACAGGTAAAGGAGCTAGCCTATAATTTACATGTTGGGCAGAAACAGGAACATCAGTAGAAATCAATAAGACTGAAACAATTCTGGAACAAGAACACAAGCAGATAAAAATTATCCATGAGTTTTCTGGAAAAAAAAAAAAAAAAGCAGAATATCCCAACATGGCAGATGGCAAAGACAAAGATGGGATGGTTCACACAAGAAAGAATCCGTAAATCCTGAAAACAAAATTCAGACAAGCCCAAATCAGTGCAGGCACATTGATTACAGGTTGTTACTAATTCACTAGTGATGGAGAACTAGTGATGGAGACTTTGACATCAGAATTCGTGATACAGTCTTCATAGTGGTGGGATTACATTAACTTGTAGTTTTTAACTTGTAGGATACATTTTACAAGTAGTTCTTGTTGCAGATGGACTCAGTCTCAAATCCATTTATTATCTCCATAATAGAGCTAAAGAACTTCAAATATTTTTATGAATAAATACCTGGATTTAAGAGGCTTTTGTTTGAATATA
Organism: Canis aureus; assembly: GCF_053574225.1. Classification (NCBI taxonomy): domain Eukaryota; kingdom Metazoa; phylum Chordata; class Mammalia; order Carnivora; family Canidae; genus Canis; species Canis aureus. The sequence goes on along the minus strand of NC_135611.1, from coordinate 15,581,230 downwards.
AAGGTCAAAGTTCTGAAATAGGGAATGGACAAAATTAGATTAAGGAATCCTCTTTTAAAATGATCTACTGGGGGCAACTGGGTGGCTCAGTTGGTTAAGTGTCCAACTTCAACTCAGGTCGTGATCCCAGGGTCCTGGGATCAAGTCCCGCATCAGGCTCCCTGCTCAGCTTGTGCTCTCTCTCTCTCAAATAAAATCTTTTTTAAAATAATAAATAAAAATAAAATGATCTACTAATGAGACATACCTATCTCTTGTGATTCATGTTGGCAAAAACTATGAATACTAATTTATAGTATATGAAATTAACTATGACATTAACCCCAAACAAAATTCTTCTAAAATCTTTATTCCCAAGGCAGGAAACTTGGAAATCCTACCCCATGTGTTTGGCTACACTTTGGGTTTTGAAAGGATTGTCAGGGGGCTTTCACTCCAGTACATTTGCTACTGTGGCCACCTTTCTGGTACTTATGATGACAAGGGTTACTTCCCATCCCAGAAAGCCTTAGACCACTTCTCAGGAGTATCAACTCTCAAAAGCCATTAAAACTATCTATGAATCCTTTCCAATTTTTCAGAAAGGCTAGATCCTAGCTTCTCTTTTTTTTTATTTCCATGTCTTCCCCTTCCTCCCCAATACCTGTTTTGTGACTACTGCTGCATAAAAAGACCCTCCAAACTTAGTGGTGCAAATAGACAACGATTTTTATCATGCTCACAGATTCTGTGGGTGGGAATTCAGGAAGGATCCATCAAGGATACCATCTCTGCTCCATGAAGCCAGGACCTTACCTGGGGTGACCAAAGGCTGGGGATGAGTCATCTATCCTTTCTATATGTCTGGGGGTTGGTGCTGGCTATCCAGACCTGGGGCAGCTGTCAACAAGACATCCTCTTGGCTGTTTGGGCTTCCCCACATCACAGGTGCTGAGCTCCAGGAGTGAATGTCACAAGAAAAAGCAGAAACTGAATCATCTTTTATCACCAGAAGTCACATAACGTAACCTCCACAATAGCCACAAGCCTCCCCATATTGAAAATGAGGAAACAAAAACTCCACCTCTCAACAGAAAGAGTGTCAGAGCTACATTGCAAGAAGAAATAACGTGCTCACTGTTGGAAAATGTGAACAGCCATGTTGTCTTTCTCCTTTTTCTGCCTGCCACCTCTCCCCATCCCAGGAATCTTTTTTGGTTCCGTTCACCATTCCCTTTCTCTCTTCTCCTCTCTATAGACTACATTCTTGTTCTATGGATATATTATTCTTCTCTGAAATTCACTTGTATCCCTACCACACAATACTCTCAGAAGTAAGTGAATATTCCATGAAAACAGCTAGCAAAATATCCAACATATAACAAGCATATATTTTTATTGAAGTATAATTAACATACAATAAACACATATTTAAGGTATATAATTTAATAACTGCTAAGATACATGTATACCCATGAAGCCATCACCACAATCAAGAAAGTGAGTATATCTGTCACCTCCTCACATCCCTTTGTAATACATCCTTCCCACACCTGCCTCTAAACCCCCACCAACTCTAATCAACCACTGTTGTGCCTTCTGTGAATTAGTTTGCATTTTCTGAAGTTTATATAAATGAAATCATTCAGTGTGTACTTTTTTTAAAGAGTTAATTTATTTATTCATGAGAGACACAGAGAAAGAGGCAGAGACAGAGAGAAGCAGGCTCCCTGCAGGGAGCCCAATACGGGACTTGATCCCAGGACCCCAAAATCATGCCCTGAGCTGAAGACAGATGCTCATCCACTGAGCCATCCAGATGCCCCTACAGTGTGTACTTTTTTGTGTCTGGGAGATCTGGATTCTTTCACTCAGCATTACATTAAGATTCATTCACATCACTGTGTGTATCGGTAGTCCATTGCTTTTTGTTGCTGAGCAGCAGTCTCTATAGATATACCACAACCTGTTTATCCATTCATAATCCATCAGTCTGCTCAGGCTGCTATAACAAAATACCATAAACTGGGAGGCTTAAACAACAGAAATTAATTTGTTCACAGTTCTGGAAGCTGGAAGTACAAAATCAGGGTGCCAGCGTGGCTAGGTTCTGATGAGGACCCTCCTCCTGGTTTGCCAATGGCTGTTTTCTCACTGTGCCCTCACATGGAGGGAAGAAAGTGAGCTCTCTGGGGTCTCTTCTCCTAGACACTAATTCTATCAGATTAGCACCCTACCCTTATGACCTCCTTTAACCTTAATTATCTCTTTACTCCGAATATAGTCACATTACGCATTAGGGCTTTCAGCATATAAATTTGGGGGATATGCAGTTCAATCCATAGCAGTTCACATGTTGATTGATGGACATTTAGATAGTCTGCAGATTTGGTCATTACAAGTTAAGCTGCTATGAATATATGCATATAAGTCTTTGTACAGACGTATATATTTTCTTCTCGTAGATAAAAACATAGAAATGGAATGGCTAGAATCATAGAGTGGGTATACATTTTGCGATGTTTAACTGCCAAACTGTTCTCCAAAGTTTTTTTACCATTTTACGTTCCCATGAGCAGTGTGTGAGTTCCATTTCCTCCCCATGCTCGCCACCGCTTGGCATAGTCAGTCTTCATCATTTTAGTCAGTACAGCAGGAGTATTACAGTATCCCACATGCTTCTAGTTTCTGATACTCCAGTGACTCAGAATGTTGAACATCTTTTATGCCCTGTTTGCTATCCATATATCCTCTTTAGTATCCAGATGTATTTGCTCATTTTTGATTGAGTTGTTTCATCGTTGTTGAGTTTTGAGATTTCCTTATATTTTCTAGATAGACATCCTTTATCGGGTACATGCTTTGCAAAGATTTTCTCCCAGTCTGGCTGGTCTTTTAATTCTCTTAACAATGTCTTTTGAAGGGCAGGAGTTTTTGATTTTAATAAAACCCAATTCATCGATTTATTTTCTTATAGATTGTCCTTAGGTGTCATCTCTAAGAAATCTTTGCTTAAAAAAAAAAAAAAAAGAAAAAAAAAAAGAAATCTTTGCTTAGCCAAGGTCACAAAGATTTTCATGTTTTATTTTGGAGTTTTATGGTTTTAGGTTTTAATGCCTATGATCCGTTTTGAGTTTATCTTTGTAGATTAGCAGGTTTGAATTGAGGCTCTTTTTTTTTTTTTTTCACATATGGATATCCAATTGCTCCAGCTCCATTTACCCAATTATAATAGCTCTCTCTTTTTATTATTTTTATTTTTTTAAAGATTTATTTATTCGTGAGAGACACAGAGAGAGAGGCAGAGACATAAACAGAGGGAGAAGCAGGCTCCCTGCAAGGAGCCTGATGTGGGACTCAATCCCAGGACCCCAGAATCAAGCCCTGAGCCAAAGGCAGACGCTCAATCACTAAGCTACCTAGGCACCCCAATAGCTCTATTTTTAAAAGGCTATCTTTTTTTTTTTCTTTTAACTGCACTGTCTCTAACTCTTGTTATGAGTTGAATTGTGTCTATCAAAAGATATGTTCAAGCCCTAACCCTCATTATTTATGAATCTGGCCTTATTTGGAAATAGGGTCTTTGTTTACAGATGTAATCAAGTTAAGATGAGGTTATCCTGGATTAGGGTGGGCTCTAGTCCAATGACTACTGTCTTTAGGAAAGAGAAAGTCAGACAAAGAAACAGAGACGCAGAGAGGGGAGCACTATGTGTCAACCAAGGCACAGGTTGGAGAGATGCTTCAAGAAGCATCAAGGAGGGATCCCTGGGTGGCTCAGCGGTTTAGCGCCTGCCTTTGGCCTGGGGCGCGATCCTGGAGACCCCGGGGTCGAGTCCCACGTCGGGCTCCCTGCATGGAGCCTGCTTCTCCCTCCTCCTGTGTCTCCGCCTCTCTCTCTCTCGAATAAATAAATAAAATCTTAAAAAAAAAAAAAAAAGAAGAAGAAGAAGCATCAAGGATTGCTGGCAACCACCAAAAGCTAAGAGAGAAGCATGGCACAAATTCCCCCTCAGAGCCTCCAGAAGGTACCAACTCTGCTCACCCCTAGATTTCATACTTGTAACCTCCAGAACGATAAGAGAATTAACTCCTATTGTATTAAGCAGCCCCTTTTGTGGTAATTCATTATGACTTCCCTGAAAAACCAATGCAAACCTCATGCAGTACATTTTAAAAGATATATTTTAACATAAAAAATAACTAAGCATGCATTCTTCACGTGCTCCCATCATTTTGTCTGGATCTATGACACATACACACCAGTTTACATATTAATTAACAAACTGATTTGTGTGTTTGTCTTGTGGGATTTTTTTTTTTTTATTTCAACCGAGCCATTGCACATGTTCTGAGGGAATGGAGAAGGCCTCTGAGGATGCCCGTTGTCTGGCAGGCCCCAGGCGGCAGCAGCCCTCTTCAGCTGACTTGGCAGCGTGTGAGCAGCTCTCACAGCTCCAGGCAGGGGGTAGGGAAGAATGAATCACCAGATGGCTGAGAAGAGACACTTCCATTCATATGACCCCACTGATGTGGGCGGTGCAGAGAGGTTGCAGAGAATGGAAAGAGGCAGATTGCTTGCTGGAAACAGCACTAAGTGCCCACTGGTCCTCATGCACCGCAGTAAAAGGACAACGTTCTGAGTGGTGTAATACCAAAGACTTGGCTTGACTCTGTCGGTGAAGAGCTGTCCTGGAAAGTGAAAAAAAAAAAATTACCTTTAAAGAGGCTACATGGGGACACCTGGGTGGCTCAGTGGTTGAGCGTCTGCCTTTGGTTCGGGTTGTGATCCCAGGATCCTGGGATTGAGTCCTGCATTGGGGTCCCCACAGGGAGCCTGCTTCTTCCTCTACCTATGTCTCTGCCTCTCTCATGAATAAATAAAACCTTTTAAAAAATAATAAAATAAAGAGGCCACATGGTTTCCTTCTGTCCCTCACACTGGATGTTCCGTGGCCGCCCCAGGAACTGATGCAGTCCTCTGTGTTTCCCTGCCAGGCCCATAGGTAGTGACAGTCACGCATCCTGACTGGTAGCACTGACAGTCTGGCCTGGGTTTACCCCCAATGAGTAGCCTCATCAACCTCAAATGTTTACATTTGCCGGTGACTTCTTGGGACTTCCACCATTGGACTATAGGATAGTCAGTGCAAGAAGAGATTCTTTTTTTCTTTTTTTTTTTTTTTTTAAGATTCTGTGTATTTATTTGACAAAAAGAGAGATCAAGAGAGCACAAGCAGGGGGAGCAGCAGGCAGAGAGAGAGGGAGAAGCAGACTCCCTTCTGAGCAGGGAGCCTGACACGGGGCTTGATCCCAGGACCCGGGGACCAGGACCGGAGCCAAAGGTAGCCACTTAACCAATCAAGCCACCCAGGTGCCCTTCAAGATGAGATTCTTAAGGCAGGGACACTGCCCAAAGGTGAATATTAATTCTCCCCGGGAAGGGACACGGGTCCTCACCAACATCCTCCAGGCTGCCTGGCATCACCGCTGCCCAGCTGCAGAGTTTAGGAGCAAGGAGGAAGAAGGAAACCGCCAAGGGTTGAGTACTGACGGTGACGAGCTACTGTGCCAGGTGCTTTCACACAAAGTATTTCTCACACGTGGAAATATAAGCAAAGTACAGACCCCCAAATCCGAAAAGGAGACAAAGCCATGTAGGACACGTTCACCTTGCAGGCTGATGCCGTCGGCTCCTCTGGGAGCTATAACACATAACGAGCTTTGCACACATCCTTTGCCGCTGATTACTGACATCCCTGTACACCGTGAGCCTGGAGAACCAAAGGCTGGCCTTCACCCTGGGCAGCGGAACCGGGTGAGGACAGCTGACATGAGTCATCTGAGAAGTACTGAGCAATCAAGCTTTCGAAGTTCCAGGGTTGTGTTCTTTCCCGAAAGCATGATTTCACTACAGATGTAAGAATTTTTTAAAAATAGATGTCATTGGATAGGACTTCATTATCAGGGCCCTTATGTAACCCAGGTTAATCTCCTCCCAAAGGAGGAGAAATAGCAGGAGGCTATTTCTGGAGGACTCTGGCGCACTGCCGTATTTACCATGTGTCCCGTACCTACAAACTGGGTACAAATTCTCCGTAAACTCAGAGCCACTTACCCCATCCAGACTCCCACATGGATCTAAGCATATGCCATGTACACCTCAGGCACATTGGGCAAAAAGATTATTTATGGGACTTGGCAGAGAAGTCTGTATTGGGGTTTTGAGTCACAGTCTCTGTGACAGCACCCACTGTGACAGTGAACAGGTAAAGTGAATAATAATACATCCAACTTGGAAGGTCAAGTTCTGCTCATATTTCTAATTATTAAGTATACCATTATCGAGAGCCTCTCTGTAGCAGAGTCTCCTACTGTGGAGGCTGTTCATTATTCAAAACTGTTGTTTGCTGCAAACGTACAACAGCACAAGTGGAAATTGCTCTAGTATAATTTCTCTGTTTGGGGGTCGGGGGGGGCAAAAGACAGTTTTTTTTCTTGAAAGGGAAGTTGCATGCTTGTTTCTTCTCCTTTCATTTCCATGTCCTCCTCACTGTTGGAGTTCACAGGTACACATGAGGCTCAATTAAAAAAAGAACTTGGTGGGGCACCTGGGTGGCTCAGCAGTTGAGCGACTGCCCTTGGCTCAGGTTGTGATCCTGGGGTCCTGGGATCAAGTCCTACAGAGGGCTCCCTGAGGGGAGCCTGCTTCTCCCTCTGCCTTTGTCTCTGCCTTTCTCTCTGTGTCCCTCATGAATAAATAAATAAAATCTTAAAAAAAAAAAAAAAGAACTTGATTAGGGACTATCCTTTAGCATCACCTTCATTGGTCTGTTGCCCTCCTGTCTAAACACTTTTCTTATGAGGGAAAAGAAAATGATGGGGCTCTCACATTTTATCTCGAAGAGAAAAAAAGAAACCCCTACAAAAAAATTTCAGGTCGCAGAAATAGGAAATCACAGCATAGAAGAAGTCCCTACAGGCTCCCACCAACCAAATAGAGACTAGGCTCAAAAACGTTAGCACAGGAGAAACATGACCATCTAAATGAGGGTCACATTAATTGTATTACTTGACCTTCCTTGGCCGAGTTTTCCAATAAGGCCTAGATGGATAAACTAGATAAATAGCAAGCTTGAGAAGATAGGTTATTTTTATATCTTCTGTATTAACCAGCATACTTGGGATCCTAAATTATTAAATAGTAATCATAAGACAATTCGAGGGATGACTACAAATCCTTTGTCCTTCAGCTTTTAAGTCGTTGCTTACAAATGGCATTATTACCCAGGGCTGTGTCCTAAGAGTTGGCTCAACAGCATACTCGGTTCTTTGTTTCAAGTTCCGCACCATGGGGGAGTATGTTCTCCCTCTCCAGAGTGAAAGGAATGGTGATGGCAATATGTAGTAAGTGCAGAGCTAAAGAAAGGAAGCTGCAACTCCACGTGGGAGAGGAGGTTCACATATACTCTACTTCTCCTCCCGGCAGACACACAGTAGGTCTGCACTTCTCCACCTTTCATAGTTAGACCTGGCCATGAGACTGCAGTGAGCTAATGAAACATGCGCAGGAGCCTTAACAGCCGATGTAGGATTTGCTGCATTCCTTGTCCCTGCTACAGTGATTTTTAAAGTCTATGTCAAGATGGAGCCTCTGTCTGCTTAGGTCCCTGGGTGGCTGGCTTGTAGCCAGAGACAGAAATGAAAGCTGTCCCATGACAGGGACATCAACTTTTGTAGTATTAAGCCACTGAGATTTCAGAGTTACTTATCGGTACAGTATAAATTAGCCTATCCTGACTACTACAACAATAAAAATTGTTGGGGAACCTGGGTGACTCAGTTGGTTAAGCATCTGCCTTCAGCTCAGGTCATGATCCCAGGGCCCTGGGATCCAGCCCCGCATTGGGCTTCCTGCCCTACTCAGCAGTCTGCTTCTCCCTGTCCCTCTGCCCTTCTCCCTGCTTGTGCTCTCTCTTTTTCTCTCTGTCGAATAAATAAATAAAATATTAAAAAGAAAAAACACAAAGTTGTTCATTTCTCTTGAGAAGAGAAACTAACCAACTGGTATACCTGCTACAACTAGAATGATGACATATGAGGGCTGATCAAGAATACAGTGCATGTTCCCTGTTGTTTTCTTCCATGAATAAGAATGGATTTCATTAACCATTTCATTTCACCTTCTTTCATTTTTCCTCAAAACGAGCAGTACACATTTTCAAGACTAAAGGTATAAAACAGCACAGCACCCAGAAATGGACAGACACAAAGGCAATATAACCATGTGACCATACAGCCATAAGACAAGGAATACCGAGGATTACTGGCAACCACCAGATGCTAGAAGAGAAGCAAGAACAGATACTCCTTTTGAACCCCCAAAAAGGAACTAATCCTGCCAATACCTTGATTAAGAACTTCTAGCCTCCAGAACTGTGAAAGAATAAATTCCGGACGCTTTCTGCCACCCACTAATAGGCACTTGGTCAGGGCAGCACTAGAAAATGAATACAGTGACCTTAACTATACTTTCTACCATTCCTCAGTCTCCTTGGCATTTTTATGGTGAGTCTTTACACAGTGGCTCTGCACATACCTGTATTTTAAACTGTGATGCTTTTCAGGCCTCTTCCTGAGTGGAGTAAAAATGGACATGAGGCCTAGACCCTTCTTTTACCAAATAAACCCTGTCAAACAATGTCTTGTTCATCCTTTACTCCTCCTCCAAGACCTTCTCAGAACCTAGCACAGCACTCGGCTGTCCAAAATATTTGTTTAGAAAATTACAGAACAAATATTGGATATCCCTCCTTACTGCACCTCTCATCTCATGCTAAACAGTGATTTAAGACAACTGAATTACTGCCTGTTAGTGTTGGCTCCCTTCATGGCCAATTACCAAACAATAAACTGGATCACTTTGGTAGCCAATCTAAATCAGTCCATCCACACATAGTGCCAACTATTCCATGGTCCATTAATGCCATTTTCATCAATTATTATACCGAGTCAAGCTAAGGATCAGCCAATCACCAGAGCCAGGCTTAGGGTGCTTGAAGTAACAGATCATTAATCACTAAGGGCAGAACAAGAAACCTGAGATTTAAGAGGCAAAAGCAAAAGCTAATCTGAACAAAATGGGATTCCATGTGCATATGGCCAACTCATCAATGATAGTGGACTCATGCCTCATCCCTCAACAGAATTTCTGTTTATTCATTTGTTATTTGTGTTCATGAGTTGGCTCACAGGTAAGATATCTGCTGGCTTCTATATACACTCAACTTTCTTTCCAAGCCTAAGGTAAAGCCAATTTTCTCATTCTGGCTGGGAAGGAGTCCTAATTACCTGAAGAACCAGCACATTTCAATCTCGTGAGGACTGAGTTTCATCGTATTAAAATGCCACCAACACACAGAGTTCTGTCTCACACACAGAGAAAGCCAAGTGAAGGTCTTCCCCCCAAACCACTTAATGCCTGAGAGAATCTCCAGTCAACTTTACCACTTGAAACCATGTCCCTTACAGGCAAACAAATGGTCTTTAGAGCATCCCTTTCACCATTAATCTTTCCAGTTTGTGGCATTTGGGAGAGGTCTTAATGAGCTCGGATGCTTTACCACTCCCTCAAGCATCTCCAGGTATCTGCTGGCTTACTACAGGTCTCAGGGAAATGGCCCCCTTCCCCAGAGGTGGCAAGGAAATCTATATTTACTTTAGAGGTTCTATGACAAGCAGTTCATCTTCTCATTTCCCTTCCACTGCTAGTCACTAAATGCTAAAGGCCTTAGCAAATTCTTGGTGCCCTGATCCACACTTAGATCTGAAACGGGAAAATCAGGTGAAAGGTAAACTATGGATGTTCCTGTACCCATTTTGGGACCTGACTGGTCACCAAGGTGAAGTAGCTGACTGTCTACTTTGGGTTCCAGAATGGGTCTCAAACTCACCATCATTCCCCTCCACCCCCAGATCCTCTCGGAAAATGCAAGACACCTGAAGGAGACAAGCTCTCCACATGAAGACATCTTTTCCCATTGCAGCATTGATCAGGGCACTGGGGTGATGTAATTTCTATAAAGCTGGGGGAGAAGGGTTCTGGTGGTGCCCAGGTTGTCACGGAATACAGAGCCAGAGAGGATGCAGAGAGGAGACGATAGAATCCATGATCCCTGATCAGATGTGACATTGCTATCTCCATTTCAGAAATAAGATGCTGAGCCCTTTAGAATTAAGAATGGTGCCCTGTTGAACAGCAAGAAGACACTAGACCCTTGAAGTTGTGTATGAGTAGAGGACAGAAGAAAACAGGAAAGGGCAGTGAGAAGATGCCAACCCCTAGCTGGCTCCTTCATAACTGTGCCTGGAATTTTCCCCACTATGTGAAAATGCCAGTGCCACCTGCGAAGGTGACACATGAAACCAAGACCAATCGTGGCTTTGAAGAAGTAGGACATGAGAGAAGGGAATTTGCACACAGGGAAGGGGCACCACAATGGACACAGTGGTGGGGGTGAGAAGCAGAGGGATATCAGAGACATTGGGGGCTCTGGATATCTGGCTGAGGAAGCTGAGAAATGCGGAGAGCAGGGGTGCCTGGGTGGCACAGCCCATTAAGCATCCAACTTTTGATTTCGGCTCAGGTCAGGATCTCAGGGTTGTGAGATTGAGCCCCAAGTCCAGCTCTGTGCTGAGCATAGAGCCTGCTTAAGATTCTCTGTCTCCCTCTCCCTCTGCTCTTCCCACTCCACACTCACCTCCCCTCCCAGCTCTCTCTCTCTTTCTCTTTCTCTCTCTCTCTCTCTCTCTCTCCCTCAAATAAGAAAATAAATAAGGAGAGCAAAGGCGACACTCACTTTTTTATTGTTTGGAAGCTGGCGCTAGCCCTGATTTCATTCCTTTTTTTTTTTTTTTTAATTTTTTTTTTTTATCTGTTTATGATAGTCACAGAGAGAGAGAGAGAGAGAGGCAGAGACACAGGCAGAGGGAGAAGCAGGCTCCATGCACCTGGGAGCCCGACGTGGGACTCGATCCCGGGTCTCCAGGATCGGGCCCTGGGCCAAAGGCAGGGGCCAAACCGCTGCGCCACCCAGGGATCCCCTTGATTTCATTCCTATAATCAGGATAGATTGACCAGTAGCAGGGGGAAAGAAGTCAAAGTGAGGTAGAAATGAGCAAAGCCAAAGCTTTTCTGTGTAAAATCCAGTGTTCCAAACCTGTAGGGTAATGTTCCAGGTCAGAGACCCACAACTATACCCGCACCAGACCCACACTACAGTGGACCAGCTATGGATCAGTTCAGAGCATTTGTCTCTAAGTAGCAGAAAAGCATATTAATGGGGGCCTAAGCAAAAATTTCTTTTTCTCACCAACAAGAACTCCGTGTTGCCTGGGTGACTCAGTGGTGTCAGGGCCAACACTGCTGCAATCCGCAGGTCATAAGATAGCAACAGAAGCTCCAAGGAGCAAATCTCACACTGAGTTCAAAGGCAGGAAGCTGAGGACACGGCTAGGTCAGGTGTTTTAATGTACCTTCCCCTTACTAGACAGGAAAAATCTGTCCTGGGAGGTCCCGGCAGATGTCTTATATTCTTGTTGATCCATGTGACATTCCAGTCCTTAAATTAGGGACTGTGCCCAAATTCCCCAAAAAGAAGAGACCCCTAGCCAAGATAGGTTGTCCGTGTTGCTTCCTGCAAGCCTGGAAGATGAGGGCAGTGCCTTTGCAGGTGCCTAACTTCTATTGTTAATGAGATCTGGGGGTCCACCAAGCACTACCCTTGGAGCAGAGCTGTTAAGATCACCAGAAGCAGGAGATGGCTGGGACTTCCATAGCGAGAAAAGCATGCATCCCAGACAAGCATCCTGTCCAGATTTAGAAGCAAGAACTAGCCTTCCCAGAGGCTCCTTTGAAACTGTTAAGAAGTTATAATTAGACTTTGTGTTTCTGCTAAGTCTTTCATCCCAGAAGCTCAGGGCACTTCCCTGCATCATCTCATTAATCTTCACACCATTCGTGGCAGCTGGCATCTACTGTCATCTTTATTTTCAGGATGAAGGAACTGAGATGTAGATACAGGTTAATGACTTTCTAGATGTCATATGCTCAGCAAGCCACCAGCCAGCTGGGGACTGGACCCAAGTCGATGGGTCCCCAACTATCCCAACTCACTAAAGACCCCAGGCAAGTATGTAGAGATCACTTACTTACCCAGCTAGCAAGAATCCCAAAAAGGTGACTTGAGAATGTCAGAGGTCTGGAATAAAAAAGGCAAAAAGAAGAGGGTGCAAGCTGCGATTGACTGTCCAGACAACCTTAGGCAAGTCACTTGCACTTTCTGAACATTTTCCTTATTTAAACACTAAGGACAGTAACAGCCACCCTAATTCACTCAGCTGTTTTAAAAATTGAAACTCGTGTTTCTAATGGAACCATGTGAGCTAGGACATTTTGTAAAATCTAAGTCCATTGAAGAGACCGATAGAACCAACATTTAAAATCAGCCTGCTGCTTCTGGCTCACATAACAGTCCTAAATTGCAATCAGCCAATTACACAGAAGCCTTCCCAGATGACCAAGAAATTCCCTTTTTGCCACTCAGTATGCTAAGAACCCACTTTCAGCACATACCGTATAGAATACGCGAGGTGGGCTACAGGTGCAACAAGGCTGTGCCCCACGTCGTCTGGGAAATACAGCGTGGTGGCGAAGGCAGACTAACGAACCATGTATTTCACTGGGAGGCAAAATGAAATGCAAGACCTTTCAGGGACAAGAAGGCTCAAAGGCGGAGGTGGGGAGGAGAGGTGTTGGGGGGCGGCGTTTGGCTCAGCCAGTTGGGGGGCAGAAGGTGAAGTGGAGAGAGGGGGGCAGTGTCCACAAGCGAAAATAGAGAAAAGTCCTTAGCTCTTCTTTTTCTTCCCCAAGGCACATCATTCTTCCCTCTGGGAAAGGCAAGGTCAAGGTGGGAAAGCAGCAGAGGTGGTTTGCAGCGGTGGGCAAGGAGACGTGCAGAGAGAACGTTTCCTCCCCGCACAGGCTTCTTTTCAGACACAGGAGGGCGCCTCTCCTCCTCCGCTGCTCCCTTCTCTGCCCAACTTCCAACATTTGATCTGTCTTAAAGGAGCCAGGATAGATGTGCAAAAACAATGTGCCCTCTAAGGACAATAATCCCTAGAAAATACTCCCACTATTGGGAGACTGTCTACAGGAAAGAAACAGATCCATCAAGAGGTGGAAACAGTTTCTCTAGCCTTGACAGAGAGGTCTTCCCTGTCCCCGGCTTAAAATAAGGTGGTAACAAATTGGCAGAGCAGGACGCCAAGTCCCATCCCAGGGACATCCTGTGTGATGCAAAGGGGGCCTACAGGAGAAAAGCAAGGGGCTTCCAAATCTGAAACACGACCAGAAAGGGAAAACAGTCATCTTTCACTTATTTTTGTTTTCATAGTTAATTGTTAAAATACCTGAAGAAAGGAAACTAATCAGGTTGGCTCTGCACCAGGCAAGAATTCCTAAATGACCCTAAGGTATAGCTGTTCCTCAAAGTTCCTTTGTTCTGGCCACACCCTCGTGTAAACAATTCTCACCACCACCCTGTGTTATTTGCCTTCAAGGAATTAGAAGAAAGTTTTAAGATAAGGCAGGATGAAACACTGACAGTCACGAGTTTTTCATTCAAAACCACCCCTTAGAGGGGCTCCAGGGTGGCTCAGACGATTGACAACTGACTCTTGATTTTGGTTCAGGTCATGATCTCAGGGTCCTGGGATCCAGCCCTGCAGTCTGCTGCAGGCTCAGTGTGGAGTGTGCCCCTCCCCACCCGCCCTGCACCCTCTCTCTCTCTTTCAAATAAATAAATAAATCTGTAAAACCACAACAACTACCCCTTGGCATTAATGAAGAACTGTTTTGTTTGGTTTTGCCTCCTAAGAGTTACTGATCCCATGATTTGGGATTGGCCGCTGGATTGGAGTGATTTTTGTGATAGAAACAGCCTAAACTTTTCCTAAACTTTGAGATGAACAAAAGCTATCACAGCACGTAAAAACAAAAATGACCAGCACACCAAAATTATCCTTTTTCGTAAAGAAAAAAAAGTCAGCTTATGAAAAAGTTTTAAAACAATCTAATAACCATATACTAACACCCCAAGTAGATCTAAAATAGTCTGAGAGATGTTTGAGCTAAACGCCCATAACTTGCTCCAGAATATTTATCAAGACACATGCCTCAAACATACTATATATATTGATAGGTGCTGTCAGATGAGTGGATCATCATCATCGAATCAGTGGCTTAGCAGCCAGAGGCTGACTCAGGTAGAGCCCATTGTTAAACCCTAACTTTTTTTAAACCTTTATTTGCTGAGCCTAGGTGCCAAACATTGGCACCTTGCTGCTTCCTGGATTGCCTTGGTGTTCCTGTGGACACGAAAGAAAGTCTCTCTCCAGTTCCCTCCCCACAGCAGAACACCGTGGATTAATTCTGAATTAGAGTGTAAGTGGAACAGCGTAGAATTGGGCCAAGTCCATCTCTTTCTGGAGACATCTCTATGGATGTTATGGGTTAGTAGGAAAAACAATGATTCATGTGGTTTCATTGTGGTCACACTCTCCATAGGTTTGTGTTTCTGAATTCGCACCAACACCACCCACTCCAAGGAGATCTGAAACTAGAAACATTAAGGGAAATAAGATTGAAGAATAAAGATTATGTGATGGTTAATTTTATGCGTCAATTTTATGTAGCTATGGTAGCTTGGGCAAACACTAGTCTAGATGCTGCTGTGAAGGTATTTTGTAGATGTAATTAAGATGTACAGTCAGTTGACTTTGAGTAAAGGGGATCGTTCTTGGTAATGTGGGTGGGCTCCTCCAATCAGGGGAAGGTCTTGAGAACAAACACTGAGGTTTAACTGTAGAAGGAATCCTGCCTCAAGACCTCTCTCGGGCTCCCGTCTTCTTGGGAGAGAGGATGCTGCCCAATTCTTGAATTGTTTAATAAAGCCCATTAGCTTTTCAAACTAAAACAGTGTACCTGGCATTCCGGTCTGCCCAACAGATTTCAGACTTGCCAGGCCCCATGACAATGGAGCCAATTTTTAAAAACCATTCTGTGTATGTGTGTATATGTGGCATATGTTCATATATACTATTGGTTCTGTTTCTCTGGAGAACCCTGACTGATACAGGTTTCAAGTATAGCATTTTATTTGGAATGCTATCTAAATTAAAACAATGAAGGCATTTAATAATGCTATTTTACACGATATTACACATAGCAGGACTTCTGGTTTTGTTTGGGTGCCCAGCCCCTCTCCATCAGCCCACCCACTTCACTAGAGGCTGACCTGACCCCGGCTGCAGGTGTGGTCCTGACTGGACTGAAGGTGAGATGTCCCTCTTCAACGATTGGCTCAGAAGTGATTCTGTGACTTTGGGCAAGGGCCAATGAGCTATAAGAAGAGGTTTGTTGTCAACTTCCAGTAATGTTTGTCCTCATGCTTCTAAGAGGCTTTACCGAAGTAGCATTCTCTTTCTACTATTGGAGGAGAACAAGCAATCAGCAGCCCCAGATCGGTACTGACAGCCACCCTTCAGTGGGAAATAACCTGGCTCCCTAAAGCTGCTCGTGGATCAGCTAGGCCCTAAACCTACATGGACTCTGGACTTTTTTTCAAGTATGCCAATATATTTTCTTTTAATTGTTCAAGCCAGCCTCAGGCTGGCTTCCTGTTAATTGTAGCCAAAGGACCAAGTTTTCTTGTCCTTAGTTTTCTATTTGTAAGCTGGGAGAGTAGAACTAGATCATCTCAGATCTCCTCAAGTTTTCAATATGCATGAATTGAACATTTAGGCCCTGGCAGTAAGTGTAATTGTCAGTTATTGCTTGAAGAATCTAAATATTATTGTAGGTATCTTTCTAAATCCATCTTCACTTTTAGAAACAGCAACATTTGCTTTAAGTGCTTAAAGTTTAATTTGATGCAATTTTTTCCAGTGCCTTAACCCAAGTCAACTACCATCGGCAATAATAATGACCATGTCAGGGGCTTTTATTTATTTGAGAAAGAGAGAGAGAGAGAGAACAAGCAGGGGCAGAGGCAGAAGCAGAAGCAGACTCCCCACAGAGCAGGGACCCCGATGCAGGGCTCCCATCCCAGGACCCTGTGGCTCAGGTCATGACCTGAGCCACAGGCAGATGCTTAACTGATGGTGCCACCCAGGTGTCCCTAAAAAAGATGTGTTTATTTTAGAGAGAAAGAAAGGGGGGGAGGGGGCAGAGGGAGAGAGAATCCTCAAAGAGACTCCCTACTGAGCTCGGAGCCCAACAAGGGGCTCAATTCCAGGACTTTGAGATCACGACCTGAGCCAGAACCCACTGGGCCACCCAGGTACCCCAATACCAATGAATCCTAAACCTTTGGAAAGATGTTCAGCCTCCCTCAGAGAGAGGGAAATGAAAATTAAAATGGCAGTGAGGGTGTTTCCTTACCTAAAAGACTGGCAGGTTATCAAAAAGTTTAATAATGCACTGTTTGAAGATATAAACGAATAGCAACACTCATACCAATAATGAGACTTATCACCAAATCAACAAAGACCAGGATTACAGGAAAGAGTGGAAATGGTACAACTTTCAAGAAAGACAATTTGGCATTATCTGTCAAAACTACAAACAGGGTATCCCTGGGTGGCGCAGTGGTTTGGCGCCTGCCTTTGGCCCAGGGCGCGATCCTGGAGACCCGGGATCGAATCCCACATCGGGCTCCCGGTGCATGGAGCCTGCTTCTCCCTCTGCCTGTGTCTCAGCCTCTCTCTCTCTCTCTGTGTGTGACTATCATAAATAAATAAAAATTAAAAAAAAAAAAAAGACAGAGGCAGCTCTCCATGCAGTAAAATGGAATTATCTCAAAATTCTATGTTAAATAGAAATATAAACATGAAGAACAATGAGTATTGTATGCTACTATTTATAGCATACAAACTATGCTAAACTGGGAAACTGGGAATTATCTAGGGGTTGTAACCCAGAAACTACAACACAGGGTGAGAGAGAGTTAATGTTCCACTGGATATCTTCTAAAATTTTTAACATATAAATGTACAGCAGTTATTCTAAAAGTAATAAACTTGGGGGAGAAAGTGACATTATTATTATATATACATTTCCTGATTAGCTATCATGACAGTAATCCTGAAACTAAATTACCACGCTTGTATTTTTGGATAAATGATAATTAATGATCAGATATAAAACAATGATTTGGTACATTTGTTCTCATTTCCCCTTCTGTCTAAATAAGGGCAGTAGAAAAAGGATCTTGCATTAGGGAAAGAAAATGAATCTTATCTATAACATTACAAAAGTTAGTTTGCTCGGCATTTGGCTTTTCCACACATTTTGCCCCTAAAGTGCCTTATCTAGATGCCTTCTATTTTTTTTTCTCTAGATGCCTTCTAATCCAGTGTCCTATCATTCACTCATAGCCACTCATTCGACAGATATTTACTAAATGCCTTCAGTGTGCCAGACATTGGGGCTGCAGGAGACAAAGCCACTAACTGTCATCTCTATGAGCTCAGTCTGTTCACTATTGTCATCCTTCAGGGCAGATGGGAAGACTGATGCTATAATCAATAAACGGAGAGTGACAGGTCCTAAAATATGGAGAACACACTAGCAGAAAAGATCACCATCATCTGGAAAAGAGGACAGCGAGAATTCACAGAGAACACTGTTGGTCCACAATAGCGGACCAAATCATTCTAGAAGGAATCTTTTCCACTAGAGGATTTCCATGACCCAGGAAGGGCTTATTTTAGGAAGAAAAATAAGAAGGAAGGGGGAAGAGAATAACAAAGAAAAGAATGGACCAAGCTGACAAAATAATGCAGGAGAAATAACCTCCAAGCCTGGGGTTAATACATTCATTGATTCATCCACCTGTTTAACACCTGTTTGCTGAGAGCTTACTATGTGCCAGGCTGAATCAGAGGTAAACAACAAGAAAAGCTAACACACAAGAAAGATAGATAATAAATCACTAAATGTATACTGTACTGGCAGGACTATAATAACTACTATGAATAAAGGAAAGCAGGATAAGGTTATAGAGTGATGGGCCACCATTTTAGATGGATGGTGAGGAGATGCTGAGCACAGATTTGAAAGAAGTGAGAAAGCCCTATGGGTACTTGGCAAAAGAGTTTTCTAGAGAGGGGAAAGAGGCCCAGTGTGGAAATGTACTTAGGAATTTGAAGAGCCAAGAGGCAAAAATGAGCGACTGTCCTCGTTGAGTTTAGAAGAACATAGCTGGGGTGCCCGGGTGGCTCAGCAGTTGAGCTTCTGCCTTCTGCCCGGGGTGTGATCCTGGAGACCCCAGATTGAGTCCCACATCGGGCTCCCTGCAGGGATCCTGCTTCTCCCTCTGCCTGTGTCTCTGCCTCTCTCTGTGTGTCTATCACGAATAAATAACTAAAATCTTAAAGAGAGAGAGAGAGAGAGAGAGAGAGAAACATAGCTGACGCACAATGTCAGAGTTTCTTCCAGAAAACGCACCCAACAGTTAACATAACTCCGCACAGTCCTGGATCTTTAAAGCAAAAATGGCAACTCCCTACATGAGTTGACACTTACAAACTGCCCTCTGACCAAAACACACCCCCACCCCATGATCCCTGACCCTTGAATTTTCTTCTACAGGAAGCAACATTTGGCATCCATATTCTTAGCTGAGCTTCAAAATGTAAAATGCCTTAGAAAGACAATGAACAGATCTGAATTCATACTAAGGTAAAAATTACCATGATCTTAAATAAATAAATAAATAAATAACCATGAGAGGATATTTCTGTGAGCAGTATAGCTTTCTAAATTCAGGGAGGGCAGAACGTTGAAAAAATTAAACACATATAACACAAAGACTGTGAGCCCCCAGATCAAGCTTCGGCTGCTGCACTATCTTCTCTCAGACAACTGCTGAGCAGAAATATTCTTTCTCCCCAGAGAGAAAAAAAGGTATTTCTGTTAAGCTTACCATAGCTTGTTAGAAATATCCCTTAGGGACTGACAGCTCCCTTTGGAGTCTAATTATACATTCACCCAGTGGTGTTCTGATCTGAATTTAGCTACCTGGGAAATACCTAAGAAGGGAATGCCATTTGCAGGCAGCTGCACTAATGGCATGGTGTAAATTAATAAATGTATCCTGTTCTATATAATTCCAGTTCTGATGAATTTTGCAAGTGTGGTAGAGCCTAAGATTCAACTCTGAAACAACCTAATGAACATATGGCAGTGTCCCTGGAATTCTAATCTGTGAGCTCCTTGTTTAGACCTCACTCTTCTAGAACCTCTCCAGATTCAATAGCTAAGGAAATTGACTTTCTGGTTGTAGACCATGGAAGGAAGAATCCATTCATTCCACAAAGGGCGCAAGAGTAAGCAGACACTCTGTGCCAGGTGCAGGACTTCTAAGGGAAAACGAGATCTACTTCTTTCCGGGTGAGACCATCCATGTCCAGCAGTTAAGCAGAGGGGGATGGAGACCCCAGGGCTGAGTCCCATCCCTCAGACTGGTTGTCAAAGGGCAGGGAGGGAGCTCTCCCAACCTCAGGCTCCAAGGCGGGAAAAGGACTCCCTGTGCCTTATCCACTACCCCCATGAGACACACATTGAAAGGAGGTTTCAGAAATAGGGAGCAGGTATGCTTTGGGGCGTTCAAAAAGAAAAAATAACACTTGGATGACACTTGATGTTGGAAGTCAGAGAGGCAATAAAGAGGGACAACAGGAATGGACTCGATTGAACAGCTGATCTCAAAATCAAAATTCATATAGAGACTGTCTTTATATATATAAAATTGCTCCAGTGAAAACAATCCAACTTTGGGGAGTCACCATGGATATAATACTTCCTTGGTTAACTGCAAAGGGATAGCTCTGTTGGAATAAAAACAAAACTGACAGTTCCACCTGCCCTGAACAGTGTTATCGAGAGATAGGTTATTCAAAGCACAACTTAAAGTCACCTCAGAATTATAAGCTAAACAAATTTAATGCTAATTATAGGTTTAGTATAGTTAGCATATTAGAAATGAGTCAAATTGATGATATGGTAAAGTTATATTTTTAGTAAACATATACAAGCGCTCTAGAACACATTTGTACCTATTTTATAATCAATATAGAGTACATTTATGTGTATTTTATGACCTCTAGTATAATTTTACTACTCATATGATTATACCAAAGGTTTATAGATATTGTGGCTTTACATGTATTATATATTCTTAGTTTGGTCCATAATTTCTTTGGAACAAGAATATAACCTCCAAATCATTTAAGATCGACCCTGTCTTCGCAATAATCTGCTTTATGGCGTTGTGTCCAGGGTCACAGAGCAAAAACTGAGCCCTGACCATTTACTGTACTTTTACATAATATTTGATCTATTATTATAATAAAATGGTTGGAATTGTTGGCTGGGTTCTCCGTGAACCTACAAAATTTGAACTTTACAAAATTACGCACCATGGATGTTTTCCAAAGTTTATATTTTCCAAGATGTAAATGTTCAATTAATGTTCGATCCTATTAATGTTTCAAATGTTCAGTTAATGACTTGGGGCTGAGATGGACATTTCTACAGTCCACCATAGGAAGAAGAAGCTATAATGAGTAGTTATAGGAAGGAAAGGTGAGTAGAGAACACACTTGACTTGCCGCTCCACTACCCACCTGGATCAGTAGCTTACACAAAAGCTGATTGAGCCAAACTTTTCCCATCATCGCTTGCCCAGTATGCTGCCCCCTAATGCCTGTCTCCTTACAGTGCCCCTAGGAGCTTGATGCTCTGCTCAGCCCATGTCATGCCTTTGCAGCCATTGATGAAAGATGTGAGTTGAAGACAGAAATAATTCTGAAATATATACCAAATCCATCCCCCAACTCCTACATGATTTGCATTTTCATGATTGCAACAATCTAAAAGCCTACCCTCCTGGTATTATGGGCTGAATTGTGTCTTTCCAAAATTCATATGCAGATGTTGACTGTAGATGAGGACTTTAAGGTGGTGATTAAGTAAAAATAAGGTCATTGGGGAATGCCTGGGTGATTCTGTGGTTGAGCATCTGCCTTTGGCTCTTCGCATTGGGCTCTTTGCAGGGAGTCGGCTTCTCCCTTTGCCTATGTCTCTGCCTCTGTGTGTATGTGTGTCTCTCATGAATAAATAAATAAAATATTTTTAAAAATAAGGTTATTGGGATGGGCCCTAATCCAATATGACTGTTGTCCTTATAAGGAGAAAAGAGTTGGACTCAAACACACAGAGAGACCATGTGAAGACACAGAGAGAAGATCACCATCTACAAGTCACAGGGAGAAGCCTCAGAAGACATCAACCCTCCCAACACCTCAATTTAGAATTTTGGCCCCAGAACTGTGAAAAAAAGTATTTTGGTTGTTCAAACCATCCAGCCTGTGATGCTGTGTTACATCAGCCCTAGAAACCAATATACTTGGGTAAACGTGAATAAATTGATACTAATTGATGTGGAGAACGAAGGCAAAAGAAATGCAGAAAAAATTAAATTTCTTTACAACTTGCAGCTCACTGACAAGTCCTTGGGACAAGCAGAGTGATGACCTTCCTCCAGGGGCTCAGTTGCCTCAATGTTAATGCTTTGCTAGGGGTAAAAGGCAATCTTAGCTTGACATTAGTCCGAACTCCAGGATCCTCTAAGTCTACTTTAACATATAAAAAAATCCCTTTGGAAACTTCCTTTTGTCTCTATCCATCCCCCAAGATATATGTTGGCAATCATCCTCCAAACATAGGGCCCACTGATCTACATCTGAAGGGTCTCATCACTAATGTTTTACTAGACAGTGGTAGATGACCATATCTCACCAGCAGCTAGCCCCTCAAGGTCCTGGAAGCCTTGTTTCCAAATTTCTTAAAGACTTAAACTATTCCTGACCCCCTCCCAACTTGAAAGTATATAACCAGTTACTCGTCACAATCCCAGGGCAATTCTTTCCACCCATGAGTCCTGTCCTCGTGCTTTAATAAAAACACTTTTTTTTTTTTTTTGCACAGAAGATGTCTCAGGAAATCTTGACCATTCGTTCCTGGACCCCAACATTATTTCATCCCATTAATCATTAGTATGAGGTACAGGATAATGTCCTATGTCCTTAGCATGAGCTAGCAGGCCTCTTCAGGCTGACCTGGCTCTCCAGTCCCTCTGATCATGTTCCCCAATGTGTCCCCACACTTCAGTTGGAGCAAGCCTTTCATCTTCCCTAACTACAAAAGTAGTCTCACCCCTTCCAGCCCACACTATCCCATCCATCCTTCAATGCTGCCAAATTCTCCTACACATAAAAAGGAGGCCATCAGACTCCATTGTTCCTACTAAGCCTTAAGTCTCCCAGAAACATTTCCATTGTTATGAGCAGAGGCTGGTTTACCCAAGTGAATCTCTTTTTTTTTTTTTAATTTTTATTTATTTATGATAGCCCCAGGCTTCTTGTTGCCCCTGGGTCTTCTCATAGCTCTTCCATCTGCCTCAAATGCTCTTTACTTTCTTCTCTGACTAACAGAGAGGAAATATCCTAACATTCTTCGAAGCTTTGTTCAAACACTGCTGAGTCCTCTGGACCACGCCAGCCCCTATCTCTACTGTCATACCACCGTGTGTCATTGCTTGGTTTCACAGGATGCAAAGTCCAACATGGAGATTTGTGTGCAGATGGTTTATAAGGGAGGGCTCTCAGTGTTGCTCCCTATGGGGAAGCAGGAGAAGCAGGATTGGGCAGAAAGACCAGTCAAGATGTGATACAAATTGTGATAAGAAATATATATTTGTTCTTTGTCCCTGTTTCTGGCACAGAGCTCCTAAAACCCTTGCAATTTCCGGAGTGAAGAAGGCAATAAAGGTGCTTCTGTTATGTTAATGAGGTGACTTTGGACCACCAAGGGGTGGGGACTGGTTGCCAAGGGAACCAGAGATGGACAGAAGGTTGAAACTTCCAGTCCCTCCTCCTGATTTCTGGAGAGATAAGAGGGGCTGAAGGTTGAATTGATCCCTTATGGTCAAAGATTGAATCAATCATGCCTTTTAATTAAGCTTCTATAAGAACCCAAAGGGTTAGGTTCCGAAAGCTCCCATGTTGGTGACTACACGGAAGTATGAGAGTCATGTGCCCAGAGGGAGGCTAGAGGCTCCAGGCCCTTTCCCCATGCCTGCCCTCTGCATCTCTTCCATCTGGCTGTTTCTGAGTTATAGTCTTTAATAATAAACTGGTGATCGGATGAGTAAATGGGTTTCCAGAGTTCTGTGAGCTCCTTTAGTGAATTAATCAAACCCAAGGTGGAGTATGGGAACCTCTAGTTAGTCAATTGGAAGCACAGGTAACAGGTTGGACTTGTGATTGGCATCTGAAGGAGGGGGTGGGGACAGGCTTGTAGAACTGAACCCTTAACCGGTGGAATCTGATGCTATCTCCCAGGAGATAGTGTCAGAACTGAGTGAAGTTGTAGGGTGCCCAGCTGGTATCAGAGCATTACCTGTTGGTTTGGGGGGAATCCCTCACACACTGGAATTGGGTGTCAGAACCCCTCCACCAGCCCATCCAGTCAGAGCCCCAGCCCATCTTATGGGGACTTCTGGAGCTAATCATCCCTTT
The DNA here is from genome assembly GCF_053574225.1 of Canis aureus. Taxonomy (NCBI): domain Eukaryota; kingdom Metazoa; phylum Chordata; class Mammalia; order Carnivora; family Canidae; genus Canis; species Canis aureus. Next base: position 15,557,548 of record NC_135611.1, on the reverse strand, counting down.
AGAATTATTCTAACTCGGCCCAAGATAGCCAGGCCTTAGATTCCCAGATGGATCACATTGGTCATTGGCTATAGGACAGAGAAAGGGCACAATCTTGGGTTTCGTATTGGTGTGTCACAAATTTCCACAAACTCCTCAACTGAAAACACCACAAATTTATCACCTCACAGTTTCGGTAAATCAGGAATCCGGGAATAGCCTGACTAGGTCCTCTGCTTAGGGTCTCCCCAGCTGAGGTCAGGGTGTTGGCCGGGCTGCTGTTCTCCTCTGGGGTCTGACGGTCTTCTAAGGTCACTCGGGCTGAGGGCAGAACTCATTCCTTGCCCCTGTGGGACTGAGACCCGAGCCTACTTGCCAGTGGCCAGCCGGGCGGCTCCTGCTCCTCGAGGCCCTCCTCCTCCGTTGCTCGGCCGGTGACCCCATGGGCTTCGCCGTGTGGCTGTTCCTCCTTCCAGGCCAGCCCAGGCACCTCTCTCGGACTCCAGTTCCCCTCGGGGAGCTACAGCGAGATGGCCTGTCGTGCCCGCCATCTAACGGGGCCTCCTCAAGAGAGACAGGACCCCGCCATGTTCGCAGGCCTGCCCGCGCCAGGGAAGTGGGCGCCCCAGGCCCTCCCCGCCGGGCCTGCATGGAAGTAGAGGTTCTTAACTGTTATTAAATCAGCTGTTTTATGTTATTTATATAGTTTACCACAATTAAAAAAAAAAAAAAGATGTGGGTGCATGAAAGAGCTTACAGAAAAGGAGGAAGTTTCTGGATGCATGGGGCTGGGGGCTCCGGGCAGCCTCGAGTCTCGGAAGCGGCTGACAGCTGAGGGCTGGGCCCCGAGGCCCCACAGGAGGGGGTCAGAAGCTCACTGGGTGTGACTCCCCCTGCGCTCCCTCTGGTGTGGGGGGAGGCTGAACCTTCTGGACGGCCTGCTGTCCCCAGCTTGCCAGGACTTGTGGGTGTGCATAGTGTCTCTGTGGTTAAGGTAACACTCGCTCCTGTGACGGGGAAACCCTGACACGTCAGCTTTCTTCTCACTGCCGCTCAGTTGGCCTGGGGGTCTGGCGGGCAGCCATCCCCACAGGCCAGTTAGAGACTCGGGCTCCCTATGGCGCAGGCCCGTCGCCCTCTAGACAGCAGGGTTCTTGTTTCAAGCCAGTATAACAGAGAGAGAGAGAGAGACAGAGAGAGAGAGAGGAGAAGACACCCATGTCTGTGGGGAAGTGACATACTTCGCTTCCACTCCTATCCCACAGGTGACAATTCGTCCTGGGGTCCCACCTGGAAACCAGGAGAGCCAGGTGCCGCAGACCCTGGCTGGGGATGGCCTCCCACCATTGTACACTGTTGGGGGAGAGTGGGACTGCTGGGTGGCAGAATGGACTGTCTCTGCCATGTTCCTTTTGTCCCATCCATGTCCAGTTCTGACTCTAGGCCCTCCAGGGGCCTCGAGTCAAGATTCAGCCTCCCACCAGCATACCCGGGAGCTTCAACGCCTTCCCTTCTTCTTTCCCTTCTTACAAATTCACCTTATCAGTTCTGCTTCTGAATTCTGAAAACCCCAGGAGTTTGTCACGGTCAATCTAACAAACAAACAAACAAACAAAGCTCGGGGTGTGGAATGATGGGGAAGAGGAGCAGAATGGGCCACTGGTCTGTATTTGCCATGTGTGAGGAGGATGCGTCCTGTGGGAGGAACACACCCTGATGAACATCCACTCCCTATAGGACTCGGTGGCGAAACCAGAGGACAGCAGGACACACGGGTGCTGTGACGAGCTCTCCACACCCCGGGGAAGATGGACTTTTCAATACAATTACAAGGCAGTGTGAAACCCACCAAAATGGAGGTTTAGAAAGGCCGGCAAGTCCTTGGGGGCAGCAGGCTCTGCCTTTGTCCAGAGTCGTGCAATGCTTCTCCTAGGAGGCCACGCTCAAGCTGAAGATACAACTGTGCAAAGAGTCAAAAGATGCAAAGAATCCAAGCGTCCAACCACAGATGAATGAATAAACAAAATGTGGTACAGACACTTGATGGAACACTATTCAGCCTAGAAAGGAAGGAAAAATCCTGAGACGTGTTATAACATTGGGTGAACCTAAAATACGTTATGCCCAGTCATAAGAGGACAAATATTGTGTGATTTCACTTAAATAAAAATACCTAGAATAGGCAAATCCATAGAGACAGAAAATGGATCTGAGGTTACCAGGGGCCGGGGCAAGAGAGAACAGGGATTTATTGTTTAATGTGCACAGAGGGGCAGCCCCGGTGGTGCAGCGGTTTAATGCCGCCTGCAGCCCAGGGCGTGATCCTGGAGACCCTGGATGGAGTCCCACGTCAGGCTCTCTGTATGATGCCTGCTTCTCCCTCTGCCTGTGTCTCTGCCTCTCTCTCTCTCTGTCTCTATGAATAAATAAATAAAATTAAAAAAAAAACATTTTCCTAAAAAAAATAATAATGGGCACAGAGTTTCTGATGAAAAAGTTTAGAAAACAGGTAGTGGCCGTGGTTGCAGGACCTTGGGAATGGAACTCATTCCACTGAATAATATACTTTAAAATGGCAAGTTTTATGTTATTTATATAGTTTACCACAATTAAAAAAAAAGATGTGGGTGCATGAAAGAGCTTGCAGAAAAGGAGGAAGTTTCTGGATGACCTCTATTTTTAAACATTGAAAGTCTAATTAAAGATCAATTGGGTCCCTGGCTACAGCCCACAGCTTCTTTTTTTCTAAATTAAAGAGAAGGATTGACGAGGAACATCGGAAAAAGGAGCCGTTCTCGGAAATTCATCCACAGACCAGCTCGGGTGAGATGTCGCCTTCTTTTTACAGGGTTCGCCAATTGTGGGAAGAGAAAAGCCTTGTGTGCTTTAACTATGATTTCCTTTTAAATGTTCTTTTCACTAGGCAATAGTCCATTAAATTAGATTTAATTAAAGTTGAATTGATTGATGGACTAAGACTTCATAGTCTCTCCAAAGACAACATAGGTTTGTGTCATTGATCCAAAAAACCCTCACATTTTGGCAACCACGTGGCACAATGATTTATTTCTATGGTAAAAGGAGGCAATCCTATTGATCCAAAGAAACATCCCTTCAGTTGTTCCTACGTAGTAGAGGTTCTTAACTGTTATTAAATCAGCTGTTCATTGGCTGACACATCACAAATTGAAACTACACACACAAATCACAGGGCTGAACTTGAAAAGCCAGACCTGTTTTTCTTGTGCAGTGGAAACTAGAAATGGGATTTCATTCTGCTGAGGTTATCACATGGAAATAAAAAAAAATGCAAAAACATTCCTCCTTTTAAAAATAATAAAAGGCATAAATCATCTCGACAGCTGACCATTACACTGCAATATTCCAGTGAATTTTGCACTAACAAGAAGCTGAATTAGATTAATAACTGTGCATTCTCCTAAATATTTCAAGGAAATTAATTTAGCTCTTCATATGTCTGAACATAATATTTCCAAAATGCTTTGGAAATATTAACTACCTGATTCTTATCACCGAAAAAACATTTCCTTTACACCTTTTTGCACATGGGGGATTTTCTATGCAATTCAAACTGATAGATTATATAATTTAAAAATGTAGTTTTCCTATTAAAAAGACAACTTAGAACTTGCTTATTTAAGCAGCAAGCAGCATTGACTTTTTTTTAAGTTGGATTATTTCTGGTTATAAAAATGCAGGGAGGTCTTATTTCATACAAAGGATGCATCTCAGAAAACCTTGTGTAATTCGAACCTGCATAATTCAAGAACGATTTTCTCAAAGGAATAAATATAAAATAAGACAGATGTGTTCTCAGAGCACATTTACAAGTTGTAACAGATTTTTGCTTTAAACCCGCTTTTCCTGCTCCCAACGTTATATCTAATATTTCAGAATGTCATCTCCCACGTTAACTGCACCATGTTTCATTGTGGTTGTTTGCCCTTCTTCTTGGCATCTTATCACATATAACTTCCCTTCAAAAGCTATTGATTTGGGGGCACATTTTTCAGTGCAAGTACTTTCATCGCTATTTTATGAATACTTAAGTGACATTGTTATGGGTCGTAAAAATATTTTACATGATAATAACAGTGAATGCTAAAATAATAACATAATAGTAAAACAAAACAAAACAAAAACAACTCACTTGTAGGAGTTCCATTGCACATAAAAAACCAGCATGGTTGAGAGGTTGCTGCAAAGCCAGGTTGGTATATCTGTTTGTCACCTAAAGTGGCAAGTCATGTTATAATAGTGTAAACAAGCTTTGCAATATTCATTCTGCCCACCTGCTTTGAAATTACAGGATTCTTGACAACGTTTTAAACATTTGATTTACCTTTGTACATGAATTAAGATTTTATTGCTATTTTTATTCTCATGTTTTCAAGTTTATATACTCCCCAGGGCTGGTTCGCCCCCAGAGGATGGGGGTGGGAGCCAAAGAAATTGGGAAAGGAATATTGCACTGAAGCCCAGGATGGCCAGTGAACATATTCAGAAGATGGAAGGAGGATTTCATCTCAGATCATGTCCACAAAGCAGGAGTAAAGATCGCTCAGAACCCATATTCACCCCTAGCACTTTCTCCTATATCTCTGAGAAGGGTGGTGGATTTAGGGTGGAATAAAGAAGTCTGTGTTTGTTTTAGTTGCTGCTGCCCAACTGAGAGGGTGAAGGCCTTCCTTCTGAGGCCAGCCTGCAACACCTGTGTCTGCAAGGGATGCTGCTCATCCCCCAGGGGGTCCCTCTGCTTAGGTGGCTGTGAACAGCAAATGAATAAATGGAGGGCAGCAGAACCAATAATCTAGGTATTAGGGGGCTTCTGTAGTTTGAAGAAAACATATTATTCTTTTTTAAACGGAAGAACAAAGATAGAGTTGCCACCAGAAGTGAAAATAGACTAGAGTACTTTTAAATAAACTTATAATTTATTATTCCACTACTAAGAACTACATTTTCTGAAATTATGATGTACTTTTCCCCCTCCTTTTTTTATGCCTTATTTCTTCCATTATTACTATAACATATACGATTTTTTTAAAGATTTTATTTATTTATTTATTTATTTATTTATTTATTTATGAGAGACACAGAGGGAGAGGCAGAGACATAGACAGAGAGAGAAGCAGGCTCTCCCCAGGGAGTCCAATGCGGGGCTGGATCCCAGGACCCTGGGATCGCAACCTGAGCCAAAGGCAGACACTCAACCACTGAGCCACCCACGCATCCATAACATATACCATTTTTCATTCTATTAAAAAAAACTTACTTAGAAGCATTTTTCATGTCATTATTTCAAAGCCTTCCAAAACACAGTTGGAATGGCTGATTCCTAACCCAACATTTGCCTGTTGTCCTCTATTGATGAGTATTTAGACTGTTTGAGAAAATCAACATTGTAAATATATTCTCCAAGTGTAGAGAATATTCAGAATTTTTCTATTTTTCTAAAATCACAATATGATTTTTATTTTTAAAATTTTAAATAAGATTTATTTATTTATTTGAGAGAGAGAGAGAGAGAACATGCAAGGAGAGGAACAGAAGGAGAGGGACAAGCAGACTCTGCACTGAGTGCACAGCCTGATGTGGGTGCTGAGACCATGACCTGAGCTGGACACTTAACTGACTGAGCCAACCACATGCCTCCTATAATGTAATTTTTAAATTCATAAATTAAAGAGTTTGCTGTACTCTATCACTAAATTCTTAAATTGCCTATAATTTTCAGACCCTGATGATCCAACAGTAACTAAATAACATCCCTTATGCAGCTTATATTCTAAAAGTTTGCCAAGACAGAGGGAAAAGAGATGAAAAAACAAAACAAATATCAAACAAATGTATAAATCAGGTAGTAGGAAGTGCTATGGAAAAAAAAAGAAGAAGAAGAAAGGTACACAATGCCAGAACCTAAAAGACATTTGAGTAGAGAGCTGAGGGAAATGAAGGAATTTATTGGCACAAATATGTGGGGGGAAAGTACTGCTGTTATAGAGGGCAGCAGATGCAAAGACCCTGAGGCAGGGGTTTGCTTAGAGAGTTGAAGGAATAGCAAGAAGAACGGGAACACCCAAAATAGTATTACAGCTGGAAGAGTGGTTGTGAATGTTATTAGAGAGAGAGAGTGGACATGTGGGGGGAAGATAGTCTAGGTGTTTTAAATTATTATAAGAATTTTGAGTTTTACTCTGAATGACAAGGAAGCCTTGTAAAGATTTTGGGCAGTTGATAGACAAGATCAGTCTTAACATTTTTAAAATATCACTCTGGCTTCTGTGTTGAGAATAAATTACAATGAGGTGGGCAGAGCAAGGATGCCACTTGCAAAAAACAGGGCACAAATCATGGCCACTCGGACCAGGGTGACAGTGATAGAAATGGTAAGACACGGTCAGTCAGATTCTGGATATATTTTGAAAGGGATTCAGGCAGCCCCGGTGGCTCAGCGGTTTAGCACCGCCTTCAGCCCAGAGCGTGATCCTGGAGTCTCGGGATCGAGTCCTGCATCAGGCTCTCTGCATGGAGCCTGCTTCTCCCTCTGCCTGTGTCTCTGCCTCTCTCTGTATCTCTCATGAATAAATAAATAAAATCTAAAAAAGGTGGGGGGATTCCAATAGGATTTGCTAATAGTTGCATGTGGAGTACAACAGAAAGAGAAGAATAAAAGAAGAATAAAGAGAAGAGAATGGAAGATGCATTCTTCCAGTTTCTTGCCTGACAGCTGGAAGAATGGATCACATTTTCTGAGAATCGGACAACTGAGGAGCAAATTTGAGAGACGGTGAGAATGTGAGAATCAGGACTCCAGTTTTGGACACATTCATTTTGAGATACCCATTAGGGTTCTGCCTCTGTTAGATAGTGCTAAATCCCAAGCCACCTCAAAGCCCAACAGCTCATAGCACAGGAAAAGCACAATCCAGAAAAAAAAAATTGATATACCAGATTTCATCAACATTAAAACCTTTTGTATTCATAAGTCAAAATGGCAAGCCACAGGATAGGAGAAAATATACACAACACATCTATCTAACAAAGTATTTGTATCTAGAACATATAAAGAACTCTTACAACTCAAAGATATGAGGACAAATCACACAATTTTATAAAGGGCAAAAAATGAGAATAGACACTCACAAAAGAGGATAAACAACTGATCAGCTCAAAGATATGAGGACAAATCACACAATTTTATAAAGGGCAAAAAATGAGAATAGACACTCACAAAAGAGGATAAACAACTGATCAGTAAACTTGGGATCTGCTCTAGTCTGGCTTAGCTGAGACCCCTTAGCTGGGAAGCTCTGCTCTAAAGTCTCTCATCCTCCTTAAGGGGGAGCAAATTACATGACCCCAATATATGCCGCTTTAGCATGTGGATTATTTTTGAACTGACAGCAACCAAGATCCAGCAGGTCCAAGAAAAATTTTACTTCTCCTTTAACTACTTAAAGAATTTAGGTAGGGGCCCTGGCCAAGAAAGAGAGCTGTTACCAGAGATAACTTTTTATCTGTAAGATAGATCTGTACAATAGGGCAAACACCTAACTACCAAATGCTGCTTTTCTTATCGTCCTGTGAATCACCCTCCTCAGCTTTGGAGCCCCTAGACCCCTAACTCATTCCTTAGCTCAGGATGACATACAAGCTTCAATTTCCTAACTTGTCCTTGGGCTTCCTATTTCTTCTGAGGCTTCCATATACAAGTAAGTAAATTTGTTTTTCTCCTTTTAATCTGCTTTATGTCAATTTCATCAATAGACCAGCCAAAAGAATAGAGAAAGGTAGAGGAAAATTTTTCCCTCCCCTACCTTCTCTGAGACCACAGGGTCTAGCCTGGTCTTGTACTTCTCATAGCAACAGCAGAACCACAAGAAACAATAAGTGAAAACACACACAGACCTTGAGGAGTAGGCATAGAATGTGCACACCATGAATTCTGCGTCATCCTATTGGCAAAGCAAGTGACATAGCTAAGTCCAGAATCAGCAGGGGTTGTGGGAATAAACGTTGCCTCTCTAGTGAGACAAAATGTAAAGTCTCATGGGCAAAGGGTATGGCTATTGATGCAATCAACTTCAACATCCAAGTGGAGATATCACTGGGCAGTTAGAGATGTATGTATGGAATTCAAAGGTCTAGGCTGAAGATAAACATGTGAGGGTTGTCAAAATAGGAAGGTACTTGATGTCATGTGGCTAGAAAAATCACCTACAGAGTGAATGTTGATGGATATGAAGACATTCAAGGTTGGAGGATGAAGAACCAACTATGACTATTGAAGTGGGGTGCTGGTGAGGGAGGTGAAGAGTTGCAAGAGAAGAGTGTTCTGGAAGACAAGCTAAGAAAGAGTTTTTAAAGAGAGTAATGATCAGTGGTGGAGTAAGGATTGTTTCTTGAACTAAACAAAACTTTTTAACTGCTACAGCTTCTCCTTGAGGACGTGTGAAACTATTGGGTAGATCACTGTGCTAAACTAGGAAATAGAATCTAATAAAGAAACCGCCCCCCCCCACACCCACTCTACCTGCAGACACATACACGAACCAGGTGAGATTAGTTGAGCCCAGTGAAATTGAAATCTTTTGCTGCATTCGTTCATTGATGGGTCCTGGGGTAGTTTCCAACATTAGGGAGATCTTCAGGTAACAAACATTTATTGGGGTCCTAGTTATGGCAAACACTGCTCTAAGCAATGAGGCTGTAACAGAAAATAAGATAAGTAGCTTTCCAGCTGTCAGAGAGTTTACATTTCAGTGGAGGAACCAGACAAAACATAAACGAGGAAACATACAAATTAGCAAGTAATTTTAGATAGTGGTGAGTGTCGTAATGATGATAAAGCAAGATAATGATTAGAGAATGACCAGGGGAATTACTTTTGATCATCTGGTTGGTGAAGGCTTCTCTAAGGAGATGACAATTGGCTGAGATCTGAATTATTCAAATTAGGCAATTTCTCAGTGAGTTTCATTACAGCTCTTTGACCTTCCACCACTCTTGAGCTGCAGCACAGAATGGAGAGCCCAGTATCATCCCGTTGTCCTCTCCACAGCCCCCTGGGAGCTGTAAATAAAAAAGAAGAGAAAGGATATCGCTTGACTGGCCATATCCCTCTGGCATCTTGCTATCAGAGAAGGGAAGGGAGGTGCTGGGTGATATATGTATCACATCTCCTCGAGACTCATCAACAAATCAGATGGTAGGAATCACTGTAATGAAGACACTGGCTCAGAGGCCCTAAAGAACTTACCCAAGGTCATCTGGTTAATAAGAGACAAAACCTGAATATGAGCAGCGAGAATATGAACCAAGGGCTGGCTGTTTCCAAAGACCATGTTCTTTCAACTAAACGACCCTGCTGGGCTCCCACACTGGACATCAGAAAACATAAGCCATTAAAAGATACAGGGCAGAACCAATTCATTTGTAAAATTCTTCTAAAAGGGCCAAAGAGAAGGAGAAGAGATCTATAAGGCCGCGTTGTATTTTTAGTGATGGGCAGTGAGAACAGCACACAACAATTTATAGAAAAGGAAAGGAATTTGTATTCCCTGGGGCTGGAAGTTGTTAGACATTAACAGCAAGAAAATTGTTAGGGAGATGACAGGAGGTAAAGGAAACGTCCTTGCTTTCTCCCCTGCAAAAACTTCACTGCAGGAAATGTGGAAGAGAAAACAGGATTGAAATCTGAAGTAGATTTGGGGTAGGGAAAAAAAAAAAAAACCCACAGGAGGGAACTATGAGAAAATTTGAATGAAAACAATATGAAAGGAAAGAATTTCCGAGTAAAAAGAAAAATAAGCTTACCTATTGTTAAGAGTAGCAGAATGGCTAATTAACAAGGGGAATAAGAAATGGCCTGCAGATAATATTTATCATCTTTCCCAGTTTTCCTGTGGCTTTATGTATGCCCATCTGTCAGCTCAATCTTTTCCAAGTGTCTGCTGCCACGAACACAGGCCATTAATTTATTGAAAATATTACTGAAATTTGATTGCTTCTGGCCTTCCTATTGTTTCATTTTTAACTTTAAAAAAAATGTGTTTATCTGTTTGCCTGTTTGTGATTTTATTTGGCAAGTGGGGTTTTATGCCCAGGCTCAGGAACATAGTTTCCCCAATCCAAAGCAAAAAGAAAGCTTGGGAAATTTCCCTGTGTCCAGAAGCAAACCCATCTGAATTTGCAAAAACAATTGTGCCAAGTGCACCTCTACACACAGCCCTGGGTGAGTAATCTATTAAACCTGAAACATTCTGAAATATACAAAGAAAGCAGTGGCGATGTTCCATTTATTTGCCATAGCAAAGAACATAGGTAAACAGGTGGTGCTTACTACAAACGCATCCAGTTTACATTTAAAAAGTGATCCATTAGACTCCCCTAAGAAATAAGTAGGAGGTACATTGAGATTATGCCCATTTTTCTTTAAAAATAGGGACAAAGAGGCTTTTGATTGACCCTGTGACAGACTAACATGAGTCACCTCCATTGACGACACTATCCAAGGAAGATGATTGCAACATTTTCAATGTGACATCATCAGATTTTTAAGTCGGGGATTGAGTGCATAGTATCAGAGCTGTGAAGAAGCAACTCTGCAAAGGGCATAAGGTCTTGATTTGATTTCTCCAGCTCCCCAAGCTTGTCCCCAAAGAACAGACAGGCCACCCCAAACCTCCAGTTTGTCAAACCCGGCTCTGGCCCCAGGAGAGATTGATGAGCGCTACACTTCAAGGAAACCACCCAGGCTGGTTGACTGTTTTCTCTTTCACTCCTCAGGAAGCCTGGGTGGGAGAGCTCCGGCCTCCTGATGGGCACGATGCCTGCCTCTTCACATCCCTGCTCACGCAGCTCCAGCCCCTCCGTCAGGCAATCACGGCTGCTCTCTGGCTCCCCTTCACTTGCAGACAGCCTGGTGTGCAAGACAGAGGGGTGAGATGGAGAGATGGAAGAAGCAAGCAGCTTTCGGAGGCTTGGTGGGGGAGGGAAAAAACTATTTTTCCCTCTACCCATCTCAAGTTCATTGGCTGAAGCCCTTGAATCAAACTGATAAAAGACAGATTAGCAAGAAAAAAAAGATTTAATTGCATGTGTATGCCCAGGATCTCACAATGAGACCCCAGTAGGTAGCCAGATGGTGGAGGTCTATATACCATCTTAGGCTAAACCAAGGAAAAGGATTTAGGGGTTCTGAGTGGGGGAGGCAAGTTATGGGAAGGTGACAGGTAAAAGTATAATAAGCAAGGGTTGTTAGGTGTGGTTTGTTACACAGACTTTAGTGGGTGCTGACTCCATTGATGAGAGTTGTTTAAAGTTCTCCTCTCCACTTGGCACCTGGGTAAGGTTAAGGAGAAGGCTCAAAGCAGGACTCTACCGGATTCCAGATATGGGTGACTAGACCAGGGGGGCCTGGGCTAGGAACGGATGAGGCAGTCAGGTGGGTGGGTGAACGAGAAGGGTCTGGGACTGGGCAGGAGGTCATTGAAAATTAGTTTAAGTTTAGAGGCGATGAATTCAAGAGGGTGATAGGACATCCAGGCTGATTATGTTCCAGGGAAAGTAAAAATGTTAGACGTGATCTGAAGTTAAAGTCTGAAACTCATTTCACATGTGTTGAAGTGAGGGCTGAAGCTTAGAAATGAGCGAGAGAGCCAGATATGCAAACAGATAATTAAAACTGAAGTATGAAATCCCAGTCAACACTTTGCATTAGGCACCTGGAGGAGGAAGAGAAGCCAGAAGAATAGAGAGAAATCCCCAGAAGGGAGACAGAGAACCAGGACCCCACAGGATTATAATAGTTATACATACATATGAGTATGTTTATTTTCTAGTAACGAAATACCATAAACTGCTTCAGACAACAGAAACTTCTTATTTCACAGATCCGAAGGCTGGAAGTTCAAAACCAAAGGCTCAGCAGGGCCATGCTTTCTCCGAAGCCTGTAGGAGAGAATCCTTCCTTGCCTCGTCTTGCTCCTGGTGGTGGCCAGCAATCCATGGTGCTCCTCCTTGGCTCCCATCTCTGCCTCCGTCCTCACAGCCTTCTCCCTGTGTGTTTCTGTCTCTTTTCTCCTAAGGACACCAGTCATAGTGGCTTAGGGCCCAACCTAATGATCTCAAATCAACTTGATTACCCCTATAAAGACCCTATGTTGAAATAAGGTCCCATTCATAGGTAGTAGGGGTTAGGATTTCACCTATCTTTTGAGGGGACACAACCAGTAACCATTAGCAATCTCAAAGAAGGAGAGAATGATTAGTACTCTATGCTTTTTAAGGAGGCTGAGACTGGCTGAGCATCGTGTTTTGTTTTTTGGGTTTTTTTTTTTAAGATTTTACTTATTTATTTGAGAGAGAGTGAGAGATAGAGTGAGCCCAGAGGGAGAGGGAGACTCCCCACTGAGCAGAAAGCCTGACATGGGGCTTGATCCCAGGACCCTGAGACCATGACTTGAGCTGAAGGCGGACGCTTAATTGACTGAGCCACCCAGACGCCCTGAGAGGGTCATTTTGAGAGCTGATGAGTTGACATTACCGTAAAGAGGTGGTAATGGAAGCCAGCTTTCAAGAGCTGAACAATAAAGTCAAAGAGTCAATAAGCATAGCCTGGGATTTAGAATGTGGCCAGGGAGAGCACTGGGGTAGGGCTGGCAGCGTGAAGAAGCCAGTCTTCACTTTTTGGTACCACTGTGGTCCCGACCACAGAAGAGCCCTTACCTGGACCCCTTCCATATTATTTTGCCATTTCCCTGCTTCTAAGTTTGTGTACTCCACCCACAAACACCTATTTCCTGTCTACCCTGGCTCACTTGTAGGGCACAGATAACAGACATCCCAGTGAATGACAAGCCCTGGGACCCAGTTGCCCCCCTATCCTTTCCTGGAAGGCTTTTTGGTGACTCACTGGTCTGTTATTCCCAAAGGAAGACAGAAGTTTTTCCTAAGATTATTAAATTATATTTTTAAGGTTTAAACAAGAGAACCATGTAACTAAGGGTACACACGTTTAGACAGCAGAGTCACTTAACATCAAAATTCCTATAGTGTGCAAGGAGAGCTGATCAGATCTGTAAACCCAAGCAGGGAAGTTTAGGTGGTGACATGGACCCAGACCAGGGACAAAAAGGAGGACATGATGAGGGGTTTAGCCCAGCTTGAGGACGGAGACAGCAGCAGGATCCAGGCTACAAGCCCACAAGGTTGGTACAGATGCTCCCCACAAAGGGCCTCTCTCTAACACTGGAGGATGGATTACAGATTCAGTTCCAGGATAATCTGTCCTCTGCCCTGGTTTTCTTCCTCTGCGACCTAATTTGTTATACATCTTCCTTATTCGAAAAAAAGGGGCACTGCTGATATAGTAGCCCCCAAATTGTGTTCATTTTCTCCACGTAACATAAATGTGTGTTAATAAGGAACATATATCTGATATATGTAAAAGACTCAAAAGTGAAGAATTTCAAGTTGGATCAAATTTTTTTTTTTAAGATTTTATTTATTTATGACAGACAGCGAGAGAGGCAGAGACACAGGAAGAAGGAAGAGAAGCAGGCTCCATGCAGAGAGCCCGCTGTGGGACTGGATCCTGGGACCCCGGGATCACACCCTAAGCCAAAGACGGACAAGTTGGATCAAATCTTGCATAGCTATAGGCTCTGAAGGGCCCAGAATAAGCTCCCATGGCATAAAAATTATTTTTGAGCCGAAGGCATCTGGGTTCCTGAAATCCCTTATCTGCCTAAAAGCAGAGCCTCCCAAAAGAACTTAAATATCATAAATCCCCTCCCCAGAGTGGCTCTAATTTTCTCTTCTTAGAGAATAGAAGTTGGCATCACACCCAAAGAGGCATTGCCACGAAACTCTCATATCTCCCAAATAATTTCCTAAGAGCCCATTTATTTTTCAAAAACTTCCTTTGTATTTCCATAAGTGGTCTTTATCCATTCTCCACTAAGAAGTCATTTGTTTTCCCAGAAGTGTCCCTCTGTCTCTCCCCATTCCCTGTTAAAATGGTATACGAGCCCCAAATTTTAACTGCCTCCCTGAGCCACATTTCTCTGCAAACTCCCATGCATATGTATGTAATTAAACCTATTTATTCCCCTTGCTAGCCTTTTTGTCAGATTAATTTGCAGGCCCTCAATGACTAAACTTAAGAGGGTAGAGGAAAAGTTTCTCTTCCCTGACAGTACTTTTGAAACATATTTGTATTCCAGATCATGATAAAAGAAGGTTGGCTCAGGTGACTCCAAGGATAGAATTAAGTCAACTTGGGGGAAAACTTGGCAGCTGATACTGAGGATTGATCAGATTTTCCCTAGGAGGAAAGAACATATTCCTACCACTCTTCTCTAAGACCTTTAGACCCTCCCAATCATAAAGCAGTTATCTGTAGGTGATGGTTCATCAGCTGTCTTCGATACCCAAACAATGGTAGCCCAAACAATGACCCTCAAAGATATCCAGATCCTATTCCCTGGAACCTACACATGATACCATATATGGCAAAAGGGTTTTTGCAGATGTGATTAAATTAAGGGTCTTAAAGAGATTATCCTGCATTATCTACACTTTTACTTGGGCACCAAATGTAATAAGTATCCTTATAAGAGGGAGACAGAGGAATATTTAACTATATAAGAGGAAGAGGGTGAAGTGAGGCTGGCGACAGACATTGGAGTAATGTAGCCCCAAGCTAAGAAATGCTTGCAGCATCTAGAAGACAGAAGAGGCAAGGAACATATTCTCCCATGGACCCTTCAGAAGTAACTAGCCCTGCCAATACCTAGATTCTAGTCTCATAAGACTCATTTCGGACTTCTGATCTCTAGAACTGTAAGAGAATATATTTGAGTTATTTTTTATTTTTGTTTATTTATTTATTTATTTTAAGAGACAATGCAAGTGGGGTTGGTGGGGGAGGGGCATGAGGGGCAGAGGGAAAGGGATAGAATCTTAAGCAGACTCTGTGCTGAGCACAGAGCCCAACATGGGGCCGGATCTCACAACTGTGAGATTATGACCTGAGCTAAAATCAAAAGTTGGACGTTGAACCAGCTAAGCCACCCAGGGGCCCCTATTTGAGTCTTAAGGCTCCAAGTTTGTGGTGACTTTTTACAGCAGTAAGAAGCTAATGCACAAATCAGCCTCATATTTGGAGGTCCCCAAAGTCATCCTAAATACAACCCAGGCTCTCCCTATATGTGATCACTTAATCCTGTCTAAGTTAAATGCCCCAAATTTCTGGTCTTCCCACTCTTGCTCTGATAGAGTCTTCTCTTTCTCCTTATCTCTTCTGTTTCTCCTTATCTATCCTTATCTCTATAAGTAGGGCCACCCTACTTATCCTTCTTCCTTTCCAATGAAAGAGGAAAGAAAATCTGTGTCCCACTTAGTTGAGAATAGAGATAGCAAATAGGGACAAGAAAGAGAGTGAGTTGCCTTTAGGATACTACGAACCCCAGAGGGGGTTATTAGTAATTAAGAGCTTGCTGGTAAATGTTCTGGCACATTAGTAAAACTTTGGCAGGTTCACTACATCAGGTAATATATTAAATACCATGTTTTATAATGTTCAGAAAGAGGAGTGCCATTTAGACCTTGCCAGGACCTCTTCTGAGAAAGCTGTGAGTTCTCAGATTTTTGGAAAAGGATTCTTCCGAATTTCTAGGCAAAACAAATTAAAAAAGAAAACAGAGCTGTTCAGCTACCTGACTTTTTTCTCTATTCACACCTTCTGATTATACAGGTTTGTGAAGAGGAGTCAGGAGTTAACGTCTTAGATTAGTCCTGGGCCCCTAGTAGCACTGATTAAATGTTATTGTTATTGTTATTATTATTATCATCATTATTTTCTCTAATGATTCTGAAATAGCTAAATAATTATTCCCTCCTTCCCAAAAGATCCTTCAGGAATTTTAGAAAACCAAAAAGAGATGCATAAAGGTCAACCTGGGCTTTGCTTCTCTTTAGGAATTGCCTCCTGCTTCAACAACAACTTTTTACACATGCATCTTGCATTAAAAAGGGACGTTCTTTTCTTCTCTCATCTAGGTGAGAAGAAATAAACCTGTTGTCCTGTCAGAAATACTTAAATTGACCTCAGCCATGGATCACTCCAGACCCTTCCAAGTGATCTGCCTTGCCCACAGGCAAATCCGTAGGATTTATCCCAGCAAATACGATAGAAATCTGGATTTGCCCAAAAATCCTAGAGGGAAAGCTTACGCAACAAAATTCTACTCTTGGCTGCATCCAGGATCAAGACTTATTGCGATATGTGAAAACCCATGTGGCCTCACCCAACATTTTGAAACTGACCGCTGGCCTGATCATGCTTTCCCTTCCCTGGGCAGTGGAGCCCCACCTTCTCCTTGCCCACATTGTTTCAGGATCTTCTGTCTCTCTACACACTCCCTTCCACTCCTCTGACTTTCCCTCCTCCAACTCCACAGTAGGTTTCTCTGTGCCTTACTCATTTTCTTCTAAATGAAGGACCTTGGAAAAAGGAAAAGTAAATAGTGCTACAAGCCTGGGATTCATTTTTGACAACTTTATGTACTGTTAATGCATACATTTGTATGTATTAAACCAGGGTAGGGAATAGAGTCATGATAGATCATAAAAATGATCCTCAAAGTAAATTGCAGCATCTTGTATGACTCAAATCAACTTATAAGCTATAAAGAAATAGGGGCACCTGGGTGGCTCAGTAGTTGAGTGTCTGCCTTTGGCTCAGGTCGGGATTCTAAGGTCCTGGGACAGAGTCTACATCAGGTTCCCCAGAGGAAGCCTTCTTCTCCCTCTCCAAGTATCTCTGCTCCTCTCTGTGTTTCAAATAAATAAATAAATAAATAAATAAATAAATAAATAAATAAATAAAATCTTTAAAAAAAACTATAAAGAAATGAATTAACTTGTGTTATTCATCCCTTCATTCTCACTTGCTTGGGGAATTCATGTTCAGCAAATGTAAAATGTGAAATTTTAAGGTACACAGACCATTCTGTGTTATTAAAGAACCTAAAATTTATATACAAAGGTGATATTCTCAACGGTCAGCTCTTTCACAATCTTATTCAGTCTGGCTCTTTTTCCTCTGAGGCTGTGATAGAGGCCAGCACTCCAGCCTGGAAATATAATGTCAGCTCATGATCTATCTCGGCAAGTAACACTGCACTTCCAGAGCACACCCGGTAGGAGCAATTACTTGCATTTCCAAGAAACCATATTTGTCTGAGAAAATTTCACATCTATTTTCTCTCCTAAGAACAATTAAAATAAATTCTGAATGGAAAAGTGATTACTATGTTTCAGTCTGCGTCACCCATCTTATGCTGCTATGTACTTCACTCAAGCATGACTCCTACGCTGCTATTTCCAGTTTTGTGGGAAGCACAGCTAATTCACTAGCCAAAACTTTAATGGAGGAAAAATAATTCTGGATAGAAGATACAGAAACAACCAATCACGGATCTGTCCATTCCACTACTTTAAGACAAGGCTATTTTCTTTTTTTTTTTTTTAAGATTATTTATTTATTTATTCATGAGAGACACACAGAGAGAGGCAGAGACACAGGCAGAGAGAGGCAGGCTCCATGCAGGGAGCCTGATGTGGGACTCCATCCCGGGACTCCAGGACCACGCCCTGGGCTGAAGGCAGGCACTAAACCTCTGAGCCATCCAGGGATCTCCCAAGACAAGACTATTTTCAAAACCTGCTCTGTAACTTGCTAATACCAAGTATTGGTAGTACTCCATACTCACTAAAATGTTAGAAGTCTACCTGTTTGAACTAGCTCTCTCCTGCCCCAGTATCTCTTTTCCAAATATTTTACTTCTCTATTAATAATGAGATAAGCTGAGTAAGCTTTCCTTAAGACCAATTTAAATAAATCAGAAGATAAATGAACTATGTCCTTGGATTTTATGCCATGTTGAGTAAATAACCATGTACAAACCTTCAGGAATATAGTCAAAAATAAGAATGAGTACACTTTCCCCAAAATGCCTCATGGTTGTCCTTGCCAATTGCCTCAAAAGATTAAGAGCACACATCTAATCCCAAGACTCTCCTGTCTTCAATAATTCAGCTCAGTACACCTTTATCAATCATTTACCATGTACAAATGGCTGGTCTTGTCATTTTAGCGGACATAAAGATGAATAAGACATGGTACCTGCACAAGAAGAACTTACTCATTTCTCATCCATTAAGATATTGACACCTTTTTAGCATCCAATTTTATTTTCTGTTCCCAACAAGACTTGAATTAGGCAAAATCAAAGCCTGTCCTGTCCTTTGTGGCATGAGTTGAATCTATAGTCAAAACACTAATGTTAAAATAAAAGAGGAGGAAAATATTAACAATTTTCTTTCCAGGGACTCAGTTTGTGTTGTTTAGAATCTCCTCTCTTAGAGCAGTTTTTTCACCTAAAACCCTTAAATGAGTTCTCAAATATTTGTTCTCATTGTAATTTTGCTACTGCTTTTCTCTAAGACCCGTACAGAAAATCTTATGCTTTGTTATGTGAGACTAAGGGAATCTAGCTTCCCTCTAAGGAAAACACAAAAACTAGTGAGAAAAGCTGTTGAAAGAATGAACTCCATCATGTCTTGTGAAGTTTGGAGTTCCCCTTACGTTGAAATTTTGCACAGACAAGTTAATGAATAGTTAATGACCAGACATAGCCAATTCTATGAGCCCTAAGGAGACCTAGTGTTTAAATTTGAATCAGAAATGTGAAGTAAAGAAAATGCTGCCCATATTAGGAGTTGGGGCTGGAACAAGCAGCAACCTTTTCTCTGATCCTTAGAGTCTTTTGCCTGGCTCAGCCATCAGGCCAGCTTAATGCACTGTTTTGAGAAAATGTTCTAATCTGAGTCTGGATTTGCTTAAAGGCTACATAAAACCTAGCAGAGTTATTGATGTGTAGGGGAGGAAAACAATTTACCTTCTATCTTTCTTCATTCTTGGCTGAGGACCCTATAATAAAAGACAGAGAAAATAATAAAACCAGAGAAAAATTATATAATGTATAATGCATGTATACATAGGAGATACCCAGAAAAAAGTGAGCATCTCAAAGAAGTGGCTTAGAACTCCAGCTTAGATATCATGGTCAGTGAAAGACAAAAGAAGAGAAGTATGGTGGAGGGGATATCAGTTATGGGGAAGTTTCTAGGTAAAGCATGGCAAGCAAGGGTAAGGTTTGTTATTCAAATTTAAATCAATGTTTTCTCTGTTGACACACACACACACACACACACACACACACACACACACACACAAAGATTCTCTTGTAATTTAAAGCCATTCCTCTGTTCTTGATAGGGAGACACCCCCTAAAAATGGAGACTTCCTTTATTAATATAAATTTTCCTAACAAAAGAGTAACTTCATTAATTCCATGTTTTCAGAATGCATTTTTTTTAAAATTAATGACTTAATAACTTGTATTCAGGAAGGAAAAGTAACTGAAACAGTGCTTCATAAGGTATGTCACACAAGGCCTGTTTGCAGGGACAGTGCCCGAGTTCCACACTGCCCCTCAAGCACCCTATTAAGATGTCATCCTGGGTGGCCATGAAATGGTGGAACATATCCAAAATAATACATTAGTATTAATGCACTAAAACATTTAGGGGACTGGGTGGAGAAGACAGAGGGCAGAGAAGACAGCAATGTTAAACAATCAAATTTCTACTAACAGTAGCTAGCATCCTTCCAATTTTATATGAGACTATTTGATTTGGACACTCTTTTTCAACGTAACAACAGTACACATGAACACTTTACTGCTTTCTCTTCAGCTTCTCCCAATGTGCCATTTAACCATATGCAATTACATAAAATAAATTATTTTAAATGCTTTCCAAAAATGAGAACAATAAAGAAAAAAGTCATGTAAGTAAGAACATCAATTGCTATATTTGCATGTATGATCCATGATACTTGATCAATAGGAAGACATTCATAAATATTCAGGACTGGAAGTGACCTTGAAATTTTTATTGAAAGCATCTCATTTTATCAGCTTCAAATACCAAAGCTTAAAGAGATTAAATCGCCTTCACTCATGCCTCCAGTATGTGGTAGAAGTTGCAATAAAAATCAATTAACTAGGGGCGCCTGGGTGGCTCAGCTGGTTAAGCATCCACCTTGGACACAGGTCATGATCCCAGGGTCCTGGGCTAGAGCCCCACATCCGGCTCTCTACTCAGTGGGGAGCCTATTCTCCTTCCCCCTCTGCCTGTGCTCCCCCTGCTTGTGCACGCTCTCTCTCTCAAAAAAATATTAATTTTTTTTATTTAAAAAATCAATTAACTAAAATGAAACCACTTTCCCAACATATATGCTCCAACTCTTTTACGATGAGACTAGCATTGCTAATGTCAGAGAAACTTGCTCCAGCACCCTCTTTTAGAGCTCTGAAGGAGGAAGAGGTATTGAGACATCATGCTCCTTCTCCCAACTCTCTCCAAGTTATCATAGTAGTGGGAATTAAGAGAAGTGAAAATACTATGCTTGTCAGGACCTGGGGGGATGTCTCCTTATGTGGGTGCTCTGCTTGAGGGGTGCAGTTGACATCAAAGAACAGGAGGTGAGAACAGGTATCCTGAGCAGGAAGTGGGTCGCGGCCCCTGTGCTACACAATCCCAGTGGGCACCATTCGCAGTGGCTCCCGGAGTTAAGCAATGGGGGCAAATTTGTGCTTTCATGGGGAACTATGCATCATCTAGACTCTAGAGGACTCTTCTGGAGCGATTTGACAACTGTGAATTGTATATGACTGATCGCAAGGCAAAATAATTCTTGGCTACAAACATGGAAACTTAGTTCCATCCCTAGAGGTTCCATTGACTTCCCTCCTAATCTAAAAGCTAGGTTGGGGTGCTTCTGCACACTCATTTTAACATTCTGTACTCCATAGGGTGGTACTTTTTTTTTCCTTTAACTTTTCCATTGAACTGGTTGTAACATCTCACCAATTTGAGTTTAAAAAAAAGTCTTCAGCATGTGCTCATTTTCATATCTGTATGGGAGTTATGATTTTTATCCTTTTTAAAAAATATTCTTTAAGAATTCAGGGGAAGAGCTTACCTGGGTCTTTCCTTGTGATCCAGCCAATAGCATCCAAAACTTGATAGAAGGGAAGCCATAGCTGAGAACTATAGCTCACACCTGCTCAGGGTGTATTAGCATAATAATAGACACTTCAACCTGGAAGCTCAGGCTTTTTTCCTTTCTTCCCCCTGGGTTCCTTAGAGGTGAAAATCTATTACCCCAGGGAGGGTGTTTTAATTCACATCTAAGTGACTAGATCTCAAGCTGAGTTTCCATCCTCAATCCACTGGAGCCTGGATTCATTTGCAAGTAAATAAAATTTAACTTTCCTCTTCGAAAAGTCCTTAATGTCAGTGACAACAAGGAGCCATGGCAAAATTTTCATAACTAAAGGGTAAGTTTTGGCTTTAAATGCCAAGTAAGCTCTTTAAAAATAAAAATAAAAAAATCCTGGCCCCCTTCCTATAGTATATAACTTTCCAACCCTCCTTTTCTCCCTGCCTGCCCTCCTTCTATGGGAAGGCACAGTATTCTTGATATCCTTCGCTGAAATAAATCTATTTGGTATCTCAACAGACCAAAGCTCATCAGGAGTCTCAGCCTGTTGGAGGTACCTGGGGGCTCCTGGGTCTTTGGCGGAAACTCAGCCACTCAAAAGAGATGACACAGTGGATAAGAGAAGAACTAGGATCTAAAAATCAGTAGTTCCAAATTCATCCTTGGTTTTCCTACTATACCCTAAACCAAGGACAGTGGTTTCCAGAGGGAAGTGTAGGAAGCAATTATTCAAATTGTTACTTTTCTTTATTTTGAACTTAAAATGGTTTTTATTTTTTTTCAAATATTTCATGTATATTCTGCAATATAGCAGGATTATAGGATATGTATATAATTGACAAATGAATTGTTGTGCCCAAGATTGCGAATCCGAGAAACCACCAAGGAGCCGACACAGATGCAAACGCACGAGGGTTTATTTACAGGCTTGAGCTTGGGTCCAAGTGTGCCCGACACAGCAGAGCAGGGACTTGGCCCCCGAGGTGGGTTTCAGCTTAGTTTTAAGGACTGGTCCAGGGGACCTCCAGAAGGGCTGGAGCAATTCCTCAAGTTCTGTTTACATTTTGATATGGGGCCTTCAAGGGCATTGAGCTCTGTTCTTATTCTAATAGGGGCTTCCTGCCCTTGGCTTGGGCTCTGTTTTTATTCTAATATGGGGCTTTCTAGGACGTTTAGCTGTAAGCTGTTTTCTTCCTGTAACCAAAGTAAGGTAAAGTTCAGCTCTTGTTCACAGGGGCCTGGGATGGCTGTACTTGTGCTAACGCTGAACTTAAAGTGGAATGGCCTTAATTTTCTTGGCCTCCACAGAATGAATGAATAAATATGTCCAGTGTATACTCAGAAAATGTATGATAAGGATGATCAGTCAAAACAATTTACAGACTTTTTCTTTAGTAATACTGTTGAACATTAAGTCCTGCATTCCTTAAAAGCAGGGATAGTAGAGGAATTCTCTTACCATTTTGTGGGAACCACCCAGGTAAAAGCCATCTATGCCCTTCTTCAATGATTTACGGGCTATAAATAATGGTTAGGACCAAGTAGAAAGAATTATAAAAATTAGAACAAGTAAAGGTAAGTTCTGAGATGCTCAGAACTGATTGACCCTTAAACTGAGTTGTTGGGGACCCCTGGGTGGCTCAGTGGTTGAATGTCAGCCTTCAACTTAGGTTGTGATCCCGCGGTCCTGGGATTGAGTCCCGCATCAGGCTCCCCACAGGGAGCCTGCTTCTCCCTCTGCCTCTGTCTCTGCCTCTCCCTCTGTGTCTCTCATGAGTAAATAAATAAAATCTTTTTTAAAACATTGAGTTGTTTTGGACTCAATTATTTCCCCTAAAATCCATGCATTAACACCCTAATCTGCACTGTGCTTGGAGATAGGGACTTTAGGGAAGTAATTAAGGTTAAATGGGCTCTTCAGGGTGGGGCCCTAATCTTATAGGACTGCTGTCCTTATAAGAAGAGACACCAGCTATCTCTCTTCCCATTCCCGCTCGCAACATACAAGCCCAGAAGAAAGATCATGTGAGGACACAGTGAGAACGTGGCTGTCTGAAAGCCAGGAGGAGTGCTTTTGCCAAAAATTAACCCTGAAAGCACCTTGGTCTTAGACTTCAAGCCTCCAGAACTGTGAGACAATACATTACTGTTGTTTGAGCAGCATATCCCCCCTCCATCTGTGGTATCTTGTTATGGCAGCCTGAGCAGACTAATATATTTGTCCAATTAACCTTCATTGATCAAAAATAACTGTTATATGGCAACCCTCTCAGGCCCCTCCCTCTTTGGGAGCTTTGTACTATCACTCAATAAACTTTGCTTTACTATCACTCAACAAAACAAAACAAACACCAAAAAACTGTTACAACCCTATGGTCTGTAGGGTCTCTAGGAGAACATTGAGGAATGGTTTTCCATAACAGAGAAATCCCCTGTGAGAGGCCAGGTATTGGAAAGGGGGAAAAAAATCTTTTCCTTCTACCCGTCTTAGATGTATTGAGCAAATCAGAATTGATGAAAGACGGACAAGACAAAGGCAGAGGTTTATTAACATGAACCTCTCGCAGACACATGGAAGTCCCCAGAGGTGAGTAACTCAAAGGGGTGGCTAGAACTTGGGCTGGGTCTTAACAAAAGTAGAGTGAGTTTTTAAAGAAGTGACAAAGGGGAAGGACTTTGAGTTTCTAGGGTGGCAAATTGTGGAAAGGCAACTATCCAGGAAACCAATGGAAGCCTAACCGGGGCTGGTTAGTCAAGTTTGCTGTAAGGATTCCTGGGGTGAAAGCTCTAAGGTTGTCTCTGGATGACCTCTTGTCCTTTCTGGTGGAGCAGGGAGGGAGGAAGCCTTTACAAACTCAGGCCCTGCTTTTAGGCAAATAGGGGGAGGGTAGAGAACTTTTCTTATATCTACTTCTTCTCAATTGCCTTCACCTCAAAACAGTCCTGTCAGAGTGGGGGACGTTGAGGCAGCATATTCTGCTACCCTCCGCAGGAAAATCTTCCCATCTCCAAAAAAATGTACGAAAATTCACTTAACCCTCCTACCTTCCAGCCCACAGTGCAAAACACTTGTGACCTTTCTTTTAGTAATTATAAAGCCCCTCCATCCCAAAGGATTTCTAACATCAAATTAGAAAGTGGGAGTCCCCCTCTGCCTATGTCTCTGCCTCTCTCTCTCTCTCTCTCTGTGACTATCATAAATAAATAAAAATTAAAAAAAAAAAAAAAAAAAAGAAAGTGGGAGTCCTGGAAGTCAAAAGAACAACCGTCTTTTACAAGTCTAGGAAGGGTAAGTGCAAACGCATGTTTCTTTAAAAATATCTAAGCTGAGGGGCACCTGGCTGGCTCGGTCAATGAAATATGATGCTCCTGATCTCAGGGTTGTGAGTTCAAGTTCCACACTGGGTGTGGAGATCACTTAATGAAAAAATCTTTAGAAATTCTATCTAAGCTGACTAAACCTAGACCATCTTTCAACTTCTGTCATTTGGAGTCTACCCTGCCGTACCTGTAGCTACTCAGGATTTCCCTGTAGCCTCCATGGCTTCTCTACTCCCAATCACTCTCTACATGTTCCTTTCTTGTTCAGAACATTTTAATGCCTCAAGATCTTTACAGTGGGATTTGATACTGTCTCCAACTATGTTGCTCACTATCCCTACTCAAACCCCACTTTATCGAGCCTTCCCTGACTTCCGTCTTAATTCCATAGCATTGATATGTCTTAGTTCATTTGGGCTTCTATAACAAAACCCCACAGACTGGGCAGCTTAGAAACAGAAATTTACTTCTCAGTTCTAGAGGCTGGAAAGCCTGAGGTCAGGGTGCCAGGGTAGTTGTGTTCTTGTGAGAGCCCACTTCCTGATTCAGAGCCAGCATCATGCTGTGTCCTCACGCAGTGAAAGGGGTAAGTGATCTCTCAGGAGCCTTTTTAAAAAAATTTTTTTTAAAGATTTTATTTATTTATTCATGAGAGACACACAGAGAGAGGCAGAGACATAGCAGAGGGAGAAGCAGGCCTCCTGCAGGGAGCCCCATTTGGGACTCCATCCCAGGACCCTGGGATCACAACCTAAGCCAAAGGCAGATGCTCAACCACTGAGCCACCCAGGTGCTCCAAGGGAGCCTCTTTTTTAAGGGCACTCATCCCATTCATTATGACCTAAGTACCACCAAAGGCCCCACCTTCTAGTACCATCATCTTTGAGGTTTGAATTTCAACATATAAATTTTGAGGGGGCACAAAACCTTTCCATTGGCCTACTGATTCCAAATAGAATCATTGTAAGTTGGGAAGGAAATATCCCCAACTGGCCCAGAGAAGCATATTTAGGGAAATAACTGTATTGCCCTTGGTATGGACAAGGACTGGGCTTCTGAATGACCAGAACTGTGAGGAGGTAGGTGTGTGGAAGAAATAGGATGACCCTTGCACACAGTCAATCCGTCTCTAAACCTAGCGTCTCTCCTCTAGTGACCTCACTTTCAAGGATGGTTTGACGTCCATTTTAATAGCACTCAGACCATTAATCTGGGCCAATTTCTTGTAGCCCTTCTCGATCCAAACTTTCATAATGTCTCACCCTTTGGATTAAATTTCCTTATTCTGTAAAGAGATGTGCTACCCCTAATATAAAATATCAGGCTATAGGAAAGGGCCCATATGGTCTAAGTAGCCAAAGCTCTGAAGATTGTGCTATAAGCAGCTAAAATCTAAAATTAGAACCAGATGCCCCACCTAGGACCCCTCTTGGAGGGATCACACCCAAGTCACATGACCATGCTGTGCCTCAATCTTTTTTTTTTAAGATTTTATTTATTTATTCATGAGAGACACACAGAGAGAGGCAGAGACATAGGCAGAGGGAGAAGCAGGCCCCCTTTGTGGAGCCTGATGCAGGACCCAATCCCAGGACCCCAGGACCATGAGCTGAGCCAAAGGCAGATACTCAACCACTGAGCCACCCAGGTGACCCTGTGCCTCAATCTTTTTATCCTGAAGAAGGGCACATTCACTCTTAACCTGGAAAGAATTTTATAGGCTTGGGTTTGAGAAGCCAATTTGAAAGCACTATTAATTTCCCCCTGCACACCCTGGTATCCAGGTCTGTGTTAATGCTTGTATGTGGCTTTCAGTCTCAGAAACCTGGCTTCTCATAGCCACTGTTAACTGGACTGAAACTATTACCTTGTGGGACCTATGAGTTCAATGTTGACTTTTGAGCTTTCGAAATGGAAGTTGACAAACTAGATCTGGAAAAATTACTTAAGATCTTCTCAAGAATTTCCATTCCCAGTTTGCAAAAATCCTGAAGGAGAGAACCTCTGCCTGGTTTATTCTGTTGCCCTGCAACCCCCTCCCTGGAGACATGTTGCAAACTAGCCTTTGCCAGAGCCAGGCTGCCACATAATGCTGCTGCTGCAATGGCCATGACCTTAATTACTATTGCCTATTATTCAAAAACACTAATTGAGTCATGGTCCCATTGCAAATGTGACTTAACTTGCTGTTTAACTGCTGGCTCAGGGACTGCAAATAAAAAATAATGGCAGTTGTAATTAACTCAGACCCAGCTATATACCCTGCCCCTCCGCCCGTGACGGGTAAAAGTTCAATTAAAAAGTAAAGTTATTAACAGAGTAAGGTTTGGTTACACATCTGTCATACAGAGTGTGACAGGACACAAAAAATTACCCCATGCCACTAGGGAGGGAATCCCTAAGGACCTGTGGTAACTTTACTCTGGGACTTTCAAGGTAAATAGCTCTCTGATCAAGCAATTAAAATTACTCCATATATAGGGTCATATGATTAGTCACTTTCCTAAAAAAAGTCTTAATAGAGGTGTTTATTTTAGAGTTATGAAAGATAGAGCAGTAAACTACCAAAGTAAAAGAAGAAAAAGGATCATGAAGAATATAAGAACCTTATAGAAATGTCTGCAAACTACCCAAAAGGTTAGTTATTAGAAACCTCCGAAAAGATATGTGACACAATGAGATGTTGCCCGCATCCCCTAGGATGGCTGTCATGAGAAAGAAGGACAATAACAAATGTCGACAAGTTCAGAGACCTCGTGCGCCACCAGTGAGAATGTACGATGGAACAGCCACTTGGGAAACAGTTTGGTGAGTCTGAAAAAGTGAAACAAGTGTTCAAACGACCTGGCATTTCCACTTCCAGATATATACTCAAGATTAAAGACATATGTCCTCACAAAAACTTGTACACGAGTGCTCGCAGCAGCACTATTCATAATAGCCAAAAAGCAAGAGCAACACAAGTGTCCATTGATGGGCAGATGGATGAACAAAATACGATCTATCCATACAACGGGCTATCATTCAGCCAAAGAAAGGAATGAAGCAGTGACACATGCTACGATGTGGATGAGTCTTGAAAATACGCCAAGCGAAAGAAGCCAGTCACAAAAGGCCACACATCATATGATTCCTTGTAGCCGAAAAGACCAGAATAGGTAAATTTGCAGAGAGAAAAAGTAGAATAGTGGTTGTCAGGGGCTGAGAGATGGGGGTGCAGGGGAGGAAACACCTTTCTCATTGGCTGGGTTCACAAATCATATTGATAAAAGATGATGAACCAGGAAAAAAATTGATTACGTATGTCTGCACAAGAGTTTCACTGAGAAATGAGATGCAAGGGGGAGACCAGGGGATTGAGGCTTATATAACATCTGAGGCTAAACAAAGAAAAAGGGGTTCAGGCTTCCGGAAAGGTGGAGGGAAAGCAAGTTAGGAGAAGGCAAGGAATATATGGTAATTAAGGGTTGTCTTATTATGCACACAGCATCTGTCAGGTGCTAAGAGTACTGGGTGTCATACTATATGTTGGCAAATCGAAGTTCAATTTAAAAAAAGCAATAAAAAATAAAAAATTAAAAAATTAAAAAACAAAGCAATCAGAATAATCACACACACACACACACACACACACACACACACACACAAGAGCCATCTCTGAGAGTAGCTCTCTTCCTGGTCTGGAAGCACCTTCACAAAAGGGGAAATTCATGCTTTTTTTTTCTTTTCTTTTTTTCTTTAGGCAATTAGGAGTGGGCAGTAAAGAACGTTGTTT
The DNA here is from genome assembly GCF_053574225.1 of Canis aureus. Lineage (NCBI taxonomy): Eukaryota > Metazoa > Chordata > Mammalia > Carnivora > Canidae > Canis > Canis aureus. The sequence continues at coordinate 15,529,310 of NC_135611.1, read as the reverse complement.
CTGCTGGTTCTCCATTGTCTTTAGCACAAAATAATCTTTGTCCCAAACGGCATTGTCGTTACCTGGCCTGTTGTGTCAACCCCGTGGCCCCTTACCAGGGCCACTTTGGGACAGACAGCTACTGCCTGCAGGAAGCAGCGACCACCAGTGAAGCAAATAACTGAGACAACGAAGACACAGCTCGGAGTGAAAACAGAAGGATCCATATAGGCACGGTCCTTTATGTTCCTGCCCCAAAGTACACAATCCAACAGGATTGCAAACTTTATCCAGCGCATAGGGAAATGTCCATCTGCATTTTGTTCACCAGTAATCTGGCCTCCCACAATTTTTTTGATTTTTAAAATTTTAGCTAAATGTCCAAACCGATTTAAAACTAAATCTGATCTGATTGTGTAAATGATGTTGTCGGAAGTTTCCAGTGTGTCTCAGATAAAGGTTCTCTGCTTCCTCGAGTTTGTCCCCTGTAGATGCCTGGACACTTGAGGGAAGAGTGACGGCCCAGCCAGTGTTTCCAGGCTTGGGTGGATCACGATCTGGTCTTTGATCTGGTCCTTCCAGGCTTGAGCGCTGCTCTGGTGCCCTTCCAGACTCCTCAACCACCAACTTGGCTGGACCCTCACTGCTGTAGATCTCTGGGCCTTTCTACAGCCAGCTTGCTATCCTGGGGGTCCTCTGCACTCGCAGCCCCCCGCAGTCCCATCCCCAGCGCTGGTGGCCTTCCCGCCTACTCCGTGTGTGGCCCTAGGGGAGGTCCTCAGCTCTCAGCTCGGCATCCCCAGCAGGGAGGGAGCCTGGGCACCCTACCGCAGCTGGGTCCAACAGGACCCCATCCAGGGCGAGCTGGGCAGGTCTGAGAATTGTTCCAGACAGATTTTCAGGGCTCTAATGAGCTACTTGTTTCTACAGAGCCCTTCCTCTCTCTTTGGCTTTTTTTTTTCTTTCCTTACTTGAGCCAAAGTGAAATAAGGCAGAAATCTGGGCATACACAACCCGTTTGGGGCTTCCTACCTCCCTCTGCAGACCTCTTCACAATTCCCTGAGGCTGGAAGAATCAGGCTTTCCCGGCTCCCACAAATCTCGGTTCTCACCGTCCTATCCTGTCTACCTCCCTAGTGGATCTCTCTGCACAGGGTAATCCAGGATTGGATTGTATTAAGAAGAGAGGCATGGAGGTGGAATGAATTGGAAAAATCTTCTCTTCGTTCTCGTTTGCAGGTCAGGGGCCGAATGCTGTCTCATCTTTCCTGCGTTCACCTGATGGTATGCTGAATCTCTCTGTCCTGTGTGCTCCCCTTCCCTCGAACCAGGACAAGTCCATGCTTGGGGCCAAGGAAACGAAAGCCTGGCACTCCGAAAGGCAACAGAAAAATGCACATTAATACTTTCCAAAACCTACCCCTTTGCCATGTATGTATGTGCCATTTGATGAGAGTGCTCAGTAGGTAAGAATATTAAGGAATCCTAGAATAGTACTGAGTACTCAAGTACTCAAAACATGGTGCCATAATGTATCATTCTTCTAGATCAACAAGTGTATTTTATTGTGCTAACAGCAGATGCTCTTGTAGGACGATGAAATGTAGATGCATATAAATGGGACACGTGTAATGTAAGAGTCCATAGAGTACTCTGGAACCAGATAGCCTGGGTTCAAATCCTGACTCTGCCACTTACTTTTGGCAAGTGCCAGTCCTGTGCTTTTGTTTCCTCATTGATAAAATAGGGGTAATAATTTAGAAGGCGTTTGTAACAAATACAGAAAACACACATATAGGGAATGTGTGTAATAAACATGGCTTGAATATTAAACTTTTCCTTATTCTCCAAAGTCACCACAGTCCATTTCAGTACATATAAAAATATATGCTTAATACTTTGTACAATACTGGTTTTTGGTCCAAACAAAACTGGATCAGAAAAGCCAATAAATTCACTTTAAGAATCCCCAATTTTTTTTTAAAGATTTCCAAATGGATTAGGCAACTTTGAATAATGGGATTCACATAACAAAATCTGAGACAAGGGATGCTTGGGTGGCTCAGTGGTTGAGTGTCTGCCTTTGGCTCAAGGCATAATCCCAGGACTCTGGGATGGAGTCCCACATCAGGCTTCCTGCATGAAGCCTGCTTCTGCCTCTGCCTATGTCTCTCTCTGTCTCTCATGAATAAATAAATAAAATCTTTTAAAAAATAAAATAATAAAATAAAATCTGAGACAAGACTAAACAAAGAACAAACAAATGTTCTTTTTTTTAATAAATTAATTTTTTATTGGTGTTCAATTTACCAACATACAGAATAACACCCAGTGCTCATCCCGTCACGTGCCCCCCTCAGTGCCCGTCACCCATTCACCCCCACCCCCCGCCCTCCTCCCCTTCCACCACCCCTAGTTCGTTACCCAGAGTTAGGAGTCTTTATGTTCTGTCTCCCTTTCTGATATTTCCCACACATTTCTTCTCCCTTCCCTTATATTCCCTTTCACTATTATTTATATTCCCCAAATGAATGAGAACATACACTGTTGGTCCTTCTCCGATTGACTTACTTCACTCAGCATGATACCTTCCAGTTCCATCCACGTTGAAGCAAATGGTGGGTATTTGTCGTTTCTAATGGCTGAGGAATATTCCATTGTGTACATAAACCACATCTTCTTTATCCATTCATCTTTCGATGGACACCAAGGCTCCTTCCACAGTTTGGCTATTGTGGACATTGCTGCTAGAAACATCGGGGTGCAGGTGTCCCGGCGTTTCATTGCATCTGAATCTTTGGGGTAAATCCCCAACAGTGCAATTGCTGGGTCGTAGGGCAGGTCTATTTTTAACTCTTTGAGGAACCTCCACACAGTTTTCCAGAGTGGCTGCACCAGTTCACATTCCCACCAACAGTGTAAGAAGGTTCCCTTTTCTCCGCATCCTGCCCAACATTTGTGGTTTCCTGCCTTGTTAATTTTCCCCATTCTCACTGGTGTGAGGTGGGATCTCATTGTGGTTTTGATTTGTATTTCCCTGATGGCAAGTGATGCAGAGCATTTTCTCATGTGCGTGTTGGCCATGTCTATGTCTTCCTCTGTGAGATTTCTCTTCATGTCTTTTGCCCATTTCATGATTGGATTGTTTGTTTCTTTGGTGTTGAGTTTAAGAAGTTCTTTATAGATTTTGGAAACTAGCCCTTTATCTGATACGTCATTTGCCAATATCTTCTCCCATTCTGTAGGTTGTCTTTGAGTTTTGTTGACTGTATCCTTTGCTGTGCAAAAGCTTCTTACCTTGATGAAGTCCCAATAGTTCATTTTTGCTTTTGTTTCTTTTGCCTTCCTGGATGTATCTTGCAAGAAGTTACTGTGGCCAAGTTCAATATTAGTTGACCATAAAGTTCAGGGTTCACTTCTGGGTTCTCTATTTTGTTCCACTGATCTATGTGTCTGTTTTTGTGCCAGTACCACACTGTCTTGATGACCACAGCTTTGTAGTACAACCTGAAATCTGGCATTGTGATGCCCCCAGATATGGTTTTCTTGTTTAAAATTCGCCTGGCTATTCGGGGTCTTTTCTGATTCCACACAAATCTTAAAATAATTTGTTCTAACTCTCTGAAGAAAGTCCATGGTATTTTGATAGGGATTGCATTAAACGTGTAAATTGCCCTGGGTAACATTGACATTTTCACAATATTAATTCTGCCAATCCATGAGCATGGAATATTTTTCCATCTCTTTGTGTCTTCCTCAATTTCTTTCAGAAGTGTTCTATAGTTTTTAGGGTATAGATCCTTTACCTCTTTGGTTAGGTTTATTCCTAGGTATCTTATGCTTTTGGGTGCAATTGCCATGCTACCAAATTGCTGTATGACTTCTAGCAATCTTGGGGTGGATGGAGGCTTTTGGGTTTTCTATGTAGAGTATCATGTCATTGGCGAAGAGGGAGAGTTTGACTTCTTCTTTGCCGATTTGAATGCCTTTAATGTCTTTTTGTTGTCTGATTGCTGAGGCTAGGACTTCCAGTATTATGTTGAATAGCAGTGGTGAGAGTGGACATCCCTGTCTTGTTCCTGATCTTAAGGGAAAGGCTCCCAGTGCTTCCCCATTGAGAATGATATTTGCTGTGGGCTTTTCGTAGATGGCTTTTAAGATGTTGAGGAAAGTTCCCTCTATCCCTACACTCTGAAGAGTTTTGATCAGGAATGGATGCTGTATTTTGTCAATTATTCACCATGACCAAGGAGGATTTATCCCCAGGACACAAGGCTGGTTCAACACTCGTAAAACAATCAATGTGATTCATCATATCAGCAAAAGAAAAACCAAGAACCATACGATCCTCTCAAACAAATGTTCTAACACTAGTGCCTGCCTTTGGCCCAGGGCGTGATCCTGGAGACCCGGGATCAAGTCCCTGGTTGGGCTCCCTGCATGGAGCCTGCTTCTCTCTCTGCCTGTGTCTCTGCCTCTCTCTCTCTCTCCATGTCTCTCATGAATAAATAAATTTTAAAAATCTAAAAAGAAAAAAATTTCTAACACAAAATTAAAATTTCAAGTTCACAGATTTGTGCCATGCCAAAAAAAAAGTACAGAAACAAAATTGTATTTACACAAGCTTCATAATAAAATAATGAAAAAGGCAAGACAGGTGATAGGAGAAGGAAAATATAGAAATAGCATATAATTATTAAACGGAGAACGCACTAGATCTACTAAGTCCTTAGCATGGACCATTCTTTAATCAGGCTTCCTCTATCAGAAAATTTTAGTGCACAATACACCCAACTCACTCACTTCACACATACACCAGCACAATTAGAGTAGAACGGTTCCTAGCATGCGGTAAAAGAAAAAAAAAGTAATAAATATTGCTGTTTGCACATACATAATGGTGATACGCATAGAATTGTGATGTGAATCCGACTCCCATATAGCCCAACAAATAGGGCCCGGGTGCGGTGCTAAGCAGGCAGTGCAATTCCGTGTGCAACAAGACAGATGAGTCCTGCCCTTGTGCGGGGCCCAGAGCTCAGGACGCGGACCCACACAGGTTCCCCAAGCTGGGCAAGATCGAGGGGCGCCCTCGGGGGACTCCCCGGTTAGCCAGCGCTGTACGGCTTCCCGGGGCCCAGCCGGGCCGCCCCACCCGAAAGGCCGCCCCACTGGGGATGTATGTTCTTTGCCCTTCAGCTCCCGGTTCCCAGCTCCGCGCATCCCCATCCCACAGCTCCGACTTTGGTCCCCCCCAGGTGTGCCGACCGCCCCGGAGACTGGGTTCTTCCATCAAGGGAACACTAGGGGGCAGTGGAGGCACTCGGGTTTTAAGGCGGGGAGCCTCCTAAAACCGAGCCCTAAAAACAGAAAAAAAATACATTTAAAAAATAGATAATGATAATTAAAAAAAGAACATAAAAATGATGCGAGGCAAGGAAGGAAGGAGGGACGGGGAGGCCTGGGGAAGAACGGTGGGACAGACAGGGAGGGAGGGTGTTCTGGCCCGGGGCCCTAAGTGTGGGGTTAATGCCCCCGGGAGCCCCGGGGGCCAGGGGGGGATGCACGTGCCCGGGGAGGGAGGAGGGAAACCCGCCAGGAGGGCCTCCCCCCGCCCGGGGGGGCCGGCAGGTGCTTTGGCTCCGGGCTGGTCCTTCCCACCCGCCCCAGCCGCCGCACCCGCCCCGCCCCAGCGCCCACAGTCCGTTGTCTTCTAAGAGCTTTACTACCAGGAAGCAGATAAGAGGCAACAAAAATAAGCAAGTGGCAAGATAAAGGCAATCTTTGACAGCCCCTGGGGTGGAACCTCCAGCTCTTCTTTTTCTTTTCAAATCTAGATTCCTCCAGAGAGAGAGAGCTCAGGTGGCCAGCTGTCCAGGTGTGCCCAGGTGTGCCCAGGACGGACGGGGGTCCCCGCGATGGGAACCCCCCCCAAGCCCGGGAGAGCCCCGCACGAGCCCGGGAGGAGCTGGCGCCCTGCAGGGCCCCCCTGCCCTCCAGACAGATTTCAGGCTCACACTTGCAGGGTCACCCGGGCAAGGCGGGCGTTCCGGCTTCCCCAGGCCCCTGTCGTCTCAAGTGGGCACTTTACAGTGTACGCCACTCAAGACCATTAGGGAGGAATCACCCAGTAGGGGATTGTGTCTCCTGGGACCCCCTCGTGGTTCTGTTCAGCTTCTTCACCCAGATGGGAGGGAGTAGGGCAGGGCTCTTTCTGGGTGCTCACCTGGCCATTTTGGGGAGGAGGTAGGTTATGTTCTCCAACCCAGGAAACCCTCCCATCCCTGACGGCCTAACTGCATTTTGCAAACTATTTCCTGAAAGACTATCTTAAAAACCATCTCAAAGTCAAACAGGATCCTTGAAGCAGGACTTCCAGCACCGTGATGGGCTAACACCTTGCATTTCCTAGAGGGACTCAAGGATGCGGCCCCTCCCAAACCAGGAAACCCCATACCTTCCTCCCTTTGCTTCTGGCAGTTAACTGGAACAGCTTCAAGAACCTGTGTTCTGAAGAGCATAGGACCCTGGAGTATTTGATTCCGCCCTGAGCAACTCTGGGGCTCTCTCCCACAGACACCCAGCACCCCTTTTCACGGAGAAATCACACAGAACGCTGGAGGAGTTTCACTGAAGTGGCCCCACTGTCAGCCCAGCCAGTGGGCAGCGGTGTGTGCGGTTGCGTGCATGTGTGTGCATGCACGCGTGCACACACATGGGGACAGTCTGCCCTACTCAGCTCTTTGTGCCTAACCCAGTTGCATGTGGCAACTGCAACCCAGTTGCAGCTGGCATGAGGAGGGCAATATGAAGTCTTCGGAAGGCCTCTCTGCCCACGTGACTTCCTACACTTTTTAGGTGCAAATACTAGCAGATTGACTTCTCAGGATCATCCCCTCGTGCGCCAGCATGTGTAGGATTTACTTCAGGTGACTGAACAAAAGGTAGTTTTGTTATACTCTTGCTTAAATGTACTATCACATATGCCCATTTTACGGTTTCTAGTAGCATTGAAGACTCTTGCCTTGAGATCAGTTCAAAGCAACACGTACGTAATGGGTTTTCTTTTTTCAAATGATATGTCTTTTTTCATTTTTTTCCCTACATTTTGTTTTTGCAAATTTTTAAATGGAAAAAAAAACCAGAAAGTGCTGATTTATATACTGAAAACAGACTCTCTAAAAGTAAATTGGGAAATGCAGCTTGAATTCCTTAATTTATTTATTTTCCCCTCCAGCTAATGTTGCTTGTTTGTTATTCTGAATCTGAGTGTTGATGCTAAGAAAGAAAAAGGGTGCCCTCCTGCGGGGCATTTATCACCTGTAAATTTCCATGAGAACTTGTGCCTCTAATCTCTGAATTTGTTTCCTCCAGAGCAAATTGACTTTCATCGAGGTGACTTTGGAACCAAGTCGTTTTGCAGGTTCGGAGAGGTAAGCTCTGCAAGCCCTAGGTAAGCTCTGCAAGCCCTAGAGGTAAGCTCTGCAAGCCCTAGAGGTAAGCTCTGCCGCCCTGCAGAGCCCCCCACCGCCATCCCCCCTCTTCAGAGCAGTAGTTCCCCCCAAAAAGCAATCCAAGTTGTTTAATTAAAAGATTACCAGCTCCTTATTTCCTAAGTGAAACAGAATGGTAAGTGTCCCTGCTGTAATGTAAATAATGGAGATCAGCCTTTCCACACACATCCTGGTGAGGGAAATTGCTCTTAGAAGGGCTGTCAGCCTCTCCACCACTGCACTTTGGGCTGAGACTCACACATATGTGCTATTAAAGTTGATTTCTGGCAAGTGCTATTAGTGGTATTTATTTAAAAGACGCCAACTACTTAAATGGAGTTAAAACAAACAGGTCTTTCACTCCCTGAGCCCCAACCTACAACCTTTGGCTCAACCTTCTCTGAGTTTTGTTTGGATTTTTAAAAATTGACAACACCCTATAATAAATTCTCTCCTTCTGTACCAACTGGTCTCAACTGGCACTGGAAATGCTGAAATGCCAAAGAGAAGGTTGAAGCTGTCTAGGTGGCAGCTTGCTGAGAAAAATTAACCTCCCTAGGTTTCCTCCCTGGGTTTTAGACTGATTGAGGTCACCTTTTAAAGAACAACCTGTCCACTCTTACCACCTGCAGATGGGGGTGGGTCCTACCAGCAGCTCACATTACTAACTGTGGCAGCAATGCTCCGGGGCCTGGGTGTTCTGCGGGCCCAGGGAGACTTGATGGAGTTAAGATTGCACAGTGAATTTCAATGTCAGGGAATGTGATGACTGGAAGGGACCCTGGAGAAGATGAATCCCTATGCTTTCCTGAAGAGGAAGCTGGGGCCCAAGGCCACTGAGCTAGCTGATCGAGGGAAGGGGAACCAAGTGGCTGCTGCTTTTTGCCAACTCTTCCCTTGACCACAGACACTTACCCACCCCGTCTTCTCAGTTTAGATTTCTTTCCCCAGGTGGCAGGGGAACCAGGAAGGGGCCAGTGGGAAGGAGGCCTGATGGTTAAGGAAGACAAACCAGTCTTCCAAATAGCAGCCAGCACCGTAGGGGAGGAGAAGGCAGGACCAGAAATGACTGTGGGCTTAAATTTTTTTTTTTTTTTTTCAGGGATGCCTGAGTGCCTCAGCAGTTGAGCGTCTGCCTTCAGCTCAGGGCATGATCCTGGGGTCCTGGGATCGAGTCCCACATCAGGGTCCCTGCAAGGAGCCCTCTGCCCATGTCTCTGCCTCTCTGTCCGTGTCTCTCATGAATAAATAAGTAAAATCTTTTTTAAAAAATGGATTTTCTCAGCCTTCCCTTTATATTTTTCTTTTTGGATTTAATGTGCAAGGGTTTGAGTTAATTATGAACCTTAGTTCATGGCACATTATCATCTTTGTCCTCTCAATGACCCTTCTGTTGCTTTGTTTATTTATACTCTTATCACCAAGCTCCATTCACTTCTGCTGATAGGCAACCATTCTCATTTGTTTATTGTGTATCTTTTTATTGGTACATGTTCTTGCAAGATGGTATGATTTTGTGCTATGCATGAACATATGGATAGATAGATCTCTATATGATATACACGAATTTTTAATATCATTTTAAAACAATTACAGACACACAAGAAGTTGTAATAAAAAAAAATAGTACAAGGGCACCTGGGTGGCTCAGTCAGTTAAGCATCCAGCTCTTGGTTTTGGCTCAGGTCATGATCTCAGGGTCATGAGATTGAGCCCTACACAGGGCTCCATGCTCAATGTGGAGTCTGCTTGAGATTCTTTCCCCCTCCGTTTCACTTGCCCTCTGCAACTCCCCCAGCTCATGCTCTAAGATAAATAAATAAAATCTTTTAAAAAATGATACAGAGAGGCACATAAGACGTTCAACATCATTACCCATTAGAGAAATCAAAATCAAAACCACAAAGAGATACCATTTCACACCCAGTAGGATGGTTATTATTTAAAACAAATAACCAAACCCAACCAAAGCAAACAAATGTTGGTAAAGATGTAGTGAAATTGGAAACGTCCTGTATTGCTGGTAGAGAACTAAAATGGTGCAGCCACACCGCAAAATGGTGTGGTAGTTCCTCAAAAAGTTAAACATAAAATTACCGTATGTCTGATTGAGCAACTCCCCTCCTAGGTATTATACCCAAAATAATTGAAAGCGGGGACTCAGATACTTGTATACTGATGTTCATAGCATCATTTACAATAGCCAAAAAGTTGAAACACTTGAAGTGTCCATCAGTAGATAAATATGGATTTTTTAAAAATGTAATATTTGCCCACAGTGGAATATCCAAGGGGGAAGCCCCTGAAATATCCAAAAGCTGTTTGCTTTGAAAAAGGCATTTTTGTTGCCAAAGCTGAATGACGGTGAGCAGATAGGCTGAGGCCATTTGGAAGGAGGCAGCTCTGGCAGGTGTGGGCAGGACCAGGGCTGCAGAAGCAGGTGCTGCTGAGTTACATTCTGTCCAGGATGTGGTTCTAAAACAGGCCAGTTTCATCCATCATTAATTTTTACTTCCCTAAACTGTGCCATCTCCTGATTTTCTCAGGGTACCTTCCCCAAGAGGCCTCTTGAACTTCTCCATCAGTCTCCAGACAAACAGCACCTGGATTTCCCGTGTTTGAGAATATTCCCTGGACAACCATTCCCCACCCCACATGTGATATGGGGAGATGACCAGATATAGGGTCCTACACACATGAAGCTCAACATTTACTTCATGCTAAAAAAAGCAAGACTGCATCTATATACCTTTTGTACATTAAGATTTTAATTTTCTTTCTTTCTTTCTTTCTTTTTCTTTCTTTCTTTCTTTCTTTCTTTCTTTCATACTCTCTCTTGAAAAAAGATCCCATGAAGTAACTGAAAATGCTTATAGAGCTCTTGCAAATTTGGAGAACTCAATTTAGTGTAAGTGTTTTGGTAAAGAATCCTCCCTTTAAAGGATGCCATTCATCAGTTTAACAAATGAGTATTGCCTATAATTCAAGGCACTTGGTGGCTGTATTTTTTAATGAAATATTACTGATAAGCCAAACTGATTCACCCCATTTATATGAAATTTAGCGTTTCATATTAGGTTTCACAGTCTTAGGGTGGGGACTCCACTGCAAGACATAAAATTTAAAAGCCATAAAAGAAAATATGCAGATGGGAATGTATAATAACAATTTTTTTGAAGGATTCTCCCTGGAAACAACAAAAATGAGACAAACAAGAGCAAATTAAAAGACAAGAGATAGACCAGGAGGAGATAGTGTATCTTGTATAAGAGATTAGGTCAATGGCCATATTATTCAAAGAGTGTCTACAAACCTGAAAATAAAGACCAAGAAAAAAAGGGGGGGGTAATATGGGGGATGAGAACAGGGAATTTATGAAGGGATTACAAATGGCAATAGGATTTGTGAAAAGATATCCAAGTTACTAAAGAAATAAAAATCTAAAGTATAACACTTTCCTCCTTAAATTGAGAGATTAAATGTGATTGTGGGAAACTGGAACTTTTATAAACTGGTAGTAGACATAGAAACTGATATTTTTTTGGAAGTCATTTTTGTAGCGCCTCTTAAACTTTCATATCTAGGTACCTAGGAATTTAGAAGTCCATAACTAGATACGTATTCGTCGCTAATGCTTACACATGCATATGCCAGTATGAATATAAGGAGCCTCGTCAAGTAAATTATGATACATTCGTTCAACAAATACCACATACCCCTCAAGAAGAATGGCGTGTCATATAAATACTGACCTGAGGGGCGCCTGGATGGTTCAGTGGGTTAAGAGTCTGACTTTAGCTCAGGTCATAATCCCAGGATCCTGGGATCCAGCCCCACATCGGGCTCCCTACTCATCAGGGAGTTTGCTTCTCCCTCTCCCTCTGCCCCTCCCCATGCTTGTGCTCTCTCTCTTTCTCAAGTACATAGAGAAAATCTTTTTTTAAACACAACATTTTATTTATTTATTCATGAGACACACATACACACACACACAGAGAGAGAGGCAGAGACACAGGCAGAGGGAGAACCAGGCTCCATGCAGGGAGCCCAACGTGGGACTCGATCCCAGGTCTCCAGGGTCACACCCTGGGTCAAAGGCGGTGCTAAACCTCTAAGCCATCCAGGCTGCCCGAATTATTGGTTTTTAAATCTTATTTGAGGACATAAGACTTTCTGTAAGATAACCTGCTGTAGGCCTCTCAGATCATCGCATAATCCCACAGATAATGGAGCAAGCTCTTCAAAGTCCTGATCTGGAACATTCATCTCTGTATTCCCCAGATCCAGCTTGGTGGCTGACCTCATGAGAAGGTTGGATAAACACTTGGTTGAAGACCAGGGGGCTTCACACTTCCCCACTCCATGGAGCTGCAGAGGCTAGTGCGGCTTTATCACGATGCAAGCTCAGCTCGAGCCTGCTCTCAGAACCAAGCTCCCAAACCGCTTGGCGAAAGCAAAAGTGTAAGGTGGTCAGAAACCCCCACCCAGGTGTGGTCCGGCTTCTCCTCACTCCAGCTGCAGCAGCGCCACCGGCCTGTCCCAGTCTGCAGACTCTCAACTCAGTTCCCAAGGTAGAGCCAAGAGCTGAAAGACAGAGGGGTAAGGTTGGTGGGGGCCAGAGAGGGGGTGCGAGGGGGGCAGACATCCAAAGAGGTGAAGCACGTGACGTGAAGGCATGAGGAATCTGCATCAAGCAATCAGGAAGAGACACAGGAGACGGTACATTTCGTGTAGAAGACCCACACCGGCTGGACGCCCTGGCCTTGCCTGCTAACGCCTCCTGCTCTTAGGGATGAAGCCCTCTTTGACCACGAACATCTTTCCTAAGGGAGAGTGGCAAACATCAACAAAATAGACTCCTTGAAATAAATCTATGGATTTGCAAGCTTTGGCTCACGAGCACAAGCCACTCGGTGGGCTTCAGATGGTGTCTGACATCCAGCCACTTGCCTTAGTCTTCGGTCTGCCACCAAAATATCAAAGGCTAGTGTTTGTCCAGGCCTTACCACGTGCCATTACTCTGAGCCCTTGGTGTATAGTAACTCTTTTCATCTTCCCCCCAATACCAGTAAAGTAGGAGCCCTCTTCTATAGTTGTCAGTGTGGTTGAGTAATTACTCTGAGATCACTCAGTTACAACCCCCCCAAACTCTCCCACACCATTGCCTCCCCCACTCAGATGCCCCAAACACCTTTCCTTTTTGTTTTTGTTTTTTTTTCAATTTGATTTGCAGGCCCTAGACTTTGAACCTGAGATTTTTTTCCCTCCCCTACACATCTAAGCTGGGACATGATGGGTCCCTAGGAGCTAGCCTAGCTACCGTGGATGGGGACAAGAGGCATGCAGAAGGAGCACAAGAGAATGCCCAGAAGTCAGTGAAGTAATAAAAGGTATTCAAAGAAATTGTGGTCACCTATTGACTGAGGAGGACATAGTGTGGGGGACAGAGATGTGGGCAGTACCCAGTTCACCATGTTTTTTTTTTTTTTCAAAGATTTTTTTATTCATTTGACAGAGAGAAAGAGGCAGAGAGAGAAAGAGCACAAGCAGGAGGAGCTGCAGGCCAAGGGAGAGGGAGATACAGACTCCCCACTGAGCAGGGAGCCTGATGCAGGGCTCCATCCAGGACCCTGAGATCATGACCCAAGCTGAAGGCTGAGGCTTAACTGACTGAACCACTCAGATGCCCTCTTACCATATATCTTAAAGGCCAAGCTTTTAGACTCCCCCAGCATGGCTGGGGGTCTAAGGTGGCGCAAAATCTTCAAGGAGTTTTGGGCACTGGGGTGGCTCAGTGGTTGAGCAACTGCCTTTGGCTCAGGTTGTAATCCCGGGGTCCTGGGATCGAGCCCTGCATCAGGTTCCCCCCAGGGAGCCTGCTTCTCCCTCTACCTGTGTCTCTGCCTCTCTCTCTGTGTCTCTCATGAATAAATAAATAAGATCTTTAAAAAAAAAAAAAAGTCTTCAAGGAGTTTTAAATGGAAGTGGGCAGGCTGGGACCTCAGTTTCAGGACCATAGTGTGTGGAATAGAGTGTGTGTGTGTGTGGGGGGGGGGCTCCAGGTAGGGGACAGGTATCAGGAGGCTATCACGGTTATCTGCGTGACAAATGTCAGTGAACCAACCTGGGAGGCCAGCAGTGGGTTGCAGGGAAAAAGACAAATTAGAGGCATTTATTTATTTATTTATTTATTTATATTTTTATTTATTTTTATTTTTATTTTTTTAAATTAGAAGCATTTAAAAAGAGAGTGCTGAGTGCAAAAAAATGAAGGACGAGAAGCTGCAAGTGAGAAAAAGACGATGTTAAAGACAATTTTGGGGGGAAAAAAAGGTAAAATCATGACTCATAAGGATATAAAATGAACACATGTTAAAGATTTTATTTTACTCGTTAAAGAAGAAGCCAGGCAGATGTTATAAGTGGTTCCAGGGAGAAATTGATAAATAGACACATTTATAGATGAGGAATATTGAAATGAATGCCCAAATGGTAGCAAAACTAGCTTCTTCCCCAGTGAAGAGAATTCAGCCGACCTCTACAAGATAGAGCGGGATCTGCACGTCTACAGCTAAGAATTATCTGCCTCTGTTACGTACGATGTACAGGCTTGTACAGCAGGCCGCATGCAGTCGGAGTACTCAGAGCTGTGTCCTCTAGACAATGCACAGTTTTCCCTGGAAGCACCAATTCCTCCTTGCTGCAGGATGACTCCGTGATGTCTGACTTGGACACCCAGAGGGGTGGTTGTGACGAGTGTGTTCAGGGGATCTATATCCCAGGAGGAGGTTCTGGAAATGGAAGGAAGAGGGGCTAACCAATGAACTTGGTCACATTTCAGGAGCTAACACTCCCACCTGATGGGCAAACACGTAAAGATATGAAGGAGCTACTGAGAGGAGGGATTAACACAAAGGGCTAAATGTCTAAGGTTAGGAGTGGTTGTCCTGCTCTGATTTCAAGGCTAAAAGACCTGGGGCTCAATGGCTTCAGATTTCGGGGAGGCATTGCTGGAAGAGCCTCTCCTGCTCTCTACCACATTTAACCTTTATGAACACCGTTTTACAGAAGGTTCTGTGTACAACACCATGGTATATTCCACACAGATCTTGCCTGGAAGGAACTTCCAGTGTGGCTGTTTCAAATTTGGAACGCATTTTTCACTGGAAAGAATGTCACCCACATGACCACTTTCCAACCCAACAACTATTGCCCTGTTTGAAGACTCCTCAATACAGGAATGGCTTAAAAAAAAAAAAAATACAGGAATGGCTTTCCAAACCCAAAGTGGCAAATGTGAAGTGCAAAGATTGCCAAAAGACATACACATATACAGATTATTTCTAAAAATTAAGTTGGTTTTATGACTTCCATGTATTGAAAGTAAAATAAAACTGAGTGCAACTTGTGGCTGCCCTGGAAATTTTAGATCATACGGTTAGATGCAGGGTGGGTTGGAGTGGGAGGGGGGTGGGTGGAGAGCACACAGTATAAGACAATTTCTACAGACTAAAATTTCAGTTTGTCAAAAGGGATGACTGAGTAAAGAATAAGCCAGTTTGAGTCAAAGGCTCTCAATGTCCCTTGATGTTTCCACAGTAAATGAATCTCTGAAGAAAGGACAGATTTTGGTTTTGTTATAAACACTAGCGGTGCTCCAACATTTAATAACATATACTGCACTTTGTGTTTGTTTGTTTTTATTAAGTAAAGCAATGTGGTGTATTAGTAGTAATTAAATATAACCAGAAAAGAGGAAGATGAATGAGAGTAGCAGTGGTTTGTGTAGATTCTGGAAGGATTCTATGTTTTTCGGCCTTTGTTCTTCTCCATTCCTCATAGTGTTATCAGAACCTTACAAACAGCCCCATCCCTCCCCTTTCTGTGAAGCTCTTAAATAGATGTTGTCTGGGTGCTTCTAGTTGTCCATCGTAGGTTCTGGGTCCTGAACCCAGCCACATAGACCTGGCTTCTAAAGGCATTAGAGTTCAAGGCCTATGAACAAGACCCACCTTGCTCTGGCCAGTCCCTTTCTCAAAGCCCTAACCTGGAGATTAGGACCCTGTCCCTGCTGAAGTACTTCTCTGAGGTCAGCTGCCGAACTTGCTGGACTTTGAGCACTACCTCCACCACTCTCTGCGGCCGGGCTCTGCTTGCTTATTGGAACATCTCGACCTCTGGGGTCAGGCCTACCCACTCACCCCATGCTGAGTACCACCAGGACTCTAGCCTGCACTTGTATCCTTCAGATGCTCTGCCCTGGACTCTACACCAAACCTCAGCTCAACATCAGCTGCTGGGTTGCTGCCAAGCAGAAACACGGCCATGGTGGCCAAGTCCCATGACTGACTCTGTCCAGCCCACTTCTCTGTCTACACATTGCTGGGTCATGCCTGTCTTCACTCTGAAAATCCAGTTAACGCAGGGTTGGAGCACCGCTAGTATTTATATCAAAACCAAAATCTGTCCTTTCTTCAGAGATTCATTTACTGTGGAAACATCAAGGGACATTGAGAGCCTTTGGCTCAAGCTGGCTTATTCTTTACTCAGTCATCCCTTTTGACAAACTGAAATTTTAGTCTGTAAAAATTGTCTTATACTGTGTGCTCTCCACCCACCCCCTCCCACTTACGTTCTGAAGATTCTTGGTCTCCAACATCAACAACCTTGCAGAGCTTTACTTTCCACAATTTGTGTTATACAGATGTACTGTTTAGTTTTATAAAAATAATTTTAAATCAAGTATTCACCCCTCTTCTCCCCGACATTAGAAATCACTGTTCCCCACACATGGATGTTTGTGTGCTCATGTGTGTGCTTATCGATAACATTACATTGGCAGTGGTTCAACTCCCCTTAATCTTCCTTTCCATAATAATATCAGAGACACCTCCAAAGTGCCAGGTCCTATGCTAAGGGCCTTATATGCACTCTCATTCAGTCTTCCTCAGGCCCATGAAATAGGTCCTCTGATTGGTCCTAATTGTTGCGTGAGAAATAGGAGGCTTAGGGAGAGAAGCAATTTGCCAAGTGTCACATTTCAGGGGGGTGGGCAGAGCAAGATCTGAATTGAAGCCAGGTGCCTGTGGGTGTTCTAAATCTCAGCCTTATCATGGCTCGGGCACAGAGAGGGTCCTAAACGCATGCTTGTCCAGTGAATGAATGTATAACTCCTACTTACTTAGGATTTAACACCAGCTAGAGCAGATTATACATCTGTTTTGTACCAGCCACTGTGCTTTGACATGAAGTGGTTTATCTAAGATAATACCCCTAATTAAAAATTAGAAAACAATCATCATCAGAACCAAGTCTAGAATACACTTTTTATATTATTATTATTATTATTATTATTATTATTATTATTATTTAATAAAACCGCTGGGGCATCTGGGTGGTTCAGTTGGTTAAACATCTGCCTTTGGCTCAGGTCCTGATCCCAGGGTCCTGGGATGGAGCACTGAGTCAGGGTCCTTGCCCAGCGGGGAGCCTGCTTCTCCTTCTCCCTGTCCTCCACTAGCGCTTGCTCTCTCTCAGATAAATAAATGAAGTCTTTAAAAAAAATAAAAAATGCCCTGGTGACTCAGTTGTCCTTTTTGGCTTGGAAAGGGAATGATAAAGATGAAGTTAGAGAAAAGAGTCTGCTCTTTAGTATAACGGAGGAAAACTGAAAAGGAAAAAAAAATCAAAGAGGATGTATAGTAACCCACAGGATGTTAGACCTACAAGTGATTAAATTCAGGTCAGGTGCCAAGAAGGAAGCCCCTGTTTCCTCTTCAGGTAGTTTAAAATATCCCTCCCCTTGCCAAAGCTCATGGGGATCCCAAATTACACCAGAGAATGGCTACTGCAGGCAATGCCCAAGTGCTCTGGCTCTGGAAGCAGCCCTGCATGGCTTCAGATTTCATCTCCACCCACTCACGGATATTTGGCTTTGATGAAGGACAACAACACCCACCTTACAAGATTAGGTCTAAAACCAAGCATAGTTTCTTGGCATTCGATACATAGTAGCTACTGTACTTGTTATTAATTATGACTACTTACTAATTAAATATGCAATGAAATTTTAAAAGCATTTTGAAGAGAAACAAAGCCTCCTGTGGAGGTCAGTTGACAAAGACCCATTATTCAAAGTACACTTGACATATTTGCAGAAGCAGAGAAAGCAGCCACTCCTGAGAGCCCTAAAACCAAGAAATGAATATTCCTACCCAGATGTCCTGGGGCAAGCCAATATGGTACAACCAATCAAATAGACAAAAATATCTCCAGACCTGGAGAAGAAGCAAATTCCAGGCCAGAATCATTTCCTTGTTGACACTAATTAAGAGTTCAAGCCAGTTCCTCAGTGAAGAGGAATTATTTGTAGGAGGACTCATTATATATGTCTGATAGTTCCTCACATAGAACACCTGAGAATAATCACTATTACAGAGTGTGGTTTCAGTCACTTCCAAATTATTTAATTTTTTTTTTATAAGATCTGGAGTTAAAAAAAAAATCTGGAGTTTATCCCTACAGGTATTCATTCTGTCAGAGGTACCTCCTGTGGAGTTGACTTGCCTCTCCCAGTCAAGGTCCTACCGCAGAGGGGAAAAACTAGCTCAGCTTATTTCTGACTTGGAGTGAGACAAGTTGCATGGTGTAGGGGTGGAAAATTTTTCCCTTCTTCTCTTCTAGGTTCTTTGCCTGTTCAAACAATTAAAATGACGTAGGGCAGATTAACAGGAGAACAACAAATTTAATCGCATATAATCAGGATCTCCATAAAGATATGGAGACTCAAGAGGCAGTCAGGTAGTTGAGGCTTATATAACATCTTGAGCTGAGGAGAGGGATGAGGGAAGGGGACACAATGGAGAAGGAAGGGAGAAGAGAGGTTTGAAAAACAAAGATGGCCCTATTATGTCCAGAAATTTTTTCAGTTGAGAGCAATCTCTGCTAATACAGACTCCCTTCCCATTGGAAATTTAGCCAGTCAAGGGGGAGGTACACAGTTTTCCCTGAATCTGCTGGATTTTGATTGCCCTCAGCTCAAAATAATTCTTGTGCTACGGTGGCATATTTTGGGGAGATTTGTTCTGAACTCTTTCAATAGTCATGGGAGAAAGATCACCTAACGGTGAAATTCATGAAGCAGTCAGGGGGATAAAGTCCTTTTTTTATACCTTCCTCTCTGGGATTCCCATATTCAATCTATTACCAGGTCCTGTCAGTTCTCCCATCTCCGTCACCCTCCTTCCTCCCTTGCTCCATTTTTATGGCAACACCTCTCCCCCTTGCTTCCTTCAAACCAGTTCTCCATTCAACAGAGTGATCCCTTTAAACCTGAACTCATCTCATGCACTGCATTGCTTTGATTCTTTGATTAGTAAAAACCCTGGAGTTCTTGCGTGGCCAGGTGGCTCATGCTCATTCTTATCCCTTACCCTGGACTTCTTCCCATTTGTCAGACAGGCCCTCATACAGCCCCGTCCCTTTTCCTGGAAATTCATTTTTTCCTACTTTCTAGATCCAACCTAATCTCAGGTCCTATCTCTAGTCACTTCCTTAGGAAGGCTTTTCCCAACCACCCCAGTTTAAATTAGTATCAATTTTTAAAAATATTTTATT
The DNA here is from genome assembly GCF_053574225.1 of Canis aureus. Classification (NCBI taxonomy): domain Eukaryota; kingdom Metazoa; phylum Chordata; class Mammalia; order Carnivora; family Canidae; genus Canis; species Canis aureus. The sequence continues at coordinate 15,510,222 of NC_135611.1, read as the reverse complement.
TATTTATTCATCAGAGACACAGAGAGAGAGAGAGAGATGCAGAGACACAGGCAGAGGGAGAAGCAGGCTCCCTTCAGGGAGCCCGACATGGGACTCGATCCTGGGATCCCAGGATCACAACCTGAGCCAAAGGCAGAGGCTCAACCACTGAGCCACCCAGGCGTCCCTCTCGTTTCTTTCCTTAATATCATTCATCATAATTTGTAATTTGTGTGTGTGTACACATGCACATATGTGTATGTATGTGTATATACAACACACACATACAGATACTTCTATTTTTCAGTACTTGTCTCTGCTTTAAGACTAAATTCTCTGGAGGTAGGAACCATGTCCTGTAGTCACTACCAGGCACCCAGAACCTTGCACAATGTATGTGACATGAAAGGAGTCAATAAATATGTGCTAAACAACTGGATAAATTCCTTGAAAAGGAGACAGAAAAAGGCAGGGATGAGCAGCTCCTAGCATTAACTACCAAGATAATGATTCTCCTAGGAGAGGAGGCAATATTTAACCAGCTGTCAACAGATGCAGGAAATTTGAAAACCAAGTCTTTTTTATTTGAAACAAATTCTACAGGCTTTCTTTAACCATTTAGTATACTACACACAATCGAGAATTTGAAAGAACACTAAAATGAAGCAATGCCATCACAATTCACAGGTGTAAATCCTTTATGTGCACATTTCTCATGCTTATAAACTCAGAAGAGGAGAGGATTTGATGGCCAGGACACAGAAATTGCTCCTGAGAAACAGCTACATGCCGTTGATTTCTGTGTTTCCTGAGCTGTCTCACCAACAATAGGCTATTTTTGCCTCAGCTTATGAGTGCTAACCCAACACCCTAGATCTCATTGTTTTTATTGTTATTATTTTAAAGATTTATTTATTTTAGAGAGAGAGAGAGTACACATGTGCCTGTGCCGGAGGGGAAGGGAGGGGCAGAGGAAGAGAGAGAGAGAGAGAATCTTGAACAGACTCCTGCTGAGTGTGGAGCCCAACACAGGGTGTGGAGCCCAACACAAGGTGTGGAGCCCAACACAGAGCTCCATCCGACAAACCCGAGGTCACGACCTGAGCCAAAACCAAGAATTGGATGCTTAACTTACTGAGCCACCCAGCTGCCCCAGATCTCACTGTTTTTAATGGTTGGCTTTGATGCTAATTTACATTCTACTCCTGTTACTGATAGACTTGGAAGCCAGCAGTGGTAAGTGCAGGCAATGTTTAGAACGCAGGATTCGGGCCCATGAAGGTGGTGACAATGATTCCCTTCCAAGAACCTTAGAAAAAAGAGAATTCTTTCCCCAATCCCTGACCAATGGTTCTTTATTCCAGAAGCTATTAATTTTCTATACTCCCACCATGAGAAAATGTTTGGTCTCAAGGGAAACAAGCCAATTAAGCAGTTGCTTAAGGGTGAAACCAAAATAAGTTAGGAAATTTTAATGGTTCCACTAATTGTTTCTCCTGAAATCTAACGAGGAGGACACTCAGATGGAAATTTGGCAGATACATACCATCACTGGCAGCCATGGAATGCAGTGACATACAGCCTGATGCAATCCAGCAGTCCGAGGCCAGGAAGGACTCTGCCCTCTAATAATGATTTGGGGGACATAAGGTAGAAAATGTGTTAAGCTGCAGAGAGCACATTAGGTATTAGGTAAGCTGGGAGCACATGGGCTGTTGGAGCCCGGTTATCCAAGTCCGTGGTCTGCTGTCTCCTTCATGTGATGGGGTCTCACAAGGAAGAGGGCTTTGGCCCACTTTTGCTTCATGGAACATTCTCAACCTGCTGGACCTCTCATTATCTTCACTGATTTCTTGGAAGTCCAACCCTGCCGAGGCTCTGCAGGGGTTAGGATCACAGTGGTAGGATATGTTCAGAATGCAGTGGAATGAAAAGCTGTGCAACTTTCCAAAATGTTCCAATGAAATGGAAAAGAAAATTAAAAATTTAAGCCTCTTACAATGTAAATAGTGCCAAGCACGCCTTGCAATTTGGACACTCTTGCCTATTAAAAAAGAAGAAGAAGAAGAAGAAGAAGAAGAAGAAGAAGAAGAAGAAGAAGAAGAAGAAGAAGCAGAAGAAGAAGAAGAAGCAGAAGAAGAAGAAGAAGAAGAAGAAGAAGAAAGAAGAGAAGAAATCCAGAAAACTGAGCATGTATGAGATGAAGTACAAAGAATACTTAGAGTACTGAGGTAGAAAAAAAAAAAAGAAAGAGGACTGAGGTAGAAGTTGAGGGAGACCATGATTCTACTCCCAGTGAGGCATGATCAGCTCACACTATAACCTGGGGCCTCACTGTTCTTACTGGGTTTAATGTCACCCACCCTCCTCCTCCCATGAAGTTGCTCATGAGTTCTCAGTTCAAATCATCTGGATAACCCTAAGAGTGTCTTGAAAAGCATGAAATAAGGATCCCTGGGTGGCTCAGTGGTTTAGCGCCGCCTTCAGCCCAGGGCCTGATCCTGGCTGGAGACCCGGGATCCAGTCCCACATCGGGCTCCCTGCACGGAGCCTCCTTCTCCCTCTGCCTAGGTCTCTGCCTCCCTCTCTGTGTCTCTAATGAATAAATATATAAAATCTTAAAAAAAAAAAAGTTAAAAAGAAAAGCATGAAATATTTCTGTAAATGCCTGTTATTAACCAATTAGCCCTGCCTGAACTGGAGGGACGAGAGAGTACAAGGTTTCAGGACACTCCCACCTGCCTCCTCTCAAAAGGCATAATTTCTCATATTGTAGGAAGGAAAACTGTGATTCTTGTCTCATCAGCCTGTTGCAGCATTTTTTTCTTGCTGTAACCAATCTCTGATACTCATGCGGTGTCAGGCTTCCCTCTTAATAGAGTAGGTCTCTCTCTCACCAGGCTACCTGCAGAAATCTCTGAAGGCAGCGCTCAAGCGTCCTCGCTTTTCTCCAACCCATTCAGGATTAAATGCTTCTTCTAGGGGCGCTTGGGTGGCTCAGTCGGTTGAGCATCTGACTCTAGATTTCGGCTCAGGTCATAATCCCAGGGTTGTGGGATCGAGCCCCGCATCAGGCTCCCTGCTGGGTGTGGAGCTTGCTTGGGATTCTCCTTCTCCCTCCAATAAAACAAAATAAATAAAATTAAATAAATAAATGCTTCTTCCAAAGTGAATCCACATCCCGGAGCTCAACATCTATTCTGCATGTCATTTTTCATGCCTTGTGCATCTGTGTATCCTGCTAGGCTGGGGAGGAACCTGGGGACCCAAGACAATGTCTTCTTTGACTTTGGTTCTTTCAGATTGGCCAGCCTGGTGTCTGGCATGTAGTAGGAACATGATCACATTTTCCCTTAGTTGAGCATAATTGTCTTTTTTCCTTTTTTTTTTTTTTTAACACAATTCTTTTGAGTTCTGGGCATAACAGCTAAAAGCAATATTTTGCTGCTTCACAATTGGAAAACTGGAAATTTGCCACTGAGGTGAACAGAAATTTCCACACGGTTATTTTTCTTCTTCAGCTTTAGGAAAGCAGTGTTTCCTGACAAATACTATTCTGTGTGATGAAAGAATCGTAGAGCTGGAGCAGGAATGTGTGTGGGACAAACAACATTTGTTATTGTGACTTTACACAAATCAAAAGGACTTTTTTGGCTTCTCTCACCCAGGTGGCTTTCCACAGCTCACTTATTTAATGCTTCTGCAGCCAAAAAATGTAGTCCTCTTGTTGCTTAGCTTTTCCACATACATTCAATATTTACAGGATTTCCAAAATTCTTATCCACTTAAAAATAATACATTTTGATGAAAATTTTGGTAACAATGAAATTGTAGACTATGTGTACTATGATTCGCTTGTTGTTTACGAATAATAAGGTTTGGAAACATACATAGTCAACCATCAATTCAGTGAGAGGAGAAAAGGAAAACTATGGATGAATTTTACTTTTTAATTTACTTACATGTTTTTTTTCTGCATAATATGAAAAACTAAAATTAAAGACTTAATACATGATAGACACTGTTTTAAGTGTTGCCCATGTATTGAGTCTATCTTTTAGGTTTTATTATTATCTTCATTTTATAAAGAGGAAACTGGGGATCCCTGGGTGGCTCAGCAGTTTAGTGCTTGCCTTGGGGCCAGGGTGTGATCCTGGAATCCCGGGATCGAGTCCTGCATCGGGCTCCTTGCATGGAGCCTGCTTCTCCCTCTGTGTGTCTCTGCCTCTCTCTCTGTGTCTCTCATAAATAAATAAATAAATAAATAAATAAATAAATTAATTAATTAATTAATTAATTAATTTTAAAAATCTTTAAAGATAAAAAAATAAAAAATAAATAAAGGAGGAAACTGAGGCGCAAACAGGATGGGAACCTGCCCGAAGTCACACAGTAGTAAATGACGGAGCTACAGCCTGGCCCTGGAGCCAATTTCAGAATCCAAACTCTTAATCATTATGCTATATTGCTCTATATTCTGTACTAATCATAAAAGACTATGAAGAATTACCTAGTGCTAATAATCTAAATATCTTGGCTGAGCCATGTGACCTCGGTGGAGTCATTCAACTCCTCAGGACAATGTAGAGTAGGATTTGACGTTGGCCCAAAAGAGACCTGGCCTTTGCCGTTGGGTTCTAGGAAGTAATTGCTATAGGGATGTTGTGGTTTAGAGTGGGGGGCTGGCCATCCCAGCAAGACCAACAATGTGATTTAGGGTAGGGGCTTTAGGTCATGCCCAGAGGGCTGGGGACTAGCACGGAGATCCACCACATGGGCAATTAATCAATCATGCCTATGTAATGGAGCTCCAATAAAAACTCTGAAGCCCAAGGTTTGGATGAGCTTCCCTGGCTGGAAATTCTCCATGTGTATCATCCACTCGTCCATGCCAGGAGATTGATGTGTCCTGACTCCATGGGAAGAGACCAACAGAAGGTTTGCATTTGGAACCCTCCTGGGCTCCACCCTGTCTCTTCCTCTGACCATTGTATCTTATCTATATCCTTTCTCTGTAATAAGCCATAACCGTGAGTATATAGCTTTCAGTGAGCTCTGTGAGTCTTTCTAACAAATTATTGAATCTGAGAGTGACCTTGCAGTTGGTGTCGGAAGTGCAGGATACCCTTGTATGGAGACTGCCTTCTTTAACCAGATCGTTGGTCCTAGGTCCACCCAGTGCCTCAGTATCCTCATAGTCTCAGTAGAATTATAAAGCCTGTTGTTTCCCAAATCCTAACTCATCAGGCCCAAGTGGTTGGACCTCACTCGACATTGTTTTGACTACTTGTAAAGTGAGGGCACCTGTTGCCCACTTTAGTCTCGTGTGGAGACCATCAGCCCTACACTCATCACTCCACAGACTCCAACCACTTCAGTTCATGACAACAGGTCCTGCTTCATGTCTTCACCAAAAGTAATAATATCAACAACCACCTTTATTTATTTTTCCAGGCAACATGTTCATCATCATCTTATTTGATCCTCACAATGGCTCAACAAATTAGGTACCATTATTTGCCCATTTTTTTAAAGGATTATCTCTTTTAGAGAGAGAAAGCTCAAGCAGGAGGGTCAGAAGGAGAGGGAGAGAGAATCTTTTTTTTTTTTTTTTTAAAGATTTTATTTATTTATTCATGAAGGACACAGAGGAGAGAGACAGAGGCAGAGACATAGGCAGAGGAAGAAGCAGGCTGTATGCAGGGAGCCTGATGTGGGACTTGATTCCGGGTCTCCAGGATCATGCCCTGGGCTGAAGGCAGGTGTTAAAGCGCTGAGCCACCCAGGGATTCCCCAGGGAGAGAGAATCTTAAGCAGACTCCGCACTGGGTACCGAGCCCAACACGACCCTGAGATCATGACCTGAGCCAAAACCAAGAGCTAGGCGCTTAACTGACTGCCTCACCCAGGCACCCCTGGCCATTTTTTTTAGAGCAGGAAAGTAAACCGTAGGCATTTAAGTAATTTACCCCTGAAAACATAGTGCGGTGGACAGAATAATCATTCCCCAAAGATATATACCGCCTAATCCTCAGAACCTGTGTAGGTGTCACCCTCATGGCAAAGAGACTCTGCCTATGTGATTAAGTTAAGGATCTTGAGATGGGGAGGTTATCCTGGATTTTTCAGGCAGGTCCAACATAGTCAGAAGGATTCTTAGAAGAGGCAGGCAGGAGGGCAGGAGGGCCAGTGTGATCATGGAAGCAGAGATTGCAGTGATGGGAGGAAGAGACCACAAACCAGGGACTGCAGGTGGCCCCTAGAAGCCGGCAAAGAAAGGAACAGATTCTCCACTAGAGCCTCCAAGAAAGAATGCAGCCCTACTAACACCTCAATTTTAGAACTCCAGAACTGTAAGATAACACATTTGTGTTGTTTTAAGCTACTAAGTTTGTGGTGATTTGTTCTTGTAGCAAGGAGAAACTAATGCACATTGCTATTCAGTGGTTGATCAGGGATTTGAACTCAAGCAGTCTGCCTCCAAGGATCAGCTTGTACCTCAATATTCCCCTCTCCAGTCATCAGCCACATCAGATCTGGAATCTTACCAACATTTTCAACATCCAGTGGTTCCAGTTCTTCTCTGCAGCTTCCAGGGAGACCACAAAGTTCTGGAGTCCTGCAGCCAATATGGAGATGAGGAGGTTGGCAGTGTCAGGCTGGCCCGGTTGCTCAGGTTCACTGAACCTATTTCCTCCCTTATAAGATGGGAACAATGATGGTGTAGGCCCTGTGGGGCTTTTGAAAGGATTTAATGAAACAGCCCAAGTAAATCACCGAATACAATGCCTGGTGTAGAAAAACACACTAAAAATATATTATTCTCTTAAAACTTTATTGAGTGTTTAATATAATCTTCTAGCCTTTTTGCTAGGGAGTTTGAACTTCAGAATTTGGGTTTGCAATAGACCCTCACAGGGATTTGTAAACAGAAAAAAAAAAGGATTTCTTCAGTTTTATAGAATGCTTTAGGTTTAATGTCCAGTTATTAGCTGATGTTTCAGAATAAGTAACATAGTGGTTGGATAGGGTCTCTCAGAAATTCACGTCCGTCCAAAACCTCAGAATTTGACCTTATTTGAAAATAGGATCTTTGTAGATGCAATCAAGGGAAGGATTGAAATAAGATCATACTGGATTCGGGTGGGCCTTAAATCCAGTGACAGTATCCTTATAAGAGACAGAAAGCGACATTGCTGGCAACTACAAGCCAGGGAGAAGCAAGGAAGGATTTTTCTCCAGTCTTCAGACACTTTGATTTCAGACTTGTAACCTCCTGAACTGTGACGGCCTAAGTCTCCATTGTCTTAAGCCCTCTGGTTTATGATTCTTTGTTACATCGGCCCCAGGAAATTAATACAAACGGAGGTTTGGGGTGCCCCTCATGTTCCCCACTTGGAATGGTTCTTCGTCCTCACCACTTTGCAGCATGTGAGCTGCAGCAAGACAACAAGAACAGTAAAAGAGAAAAAATGAGTAGGAAATATCAGAAAGGGAGACAGAACATGAGAGACTCGTAACTCTGGGAAACGAACTAGGGGTGGTGGAAGGGGAGGTGGGCAAGGGGTGGGGGTGACTGGGTGACAGGCACTGAGGGGGGCACTTGATGAGCACTGGGTGTTATTCCATATGTTGGCAAATTGAACACCAATAAAAAATAAATTTATACAAAAAAATAAAAAAATAAAACCTCACATTCATAGAGGAAAAAAAAAAGTAATGCAAAACCAATAAGGATTTCTCCTCCAGTGTTGAAAGCACTCTCCACGGGAGGGGAGTAGCAGAAGGGCTACCCTGCTGCTCATCAGGTGGGTGATCTCGAAAGGTAAGGAATAACTTTCTGAGGTTCCATTTCCTCAAAGGGAACTGGTTGAACAAAACATCCTTGAGGTTCCCTAAACAATAGGATTATTTAGCAGACAATGGCCTTATAAGCCCAAAAAGAAGACGCAAGAGAATTTGAAGAACCCTTAGAACCCAACGTACAAATGCTTAGAGCCCATGTGTTACCTAGGGCTTCGGTCAGAGTAGGATTTTGGTCCTGCCACTGCCTACTTTGCAGGTCTGATGTAGCAGGTGGGGCCCAACAACAGACTGTCCTTTTAGATGCGGACACATCCTCTGAACTTGGTAGGCTGTAATGGTCCTAAGGGCTACTCACATCAACATTAGCATCTCAGGAAAAAGCCCTGGATATGTTGCACTCTCTGCATCTGCCTACTAGGCAAACACAAAGCGCTCGCTTCACTAACTCCTGCTGCAAATCATGATCCTCAAGGTCTCCCCTGGGTGGAACACGTTGTCTCCCAGCCTTCCTGGGAAGCCACTCCACTCAGCAGGTTGGATCTTGCCTGCTCAACTTACAGGCGCTCAATACAAGGTTAGAGGAGATTTAATTAGAGAGAAAAATATAATCTTTCAATCTTTAGATTGCATATCAAGGATCAAAGTCTCCAAAAACTCTCCCTGGCTGTTTGCATGAGCTCATTGGCAACAGGGAAGAAACCAAGGTGAGGAAGAGTTGATTTCGGTTCTGGCCCACGTTAAAGTTGCTCTGTTTCAGTCCCAGATCCTCAGCCTGGGTTTACTGCTTCCACAGCAACGTCATTTCTCCCCTTTCCCCCAAATCCCCGGTCCACAGCAACCAGCAAGCAGTGAGCTTTGTTTTGTTTGTATTCTTGTACAGCTCAACTATTTCATGTCCTTTAACACGTCCTACCTGCAGGATCGGTTGAAGTCACCAGTATATTACTACTTCCTTGTAGGTTATTAAAACTTTTTCGACTCTATTTTCCTGCTTAAGGAAAATAAAATAACCAATAATATGTCTGCTTACACAGAAGGAAAAAAGTGAGAATATTGGGGCACCTGGGTGGCTCAGTGGTTGAGCATCTGCCTTTGGCTCAGGGTGTGATCCTGGGGTCCTGGGGTGGGTCCTGCATTGAGCTCCCTGCAGGGAGCCTGCTTCTCCCTCTGCCTGTGTCTCTGCCTCCCTCTGTGTGTCTCTCATGAATAAATACATAAAATCTTAAAAAAGAAGAGAGAGAATATTGATGTTGGTACATTGCTCCAGGTGGAGCCGGGTGGAAACCTGAAGATTCTGGAAAAATCACGTGAAGGCAGACTTTAAAAAAAGCGATTCAAGTGCTATTCCTAACTCCTTGAAGTTTCTAACCAACAGGTTGAAACTCAAGACAGGTTCAAGTAAAAGAAAAGATATAAAAGCAAATGATCTAACAAAAGTGCCTCAGAAGGAAGACATACAGGGAGTGAAATTCAACAATTGCTTCCAAGTGAGGATGGGGCTGAAGGGGCCAGGACATTTGGGGACAGAAAGCATGGATTACAGAAAGGGGAGGGGACTCTGCTGCAGGGGACATGATCCCTGGTGCCTTGTTCTTCAAACATTATTAACTAGACAGGGGTAACTGGCACGTGTCCTCTCTGGGAGCAGCAGGAGCCCCGCGGAGAGGTGGGGCCCCAACCAGCTCTCTCTTTCCCCTTGACCTCTCTCTCTCTCTTAGGTAGGATTCAAAACCGGTACACGGTACACTCCCCATGCTGCCCCAGCTCCACCGAATCTCAGAAGAAAGCCCAGGTTACACAAAGACTCCTGTGGTTCTCAAATCTAGATGCCAAAGTAGGCCAGGCAGCAGCCAGCAGGGTCTGGTGACTAATTTATCAGTGCTCTGAGGATCATTTTTGAAGATATAAATGAATGTCACTCCTTGAGCCCCACAGCTCCCCAAATATGAATCACGGGGCTAATCCAGCACAGGGCTCCGGGCAGTGTGGGCTGTATTATTTGTCCTGGGCCCAAGGGAGAAAGCAATGATATATTTAAAGCAGGGTGTTTTCAGTGAGAGCATTAACACAGTGAATTATTTGGAGAATGCAAATGAAGGAACAGTGAAAGTGACCTTGAGTTCTGTATTTCAAACGAAGTTCCCTGTTAGCTAATTGAGAACATCAGGAGCAGAGGTTACAGATGTTCTGTTTATTAAACAGAAAACATTAACAACTCGGTTGTACATTGAAACACACTAAAGACATGAAAACAAGCACAGGGCAAAGGGGAAAAGTTCAGTAAACTTCTCCTGAACTATTACTACTACTATTTCTTCTTCTTTTTTTAGTACTATCTCCACCCTGGCATTTTTCAACTATAAGTCAAAGAAGAAATCCATAAGAGGATTTTTTTTACAGCTATTTTTAGCCCTACAAAGTTGGCAGTGTTAATGGAATCCACTCTACGAACTGCCTGTTGAGATACAAAGCTATAGGTCAAATCTTGGAGAAAAATGGTAGAAAGAGGCCATTCCTTGGGGGAATAGCAGGGACAGGGATGATTAGAGCTACAGGGGACATTTCCGTTTTAGGGGAAAGGAAAAGGAGAATGAATTCAAATGACTTGCCCATGAGAGTGGTGGAGATACCTCTAGCACTTAGACTCTTGGCTATGCACAGGACATTAGTTGTCACTTACCACCTTTATCAAGTTTGGGCAGGCTACAGAGAAAATGGAAGAATGCCATCGCAAAGTTGCCTCTGGGTAACTGTGAGCCAGCTACAGCAATCACATCCCAGCCATTGGCAAATGTGGCTTACATTAAAGTCTTCGCCTACAGGACTGAAGTGTTACCTGCACCTGGGACCCAAGCACTTCCCATACTACCCCAAAACGTCTTCTGCAGCAGGTTGAAGTCTGCCCCGCCCCCCATTTCATCCAGACCTCTAAATTGGATCTACGAAATTTATTTCTGCTTGGAGAACAGGCTTAATTAATTGCCAGGTATTCATCATTGGTCCCAGAATCCTCTGGGAGGGAGCCTCTTTCCCTCTTACTGTTGGATGGAGCCCGCTCAACACTGAGCATCCGTGAGTGGCTTAGGCAATGTGGGCAACTTCTGGCTGGGGAGATTCAAAATTGATTGCAATGGGATCTCAACCTTATAGGAATTCACACTCAGCTCTTTTGCCTTTCGTTGAGAGATAGAAATCAGGCTGCCTGTCAGGCCTGGAGTTACGGCCTCGTTCACCTTGACAGCTGGAAAAGCAAAAGCTTTTTTTCCCCCCTTCGTGGTCATGGCTCCACTGAAGGGACCTAGGAGATTCAGAAGCATTGACATCATTTTGTGGAATTCATAGTTTGACTTCTTTAGGAGAGGTCAGGAGAGAAATCGAAGTTTGAGTCCACTTTCTCATTGACGCAAAACCCATGGCTGGAGTTGAGCCAAGAATGAAATTCTAAAATTTAGCCAGCATCTTGCCCAGAGAAGGTGAACTGTAGAAACTGACTGCAGGGATGCTTAGATCTAGAAAGGGGCAGTCTCCAGAGCAATAGGCATTGACAGTCTGGAGAGGGTTTTGGGGGGGCGGGGGGGGGTGTTGTATGCCTCCCACCTAAGCCCAGCCTGCACTTTGAGAATCTGTGCATGTCAGACTCTTGGTTGCCCTCAGAGAGTGCCTGGGAATATAAGGTGTTGAGGTCCAGGGCAGGACAGGCCCATGGCCTTGGTTCATACTGGTTTCAAGCCATTGTGCCTTTGTGGTCTCAGACAAAAGGGATTTATTCCCAGTGCCTTTAGGGAAGGAGATTTTACAGCATCTCATATTAGTGCTACTGGTTAATAATCTTCCAAAACCAAAATAAAGAGGAAAAAATGAGGAAGGGATCTACTAGCAGACCCAAGTACCTTGCCAAATCTCTGACAGATGGAAAGTAGGAACTGAGAGACTCAGATTATAGTCCCTGTTTCGCTTCTAAGAGCTACATGAGCTTTGGCAAATCCCTTTGTCCCAGTTTTCTCATCTATGAAACGGGCCTATTATTATCCCAATTTCCCTCATGGGGCTAGTAAGAGGCTTACAAGAAATCTTTATAAATAAAGATCTTAAAAAGTGGCCAGTAAACAAGAGAGAGACTTATTAACAATAGACTCTTATCTATCACCCTTGCTCCCATGGGTGATTCTGTGGTTCTAGCTGGCATCCCAGAGTCAGCACAGCTACTATTAGCCTCTCCAGAAAATGCCAGTTCCCAGCAGCTCAGAGGTTTAGGGCAACAAAAGAGTGGCTGCAGAATGGACATCTCCTTAGGATGTGACCACTGAGCAAGCCCTGGGACAGAAGTCCTCTCTCTAAGCTGGTGCTGAATTGGGCAGCAGGCATGCAGTTCTTTAATTAAAAAAGTAAAAATCTTTCTATGTCCTGAGAACCTCACTCTACCTCAAAGAGGACCCGGCTGCTTTCCTCACATACTTGCTGATTCAGCCTCTGGTTTACACATAGATCAGATGGGTCAGAATTTGGAAACAGAACTGTGGTTCATGCAGAAATCAGGTCAACAATTAGCAACCGTGGCCGTTCATTAAGAGCTTCACCAAGCCTCCGTTCAGCTGTGTAATGAGATTGAGTAAAACCTGATGCTTACCTGGACTTAATCAGACTCACTCTCCCCTCCTACAGGGAGCTACTTCACAGCCCTTAGTATTTTTTTTTCCTGTTTACTCATTCTAATACTGGCCTCTGTAGTGAGAACCTAGAGTATGACATTGGGAGCTGGGTAATGGAGGGCTGGCTCCTCTTCCCAAAGAGCTACTTTGAATCACTTGGTAAGTAAGAGATTAGGAGAAATTTGGAGAGGAAGAGTTCTTTTGAAAAAGGCCAATCCATCCTTGGATTGGCTGCAGCCGCTTAGTGGAGCGCAAAGAGGAGTCAGGATCTTTGTATCCTGCCCAGCTGTAGCCACAAGTTCCTGAAAGGCGTATGCAGAGGTGACCTGCAAACAACCCACATACTATTGTTGGCCAAGGTTTGGGCCATAAATCCTCAGCTGGCTCTCATGAAATGGTTGTGACCATGAGTGAGCAAGAAGGTTCCTTCTGCATAGATCAGATAAAGGTTTAAGCATCATTCATCCTGCATGTCACCTCCAAGAGCATTTCTAGGGCAGAGGGCTCCTGCCAAGTAGAGGGAGACCCAGGCCCAGCAGAGCATCAAGAAAAAGAGGATAGAGACAGAGACAAAGATCGATGGCGATAGAGAGATATCGATATCATATATTGTGTTGAATTGTGAGTGTTGAATGTTGAGATAACATTCCACAATGAAGCCGGAGCCTTAGACTTTTGCTCCATTTCCTTTATAAAACAAGGGGATTACACTAAACTAACCAAGCTTCCTTTAGGTTCCAACATGTAAATAGTTTCTTTCAGATAAATGGCTGAGTAGCCACAGAGATCCTTCAGAACATGCCATATCCGAATGCTCAGACAACTTTTTACAAAATTCATTGAGGCTCCTGCAGTCTGAAGAAAAATCAAATTCAAAAAAGATGAAAGAGTTGTCTGTGCAGGATGGCAGATATCAGCTTGTTCAGACAATCCTTGGGAGGTTGTTCTCTAATGAATAGGCTCCATATCAGCGAAAACATCAGGCCAGCAGTTAGAGCGTCTCTCACAGCCCTGTGATTACAGCACACAATGATGCCGCTTGCCAAGTCACTTTATACACAATAGCCTGAATAAGAGCAGCAGCGTCTTTCAACCAGAGAACAGATGAACCTACACAATGCTTGAACATGCACACTCAATATTTCTATTCTTAGAGAATCTCTTCTGCGGTAATGTTTCTGAATTCTTTCAATAACGCTGCCAACTTTGAAAACATTTTGTTAAAATATTCTCCTTCTAAAAGGAAAATTACTACCCAGATGAGCTCATACACACCTAGAAGATTAATCTGATCAGACATCTATGGTCATAAGTAAATTGTTTTTTTCCAAAGTGGTGATAAGTACATTTGAGATAGACGTGCTTTCAGTTCCTTTTTGTCACAAAAGGCACAACTGCAAATGATGACTCTGGGATCAGGGTTGTTTGGGGGCCATTGGATAATGGTTTTATATGAAGCAACTGGTCTGTGTGATGATCAGACCCATAATTCTGATATCAAGTCAGATTATACTACTTTAGGCTAAAGGCCATTTGGCCAACACTCCTTCGACTTCATTAGTACATGCTCTAGTCATCAGAACTTGCCAACTGAAACCACAAAGTTAGGTATTATAGGATGATAAAGTGGATGATTTAAAGCACATTTTCCTTGATCAGCACATTGGGAGTTTGACCTTCTGCTGTGGCAATAAGAGTCAATATCACTTCCTCCTTGTTGAATATCGAGGCCATGGTTGGGGAAACTTCAGTTTAGAGCTGAATTTAACCTGTCTTAATTTTAGGTTTAAAGGGCAAGTGTCAGAAAGGAACAACACCATGTGTACCTGTATAGGAAGGAACATCAAATTCAGAATCTTTAGAAGTAAAGTTCTAAAGTTAATGCAGAGATGTTTCTCCAAAAAACTGGAGTGACAGTGTCTTCTTTGGGCTCATTTTGCTGCCCAGCTTATGTCTAGGAGTATTGATTCCTTCACCTCCTTCTCTATCACCACAGCCCTCATTTTTTTCAACATTGTACTAGAAGAATTTTCCAACACACGGTAAAATTGAAAAAATTTTAGTGAATGCTCATGTACTCACCACCTGGATTATACTATATTACTCTACTGACTTCAGCACATACCTATATGTCTAATTGTTCCCCTATGCATTCTCCTTTTAAAATATATTTTAGGGGTGCCTGCATGGCTCAGTGGGTTAAGCATCTGACTCTTGATTCCAGCTCAGGACATGATCTCAGGGTCGTGGGATCGAGCCCTGAGTCAGCCTCCCCCGAGCATGGAATCTGCTTGAGATTCTCTCTCTCTCCCTGTGTCTTCCCCCCCACCTCTGTTCATGCATGTGCATGCTCTCTCTCTCCTTCTTTCTCTAAATATGTATTTTTAATATATATAAACTGCAAACATCAGTTATAATCCTCCTACTTATGTCTCCTTTTTTCTCTTCTCTGTTCAGTATTTGTCAGTTTTCACCATAAGAGTTTTCTCCCCTCTATGAAGAATTTAAGAAATAAGTTGACACAGAATTCCAGAGGTAGAGGGACACCTGGGTGGCTCAGTGGTTGTGTGTCTGCCTTTGCCTCAGGGAATGATCCAGGAGACCCGGATCGAGTCCCACTTTGGACTCCTTGCATGGAGCCTGCTTCTCCTTCTGCCTATGTCTCTTCCTCTCTCTCTATGTCTCTCATGAATAAATAAATAAAACCTTAAAAAAAAAAAAAAAAGAATTCCAGAGGTAGAAAGTTGTGTTCAAACCAACCCTTGTGTCCCAGTTCTGAGTAGGTGTTTCTCACCACATATTTGCTCCTCATTTCCCCTTGTACAAATGCGCTAGATTTCCCCTTACATGGATACCTGATTACTTATGTTTTCTAAAAACTAGAAAGCTGAATAACCTTCAACAGAGGGAAAAAAAAAAAAAAGCTCCCTATCTGTCCTTGGTATTAAAGATCTATTTATATATCTAAGAACATTCCTTGTCAAACAATAGCATTCTGTTTCTCTGTTTATTATTTCCCCCACACACACACACTCTTGGATACTCTCCATACTATTTCATTGCCAGCATCAATTCTGATATAGAATCGGAGTATTAGAAAGACTTTAGAAGGTTAGTTAAATCTATTTAAATATGGCAGACTCAAAAAATGTATCTCTGTCTCCTCCTGAAATACCATCAATATATAAGTAAAGGAATAAGACATAAAGTCAGAAGGACAAAAAGAGCAGGAGCAGGGATGAAAGCTGACAGCAGATGTCACCAAGTTTGGGCAGATTAAAAATGGGTAGAGGCGTGAAACTCATCTAGCCAAACAGAGAAAGCATAAATTCACTTGTTCTCACGGGAGGCGATGATAACAAACAAATCAGCTTGTTCTGCAAAACTCAGGAAAGACTCAGGGCTTGCTTGGATATATAGGGCATCATGAAAGTGGCTTGGGGTAAAGACCCAAGGGTTAGCCAAAAGACCACATTTGCATACCCTCAAGCCCATCCCCAGCCCTCCTCTCCTCTCACCCCAGGAGATTAGAGAAAACCTGGAGAAAATTAATCAGAGCATCACCTCTGAAGTAGGGGACACTTAGCACAATGGAGAGAAGGTATGAGGACTGATTTTGAAAATAGGGACATTCAGTGAAAGTCTACATATCAAATAGTGAAATACTGTTCCTCTCTTTCTTTGCCCGCTGTCATAATGCTTGTAGCTAGGAATATTTTAGGATTTGGTCTCTGGAGAAATAATTATGAATGCTGACATCTGGGTTTTCCTCAAAGAAAAGACCAAGTCTCTATCAAAGCACTCATGTACACCTCACCAGTCACCAGCAAGAATACACACCACACACACATATACACACACACACAGACACACACACGTACCTTCCACTCAGCTTTTTATGATTACTCTTCAATATGAACTAAGAGCTAAGGATCAGCAGATATCTGAAGGAAGTCTATAACAGAAAAGGCAAAACACGAAAGGAACAAAGAACATAGAGAAAGCAAATTGAGGGAACAGAGAATATTTCCTTGGAAATCTATCATTAATATAATCAGAAAGATAACAGAAAACAGGACACTCATAATAAAGAATAGGAGGCTACAAAATAGGAATAATTTTTAAAATATTTTATTTATGCAGGGAACCCGATGTGGAACTCGATTCCGGACCCCGGGATCATGCCCTGAACCAAAGGCAGATGCTCAACCACTGAGCCACCCAGGTGTCCCCAAAAAAGGAATAATTAATTCCTAGTTATTTAAAATATTATAGCTGAAATAATAAATAGTGGTATTGGTATTGTAAATGGAGGGACCAAGGCAGGCCCCCCACCTCAAAATATGCTGCTTTGGCATAAAGATTATTTTAAAAGCAATCAAAACCCAGTAGATTCAGGAAAAGCTCTTTACCTACCCCTTAACTACCTAAAAAGAATTTAGGCAGAGGACTTGCTCCAGGAAGAGAGCAATCACATAGATAATTACATTATTCTGTGAGCCAGGTTTGGTTTGGTGGACAAAGAACCTAGCAGTTCTCTTTGATCAAGTCCTTTGTGTCCCATGGTCTCTGAGCGCCCAGCAAACATGTGTTTACCAAATATTGACTCTTTTTATCCTCTTGTGAACTACAGTCCTTCCCTAGGAAGTCCAGACCCCTAGCCCCCCAACCCCCTTCTCCTTAGTTCAGAATGACACATACACCTCACTGTGCTTGTCGTTGGGATTTCCATGTCTGTGTGAACTACCTGTACTTCCGCTACTAGATCTGATTTTCTCCCCTTAATCTTTCTCATGTCAATTTGATTCTTAGTTTGGCTAGCAGGACCTGGAAGGGGACAGGACATTCTTGCTCCTCTACATAAGTTCCTTAATAAGCCCTTGAGGATAGACAGTGGTAACTTAATGATGTACGTTATAGGCCCTGAAGCAACCACTAAAATAACAAAATAAGGAGTCATAGCTAATAAAACAGAATTTTTTTTTTTAATAAAACAGAATTGTACAAAGAAGTTCAACTAAGCTAAAAGACAGAAAAAGAGTGGGGAAAAGGATAAAAAAACTCAGAAGGCACAAACAGAAACACAGTAAGAAGCCAGAGTTCTAACAAACCATACCAATAATCACATGAAATCTAAAAGGTGGAAATCTTCCAAGAAAAGGCAGAAATTGTCAAGTTGGATTTTAAAAAAGACTCGAATATATGCAGTCTGTAAGAAACATACTTCAAATACAGAAAAAAAGATATACGATGCTAACACTAGTCAAAAGATTCGGCTGTATTTTTACCAGACAAAGTAGATCGCAGAGCAACGACGTTACCAAGCACAAGGAAGTTCTTTTCCAAACAATCAAGGGCTGAATTCATCAATAGGACACAGCAATCCTAAATATTTATGTATTCAATAGAGAGTTTCAAAACCTATGACGCTGGACTGATAAGGCTGCAGGGAGAAACAGACAAATGCACATTAGAGTCGGAGATTTCAAGACGGAACCGACAACTGAGTCAGGTCCTCTTGCCGGCCTGGAATAGTCCACTCTCACATGGACCTCGAGATCTTGAGGTCTTCTTGATGGACTTCGAGAAGTGAAGGAGAGCTGAAAGAGGAAAACCTCCAGAAGGGCTGGACCAAGCAAACCCTGCTTGCCCTAAAGTTGCCCATCAGAGAACTCTTCCACGGGCCTAGGAGAGAAGTAGAGTCTATCTCCACCGAACCACATGGCCAAGGGAATGAAGGCTCTCCCTTGACGTGTATGTTGGAGATACTTCAAGGCAAGGTTTTAAAATCTGTACGTTAAATAAATAAATAAATAAATAAAAATAAAATAAAATCTGTACGTAAACAAAACGAGTTGGAAGTTTCTTTTTTCATAACTAGGATACACAGTTGTTGAACATCCACTGTGTGCACACGCTCACCACAGTAGGGCAGAAGGATAAATTACTACTCAGACGAGCACACAATGTTCTACAAGAGCTTCACTGGTATCTGGCCTGGATTTTCAAAAACTCCCTCTAAGGTAACGAAGTGATTAAAAATATCATGTGATAGTTTTACACACTTGTTATTTGGATTGAATAGCAGGCTTTCCTGTTTCTATTTCAGGGTGGAGTTTTTGCCTGTAACCCTCTGGACACATGTCCTATTTACGTCTGTGACCGAGACCACCAAGCTTAACAAAGGCAATAGCATTGGGAAAAAAAAAAACTATGAACATGGTCTACACTAAATTGATTCTACCTTTTTATTTAGTCATGACTCTAGATTAACTTCTAAAAAGTAACAGCGTAATACAAGCCTAGCAATTGTCTATCTCTAGTTCCCATTGTTTCCTCTACTCTCCTCTGTTCGCCTTCAGTTTTAGATTGCCTGGTGAAGCTTACACTAAAATGTGTTGAAAATAGCAATGATGTTCCATTGGGAGAAACAAAGGAAAGAAATAAAAGTGGCATTTAAGGGATATAGAAAGAAATGACTTTTCTTTTCTGCTTCAAATTGGAAAAAAAAAAAAGTGTTGAGACTTGAAATAGTGTTTCTATTTCGAGCCGTAGAGGCTTATTTAACTTGGGTGGATTAATTTACTGGGGGTGGGATCCTGCTTTATCATCCATGGAGAGGTCATTTTAAAAATCTTTGACCTTGTCAGCTCAGGGGTCACTTCAGGTTGGAAGTGTTGTATCTGCTATGTCACCTCCAATTTTCAGGAATCTTTCTTGCCTCGAGATGTTGACCTTGCGGAGTCTCAGTATTTATTGCTGGGAGTTTTCTTCCTATTATAATTCTTCCATCCTTTTGAATCTTTCATGCATTTTTTTTTTTTACTTGTGAAATACATCGTATTTTTCAATAAAGGGACTTTACTTTTTAAGATAATAGTATGAAGAGAAGAGGAAGAGAACTAACATTTTTTACAGTTAGTGTGTGTTCAACAGTGCCCTAGGTACTTCATATATAATC
Organism: Canis aureus; assembly: GCF_053574225.1. Lineage (NCBI taxonomy): Eukaryota > Metazoa > Chordata > Mammalia > Carnivora > Canidae > Canis > Canis aureus. Next base: position 15,490,827 of record NC_135611.1, on the reverse strand, counting down.
TCATTTAACACTTAAAATAATCAAATACGTGGTCTTATTCCCTCTTACAAACTAGCTCAGTTAAGCAACACACGAACAAAGAGGCACAGAGTGAGTATCTAAGCCCAAGTCCAATTTCAAATTTCTTCTTAGAAAAGATTTTTTAAAAAATCTATGCACATTTGATATGAATGTTTCCTAATTTAAAACCTCATGAAAATATACAGCTGTGCTGAAAGTACTTTACACTCACAACAAGGTATTATCTCTTTATGGATTATTTTTCCAACAAGCTCCCAAGAAACTGCCTTGGGTGATGAGCACCAAACTATTTACCTTCTTGGAAATTTAAATCTTAGTTCCTTCCTGTCCCTCCAAACTGGAATATCCACTTCTCAGGGTTTACTGTGGACTGAATTGTGTCCCCTGGATTCCTATGATGAAGCCTAACCGCCAATGTGATTATATTTAGAGATTGGCCCTTTAGGAGGTAATTAGGTTTAGGCGAGGTCATGAAGGTGGAGCCCTCATGATAGGGTTAGTGTTCTTATGGAAAGACACACCAGAAAGCTTGCAAGCACCAGTGCATGCTCCCTCCCAGTCTCTCTTTTTCTCATGCTGTCTCTTTCTCTGCCACGTGAACACACAGTGACAAGGTGGCCGTCTGCAAGCCAGGAGAAGAGTCCTCACCAGAGCCTAACCATGCTGGCTGGCTTCATGATCTAGAACTTCCAGCCTCCAGAAGACAGTCCAAAAATAGATCCTATTAAGCCACTCAGTCTATGGTGCTTTATGGCAGCCTGAACTGACGCATACAAGGTTCTTCAGAATTCAGTCCAGGGGATTGTACTCTGCGGACATTACTTGACTTGTGTAAATCCTTCAACCTATTGAATCATCTTCTCAATGATCATCTCAATGATCCCCTTGATGGGCCAAAGGTGAACCAAAAATGCAACAATGTTCTTTCAGGTGTTTATGGGCAGTTTGAGCTAGCACTAGTCAACGGCTGAATAGAATTACTGAGATTCGGTATTCCTAAATTAAATCACCATGTTAGAGTTTTCCAGGTCTACATAGTAATGCCAATGGATTTTAAAACAGCAAAACTTTTAGTATCCATATCTATGCAGACACATAGAAGATATTTTCAGAAATGACACTTCATTGTAAGTTTTGAATCAGCTACGGTTTTGTTACTTTTGCTTTAAAATTTTTTTTGGAATAATTATAGATTCACAAATGGTTGCAAAGATAGTACAGAGAGGTCTGTGTACCCTTCATCTGGTTTCCCCCTTGGTTATGTAACTATAGCACAATAGCAAAACCAGGAAATTGACATTGGCACACTTCCCATGTACAGTTCTGTAACATTTTTTTTAAAGATTTTATTTATTTATTAATGAGAGACACAGAGAGAGAGAGGCAGAGACACAGGGAGAGGGAGAAGAAGGCTCCATGCAGGGAGCCCGATGTGGGACTCGATCCCGGGTCTCCAGGATCACGCCCTGGGCCAAAGGCAGACGCCAAACCGCTGAGCCACCAGGCTGCCCCAGTTCTGTAACATTGTTATCACCAGTGTAGATTTGTGTAACCACCACCATGATCAAGACACAGATCACAGAGGGGATGAGCACTGGGTGCTATACTATATGTTGGCAAACTGATTTAAAATAAAATATTTTTTAAAAAAAAGGGCACAGATCAGTGCCATCAGTGTAAAGATCACCCTCACCATCCCCTTTGTAGGCACATCCACCCCCTGCTCCCCATCATCATCCCTTACCCCACTGACCTCTAATTTACTTTTCATCTTTGTAATTTTGTCATTTTAAGAATGCTATGTAAATGGAATCATACAGTATGTGACCTTTTGAGACTGGCCTTTTTCACTCAGCACAATGCCCTGGAGATCCATTCCAGCTGCTGAGAATCCATTTCCTATTGCACTGTAACAAATCACCAAAAACTTGTGACTTATAGACACACAAATTTATTACGGAATGGCAATGGCAATTTATTCCATCTCTTACAGTTTTGAAGTTCAGAAATCCAAAGCCACCAGCATTTCTTGGCTCTTGGACCCTCATCCCCCAACCTCTGTTTCTGTCACTACATCTCCTCTTCTAACACTCTGATCTCTCCCTTTCAAGGGCCCTTGTGATGACATTGGACCAACAGGATAATCCAGAGTAATCTCCCTGTCTCCAGATCCTTAATTTAATCACATCTGCAAAGTCCCTCTTACCATGGAAAATTACATATTCACAGTTTGGAGATTTAAGAGATAAACATTGTTGGAAGGCCATTATTTTGCCTACCACACTGAGTCTAATAATAGTTTGTTCCTTTCATTTTTATTGTTTTTTAAAGATTTTATTTTTAAGTAATCTTTACACTCAGCATGGGCTTGAACTCACAACCCTGAGATCAAGAGCTGCATACTCTCCTGACTGAGCCAGCCAGACTCCCCAGTTTGTTCCTTTTTATTTTTGAGCAGTATTCCATGGCATAGTAGCACATACCTTTGCCTGTTATAGGTCTCCAACTTGGGCTATTATAAAAAACTGCCAGACGACTAGGCACAGGTTTTTGTGTGGACATGAGCTTTCCTTTCTCTGGGAGAAATATTCAAGTATGCACAGCGTAGGTTCAGATTTTTTTTGAACTGCCAAACTATTTTCCAGAGCGGCTGTCCTGTTTTACATTCCCACCAACAATGTGTAAGAGATCCAATTTCTCTGCAGTCTTCCCAGCATTCGGTGTTGTCATTATTTTTCATTTATTTCTTTTAATAGATATCTAGTGATATCTCATCATTTTCTTAATTTGCATTTCTGTAATGGCTAGGGAGGTGGAACATCTTTTCATGTGCTTATTTGCCATCTGTATATTTTCTTAGGTGAAATGCCGCTTCATGTCTTTTGTCTATTTTCTAATTGGATTATTTGTTTTACTATTGAATGTTTCAAGTACTTTATGTATTTTAGACAGGAGTCCTTTGTCAGATACGTGGCTTGCAAATATTTTCTCCTAGTCTGTAGTTTGCCTTCTCATTCTCTTAACAGGGTCTCTCCCAGAGCAAAAGTTCTTAATTTTGATATGGTCAAATTGATCCATTTTTTAAAGAATAATAAAAATAATTATTTATTTTAGAGAGAGAGAATTGAGGGGGGTGGGCAGAGGGAGTGCAGGGGCTCCATCCCAGGAGCCTGAGATCATGACCTGAGCCAAAAATCAAGAGCCAGATGTTCAACTGACTGAGCAACCCCGGTTACCCAAATTTATCCATTTTTTTAAAAATGGATCATATGTTTAATGTTATGTCTATGAACTTTTCACAAAGTTCTAGGTACTCAAAATTTTGTTTTCTTTTGAAAGTTTTATAATTTATGCTTTATATTTAAATCTATAATTTATTTTGAGTTGCCTTTGTGTGTATAAGGTTTGAGGTTTAGGGTTTTTTTTATTGTTATTGTCATTGACATCAAATTTTCTAGCACCATTTGTGAAAAAGCTATCCTTCCTCCCACTACATGGCTTCTGAAAAATCAGTTGGTTATGGGACATCTGGGTGGCTCAGTTGGTTAGGCATCCAACTCTTGATTTCAGCACAGGTCATGCTCAGCAGGGAGTCTGCTTCTCTCTGCCCTGCCCCCACCTCTCCCTCTGCTCACAAACACTCTCTCTAAAATAAATAAGTCTTTTTTAAAAATCAGTTGGGGGATCCCTGGGTGGCACAGCGGTTTGGCGCCTGCCTTTGGCCCAGGGCGAGATCCTGGAGACCCGGGATCCAATCCCATGTCAGGCTCCTGGTGCATGGAGCCTGCTTCTCCCTCTACCTATGTCTCTGCCTCTCTCTCTCCCTCTGTGACTATCATAAATAAATAAAAATTAAAAAAAATCAGTCGGTCGTCGGGATCCCCGGGTGGCTCAGTGGTTTAGTGCCTGCCTTCAGCCCAGGGCATGATCCTGGCGTCCCAGGATCGAATCCCATATCGGGCTCCCTGCATGGAGCCTGCTTCTCCCTCTGCCTGTGTCTCTGCCTCTCTCTCTATGTCTCTCATGAATAAATAAATAAAATCTTAAAAAAAAAATCATTGGTCGTGTGGGTGTGTCTACTTGTGGATTCTCCATTCTGTTTTATTGATCTGTGTGTTCATCCCCTTAGCAACACTCTCATAGTCTTGATTAATATAGCTACATAATAAATCTTGAAATCAACTAAACCAATTCCTTCAAACTTACTCTTCTCTTTCAAAATTGCTGTAGATATTCTGGTTCCTTTGCCTTTCCATATAAATTTTGGAATAATCTTGTCTATATTTCTACAGAAAAAAACATCATATCAGAATTTTGATAAAATAGTATTAAAACCGTGTCAATTTGGGAAGAACTGACAGCTTTATCATATTGAGTCTTCCAATCCATGAACACAGTATGTCTCTCTCACGGATGTTTTGTAGTTTTCGGCATACAAGTTCTTTACATATTTTGTTAGATTTACACCTAATATTTCATAGATCCTTGCCTTTTAATGGTAAATTATTATGACAACTCTCTCATCATTAATTTAGTTGTGATTTACTTAATCTCTGAGCAAAAATCATAAATTACAGTCCCTCTGGGAAAATTCAGCCTGTAGAAAATTTCAATGGGCAGTCATTTCATATTTAAAAAAACCCACATTTCTACTTTTTTTGGAAAAATGGGGAAATCTGGGAACACTGGGCTTCATATTCCTACTCAGCCACATCTAGCTAGAGTTGTGTAGCATCCACCACCTACAAGAAGCATGCTCTCTAGGTAACCACAACCCCCACGACACCCAGTGAATTTGTATGTACTTATGCTGGGCCTAATTTCCTTGTTGCTGTACTGGCTTTGGTAAGTTTCTGAGTTTCCCCTTCTTGCCTTAAATTGCCTGGTGATGCATATTGGCATCAACTATATTTTTGGCTTATTAATTAGGCTTTCATAGGTTACCCAAAGGGCATATTATACATGTCAATCATCCATACTCTATGTATTTACTATACATATATTCTCTCCCAACTCCAAATTGTCCTTGTTCTGTGACATCTCATCATCACCAACTGTTTCTACCAACTGGAGAAAGCAGAGTAAGTGTGGTCTCAGACTAGAGTGAAGATGGAAGAATTGGCCCAAGGAGACTTCTATATGCGAGTCTTCTCCATGGGTTGATATTTTGTCCCAGAGAGTCACTGGGCAGAAGTAAACCTCTGGTAAACAAACAAAGGCTATTTTTCTAAGAGTGCTTTTCAGCTCTGAACTTTTACTTTCAAAGGTACTTTCCTAAGAATTTATCTTGTGATAAGGGAGGTCACACTTCAAAGCTTCACCAACAAGACTCAATTTTTCTCTCAGGAGTGAGAAAAGTGGGTTCCCTCAGGTTGACTGAGTTTACTGTGCTTATCTCTACTGTTCATTCAAGTGTATGACAGAGTTAACCTAGTCCCTATATAACCTCTTAGCACCATCTCTATATGGCCAGGGAGGAGAGTTCATTTTTAATATCCTACTTCTCCAAATCCATTATCCATGATAATCCATTGTGTCCCCTGGGTACTTAATCATCAAAGCAACCATAAACCTCTTTTTGAAGATCAAGTGGTTCCTTAATCCATTTACTTACAGCATCCTAAGTTACAGAAAATTAATCTGAAGCATAAGTGGGCCACTATTCCAAGTTTCTCATGGAGCCTGTTAACAAGGTAACAAATCGGTAATGGCTTATGTGCCAGGTGAGTCAAAATGTGGAACAAATCACCTTGGTTGGTTGCTTTTCCCTGTGCTCTTCATTCTAACTTAGCTCTTACTGCCTGCTTGGCCTGCTCGCCTTCCCAGAATCCCATCCATGAATTAACAAAACTCAGCCAGCCTGAGAGCTAATTGGACTTTAAACTTTCCAGTGAGGGTGCCATTAATTCTCATCTTTCCTTCTGCATCAGGTTTGCTGAAACCATTTGGGGAAATCACCTTAAGTCTTTGAACTCTCAAAGAAGTAAGAAAGCAGTAATTTTAATTAAGCAAAAACACCATGTTCCAGGCTAAGTCTCCCTTTGCCCTTCTTCACATCCTCTTGCCTCATTACTGAGGGACTGTGTCACATTACCCCAAAATGGCTGTAGACATGGGTGGCCACTGTGAAGGCTCCTAGCTTCAAGAAAACCCCAAGGTCATTACTGTAGTTCCCTCTACATTTTTCACTTACCCAGTTAAGAGAAAGGATAATCATTTCTGAACCGCTCAATAAAAGAAGTTGAGATTCCATATTAACTAGAAATGCTATATTGGTATTATCCTTTATAAGGATTTTCCTTTGCCAGGGAAGCTGGATTAACTTGAATATAGAAAACTCCTGACTCTGATCACGAGAAGAGGCTTTTTAATTATTCATTATGCAGTAACTAAGTGTTCTTTGGTTAAGAAAAAAAAAAAAAAAAACACCTCTTCTAAATAAAAATCCGCTCACAGGCTAGATGAAAAAAAGCCCTGCATTTTCTGTGCCTTTCCTGAGTGTCTACTCCACATAGGTTTTCTTCATGTGAATTATATGTAGGTGCAAGCACATTAATGACAGTTGAAACATTAGCCAGGGGAGTGGGAGAAAGACAAAGTATAATAAAGTGAACCCAGGGGCCCGAGGAGGGGACCAGTAACAAGGGAGAAGCAGGGCAGCCCCAGTGGCTCAGGGGTCTAGTGCCGCCTTCAGCCCAGGGCCTGATCCTGCTGCCTGTGTCTCTGCCTTTCTCTCCCTCTCTCCCTCTCTGTCTCTCTCATGAATAAATAAATAAAATCTTAAATAAAAAAAAAAAAAAAGGGAGAAGCAGCGCAGGGGAAGAATGCCACTGTGGACTCAAGAGTAGGTGGGGTGCTCATCAGGACGAACCGACTTCTGTGGATTGGAATCAGAACCTAAGTCAACATTCAGCACTTCTGCTGCCCGCCAGGGACAGGCTTAGTCCAGCTCAGAATGCAAGCAGGACTTGAAGAAAGAATGTCACTTCCTCAGCAAGGAGGATGTTTGTAGGACCCTCCTTAGGGCTGAACAGAGAACCAGGAGAAATCAGATGCCCAGAGAAGGATCTAAGAGAGGAAGAGGCTGTTATGAACTGAATGTTCCAAAATTCCTATGTTAACATCCTCTCCCATCGTGTGATGATGTTAGGATCCAGGACCTTTAGGAGGTGATTAGGTCACCAGCGTGGATTCCTCATGGCTGGGATCACTGCCCTTATAAAAGGGACTCAGGCGAGTTCTCTCCCTCTTTCCACATTATGAGGACACAGCGAGAAAATGGCCATCTGTGAACCAAGAAATGGTTCCTTACCAGACACTGAATCTTCTGGCACCTTGATCTTAGACTTTCTAGCCTCCAGAACTGTAAGAAATGAATATTTGTTGTTTAAGCCATCTGGTCTACACTGCTTTTGTTAGCGCAGCCAGATGAAGATAGCTGGGCGTGAGGATCCGGATGAAGTAGGCAGCCCTTGAGACTGTCTAGGGCAGAGTCCTCCTCCCTAAAGCTGGATGTGCCCCAGTCTTGCAGAACTGGGCTGGCCTGACAGCCACACTAAACTCACTGGGGCTTCTCATACCGGGTAAGGGATTTTGTTGTGCTCTAAGCATCAGGCCCAAGAAAGACATTGTTGAGGACTGTTAAGAATGAAATGTTTATGGGGCACCTGGGTGACTCAGTGATTGAGCACCTGCCTTTGGCCCAGGGCACAATCCCAGGGTCCTGGGATGGAGTCTCGCATCGGGCTCCCCATGGGGAGCCTGCTTCTCCCTCTGCCTGTGTCTCTGCCTCTCTGTGTCTCTCATGAATAAATTAATTAAAAATCTTAAAAAAAAAAAAAAAGAACGGAATGTTTCTGTACCTCCAAAATTTATGGGTTGAAGCCCCACCCCCTAGTGTAATAGTATTGGGAGATGGGACTCTTGGGAGGTCATTAGAGTTAGTTGAGATCATGAGGGTGGAGCCCCCATGATAGGGTTATAAGAGACACCAGAGAACTTGCTCCCTCTCTCTGCCGTGTGAGGACATAGCAAGAAGGCGGCCTTCTGCAAGCCAGGAAGAGCACTCTTGCCAGAAACCAAACCCTGCCAGAACCTTGGTTTTGGATTTTCCAGCTTCCAGAACTCCGAGAAAATAAATTCCCATTGTTTAAGCCACCCGGTCTATGGCATTGTGTTATGGCAGCCCGAACTAAGATAATGGCTCATGACTGAGAAGGGGTCATGATCTAGGGGGCACTTGTCAGCCCAGCCAAGGAAGTAAGTCTGGGAAAGCAGGTCTAATGAATCATTATCTTTTCTCTGGTACACACTGTGGCTAAAAAGCAAACCTTTGTACAGGGCTTATTCTTCTCATGATTAAACTCTACTCCAGGGATGCCAGGGTGGCTCAGTGGTTGAGCGTCTGCCTTTGGCTCAGGTGGATCCTGGAGACCCGGGATCGAGTCCCACATCGGGCTCCCTGCATGGAGCCTACTTCTCCCTCTGCCTGTGTCTCTGCCTCTATCTGTGTGTCTCTCATGAATAAATAAAATCTTTAAAAATAAAAAATAAAAAAAAATAAACTCTACTCCAGGGGGCAAAACTCAGTGAAAATGTCCACAAGGGTAAAAACCAAAGACAGAATGATAAGCCTTTAGGAAGAAGACAAGTGTAATGTCACGTGATCACTGATGCTGCCATTGATCAGAGCTCTCTGTACACAAGTGCCCAGCGGATCTGTGGTCACATGGCCAGCCCTCACATGAACCCCTCTTCACCCTCAGTTGCCCCTGCTGGAAGATTCTAGCCACCCTTGCTCTTGCTTAGCTCCTGCTGCTACAACACTGCTCAAGAGAGTTTCTCCATCAGCCTGTGACTCACAAGGATCTGATTTGGACTCAGTTTCCACCATTGACTGGAAGAACGACCTTGAGTGAGATACTTATTGACATCAATTTATAAGAGAAGCGTAGCAGCTTCTTCTTAGGTTTGTGGTGAGAATTAATGAAATAAGTGCAGAAGACATCTTTGTACAATGCTTGGCAAATTACTCATTTGATATCCTAAAAAGGGAGAGGAGAGGAAGTACAAGTGTGTAAGCAAGAGGTAAGCTGGGAACAGAAGCTCTGGAAGACAGGATAGAAGGAAAACATGGTACCTCCCTCCTTCAGGAAGAAGATTTTGGCCTAGTCATCATGCTTATTCCTTGCGGACCTCTGCAGTGTCTCCAGCTGCCCGGAGCACGGCTGCTTCTCTTCTCGATTAGACAGGCAAGAGAGGATAGTCACAATCAGCATTTTCTAGTTGTTGCCTAAAAGCAACAATTTTTTATTATTGCCATTTCCCTTCCAATTGCTAGTGCTTTTAATGGAATTGCAATAGTAATGTTGTCCCAGGGTGATGGGCCACTACGATGGAATAATATCCCTGGATTCTAGGTTTTTATTAAAAAAAAAACAAGTGGGACACAGGCCCATCTCATGAATGTTAATGTGATCAAGACCGTTGCCCACTGGAAAAATGTGTTTTAATTGAGTCGTGAGAAAGCGTGCTTTACCACATCAAACAAAAGGAAGTCAATAGCCTTTAAAGGATTAGAGTTCCCAGAGGCTGGGTGGGACAAGACAAGTAATATTTTGTCTAAATAGTGTTTTTGAATTTTTTTTTTCAAAAAATAACCTTCATTTACAGGACTGGTTCAGTTAAGCAATTTTATTTTTCTTGTCAATGAAGTGTCAAAGCAGTTTGACCAAACGCTGAGTGAACACTTGGTTTCAGTCTCATTACACATGCTCTACAAGCTTGCTTAATGACCAGATAGGTATTTTCCTCCAAGACTCAGTATCTTCCTAAATGGGAATCAGGCCAGAGTATCTAATTTTTACAGACTTAGCTCTCTTCTCCATCCAACCCCCCTCCCTCCTACCTCAACCACCACTGCCAAGTGTCTCTGACACATCAAGAGCCCTTCCCAAAGGAAAATCCGATTCCCACCTTTTTTTCCCTCTGTCCTCTCACCTTAGCACCCAGGAGAGATCCCTGCAATTTACCTTGATTGTGTAAAATGAGAACCGCCATGGTCAGAGTGAGTTAGCAGATGCTCCCCACGTAAGACAGACAATACGGTGATGCAGACAACTAAGAAAGCATCTTACCAGGATGTGAAGTGAAGTGTCTACACTGGGTTATTGATGAGCACATCTCACCTTCTAATGAAACCAAGCAGCTGCATTGCAGAACCTTAATGTTAGAAGCCAGCAGCTTAACGTTAGCCTTGGCCCTCGTGACCCTGGGAAAGAAGCAAGTCAGAGAGAAGAATGTGCCCTTGCTCAATCACATATTGGTTGAGCCCCACCATGTGCCAGCTAGAAGCTTCCTTTCTAGGACAACAGGCTCTTATGGGCAGGAAAATATTTATGTTCATTCCTCTTGGCCACTAGGCAGTAAAGCGCGAATCACTAAAAGCTGTACTGTTCAGATGATTGCACCCAGGGTTAGAAGTAGGAAATCTTTTGTGGACATTGAGATGGGTGTGACCAGATATGAAATCAGTTTTTATTACATGTTTCATCTGATTATTAGCAGCAAATTACCCAATTCTCTGATTCATCAAAACATTTCAACGGGTTCCCTGCTCATAGAAAAAGGAAAAATTGTTTGAAAACCCAGCCAGAAATATTCAACTAAGAGTGACAAGAGGTCTCCAGAGTTCCACACATTACTATGGCAGCTCTGTGGTTTGGAAGTCCAAAGACCATTCACAACACCTTCCCTCTTGCCTTCCTTTACTAACGAGGCTGGAAAGAAAATATTTCAGAGGCCTGCTTGTGGCTAACAGCGACTATGTGACAGACACAGTTCTAGCGGATGGATAAAATAAGTTATTAAGTAGAGCTTTCAAGGGGAGATTTTTTTAAAGCGAGAGGTTCAGCATAGCTCCTTGGGCCACTCTCCTTCCTTTTCTTCTCTAAAACAGGTATGATTCAGGGGCACCTGGGTGGCTCAGTTGGTTGAACATTTGACTCTTGGTTTTGGCTCAGGTCTTAATCTCAGAGTTGAGATTAAGCCTGGCATCGTGCTCTGCCCTGGAGCAGATGAAGCCTGCTGAAGATTCTCTCTCTCCCTTTCCCTCTGCTCCTTGACTCCCAGAGTGCTTGTGCTCTCTCTCTTTCTATAATAATAATAATAATAATAATAATAATAACAATGATAGTAATGATAAAGTAGGTATGATACCTGGGGTGCAGCAGCCCCCTGGAGGTCATGAAAATGAAAGCTACTTGCTAAGTATAGAAGAGGAAGCTAAACAGAACTGGGTCCTTGAAGACATTTAGAATTGCTTTCCTTGCCCAGGATGATCTACCTCCACACCTTTTGTTGCATATAACAAATGTGGCACATACACCCCTTGCTTGTTTAAGTCCTGTCAGGTGGTCTGCTCCTTGCGGCTCAATGCAATCTTAGTGGACGCACTTCCTGGGACCGTTCAGCATACGCTGGTCCAGCTCTGTCGTTCTGTCATTTACCTCAGTGACAACTGTTTGCACCTGTCTTGGTTGACACTTCCTGGGCCCTCAATGCTGCCACAGCATCAGACAAAATCTGTCTTCTGCCAACCTTCCTGAAGATAAGGGGTTGCAATGATTATTCCCACTTAGTTTGGGCTTTAAATGATGGAGTCTTTGTTTTTACCATATTTCTTAACCTGGTGAGGTGGAGTTTGTGATTCTTCTGGGTTTATTCAAAACCTCTCTTTCCTAATATTCCACATCACTTTTGTAAACAAAGTTCTTACAATTTTCACCTGCAGACTGCCATAGGGGCTAAGTCAATCTACTCTCTCAATCTCAAAGCTAAAAGATCTTTAAAGATCATCTTCTACACAGAACCCTTTCCAATGGCAATAGTTTTCATCCAGAACTCTTATAACGGACTCCATAAACTACTTGAAGGGCAACAGCTCCTGTGAAAGGCCCATAAATATTTGATGGTCCAATCTTAACTCTTCCTAAAGATGAAACCACTTTATACAGTATCAAATTGTCCCCAGAGACTCTTCTGTCTAAATAGTTGGCTGTAGCCACTTTACTTATCATTTGTGGCATCCCGCCTTCCCCTTGAGGAACTTCCACAAATCAATAAGAAGTAATTTGTCAGATGTAGAACATGTAGCTTATTTGTAATTATCTTAAAACCACTGTGTGCAAGTCCTGTGTGTGTGGAAATGACTGAGAAGCACCACTACTTGAGACTATAAAGTTATCTCAGAGAATGGACAGAGCTCACCACTGTGCTGCCCCCGCCTTTCCAGAAAGAGCATCAGCAAAGAGAAAGAGTGACAACGGCAACCATTACATGGAACTACTATATGCCAGGCTTCTCTGAGAACATATTTATTTTTAAAGATTTTATTTATTTGAGAAAGAGAGAGAAAGCAGGGAAGGGGCAGAGGGAGAGGCAGCCTCCCCACCAAGCTGGGAGACTCGGGACTCTATCCCGGGACCCTGGGATCATGACCTGAGCCAAAGGCAGATGCTTAACCGACTGAGCCAACCAGGTATCCTGTTCTGAGAACTTTAAATATAATAACTCACTGGGATGCCTGGGTGGCTCAGAGGTTGAGCGTCTGTCTGCCTTTGGCTCAGGGTGTGATTCTGGGGTCCTGGGATTAAGTCCCACATTGGGCTCCCTGCATGGAGCCTGCTTCTCCCTCTGCCTGTGTCTCTGCCTGTCTCTCTCTCTCTCTGTCTGTCTCTCATGAATAAATAAATAAAATGTTTAAAATATATATAATAACTCATTTAATCCTCACAACAACTTGGTAAGGTAGCTACTATTAATATCCTTGTTATATAAATGAAGAAACCAAGGCAGAGAGAAGCACAGATACTGAATGGTGGGGCTGCAAGTTGAAAGCAGACAGACAACTCCAAAGTCTGGGTCTTTACCACTGTGTTTTACTGCCTGTGGTGGGCAGGTTCTAAGATGGGTCCCCAGGGAACTTGGCCGCTTGATATTCAAGTCCATGTGTAATCCCACCCCTTTGAATAGGGACTGGACCTGTACCTTGCTTTAGTCCACAGAATATGGCACAGGCGACAGGGTGTTGCTGCCACAATTGCATCACATAAGGAACTAAAAGTATCATCTGGCCAACTGCCAGCAAGGAACCGAGGCCCTCAGTCCAGCAACCCTCCAGGAACTGAATTCTCCCAACACCACATGAGCTTGGAAGTGGATTCTTCCCCAAGAAAGTTTTCAGAGGAGACTGAAGCCCTAGCCCACATACCTTGTTGAGAGCTCCTGAAGCAGAAGATCCAGCTAACCCAGGCCCTGACCCTGGACCCATAGAACCTGTGGAATAGCAGGCATGTGTTGTTTTAAGCTGCTAAGTTTGTGATACATTTTTACACAGCAGTAGATAACTTATGTATTGCCTCTTGCTGTAGGTAACACTTTGGGATAAAGATCTGGCCCATCAGAAGTTGTCACTAAATGAGAAAACAAAATCATCATTGTTTTTGGCTAAAAGTCTGGGTGCAAAAAACATAGTTAAAGGGAATCTGGGTGGAAACATGGAACCGAATCAATGCTACTGTGTTTGTGAGAAGTAGTGTGTTAACTGCTCTCCATCACAGCACACCCCCTCTGACCTTGTTAATGCCTGACCTTGAATCTATAGAGAAGATTACCGGAACAGATCATTAAAGAGATGTACCTTATATACTTTTGAGACAATTTGCTACATCTCAAATAGTTTCTAAAATCTTTAAGAATTACATGATTTCGGCTGTCATGTTGTATTACGTATAATGAGTGAACATCTGGGACCTAAAAGCTACAAAAAAGCTGACAACTCAGAATGAGGGAAATGCACAGGAAAGTAAGTTACCCCGGCCCAGGAAGGGGTCAGCTGGGGTGGCAATAGACATCTAAAAGTAAGACGTCAGGGCAGATGTTCATGATCTGGGGTAGGTTCAGTGAGTCAGGCAGGTATCAAAGGTTGAATTAAGTCATTGGTTCACAATCCAGGGAGAGGGATCCCTGGGTGGCGCAGCGGTTTAGCGCCTGCCTTTGGCCCAGGGCGTGATCCTGGAGACCCGGGATCGAATCCCACGTCGGGCTCCCGGTGCATGGAGCCTGCTTCTCCCTCTGCCTGTGTCTCTGCCTCTCTCTCTCTCTCTGTGTGACTATCATAAATAAATAAAAATTAAAAAAAAAATTTAACACAATCCAGGGAGAAAGTCATTGAGTTGGGGACAGGAAGACAAAGAATGTGCAATAAAGGAATGAATTGAGATACACTGAATAATAAGCTCAGTGTACCAACAAAAAAAAGGCCTGGATGTCTGAAACACCTTTTGGCCCTAGCCCAGTCACTGGGATCCACCTGAGACCATCTCAGGAAATGGTTCTTGCTGGAATAGACAGTATTAGCCAGAGAAGTCACTTTAAGACCAAAATACAAAGCAAGTCATTCCATAGTGTTTAGAGCTACTTACTGACAGGGGAACGGAGATGGAGCGGGCGTGCAATACCGACGTCATGCAGTTATTCTCTGCTAAGCCTGGACCTTAATCCCCAGCTTTTATAGAGTGAGGGCCGGTGGTGCAGTCACAGAATAGTTAGGTGGAGCGGGGCCTCCTGTGTGCCGTCCTCTGTACTAGTTAGCTAAAGTGGGGCCTTCTGTGTACCACTTCAGGGAAAACCAGAACAAGCCTTCCCTCATTCTGGTCTGGGCATATGTTAACTTCCATGGGGCTTGGAACATGTAACCCTGAGGGGGCGTGGTTCATGCACAGGCATGAACAAGATGGAGGATCAAAGATGGAGTCAGTGTTGTCAAGACCCTAAAGTCCTCAAGCAAGACTGGCTGAGAGTCTAATGGGGGAGAGGAATGAGAGCCTATAACTGGAGAGGTGCTTATTGGCTCTGCCAAAAGACTGATTCACAGAATGATCTTTCTGAACAGTTCTCCAGGAACCACAGGACAGGAGTAGAAGAACCAATCATAGCTTCTTAGCACTGGAATGAATCTTAGGGGTAATCTCACCGTATCATCTCATTTGATAGATGAAGAGAAAGCAGAAACCTGGAGAGGTCGGTAACGTGTCCGAGCTCATAGAGCAACTTAGTGGCAGTGTCGGAAGCAGGGCCTCGGCCAGGCACTCTTTGCTTGATGCCACGCTTGCCTATTCATCAACGGGGCTTTGAGAGCCCAAGCCCTCAGCACTCAGCAGACAAGCAACACCATGTAGTTAAGTGCTAAATTGCACAGACAGGCTGTAAGCGCTAGAGGAGTTGAGAAGATAAATGAAAGAGGGGTAATTAGAGAGGGTTCAGTCCCACCTAGGCCATGAAGAATGAGGAGGCATGGTGAGTTTTTCTAAGCAAGTCCAAATTTAATCCGCATCACTAACCTCCTTCTCATCAAGACAAGGACCTCCAACACTGTAACATCGCCCCAAACTTCCCCCACTTCCAAATGTTTGTCTAATATATTATATGCAAGAGTTTTTAAATGCAGAGAAGAATCAGCTATTTTCAACAATCAATCCAACACATTTTAACAATTTATTCACCGTTGCTTCCTGATTCCCTATCTCTGGCTTCATTTTCCTCTCTCTGAAGCATGTATTTTGTTCAGTGGTTCTTTCAGCAAGGGCTCTGAGAGCCGACACTCCCAGCCCCGTGTTCCACCAATGTCTACTTTACCCTCTATCCCCAACAGCACTTTACCTAGGGAAAGACTCCCTCTAGCATTTACTCTTCTTGCTGTCAAGGCTGCTGTCCGTGTGATGGCTGCTCATCCATAGATAGTGGGTCTTAGTGGGTTTTTTTGTTTTTGTTTTTTTTTTTCACTTTCATGTTTTTTCACTTTCAAAGTGTCCTATTTGTTTTTTTCTTTTTTTAAGATTTTATTTATTTATTCATGAGAGACACAGAGAGAGAGAGGCAGAGACACAGGCAGAAGGAGAAGCGGGCTCCATGCAGGGAGCCTGATGTGGGACTTGATCCCAGGACTCCAGGATCATACCCTGGGCCAAAGGCAGGCGCTAAACCGCTGAGCCACCCAGGGATTCCCCTCAAAGTGTCCTATTTGGATGATAAATTACCAGCCCACCCAGCTAGAAGCTCGAGAACATGAGCTTCTTGAGTGTAGGGCCTGGGATCTCTTTGCCTATGTGCCTCAAGCATACAGTGTCTGACACATAAACATTTCAGTGTCTGTTGAAAAAAATTAATGACTCTAAGACAGGAATCAGAGCAGAGCAGTTATGAAGGTAGTAAGAGATCGAAGATAATGCAATATTTATGAAACCAGAGCTTCAAGGAGGAGGTTGTGGGTAACAGAACCTAGTGTTCCAGGGAAAGCAAGAAGACTAGAAGAAATAAAATGAATGTGGGCTTCTTGGAGACATGGCTAATTCCAGGGCCAGGAAAGTACAATACCAGCATGGGCTATCTCGGGTCAGAAAGCAAGAAAGTGTTGAAAGACTAAGTGAGCCCATGTCAAAAGAACACGGGAACTAGTATAAAAGGGCTCCCACTGGCCACATTTGTGTGGATTTGAGCATTAAAAAGAATAATGAAGGCTATGGGTTAGAAAACAGAAGAAAGGAAAAGAAATCTTGGGTCTGTACTGGTATTGAACAAAAAGGAGCAGGGAACGCTTTCTTTTACACAAGAACACCAGCCAATAAATGTAGAAGGAACTCAAAAATGGCCATGTTGCAGCCATAACGTAATAATTGGTCGAGGCGAGCATAATCAAAGCATGCAAAACCACTGAGTGAAAAGTTGTCAGGAACAGGTTATTCACATAGTCTCAAAATAATACTTGTTAATTACAAACAAGGAAAAGACAATTTTATAATGGAGAAATTTGGCAGGCAACAACATAGTTACCAAGTGGATAATGGGATAAAATTGACTGGTACCTCCTGATGTGATGCAATTGGAAGTACACAACGTTTTTTTATATGGTAGCCTTGCCAAAACACAAAACAAAACAATGTTTAAAGTGAATCTACACTTGAGGAACCAATCAGATAAAGTCTAGAATGAGAAACCATTTACAAGACAATCGACCTGAACTCTTTGAAAATGTCAACTATCATGAAATTCCACAAAAGAGGATGGAACATTCTAGAATATAAATTAAGGGAGCTTGGAAAAACAAAATCATCAAAGACAACATATGGAATTTATTTGGAGTCTGGATTTAAAAATAAGGACAACCAAATTTCAAAAGCCATTTTGGGGGACAACTTAGGGTGTTGAATATGAACTATTTATTAAACGATCTTACAGAATCAATGTTAAATTCCTTGGGAACAATAAGGTATTGTAGTGAATGACCTTTTTTTAGGAGATACCTGCTTAAGTATTTAGAGTGAAGCATTTAGGTGAAATGTTATGATAAATACAAGCTTCTATCAAATTGCTCTGGCAACACACACACACACACACACACACACACACACACACACATAGGGGAACCGAATGTGGATAGTGTTGGTTATTTGGTGAAGTGAGGTGAAGAATATATGGGTATTCATTGTATTATTCTTTCAGGTTTTCTGTGGGTTAGAAAACCCAAAATTAAAAGAAGGAAAAAAAGAAAAAAGGAAGGAGGGAGGGAGGGAGGGAGGCAGGAAGGAAGGAAGGAAGGAAGGAGGGAGGGAGGGACGGAGGGAGGGAGGGAAGGAAGGAGGGAAGGAAGGAAGGAAGGAAGGAAGGAAGGAAGGAAGGAAGGAAGGAAGGAAGGAAGAGGGGAAAGCCTGGAGGAAAAGCCAAGTGGTGACAATGAAGAGGGCATCTGCTAAGCTTCAGGGGACAGTTCATTTGGAGTGGTAGAAATCAATTGCCACAGGTCAAGGAGGGAACAGAAAAAAAAGAATGGTAATGGCTGCCAATAAAAATGAGGTAGGAGAAATAAGACAATAACTAAAGGAAAATCAGGATCAAATAGAAGTTTTTTGGCTATTTTTTTTTTTATAGAAGAGTTGGATAATCGTTTGAGGGTAGAGGCTCCAAGTAGAAATGAAGTGGCTGCTGACACCAAGAAGGTAGGATGAGCCATGCTGGGAGAACAGCATCTTGGGTATGTGTGGAGAGGTCACTTTGGTAAACTGAGTCCCTCTTCCATGGGGACCGATGGTTGGAAGCCTGTTTCTTCTCTCTTCCACTGTCTACCCCTAAAACTCTACATTGATATTTCCTCTGTAAATTTGGAGAGGTCATTGCTCATGCCCCCCTGGGGCCACCATATGCATAGTAACCCCCAACTCCATCTTCGGCAGACTTCTACGTGGCTCATCTAATGCTCATTTATGAATAATTCCCTGAAGGGGTCACTTACACTGGAGATTCACAGAGGGGCACCTGACACTGTTTCCTGACCCTGTTTCAGCTTCTTGGTTCTTCATTTCTCCATGGCAGCCTTGAGTCGCAGCAGAGTACTCCCAGCACTAAGTCCTTCATGCCATTCTTCCATTTCTACAGTTGTGAGGTGTGATGGAAGTTGGAAGCAGAGGGCATGAAGGCAAGTTGAAAATGGAGGCAAGCATGTCTCAAGGTGGATTTTATGGTTTAAGGCCTATTGTCATCTTCCAGGATGTGTTCTAGAGGCTTCTGATGACACAATAGGTTGTATGGAGAGATTTACTTGAGGAAAGGATAAAGATAGGACCAGGAGATTTTTAAGTTAAAATTTTAATACTTACCCAAAGTAATATATGTAATGATATGTGTACATTGTTTAAAAAGTCAAGTATTACTGACAAACTTGTGATTTAAAAAAAACAACAGTATTTTCCTCCCTTTTCCTTCCTAGTCTTGATATCCATCATTTATCAGCTGCCTCTGGTATCGACAATCATATTTTGAAATAATATGCTTATATTAATACTTCTTGCTTAATTTTACTTATTTTCTGTTCATTTCCTTCCTTTGAAGATAGCCTTTAGGGCAGCCCGGGTGGCTCAGCGGTTTGGCGCCTGCCTTCAGCCCAGGGCATGATCCTGGAGTCCTGGGATCGAGTCCCACTTTGGGCTCCTTGTGTGGAGCCTGCTTCTCCCTCTGCCTGTGTCTCTGCCTCTCTCTCTCTCTCTGTGTGTCTCTCATGAATAAATAAATGAAATCTTAAAAAAAAAAAAGAAGATAACCTTCAATGATTAGAGTATCACCACCAACACCCAATCTATATGAACAAGCACATGCCAAATCCACTGTTCCTCTTCGCATCCTCCCCATATAGCTACATCACAACTTCTGGTTAAATTGGTAGCCATTGTCTACTTTTTTATTTATTGCATTACTTTAATAAGCACTTATTTATTTATTTTTAAAGATTTTATTTATTTATTTATTTACTTACTTCTTTATTTGAGAGAGAGAGAGCACAAGTGGGAGGAGGGGCAGAGGGAGAGGCAGAAGCAGGCTTCCCGCTGAGCAGGGAGTCTGATGTGGGGCTCGATCCTAGGACCCCAGGATCATTACCTGAGCCAAAGGCAGATGCTTAACGACTGAGCCATCCAGGCCCCAATAAGCACTTATTTAATGTTTACTATGTGCCAGGTACTCGGTACTCTATAAATATTAATTTCAAGTCCTTATTAGAAATAGAAGTATTATTAGCCACTAAACCATAAGGTTTACTATGATGACATTTCATTTCCTGTAAGATAATTTTTCCAAGAAAATCTTTTTTCTCCCTTACTAGAATAGGATTCTTTGTCTTTCTATTCTATTTGGTGGGGAACTTTCTCAGCTTTACTTTTCTTCTTTCTATCGATTATTTTAAATCAATGCTATCATAATTTTGATTTCCACGTTGTTCTGTTTCTTTTTTATAGCATTTTGACCTTATTTTATAAATTCAATATCTTCTCATATGTCTCTGAAGATATTAAAGCTTTGTTGGCACTGTTTCAAAGTTTTCTTTGCTCTCTGCCTTGTATGGGGGGGCATGCATGTGTGTGTGTGTATGTGTGTGTGTGTGTCTGTGTTTCTTATTTTGGGGGGGCTCTTTATGTTAAAAGATTTCATCAAATGTCTGATTGCCTTTGGCTGTTAAGATTTAAGGGTAGAGTACCAAAAAGTTGATTTGAAGTCCTTTGTGCCCGGGATAGACTTGACTAACAGTGGGCCTCAACCAGTCATTTTCTTCCTCTCCTTTCCGATATTAGTATCTAGATATTTCTTCTTGGGCCAGTTACATTCCCTGTAGGGAACTCCTCCAGTCTCCTACTCGGGGACTATTCTGTATGGAGATTTTCATTAAATCCCATCTGGTCCCTCCCGTGTTCTGGCAGTGTGTGTTTGTGGGGAGGGGGATGGTAACCTACTGTGTGGGGTGAGGAGCAGGATGCCCAGGTGTGTGTGTGGGAAGGGACTCGATGTGCCTTATAAAGACTTGCAGCCAAGTTCACCAGCTCCATCCTGCCCCTCTGCTTTCAGAGGAACCTGGTCCTTTTCTACCAATGCCGAGTTTCTGTAGTTATAATCATTCTGCTTCTTGTGACTTGTACCTTTTAGTCTTCAGAGGAAGAGACGTTGATGTGTGGCCTTTAACTCCATGAGAGTTGTTTTCAAATTAATTGGATTCTGAAAGTGAGTTATTGTGGGAGCAAGCACAAAGTTTGATGAATTAGTTCATTTGGAAATGAACTCGTGATGACTTCAAACCTGCAGTAGGAAATCTTCTAGTACCTTCCTCCCAAATACCATAAGGCCCTACTGAGGAGGAGGTTAAACACAACTGGTGTTGAATTCAGGCCTCAGCCTCAGGACAGCTTTCCAGAGGAAAATGTACATCTCCAAGCAGGGGTTCCTTACAGAATATAGAAAATAACCTCCCCCTGCCACATTCTTTCATGGAACATGAGACTTTGGACGCTTCCCTCAAGCAGGTTTTTAGAAATTATAGTCACATCACCTCAAAAAATCTATATCAAGATGAGGTGTTCACTCTTTTCTCAGCTGGGACCTAACTACAAAGCTCTGCTCTGTCAGAACCATGGCTTCACCCATTGTCTGGTTACTCTTCTCCCCCTCACGATCTCCTTTTCCTGTATAAATTGGTGAAGGTGGCTAATTTTCATTTATTCAAGGTCCGCAGGTACTAAGCAAAGATCAAAAGTGGCCTATTTGAGGGGTACCTGGGTGGCTCAGTCCATTGAGCATCTGACTCTTGATCTCAGCTCAGGTGTTGATCTCAGGGTTGTGAGTTCAAGCCCCATGCTGGGCTCCATGCCTAAAATAAATAGATAAAATAAAAAGTGGCCTATTTGAGTATTCAAAGGATGTTTACTATAGAGATTTTGTAATGGCAAAACAACACTGAAAATAAAGCCGAAACATCTATCCATGTGGCACAGACTAAATAAATTACTGTATAATGACAAGTTAGACAGCCATATTATAGTAAAGTTCAAAAATCACAGCCCAGAACAGAATTTAGAAGAATATACACATATGCACATATACGTACACACCCTTGTATATGCACAGAAAAGTCCTAAAAGCACATAACCAGATGTAACAATATTACCTCAGGGATGGGAGTGGGTGCAAAGGACATAACTGGTCAGGTCTACCTTTTAATTTACACACTCTGAAATTTTGTTTCCAAAAACACATACTACGTTGTATCATTTAAATTTTATTTCATTTAAAAAATTGCAATAGAGCAGCCCTGGTGGCTCAGCGGTTTAGCTCTACCTTTGGCCCAGGGTGTGATCCTGGAGACCTGGGATCGAGTCCCACATCGGGCTCCCTGCATGGAGCCTGCTTCTCCCTCTGCCTGTGTCTCTGCCTCTCTCTCTCTCTCTGTGTGTGTCTCTCATGAATAAATAAATAAAATCTTTAAAAAATAATAAAATCTTAAAAAAATAAAAAATTAAAAAATTAAAAATTGCAATAAAATACACATAAAATTTGCCTTCTAACCTTTTTTTATTTTTTGAAGTACCCACAAAGTGAACAGAGTATGGAAGAAACAGCTGGAATCTGGCACCCTGAGCTGTGGGCCTGGGGCAGCTAAGTGGGTAATCCAAGTAAAGGCAGGGATGCCAGTGGAGGCAGCACCAGCTTGGAACACGGTATGGAAACAGGCATGGAGCACGGCATGGAACCCAGCATGGAACCCAGCATGGAACCCAGCATGGAGCCCAGCATAGCAAAGTATGGGCCAGTTGTTCCCACAGTCTGTAGCATCTGACTGTTCTGGGGATAGGAGAGGGTGAATTCACATTTCACTCTTGTAAGAGTCCATGCCAGGTAGTCTGGGTTTAGACAGCTGCTTTGTGGCTGACCAGCTGTGTGCCCTTGGGCAGGGTACCTAAATTCTCGGGGCTTCAGTTTCCTTACCTAAAATGGGAATAAAGGTAATGTAAGTTGCATAGGTTGGTAAAAGGATGGAAACAATTAATATACATTATGGGCTTAGAGCAGCACCGGTGCACATCAAGCTCTGTGTAGCTATCAGGGGTTGTGGGTGTTATCATTAACAGGGATCATCATGATTATTATTACATGCTTCCTGTTTTTAAAAAAATCTTTAATTCAGACAACATATTCACTCAAATGAGTGACATCAGATTTCAACATCCCGATTTGCACTACCAGGTTTGTTCGTTTTAAGACAGACACACACACAAAAGCTGCTTCTCCCAAGAAATCTGATTAAGACAAGTTTAAGAGAATAAATTACTTTTCATTTTACATTAGCACGTAGACAGGTTCTTTAAAGTTTATGCTAATATGATTATTCAGGATACAATAACTGACCCTAAAGAATGAAGATTTGATAAAGAAAGAACGTTATGGCTTTTATTTTTTTTTAAAGATTTTATTTATTTATTCATGAGAGACGAGAGAGAGAGAGAGAGAGAGAGGCAGAGACACAGGCAGAGGGAGAGGCAGGCTCCATGCAAGAAGCCTGATATGGGACTCGATCCCCAGTCTCCAGGATCACAACCTGGCTGCAGGCGGCGCTAAACCGCTGTGCCACTGGGGCTGCCCCGTTATGGCTTCTGTAAGTCCAGAACACTACGGCTGAGCTGCATGGTAAAACATGTGGAACTGTACCTGAACCATAAACAGTTTTTGCAGGTATTGGTGTATTAACATATCAATACTTCAGTCCACTTATCACAGAGTAGTGCCATAGTTTGCTTACCATTGTATTACCTTTACTGACAATAGCGCATGACATGGATGCATTATAGTGTGTAGCTGTTCCAGAGGAATCCACAGAAAGTGTTCACCGGATATCAACCCACCAGCTGAGCCTGACTTGCTTCTTCCTCAGGTAGTACCTTGGTGGGAATGCAACTAGCTCACTGTAATCATTTATTCAATATTGAGGGAGACCTCATCATCCGCCCAACCTTCAGAGAACATCAAATCCTCCTGTTAGTGCTGCAGTATACCCAGAAACTATAAACTGACTGTACTGGGTTAAGCAGTGTCCATTGAAATTCATTTTCACCTGGAACCTGGGAATGTGACTTATCTGGACATAGAGTCTTACAGATGCAGTCAAGTCGGATCAGGTTATACTGCATTAGGGTGAACTCTAAATCCAATCCAATCTTATAAGAAGAGGCAAATTTGGATGCAGATGCATATCCGGAGGGAGAAAGCCGTATGAAGATAGAGGCAGACGTTGAAGTGATGCATCTGCAAGTCAAGAAACACCAAGGATTGCCAGCAGATACTGGCAAGGAAGATTCTTCTCTAGAGCCTTTGGAGGGAACCCATCCCTGCTGACACCTTGATTTTGGACTTTGAGACTCCAGGACCACGAGAGAACAAGTTGTTTTAAGTCAGCCAGTTTCATTACTTTGTTCCAGCAGCATCAGCAAACCAACTCACCAACCAAGTCACGGTCTGCTGCCAACACAATTCCACACCACTTGTCAGCTCGGTGAGGGCAGGAACCCTGCCTATCCTTATCATGATTATATCCCCACCACTTTCAACAGTGCCTGGTACCTACAGTGAACTTGATAGGGTTTGGTTTAAGACAAGAGGAATGAATTCATTTGATCCTCAGAATAGCCCCAAATTACATCTGAGTAAGCATCAGCCCAAAGGCTCATAGCAAGAAGAGGGCAGGTCCAGGCCCCCAATCCAGCCTGTGTTTCCAGTAAAGAGCTGCCTGACGGTCTGGGCCCACACAGTGCAGCGCCTTGTCTGAGAGTTTCCTGGAATGTGAGGTCAGCCTGCTTGCGGAGTTCCTCTGGCCTGTGGGAACTTGACCTGAGATAGCAGAACCTTCTTATGTTGAATAACTGGCCTTTTCCGTGCCTGTGTTGGTCTGGCGGCCACAACCGGAGCTCCAAGTTCCTTAAAGGAGCAAAAATCCTTGAGTGACCAAGTAAATGCAGTCCCTTACCCCTTCCTAAACCAAGAATCCAGCTTCTATATGACTTCATGCAGCTCCAAGTAAATGAAGCAAATGATGGAAGGAAAACAGGAACCAGTTGACAAACTGAGCAGACTTGCTCAAGAAAGTGCAGCGAAGGTCACCTATTACCCACAGCACTGGCCATGACACCTTAAATGTCACCAGAAACACAGGTAAATTGCCATGTTAGATAGTAAGTGCCAACCATCTGGACTTATTGTCCAGACTCTTGGCAACAGTTGACAACTTAAAATGTTTCAGATTGCTATGGAAACAGAACCAAAATATCAGTAATTGTCAGTAATTTCTTACCCTGAAACTCAAATCCAGCTCTGATTTCCATAATTACCTAGACATGGTTCGAAAAAGTGCTCATAAAACCCAAGGATCTTGTTCTGCCCAAGGCAAAGCCAAACGTGAATAATCCCTCTGGATACCTGCCTGCCAATGGTGCCTCTGCTTGTTCTCGGGACTCCCAGCCAGGAGAGGAAAATGCACTCACTGTGCCGCACAAGATGCTGGAATGGAGAGAAAGGATTGCATCATGTGTCAGAGCCAGGGGAGCCTCACACTCCCAGACAGACCTTGCATTGTTTAAGAGCTGGTCATTAAAGGGCGTGAGTGATAAGCCAGCAAGCCTTTCAGCTAGAGGGTCCTACATCACCCAACCCTGTGCTCAGTCACTGAACACTGGCCTGAATGACAGAAGGAAGACATGCTCCCAAGGCCCTCCTTTCCTCCAAAGCCATCAGCGTTGCCTCCACGATTCACCATGGCCCTTGATTCCTGTGATAAGGCGAGTTCCGTATTGTTCTATGTCAGACACTAAGGGAAGGTCCAGGCCTGAAACGTTCCTTGGTCAGAGCATCCATTGTCTCCCCTCTGCTACCCATTAAGGCTCCTCCTGTGGCTCTTTCTGTCTAGTGACATGCGGCCCTGGGTCTCTGCCCTGAAAGCAAAAACGCCCTCCTCTGACCCCAGTCTCTCCCTTTGCTGTCTTTACAATCAAGTGTCTGGAAGTGGTGGTAAATACTCGCTCTGCACCTCCTCACCTCCATTCCGCTCCCCCTCACCTCCATTGCATTCCTAGACCGCAGGATTACCCCAAGGCTGCACTTAAATTATCCGTGATAATGACTGTGACTTAGTAAGGCTTGGGAAGAATCCATTGTACTTCTTGCTGATTACTCTTTTTTCACCTTAGGTAATAATTCAGATCGTTAATGACCCCCTGCTTTGAAAATCTCTTTCCATTTAGTTTTTGCACTACTGTTTCTCCTTTGTCCTCTGGCCACTGGTTCTGTTTCATCTGCTGATTCTTCTTCCATTTATTTCCCACATATTAGTGTTCCCTTTAGTTCCATGCTTGGTCTTCCTCTCCATGTCCTCCATCTATATCCTGGGTAACATCATCCATGCTCAGGGTTTTCTCTACCACAAGACAGCTTTGCCAACAATAGACAGCTTCTATCTGAGATCTTTCCTGGCTCTACACGCACTAGTCATCTGCCTGTAGGAGGTTTCCACTTAGCTATTGTATATACTCAACAAAACCAACAATGTGTTCAAGGCTAAATATTCTCTTTCCCACAATGCTCTTCTTCAAATGTCTCTTTTCTTTGTTTAAGAAAATGCTAGTCAAGCCACAACCCTGGAAGTCTTTTTTTGACTCTTCCACCAACTATACCTACCTCTCACCTACCCTAAATTGATCACCAACCCAACTTCCTAAAGTAGTAAGCTCATCCCTCCATAACTGCATCAGTTCTGGTCTTCCCAACTTCTTACTGATAACCAATAATTACAATTGCCTCCTAGAGGCTTTCTCCATATACCAGCTGGCTTCTTCTAGTCTATATTGCCAATAGAATTTTATTTCGAAAAATGCACTTTGGTTTAATGTCACTGCCAGCTCTAAATCACTCAGGGGCTCACCTCTATCTCTTCAGTATGTATTTCAAAGTTCTTAGCATGGCCATCAAGACCTTCATGATTTGGTCCTTATTAATCTGATTTCATGCCTCAACAACCCCCAATGCACCTGCATTCCATCCAATCAAGATCTACTGTCCATGTCTTTGTGTCTTTCAACATGCCCTCCAGCTGGTGCCTGTGACCAGTTCCTCTTGGCCAATGACTCAGCTTAAGCATCACCTCCTCCAAGAAGACTTTCTTTTTGACCTACCTCCCAGATAAGATAGCGGTGCTTTTTCTTTTCTTTTCAGTTTTATTGAGATATACCTGACAGCATTGTGTAAGTCGAAGGTGTACATGTTGTTTTGATACACTCATACATCGCAAAATGATTACCAGCCTAGCATTAGCTAAAACCTTCATCACATCTCCTAATTACCACTTCTTTTTTGTGGTGAGAACACTGAAGATCTACTCTTTTTGCAACTTTCAAGTATATAAAACAGTATTATTAACTATAATCACCATCCTATACATTAGATCCTCAGAACTTACTCATCTTATAATTGGAAATTTGTACTCTGACCAACATCTCTCCATTTTCCCCACCCAGAACCTCTGGTAAACAACATCTAGTCTCTGTTTCTGCGAGTTCGGTTTTTCTAGATTCCACATATAAGTGAGATCATGCAGTAGTGAGTAGTGGTCTACCTGTGTCTGATTTATCCCACTAGTAACCACCTTTCTTATGAGAAGCTAGACACCCCGTTTTCACCTATGTTATAGGATATTCACCCAACATTGTAATTATTGTTTGTCTTAACTTTCCTCCTCCACTAGATTATTAATAAGTTGAAGACAGGAACTGTATTTTGTCTGTCCAGCTGTCCACCACTGCCTAGCCCAGTGCTTGGCACAGAGTGGTGCTGAGTAAACCTTCACTGAACACATGAGCACAGCAAACAAAATAAATATGGAGATGTATCAATCACTGAGAACACAAAGGATGGAAGTCCCAGAGAAGACTCCACAGAAGGTTATGTTTAGAGGGTGTAAAGTTCAAGCTACTAGACGTGGTGATGGAGTTCATTACATAAATAAACTGTATATCAGATTGCAATGATAACTACATGCATTGGCTCTCATTCTATACATAGTTAAATCTTAGTGTGGAAACCAGGCTGGCACTGTGGTTACATAGTGAACAGAACAAACAACTCTGTCCTCCCCACTTCCACCTTATTTATGCAATTTACAGTTAATTATTTCAACATCTTCTCACAGTATTCCAGGCATTATCCTGAGTACTTCATAAGCATATGCATTTTTTTAAAGATTTTTATTTGTTTATTCATGAGAGACACAGAGACAGAAACACAGGCAGAGAGAGAAGCAGGCTCCATGCAGGGAGCCCAAAGTGGGACTCAATCTCGGGACTCGAGGATCACGCCCTGGGCCCTAGCAGACACTCAACCGCTGAGCCACCCAGGGGTCCCAGCATATGCATTTAATCTCCATAAAAGTCCTGTATGATTGTTGCTGTTCCCATTGTACAGAGAAAACTAAGATTCATGGAGCTTAGCTAATTTGCTAAAGATCATATGGTACGTGGTACAACATGGATTTAATCCAAAGTATGTCCAATTATATACTTTTTCCTGCTCTTAATCATTATACTCTAACAACACCACAAATTTAGCTTGAAGATCACTTGTATTCTTTTTTTTAAAGATTTTATTTATTTATCTTTAAGATAAATAAATCTTTAATTTATTTATTATCAGGTAGAGGGAGAAGCAGGCTCCCCACAAGAAGCCCGACATGGGACTTCATCCCGGACCCCAGGATCATGCTTGAGTCAAAGGCAGATGCTCAACCGCTGAGCCACCCAGGTATCCCAGTCACTTGTATTCTATTCAGATACTTGGTTATTGTGGCTACCATAGAATCCTAAAAGTACGTAGGAAGTTTATTTCAACTTCTCCTTTTACAGATAGGACTATTAGTATGGGGAGGAGGATTTGTAATAAAAATTGATCCAAGAAAATATAGAAGTTTTGCAAGTGAGCATTTATGTTCCAAAGCCATGAAAGTATGGCTATTAGTGTGATTTATCACCCTCTTCTGGTCTTTGGAGCCTAGAGAATGGGGGGTGGAATGGTTTTGAGAGGTAAGAATTTTACCTTGAGCAAATGCTGTGCTTTGGGTGAGCTCTGCCTCTTTATTTTCACAAGGGCGATGACACTCAGAAACAGCAGCGTGAATATGATGGGTGTACAAGAGGCCACTTGGTACTCGGGGCAGCCAAGTTATTTAAGGTGTTCAGAAAAATAAATCTGTATCCCACTGAAGTGTTCTTTAACAAATGAATTCTGCAGGGGGCGGGGGAAGTAGTTTCAATGCAGTGTTCATTTTGAGAGTTGAGATAGAGCCTGAGAGATTTAAAAAAAAAAAGAAAGAAAGAAAAAGAAAGGAAAAGAAAAGAAGAAAAGGAAAGAAAAGGCAGTGGCAAAACCAATCTTAAAAAGGCAGCTGCTTTTCAATGTGGTTCCGGGAAGGCTTTCCAGAACCCCCAGGTAAGAAAAAATTTGTACTGCCCTGGAAAACTAGACATGGTCTACAGCATACCCTGCCCCATGATCTGGTCCTGATTCTATGGGGACTATTTGACAGCTGTGCAGCACGTTAGGTAACTGAGAGCAATGCAGGATGGTTCCTGTCCAGAGACACACAGATGAGGGTGGAAGGACGCCCTCTCTCTTGTGGAAAAACCAGTCTGCTCCCATTGCACATTGAATATTCCTTTAGTCTTCTTTATTTTTTTCTTTATCTTCTCCCTTCCTGGGTGTACCAGCCTGGTCTTCCTATGATGAGTAAAATAAGATCCTTGACACAAGTTCATATTTATATCCTTTGGAGGATATTTCCTTTTTATATCCTTTCGTATTTATCTTTATGACTGAGAATTCAGCAGGGAGGCTGTGCCTCTGGTCCTGCCCCTTCCCCCTTGACCCAGTTTTGAACCGAACTCCAAAGTGTGAAAGTTCCCAAGCGCCAAGTGTCAGGTTATGACTCTTGTGCTTGGGAGCAGATACTGTTCACCCTCTGCCAGTTTGAGAATCCCCACACCACATCCACAGGTTGACAGATGGCTCCCCTTTGATGTCCTATTCAAAAGGTGAGGTATGAAGCAATGCCCAGAAAGGCATAACATTTTCATCACCTTTATTAAGTACAATTTATACACAATAAGGGTGCCTGGATGGCTCAGTGGTTGAGCCTCTGCCTTTGGCTCAGGTCGTGACCCTGGGGTCCTGGGATCGAGTCCCACGCCGGGCTCCCTGCAGGGAGCCTGCTTCTCCCTCCGCCTGTGTCTCTGCCTCTCTGTGTGTCTCTCATAAATAAATAAATAAAATTAAAAAAAATTCATACACAATAAAATTCATCACTGAAACGACTTAAAAGTGTGTGCTACTTGATGAGTTTTGACAAATATGTATATTTGCCGACCAGCACCACAATCAAGATCTAGAACATTTCTATCCCCTCCAAAAAGTTCCCTCATGCCCCTTTGCATTCTATCCCTTTTCCTGCCTATAGGCCCTGGCAACACCATTGATCTGCTTTCTTTCACCATCAGGTTTGCCTTTTCTAGAACATCATGTAAATAGGATCACACAACACTTAGGCCTTGGTGTCTGGTGTCTTTCACTTAGCAGAACACTCTTTAGATTCAGCCTCTTGCATTAGTAGTTCACATTCCTTTTTATTACTGAGTGATATTCCATCGTATGGCTTCACCACGGTGCGCTTATCCATTCCCCAGCTGAGGGACATCTGGATTGTTTCTAGTTTGGGGTTTTTTATAACTAATAATAAGTGGGATCCCTGAGTCATTTATACATTGGGTAAGTGTATATTTAACTCTAAAAGAAACTTCCAAACTTTTCCATTTTTAGATTCCCACCCACAGTACATGAGAGTTCCAGTCGCTCCACACCCTCACCAACACCTGGCATTGTCAATCTTTTTAATTTTAGTCTTTCTAGTCGATGTGTTGTGTTATCTCATTATGGCCGTAATTTGCATTTCCTTGATGATTAACAGCATTGGGTGTCTTTTTGTGTATTTATTTGGCATCTGTACATCTTCCGGGGTGAGATTTTTATTTAGATTTTCTGCCCATGTTTTAATCAAGTTGTTTATCTTCTTATTGCTGAGTTTTTAATGTGCTTTATTTATTCTGAATACAAGTCCTTTATGAGATGTGTGTCTTGCAAATATTTCCTCACAGTCTGCAGCATGAGAAAGCATTACATTTTGACAAATAAGAATTTTCTAATTCAAAATCCCTGCAAATGCAAACCAGCACTTCATATCTAGTCCACTGATGTCTGCAGAGCAGCAGTAGCCGGCCTTCTGGGGGAGGGAAATAAACAACACGAAAGAAGTTCCAGAATTTGGCCTCGATAGAAGCTGCTTTCTGCTTTCACCCTAACCCCCGTGTCTCGATTTTCCTGCATTTTGTTTTTTCCAGTTATTTTCTTTCTTGTGTTACTTGCCTTCTGTAGTTATTGTAATTTTAGGCTTCAACATGTATATGGAACATCCGTCTGTTGTTTCTTTTCCAACGCAAATGAATACTTGCTTCGGGGTTTCACAGTGAGCCCCAAGTATAGTCTCACAGACCACAAAGCTGTTCATATGGAAATTGTTCCTAATTGCTCCCAATTCAACCTCTGGGTGTTATACCATTATTCTTCTAGAGACTGGCTTCTCTCCTCCTGGCTTTTTGGACAGATTGGAAGGCTATGTGGGTAAAGATTCAGACATCCTGGAAATAACATGAGTTGTTACTGTGAGAAACCCCACAGAAGCCCCATAAACCGAAAGCAAAAAAACCTTTCTCTTTGGAGCTACTGCCTCCCCCGGCACCCCATCCCTTGTTTCATTAGTCTATGCTTAAGCTTAGGTGTGTGTTTTCATTTTCATGCATAACCCAACCTTCTCTGCACCTCTAGCATGCTATCAGCACCTTCTGGAACAGTTCATGTGGGTCAGATTTGCATTAGTCACGTCTGTGGGTCTTGGGAAACAGGAACAGAGACTGGGAGCCTGGTTTTGAGTCTCTGATTAGCCTGTCCTTGTGATACTAGAAAGGACTGGAAGTCATTGTTCCTAGGAGTTTTCTGATATTTAGGAATGACCTTATGAAAAAGTATCCACTAATAGCCTGTTTATTTTCAGCTATCATATTAAACATTCCAGCAGAAAAAGACAAGATCAAAAACCCCAAAGTTTGAATGCCTGCTTCCCGGATGGAGTTTCAGAACTGCTTAGGAGCCGATAGCCCCCAAATCCCATGGCGTTAATAACCTAGGAAAGCGTGGAGGATGCGGGTCCCTGGGGGATCCCGTCTTGGGTTTGAAGGCATTTTGTACTCTATCAGGCGAAAGGAAACACGCATTAGCCAAATACAGGCAGACTGCTCAGATGCTAGAAAAGATTCCCACGAGAGCCCCTTAAAGCTTTCCTGACTGATCTTCGAGTTTTAGGTTATTCCCAAGCAGACGGTGCTGGAAGCCCATTTGCTCCAATGGGGCTGACAGCTCGCCGGAATCAAACCAGGCCAGACCTTTGGCAGATCTCTTCCACCGGCTGAGATGAGTCAGGGAGCCCAGGCTCCAAGTGTCTAAACCTCAGCCTGGGGACTCCTGGGACCCCCAGCCAGGTCGGAGCCCCAGGGATGGGCAGCCAGAAGCCAAGGGGTCTCATTTTCCCTCTGCTGTCACACTGTCATTCCTGATACTCTCTAAACATTTAAGCCAACATGTAAGTAAAAATCAGCATTAAACCCAAGAGTAAGATTTTGGTTACACGCCTAGAAAGGTCATTACCAAGGAAGATGCAGTGACCTGACCCTCCAGCTCATCTCTGGGTCTGACGGCTTCTGAGGCATCATACATATTCTCGCTTCGTCAATCTCTTAATGTTCAGTGGGACCTGGGCTCACAATCCATGGGATCTAGGTGTGCTGAGAAAGAGGACCTGGGAATAGCCCCCCAGATGGCCTACAGAAGTCTGCCTTCTGCCTTCCATGCCAGGTGAAGATGGAGAGGTGTCAGCAGTTGTGAAAACCTCTGCCCTAAGGGACTTCAGACAGGAACAGAAAATTTAAGGGACTTTGGACAATTGTTACCAGCAGAAGTCTGGGAAATGACCAAGGTCAGGTGTTTGCTGAGCTATTCAATGAGGCTGCATAAGCAATAAGAAGAGGTTCATAGGGTTTTAGTGTCACTGAGGTTTCCAGGGTAAATTAAAGAAAGCAGTGAAGTAAGAGGAGAGTGGATTTAAAAATTAACCTGTGTGTGAATGTACTATGTTCGGAACAGGAATTAAAAAGCAAACAAGGATTAATTGATTTCTCCTCCTTCCCCAGAAGCAGGACGCTGGCATTTCAGGAGCAAAATTGATTGGTTGAGAATACACTCTGCTGGGTAATTAAACAAGGAGGCCGATCAATACTCAGTAGCTGGGATTTAGATACCCATTGACAAGCTAACAGAAGAATCCAGAAGGGAACAGGAGAATAGCTATTTGGCTCAGGCAAGGTTGGATCTTAAGGTTTCTGAGTTGGAAAAAAAAAAAAAAAAAAAGAGCCTTGCTTTCCTTTCTTCTCTTGCTTTAAAAACTCCTTTGATTTAGTATGAACCCAAGCAAAAATAAAGATCCCCATTCAGAGTATTTTTCTTAGTGGCAGGTGACAGATGTAAAGGGCCCAATTTGTGATTACATGGTTCACTTATGCAACTGCAATTAAGCTGCCTGTTATGTTCACGCAGCTAAATAAAAATTACAACCAAGTTACTTATTAGCTACCTTGAACCTGCCTCCCTAAGAGCTAGAGGGTTAGTGGAGAGAGCGAGCTGGAATGGTCTGCCTTGCTATCTGTTGCGGTTTTAAGTCAGCTGGGTCATGAGCATCCTGTGTGTGTCTGAACAACCAGCGCTGCCTCCAGACTAATCAGATTAGCAGGCCCACCGGCTACCTGCCAAGCTGCTCAGCTCCTAACCGGAGAGACCTGATTTAACTCTCCTACAAATAAGCGATGGGCCCTGGACCCTTCAACACCCACCGATGAAGGTGGAAGATGTCAGGCAGAGGACAAGAGTTGAAGCCGAAGGAGATTTCCTTCAAAGCACTTGGAGCCTTGTTACGGGGAAGGCATAGGGCATAGACGTGACCGAGGCTGTTCCATCTGTTACTGTTGTTTGTTGACCTGGAGTTCTCTGGGGAGGAGGTGGAGTAGGAGGAAAATCTAGGGGTAACAGCTCACAGTTGGCCCAGTGACCGAGGGCCCCCTCTCAGGCACTCATTGGAATTTCCTGGGTTCTTGAGGTCTTCTGGGAGAAACCAATTTTTTCCGCTTCTTGCTTTGTAAACCCATGGATTTCTCCAGATACAGAAGCAATTTGGCTTTCTGGCTGGAAACGCGAGAGAGAAGCTGACCCTGTAGCAAAGGGCTCTTGGGGACACAAATGGATAAAACACAGGAAAAACACACCAGAGAAGACAGTTGATTTAATCCAAGAAGAGACAGAGTTAGAGGGTAGGAGTATCTTAGAGAAGCCATGTTATAAAATTCTAGAGTCATTCATAGAGACAGAAAGTAGAACAGTGGTAATAAAGGACTGGGGAGGGGCAGCCCGGGTGGCTCAGTGGTTTAGCACCGCCTTCAGCCCAGGGTGTCGTGATCCTGGAGACCCGGGATCCAGTCCCACCTCAGGCTCCCTGCATGGAGCCTGCTTCTCCCTCTTCCTGTGTCTCTCCCTCTCTCTCTCATGAATAAATAAATAAATAAAATCTTAAAAAAGACTGGGGTGTTCATGTTTAATGGGTAGAAAGTTTCAGTAAGGGATGATGGACACACTGAGATGGACAGTCATGATGGTCACACAACCATGTGAATGTACTTAATGCCACTGACCTATATACTTAAAAATGGTTGAAATGGTAAATTTTATGTTGTATGTGTTTTATCCTAACAAAAAAAAAATTGAGAATCAGTGAGGACAATGTAACTTCCTGTATAATTCATATAAACAGTCTATTATTAAGGTTTCTCCACGTTTAAAAAAAAAAAAACAAACATTTCTGAGGGACATCAAGAAGATGAAGACTTCAAGGTATTGGAGATGTGCGTGTATCCATTCAAGCTCAAGACGTTCATGGGAAACATTTCCCAAACAACGTGACAGCCCAGGTCCCAGAGCCCTCAGCCTGCCGGGGTATCTGCCTGTGTGCCCTGTGCCCTCCCCACATCCAGGCTGAGTTGCTCAAGAGCCAAAGTTTGTCTCCTTGACCCCCAACTACTGTCCCTTCTGCTTTTCTTATGCAATCATTTTTTCTCTCTCTCTCTTTCTCTCTCACGTTTTTTTCCGCATTTCAGAAATGGATCTCATACACTCATTCACACTGAGGTATAAAGGTCTAAGAGATCTATACAGCCTACTCAGGAATATTTACATATTACCTGGAAGCTAAGTTCTGAGCAAGAAGAATTAAAATATAGAAATGGGAACTGATGTCTCCAACTCTTCCCCCTTCGGGCTCCTCCCAGACTATGTTTTTTTGTGCTGCCTCAAAAGCAGATGAGGCTTCTAATCAGATTCTGCTACCCCTCTCACACAGCCTTAGAAATTTCTTTTCCAAAGTCTCTTTCTCTGGTCAGTTTCTTCTTCATACACAAGCCCAGATCATACTGTCACCTATCAGGTAGCCAAGAGTGGCCACAAGCCCCATGCATGTCAAATGAAGTTGTTCACTGGGCAGAGAAGTGTCTCCAAGGCACCTTCTACATGTCGTGGCCAATTTGGACACAGAAGTCTGAAGACAAATAGGAAAGTTGAGGGAGGACTCACACAGAACAGGCTGAGCCTAGGCCTGAAGGCAGTTTATTACTAATCCAGCGAGTGCTTCCAAACAAACGAGACCACATGGATGTTGGCAAAGAGCACAAGGAAAGTTCTATCTTTACTCAAGCCTGTAGCCTGTCCTAGAACAAAGGAGCAAAGGTTCCTCCAAACATAAACACAGCTGACTCTCTGGAGGGAAAGACAGTCTCTCCTTTATATCTGTAAAACCAGAACCAGTAGGGGCTGGGCCCGGGCATCTGGATTTGTGAAAGGCTCCCCAGGAGAGCTGATGGTCTAAATTAAAGTGATGACAAATAAAAAGCCAATGTAGGGTACTTTGTGTTAGCTTTTGTTGTATGGCGTTGCGAACATCAACAATAAGGAATGTGATATTTATCTTATTTATTGACTTGTTTTTTTAAAACAGCAGAAAGATGCTGAGATAGGAGGCCATGCTCAACGAGGCAGCTTCAAATGCCCACAAAGCCCTCTTGTTTCATATTCCAAGGGTCACCAACTGTCAACAGTGACAAGTCCAATGAAAGTACGGTCATGACTTTGGTTTACCTTTTCTTTCCCTTGATGCATAAAAAAATCCTTTTACCCAAACTAAATTACAGGGCAGAAGGCAAGGCCTTTTTGTTTCTGAATGGGGAGCGTTCCAGGGATGAAACAGAAGGTCCCAAGCAGAAGGGAGGATCTGAGGAAGTGTGAGAGCTGGAGAATGAGCTATGGGAACACCTGTGGACCCCCAGAGGGCCGACCTCAGAAGTGAGGAAGAGGCTGACTCTGGTGAGCGGAGAAGCTGTGTCTCACTCACCAGGGAGCCGATGTCAGTGGCCATCCTAGTCCATCAGTGCTGCTTTAACACAACACCACTAATGGGGGGTGGGGAGTGGCGCTTGGCTGAAAGTTACTACTCACAGCTCTGGAGTCTAGAAGTCTGAGCTCAGGGTGCCAGTGTGGTCGGCTGGAGGCCCTCTTGCGGGTCTTGAACTTCTTGTATCCCCAGTGGTGGAAGCGATGAGAGAGCTCTCTGGAGTCTCTTTTACAAAGGGCACTAATCCCTTTCCTAGGGGCTCTATCCTCAGGACCTGATTGCTACCCCAGGGCCCCACCTCTTCAGATCACCCCTTTGGGGGGCAGGGGGTTGGATTTCACCATATGAATGGGGATGGGGGGCAGACCTTCGGGCTGTAGCAGCAGCCATCACTGGGTGAAGGCCAGTCCGGCCTCTGTCTGAGGCCAGCCACCCTACCAGCTTCCTCCTACTGCTCCTCTTTCTCTTTACATCAACCCTGTTTGCTTTCTCAGCCAACCTTTCAACCTCCCAGTCATCCAGCCTTGGAGTCCTTGAAATATGACGAAAAGAGAAATCTCCTTGGGGTCTGAAAACCTGGGTCTGGATCCTCACCCCACGACGTCTTAACCATGTCACTCTGAGCAAGGCTCTATGCCTCTGTTTTGAGTAACTGCCCCATGCACCCCCTGGGCTATGGCAGGGATCTAACGAGCTGTTTGAGGGGTGCTTTGCCTATCTCCATGCACATACGCTCCTGTATCTGACACTCCCGCCCGCTTGCCACCACATGCCATCAGTCACCAAATCTTGCTGATTCTGACCTCCTTCGGGTCCCTCCCATACATTCCTGCTTTGCTGTTGCCATTGCTCCCACTGCCCTCCTAACCTCCTTGCTCACGCTGCCCTGGACCAGTGGTGGCCCTCTGTCACCGTATTAGGTTCCTAGCCTTCTGGCAGTCTTCCATGGTTAGAGCGAGTGAGGGCCAGAAGCCTCCTCCCCCTCCACCCCTGGACCAGGTGGCCTGTTACAATGAAAGCGAGTCTCAGACCGGATCCTGACACGCAGAGACGCTTACCAGCCAGCAGGAACGAACATCAGACCACCTGGTTTGTGAGCTCGGCAGAGCCCCAGCTCTCCATCTTTTCACTCAGAGCAGCTGTGACAAGAAGCTAGCAGCAAGATACAGTTAATTGGTCTGATGACAGGATTCTCCTTAAGCAGATGGACACAGGATTTAGCGGAATTCTAAAACCTGGAGGCCATTCCCAACGATATGAGCTGCTTCTACTCGGCTCATGCAAAGGCAAAGCTGCCTGTACAGCTCGTCTAACCAATCCAACAATTATCGCTCGTTCCACCAATGAAAAAATACAACCTAACACCGAGGATGCTAATTAATACACCTTCGGATATTCACTGGAAATAAATGTAATGAAGTGTTAGCATCAGCCTCTGGAATATAATAGAACTACCCCTAAATAGCCCAAGATAACTAGGAAACCTCAAACGTTAAATAACTATGCCTAGGGTAGCAATTAAACAAACTTAAATACACACCACCATCACATTGTATAAAGAGTTCCTTTAAAAAAAAATTGCAGATAATATAACAGTGCCGTACACAGACTTTGACTTCTTATCAAATTGTCCTTCCTTCCTTTTGAACGTACCCCTCAAGCATTAATGCATTTCTCCCCTTCCTCTGACCTCAAGTGAGGCCTGATTTATCTGTAACAGTCCTTTATCCCATAAATGATGCCATATTACCCCTCCATTCATTTATTCAGCAAACACTTGAAGCCCTAACACAATAAAAATTCATGCAAGCCAGGAGGGGAGGGGCCGGGTAAAACCGTGCCCTGACTTGCAGCAGCCCCCAGTCTGGCCAAGGGTGGGCATTGGAGCTGACAGTGACAACACAGGACAGCAGATCCGCAGACAGAGGTTACTGTGGAAGCACAAAGGAGACATTCATGGGAGGGAAGGTGTCCGAGGAAGCTTCCTTCCAGAAGCATATATTGTAATAACTGGATGGAACCTTGGAGAATGAGTAGAGGGCAAGACTGTGCCTTTTAGGCAGAAAAGACACACACACAAACACACACACTCCAACAATAACAGCAAAACTCAATTACATACCTCCTCCCATTCCATGCAGCCTTCTGGGTGCATCACGTACCTCATTTCACTTACTCCCCAAACAATACTCGGGTTGATATAATTATTATCTCCATTTTACAGTTGAAAAAGTGAGCATTTAAATCGCCTGCATCAGGTCATACAGCTAGGAAGTGGTAGAGGTGGGATTTGAACCCAGGGAATTCTGACTCCTAAGACATTACATTATTCTCTGTTCAGGGACTACATATAAGCAATCGAGTGGGTGTGAAATGTAAGTCAAAGACAGATGGTGCAATCAAGCTGGAGAGGTAAGTCAGCCAGAACAAAGGCTCATGATTCATTTTCTCACCCAGAGTGTAACTACCTGAGTCAGCTCCATTTCTCTGTGTCTACCACAGAGTTAAACACAGAGAAGAGGCTCAATAGAATTGAGTGACTGGATTCAGGGAGAAAGAGTTTCTGGATTAGATTCTTGCACCAACCCCTGGGTAGATTCACTCCTTCTTTGCAAAATGAGCTGGTTTGCCTTTAAAAATAGGGTTTTCAAAACAAAATAAATAAAATAAAATTAAAATAAATAAAAATAAAAATAAAAATAAAAATGAAAATAGGGTCTTCAGCTGGCCCAACATCAACGGACATTTGAGTGTCTTCCATAAAGCATGCACTGGGACAGGCAGTGGGGATTCAGCAGGGAATAAAAGAGACAAGGTCCCTTCTGTTAGAGAGCTTAAAACAACCTTCTCCTAATGTGACCTCCCTGGTTCCCGAAACATGCAGGGAAATACCAACCACCGGCCGCAGTGGCTCTCACAGTGGGCACCCCCAGAGAGACGCCCTACTGTCCCATGGTCCCGGAACTCGGCCCCACATGATCACCGCCAGTCCCCTAGCCTCATCACCACTGCTGGATCCCCGCCCCCACGAGGCCCAGGACAGTCACTCATCTGGCCACCAGGAGCTCATCCAGGGAACACTGTCTGACTTTCTAAGGTGGCAGCAGCCAGGAAGCACCTGCTGATTCGGCAGGGCTGCCCAGAGCGCTGTATGCTTTGGCCTGAGAGCTCAGCCCTGGGCAAGGCAGCAGGATTTTTCCCCAAGGAAGAATGCACCTCTCTTCAAACTCCACTCTGCAGGGATGCCCACAGTGCCAAAAAGGAGCAGTCGGAAAACGGGGAGGGGATGCAAAGCAGAGCATGTTGACGTGAACTCTAGTTCTCAGACTTCATTGTCTTTCTTTTGCTGAACCCCACACATGCTGAACGTGGACCGTGACAAAATCCTCCTGACTGTGTGTGAACCGAGGTGGGCTGAGGGGAGGAAGGTGCCCAGAGGCGGGGTGTGATTTCTTCCCAGCAGCGGGGCTGAGCCAAGTGAGGAGAGATCGGTGACCTCAGCACTCAGACAGAAGGCGGGGGGGAGAGGCCACCTGGGGGGCCCTTTGTGGCTGCTGTAGGACTGTACTGATCCAAAGCTCAGGTTTCTGTGGGAAGTGGCCTATCTCCTCAGCCCACCCTGTAGGAGCCGCTGGCCGAGGCCTCAGGCCCCACAGTGGGCTCTCGTCAGAGTGCTCTCCCATTTCCAGGCCTCCCTTTACAGATGTGACCTTGTCCCCAGGTGCCCCACTCCTGCTCCTCCCACAGGCTGAGCCAACTGTCCCTGCCAGAGGCTCCCTCCCGGGGATCCTGGGGCAGACGAGGCCGTGTATCTGGGGCACCCGCGTCTCCCAGTCTCAGCTCTGAGACTGGGGCTCCTTTATGCTCCCTCAGCCCTCTGGGGGGCCAAGGTGAGGATGACTTGATCCTGAGCCGTTTGCTTAGCCTAGACACATTGCCAGATCTGGAGCACAAGCTGTACCCCTGGACTCGGAGCTGCTGGGTGCTCGTGACGCCTTCCCCAGGGCCTCTTCCTTCCTCCCCGACTGTGGGATCTCACGGCCACCATGGCCTAAGCCAGGGCACAGCACACTTTCTGTAAAGGGTCAGATAGTTAATATTTCAGGCTTTGTGCTCTCATCCAATCCGTGTCACGTATCCCTTTTTCTTTTTAATCCTTTAAAAATGCATAAAGCGTTCTTAGCAGGGCCATAGTCCAGATTTGGCCTGTATTTAGCCAACACCTTTGTGTATTCTATCGGCCTTTCTGCAGGATGATGATCTCCTCGAGAGGTTTCTTGACATTCAAACACGCTGCTCCTTGGTGGTGGCTCTGCCTGGGTTATGACGATGTCGTGATCCAACAAGCAAACATCTGTGATCATAATTAACTAAGAGAGACACTTAGCCAAGAGGGAAAGAGATTTTCCATCAAACCCTTCTTGAAAAAGAATTCCTTAC
The DNA here is from genome assembly GCF_053574225.1 of Canis aureus. Classification (NCBI taxonomy): domain Eukaryota; kingdom Metazoa; phylum Chordata; class Mammalia; order Carnivora; family Canidae; genus Canis; species Canis aureus. The sequence goes on along the minus strand of NC_135611.1, from coordinate 15,450,317 downwards.
CAAACTAGATAGGCTTAGCAACTTATAAAATAACAGAATTCAATAACAACCGCCACACTAACCATGATCACTAATCGCTGAGGACCTACTAAGTGCCGAAATCCATGTGCTGTGATTCACGTGTGCTTTGATCCCTATGGCTACACTCTGCTGAAGAAACCAATGCAATCCAGGGGTTGGCCGAGGTCATTGTGTCATTTGAGATTTGAAATAAAATTGGCTTAATGCCCCATCTTAAATTCTGTGGGAAGGCCAAGATTCTGGCAAATTCTCAGGCAAGCTCCAGCTTGTTCTGAAGGCATTACTGGCTCCCCCTTCCTCCATCTGTCCCCTCCCACAGCTCTCCTCTTTCCCCCCATCAGCTGTAGTCCAAGGCCTGGGACATGGCTCTTTCTATGATTTCCTTCCAAGCACATGCATCCGGTAGCTTTGTGTTGAACTGACCTCACTGAAAGTATAGGACAATGGAGACTCTTGGCCTTGAAGGGACACGATGTCAAAATTACCTGTATCCATAAAATCAAGCACGAATCACTTCGTTTTCAAGTCTTTGGGCCATCTCATCAAATATCAGAGGGAAAAAAAAATATATCAGAGGGATCCCTTTGGCCATATTTCTCCAGTTCTGCTCCCTCTCAAGACACTCTACACTATGCTATGATTTTCCTACGAGGATAATGAATCTAATTCTCCAGATTTTTGTAGAATCATATGATTCTGTTTTCCTGCTTAACTTCTGCTCTTTAGAGTGGCTGCTTGGTTGTCCTCTGGGCACACTGGGACATCATTATTGACCCTAAATGATTCTGATGAGTGTTAATGCACATTTTCTTCAGTGAGAAATCGCCCTGCCTGTATACAAGTTTGGGCAGCAGCCCCTTTAATTTCCTTAGGAAGTTCTTGTACAAACTGAAATTGAATATGACCATCCCTTTGGCAATTCAAAACCTTTAATATAGAGCTGGAGTCAGAAACAATTTCCTAAAGCACCTATATCTCCTCTCATACAAAAGTTTAACCCATATATGTGAACACACACACACACATAATTGATGTTTCTTGATAGATATTTAGAGGGACTTTCAGAAATGTCATACCACAGAATTTCAAGGCCAAATAACAAAACTTTCTGGGAGGCTGAGGACAGCTACAGGAAATTTTCAGTTTATGCTCTTCTAGCTCCTACTCAAGAAAGCAGGTCTACCAATATGTCTCTCCACTCAGGAGTACGCTGGGATCCACCTACAAATCAGAAATCTTCAGCCTTATGGGCAGATTATCTCATGGTCATTATCTAGGGCCACTGCAAAACCAGTACGGAGGCAAAACCCTGACAATAACCAGTCATTTTTCTTTCTGAATAGAAGATGAATTTCTTTGCCCAAATAATCATTTTTCTAGCTTCTGTGTGCATGTCTTACATTCAGAGAACTGCCACAGTTTTGGCACCAGAGAAAGGGAGAACCATCTGGCCCCTCTTCTGCTCCTTGGCTTGAGTTCCTGAGGTCATTGTTACCCTCCTTTGGGAGGCCAACCACAAAGGCATTCCCCAGTGAATGAGAACAATGGGAGGTAGGTAATAAGTTGGAGCTTGTAATGGGAGGAAACATGTGAGCATTTAGAATCCTCCCTTTGAATAACCAACCACAGCTGTACAACCCCAGTGCCAGGACTGAGGACGCCTGGACCGTAGGAAATCTGGTCATTGTCTGGCAGTGAGGAACTGTAGTGTTTATGTAAAGATTTCTCTATCATGTGCTCTCTTAGTCGATGGTTCTCAACCCATATGGAGGTTCTATGACCTATATTTAAAGGGGCAACTGATTTCCCAGTAGGGGAAGGAAAGAATAGATTCCTGCAAGGAAGGAAGGGGCAGAAAGGACAGCTTTGGAGTAAATGCTTTAGAGAAGCTAGATCCTTGGGGGCGAGGTGTCCCAAATAATTGGTTTAGTACCTTGGAAATTAGCCACATCAGAGAAAACTGCCACAGGGATGGCCCTTCATAACACACATGCATGGTATGGTTTCCAGGTGGCAGTCTTCTTTTCCTTGAACCCTGTGAACCCACGGTATATCTGGACAGACAGGGTCCCAGCAATGCAGAGAAGTATCTCCTGCCAGTAGCCAGCATGGACTTATTTTTCATTCTCTTTGATGAGATTTGCCTGTGTACTTCCCGAGGGTAGGCAGGGTTCGTTCTGGAACTGACTCAAGGCTAAAGGCAAGAGTAGTAACAAGCAGGTCCCACCTGCTGGGGTACAGAAGGATCCTCCCGATTCAAACCCCACCAGGGTTTCAGGCACCATTATGCAGTACCCCCCTTGCCACCAGGGTGGCAATCTTCTCAAAGAGAAATTGGCAAGGAGGAAATTCACTCTTCTGGAACACGGTTCTGGAACGTGGACCACCATTCAACGCTTCTTTGCTTTGGTGATTTAGGGGCTACTTTTACTTGTGAGACTATATTGTGTGCATTTCCTTCCTCTTCGCTCTTTGGCTGTGCGTATAGAACAACTGTCCTGATGTGGTCATTATCACCGTGGGGCAGGGGCAGGAAGCTTTGCCACAGCTATCATAATAGCTCAGGCTGGTAAACAGGTTGGAAGACAAAGAATGGGAGCATATCTCTGTGGAGCACTCCAGAATGTGCCAGCCTGGCACTTTATGAACATGATGTCATGAGCCCTCAGCACAACCCCCCCCCAAACCCAGACACAAGTTCAAGGACACCCAGGAATAAAGACTGAGGATACAGAATTCCAGTCTCCTCTTTGGACAAATAAAAAAGATGCACTTTTACCAAATTTACTGTAAAAGCAATTACCAGTCCCTCTATTCTCAGGAAGGTTATAAAGGAGCAGAAGGTACTTAAGAGGATGGACAAATATTTTGCAGACATTCACAAAAAGAATTTCCTTAATTGGTGTCCTGCACATTTAGAAAGGTGGAGCTGAGGATCAAACTAGAGTTTGTTACTCTGACAATGATGACTTCTCCTGCTACTTGCTGATAGTGGCTTTAAAGGCAGGAAAAGGTGGCAAATACATGTAAAGCGTGAACTGAAATAAACCCGACTCACCTTAAGTGCTTACGACATGCTCTGCTCTGCTCTAAGCACTTTAGGTTGACTCTTAACTTTCGAAAAACCCAGTGAGATAAGTACCATTAACAGTCCTATTTTAAAGATAAGGAGGAAACTGAGGCACAGAGAGCCAGCTACCAACGGTCATGAGGCCAGTGAGCAGCATAGTCAGGATTCAAACCCAATCTGGAGGCAGGGTCTGTGCTCTTAATAACTACACAATTTAGGGGCGCCTGGGTGGCTCAGTCGGTTCGGCATCTGCCTTCGGCTCAGGTCATGATCTCGGGGTCCTGGGATCGAGCCCCGCGCTGGGCTCCCTACCCAGGGAGGCTGTTTCTCCCTCTCCCTCTGCCACTCCCCTTGCTTGTGCTCTCTCCTTCTCTCTCTCAAATAAATAAATAAATAAAATCTTTTTTTTTTTTTTTTAATAACTACACGATTTTGCCCCTCTTCATGACTGACATTCTTTATGCCATAGAGAAATACAATGCTCACTCAACAGGCCAAACTGAGCAAGAAAAGGCAGTTTCTGCCTTAGTTACCTTCCCATGTCATGGCCAAGAAAACCTCGAGTGACTGCCATCAGCACCAGGTGACACATGTCTAACTTTAAAAAAATATTTAAACCCAGCCCGGGTTCTCTTACCTTGTGTTAAATTAATTATACAAAGAGGCCCTCTGACTGAAAGGCCCTAACACTTTGGTGGCCCCTGTAAGCAAACCAAAACGTAAGCCTAGACACGCCGTGGGTTATAAAATCAAAATCTAAGGATAACCAATCACAAATAACCAACTAGGCTCTAAGCCATAGCTGATCAAATAATTTCCTTTCTTTCTGTTTTTTTTTTTTTTTTAAGATTTTATTTATTTATTCATGAGAGACACAGAGAGAGAGGCAGAGACACAGACAGAGGGAGAAGCAGACTCCATGTAGGGAGCCTGACGTGGGACTCGATCCCGGGTCTGCAGGATCATGCCCTGGGCTGAAGGCATTCAGCCAAACCATTGAGCTAAACCATTGAGCCACTTGGGCTGCCCAGTGATTTCCTTTCTTTGCTTCCACACCTTCTCTATAAAACTCTGTCCCCAAGCTTTTGTTAGTAAAGCACACCTCACCACTTTTAGGCCAGTGCTGTACCATTCTCACCCAGTTTGCTCAAATAACTCAAAATGTTTCATGTGCCTCAGTTTACCTTTGACAGTTCTAACCCTTGTAGGGCAAGAGCTCAGAGTTTAGTTGGAAATGGCCAGAGGTGAAGCCACAGTCACTTTAACGGGACCAATGTCTGCTTTATGTTTCACTGGGTTTCCTTTTTTTTGGGGGGGGGGGAGGTTCCTTTTTTAAAGGAATACAGGAAGCACTCCTGAGGTCAAATATTTGAATAAACTTGATGTTTATTACTTGGTACTTGGTGTTTGCTCACCCTCCCTTGTCGAGGGGATGATGCCCACGTGAAGCACGGCCCGTCCTCAGGAGTACACCAAGTACCAAGCAGTGTCTGATGGTGTCCCGTCAAGACTTGTTCCAGAAATAGTCTAGCTCTCCAGCTGCCGTCCTGAGAGTCTAGGCGTGCATATGAAGAGGTGTCAGGCAGCCAGACACTCTGAGGGACTGGCCAAAGGTGCCCAGGGCAACCCTAGGGCATCCCCACTCCACCACCCTCCTGCTATGGAATGATCTCCCCCTCTTTCCTTCTTGAGCAGGGAAGTGGTTTTGAGTGGCCAGTGACGGATCCTGGGCGGGATGCGCTCCGAGCAAGTAGATGAAACAGTTGGAGGTTTGCATTCTTTCCTTGTTGCTACAGACCGAACATATGTGTACCCCCCACACCCCCAAAATCCATATATTGAAAACTAACCCCCAGTGTGACGGTATTAGGAGGTGGGCCACTTGGAGGGGATTATCAGGTCATGAGGGTGGGGCCCTCACGAACGGGATTCGTGCCCTTATAACAGAGGCTCCACACAACGTCCTGGCCCCGCCACCATGTGAGGACACAGAGAGAAGAAACCCAGGAAGCAAATCTTCCCAGACACCGAATCTGCTGGCACTTTGACCTTGGACCTCCCAGACTCCAAAATGTGGAAAACAAATGTCTGTTGTTTAAACCACCACCTATGCTACTTTTGTCCCAGCAGCTTGAACAGATGATGAAGACTTGCCTTTTATTTCTCCCTCTCTGAGGAAGGCACAAGCTCTCCTCAGGAAGGCAGATGCATCCTCCCCCTAGATGGGAAGGCAGCTGCTGGGAGTGGAAGCCAGGGAGCTGCGCATGGCACCATTGACTCGCTAGCCGGCAGGGGTTCACCCTGCGGAGCCCCCCGACGCCTCTGCCCTCCGTGCCAGCTCCCTCTTCCTCCCTCTCTCCTGGGGAGAACTTTCTGTAAGGCTACCCACCGTGGTGGTTACAGGCTCTGAGGCCCAGCTGCAGAGCATGACGGCCACAGCTGGCAGCATCTGCCCAGGAACCTCCGGGAAGCCCCTGAGGGGGCCCATGGGCTCTGGGGCAGTGCCCAGCTTCCTTGGGTGACATCTGCAAAGACTCTCTTTCCAAACAAGGTCACCTTACATGTACCAATAGTTCGGACTTGAAAACATCTCTTGGGGGTGAGGAGGTGGACACTACTCAACCCACAACATCCAGGTAACTAAGACAAACACCTACAGCGATTTCCTCACAGCCTCCGCGGCCTGCAGGGAGGTCACTCGACCACCTTGGGCTGCAGCTTTCCTGCTTGTACAGGAAGGAGTAAAATTAGTGTCTTCCAGGCCCAAAGGCCTTGGAATCTGTGTTCTACTCTGCTGTTCCCTCCGCTTCCTCCTCTGGTTGGAGGTGAGGGGCTGGTGCCCACAAACCCGCCCTCCTTCCCTCCTCCCTTGGGCTGTGAAGCCTACAGCAGGGAGGGCTTTTGTCCAACATGGCAGGCCCTACCCTCCATTTCCAGCGCGACGACAGGACGAGTGGCCTCTCTGTGCACACAGATTCCCTCGGCATCTGCCTGGCCCGTGGCCCCTCGCCAGCTCACCCCCCCACACCCTCCAGCAGGCTCCTGCCCTAACCAGCAGGACCAGCACACGTCTCTGCTCTTTGGATTTACGTCTCAGGCCCTTCTCTCGTCTCACTGACACACCAGGTTTCCTGTCTGCCTTCCCCGGGCTTTCTTTTTTTTTTTTTTTTTTTAATTTTTATTTATTTATGATAGTCACACACAGAGAGAGAGAGAGAGAGAGAGAAAGAGAGAGAGAGGCAGAGGCACAAGCAGAGGGAGAAGCAGGCTCCATGCACCGGGAGCCCAACGTGGGATTCGATCCTGGGTCTCCAGGATCACGCCCTGGGCCAAAGGCAGGTGCCAAACCGCTGCGCCACCCAGGGATCCCTTCCCCGGGCTTTCTTAGCTGCCTGCCAGCCCAAGTGCTCTATTCTCGGCCTTTCTCCCCACGAACACACAGAGCTGGGCGTGTTGCCTGCAGAGGCACAGGCCACGGGCTGCAGGTGCAGTAGAGCAGCTGCTGGCTGAGGCTGGAGCCCACGAGTCCGCCAGACGTGCTGCTGCTGGCCCGGTGGGGCTGCCCCTCCCCCCATGCCTCAGTTTCCCCCATGGCTAACAAAGGAGTGAGACTCGACAGGAGTAAGAGGCTTCTGACAAGTAAACAAAGGCGAGCAGGGGGTGTTAGATGCGCACCCTGTGACCTCACATTTACCCACCCACTGCACGATAACGGGCACAAGGTCACTGGGTGTGACCTGGGACTGTGAGCATGAGGCCTGGGCTTGCTTCCGATGGGCACAGCACCCTCCCCAGGCATTGGCATCGGAGCTCCTCAGGAAGTAGCAACTCAGCCCAAAATAAGGTTTTCCAGAGCCCCAGAGACCCCAGCCCAAGGCTGAGGTCTGAATGCAGAGCACTGGTCATCTATTTTGACTCTACATCTTAGGAGGAATTCTGTGAGTTGTTTTGTAAACTGCAGAGATAGTGCTGTGTCATGGGAACCGGTGTGGGCAAGATTTCCAGGCAGAGGCAGTACTTATCCTTGCTACGTGAGCAGAAGGTCAACAAAATGGAAATCCCTCCAGAGCCTGAGCAGCAAGGCGAGGGTACGGGAGGAGAGGTGGTAGGTCCACCCACAGAGCCCAAAAATCTGGCCATGTCTGGAGGAGGCCCTGGCTACCCCCGCGTCCTGGGTCTTTTGCTGAGCACTTCAACACATGATCTCCTAGCAGCCTCATAACTTACCTTTTTGGTTTTGATTCCTCTGCCATCAGAGTGATTCTTGGTCATGGTGATAGAACATCAGAGCCCCCAAATGGCATCTTTTATTACGAAGTCTCCTGCACCTGATGCTAGAACCTGGCTACTCTCACTAGCTCCTCATCTGAGGAAGCTGAGTCTGGGAGAAACACCAGCCCTGCCTGGGCTCAGTGTAGACAAATAGGCAGAGGCTCGGTGGAAATAAGAGCCACGGACAAAGGCTGAAGTTCAGTCTCGCAGCAGCGGGCTAAGTAAGGTGTCTTATTTTGTCGAGAGTAATAAAACCCAGGATTTTAAAGTGCGTTCCCTTACTTACCCTGGAGGGCTTAAGAACTCTTTCTTTTTTCTTTTTATGACTCTGGCTTTGCCTGTAGAAGTAAGTGGTGCTATAAATCCCAAATAGCTTCTAACCTGCTCTTCTTCCCTAGTGAGATTTGAAGTGGTTACTAGTAGGGTTTCGGGCCCTGTAAGATGATAGGAAACTTAGGGAGTTTGCTTTCTGCTCAGATTTACCAGGGAGAGAGGGTAATTTAAGTAGCATTTCATTATCTCAAAAGAGGTGGCTGTAGATACGTTCTGTTACCAAGAAGAGACACTTAACTAATTTCTATTACTGGAGATCTCTCTATTGGAATTAGAGTAAGACTCCCAAGTTCAAACGCTTTGCCTTTCCTGATTAGATGGCCTCGTACTAAATTGTCCCTCTTTAAGACCATTTGCAGTTGGAAATCATCATTCCTTCGGGCAGTGAATGGAGGTAGGGGAGAAAGGCCCTCAGTACCATACCTGCCCCAACTCATCTGCAGCCCCACCCATGCTGGACCACGGAGGGCCGCCTCTTCCCTTCCAGATGGAAGAAACTGGTTGACAGTTTGCAAGTTGTCTTTTAAAGAGGACAACACCTGCTCCAGGCCCCAAGTTGTTGAGAAGTACACATTAAGCCAGAGTCTCATTGCAGCTGTCAGAATTACAATGATTGACAGCTGGGGAATCTCATTAATGCCACAAGATTGCAGCAAAGCTTTGATTAGTATTTAGGCTCTCACATTTGCTGAAGCAGCATTTTTCTTTGCTCTTAAAGAATGTTTGCTAACACTCAACACCCAGCATGGAAACTCTATAATGTGTTGAGGATGAGGCCAGCGCCACGCAAAACCAAGATATGTTTTCTTTTGTTTCTCCTTGATTTTACCTTGGCTGGGTCACCTCTGGTTTTTGATGGGAATCAAACTCCTTGGACAAAGAAGGAGCTGAACAGAAGTTACTCGGCCTGTGATTCGTTCCAGGATATGACGCAGATTTGCTCTTCACCTCCAAAAAACATTTCTAAATTCCTCTCTGTAACAGGAATGCATGGCAAAGTGGGTGGTTTTAAGATAAATATATCAAAGTGCCATCTTAACTTGCAACCAAGAAAGGTTATGTGTATACATTTGGTTAAATAAAACCCCACAGTTACAAGATTAGTCTGTGGTCAGTAAGGATCTTTTCAAAGAATCTTGACTTGATGTAAAAAGTCACTGGTGACTCATGGTGAAAAGTGGGATTTTCCCCCCCAAAAAAACTACTCCTTGCAGCAGAGCATATGGTCCTGTTGTATCATAAGGGAACTGAGTACCACTTACTGGAATAGTTTTTGGAAAAAGTGATTGTGTTAGTTATTAAGTTATTGCTTTTCTACTCCAAATCCACTGTTCTATGTTCTGTTTTGTGATTCGGGGCCTGGGATACTGCAAATCCCATTTTGTCTTTTTTCTACTCTTTAAAATAGCCTTTAACTGGTATAGAGAGTTTTATTTTATTAATATCTATTCCAAATAAAAAAAGATTTTTGAAATCCATTATTTGGAGTGTTTCATTCCCATCAAAAGTCTTTCAAATGGAGCATTTTATGGAAATGGAATGTTTAATGAAGCCTCTAGGGTCAGGAACTGTACTCTGGGTTAGACTCCTATCAGCAATAAGGAGCATAAAGTAGATCCCAATGTAGCAGTTCTGAGAAAGACCTGGTTACTTTACTAACTCATGGTAGGTAGATAATTACAAAAAACTATTGCAAATCTCCAAGGCTGCATAAAACTATGTTCCCTACAATATCCACCTGCCACGGTCTGAATATTTGCATCGGCCAAAATTCATTTATTGAAATACTAACCCCCAAAGATAATGGCGTTAGACAGTGGGGCCTTTGGGACGTGATTGTCATGGAGCAAGGGCACAGCCTTCATGAATAGAATTAGTGTCTTATAAAAGAGGCTCCAGAGAGATTCCTAGCCCCTCCCACCAGGTGAGAAGAGAGAAGGCACTAGTTAGGAACCAGGGTGAGGGTTCTCACCAGAACACCATCACCAGAATGTAAGCATGCCGGTGCCTTAATTTTGGACTTCCGGCCTCCAGAACTGAAAGAAATAAATTTCTGTTGTTTATAAGCTTTCCAATCTGTGGTATTTTGTTAGAGCAGCCCAAAATGGACTATGACACTAACCCAACTAACCATTCTGAATTAGGAAGAAGTAACCACTGAGAACTGTGGAAGCCTCTAGGGCTCCAAGGAATCTCCTTGAAAGGCTTGCACAACAGGACATGGCTGCTCAAGTTCCCATCAAGAGCGACCTATACCAGAGTCCTATGCCCCATTCCTAAACGGAGGAAAGAAGGCACTAAAAGAGGCTCAGGTGAGTCAATGGCCAATGAGATAGATGTGAACCACTAGGTCAAATCCCATCTCCAAACTGAAATACCATCTTCCAAAACTGAAGCTGTTAATCCCCACATTAGCCATCGTTCATACGCCGACATTCATGATGGACAATTCTCAAAGCTTTCTCTTGAAGTTCCGATATTCACAAATGCTGCTGCTGCTCGGTAGGCCGCTGTGGCATTTTCTCTATAAAATACATTGAGGAAACATACAGAAAGAGAGCCACACTGAGATACAGAAGCTTGGTAAGCTTCAGACATGAGGGACTGACTGGTCCACACTCCAGCTTCCTAAGGTAAGGGATTCGGGACCTGCGCTATGGCCTAACATGTGATCTACGGCCATGGCTCCACAATTCAAATTCCTAAGTCATGGCTCTTCCAGGTCATTTGCCAATGGTTCCCTAGAAGAGCCTAGCAAATAGTCAAAGCCAAGAAAGTTAAATCTTCAAATGCCAAGGGGTTAGTCTGTATATTGACTTTTGTTCATCTATTTTGATTAAAATCTAGTAACTAAAGTTCATAAAATTGAGAATACAGCATGATATATTGGAAATAGAATGAAATTTAGAAAGTAGGTTTTACGTTCAAGTCCTTGGGCACAGCTTTTGACCTCCCTGAGTCCTAGTTTCCTTTTCAGTAAAATAAAGCTGATAATGATATCTACTTCCTCCTGTCATTGTGAAGATAAGTGCAACATTTTTATACCCAAACACTCTACATCAATGAGAAGCCAATTTAGGATTCTTGGATAACCCCAGGGGCTAACATAGTGCCTTGCATATAATGGGTGTTCAAGAAATGTTTGTTGACTAACTAAATGAATGAATTCCGTGATTTATTGAAATGTCCAGACAGCTCCCTCGTGCAATGAAAGAGTTTATATAGCTCTTAAAGGAGCCCATGTCAAGGAAGAAGCAACCCAGACATTTGAAAGATCTGCACCATTTAAGTTCCTAGATTGTGTGGTATTTCATTTAAATACAAACCTTATCCTGAGAAGCTTTAAGAACTTTCCAGGAATTATATCATTAATCATAATTCCTTCTGATAAGAAAGAATGCAAAAAAAAAAAAAAAAAAAAAGAAGCATGCCAGCTACAGCAGCTGTGTAACAGCTTGAAGAAACTGAGGCACAGCCTGCTTACCCCGATTAGGTACTCCGGACCCTGGGCTTTCTGGCACTCAGAGATCGGCTGTTTCCAGAAATCAGAATAAAGAATGGCAAAAACCTGTCTTTGGGCTTTAGGCAACCTAAGTGCTTTTCTGCTGGCAGGCCATATTCTTGTTGCTTCTTCTTAGCTCTTCCAGAAAGGAGAAAAACTGATGCTCTCCACCAATTCCCAGTATGGATAACCTGATGGTGGAATTTGCTCAGTGAATAGAATCCCAGGTTCTGGCTTTTCTGTACAGCAGACTCACTATTTAAGTAAAATAGGTCATGGAGATCACTCAACCAATAACCACTTAATTCTCTTATTAACACCCATGGTCTCAGCCCTGTGCTGCTCGAGGGCTGCAGGGAAAGAGAAAAGATGTACTTGTTGCTGGCTTCCCCTCCCCCTGTTTCACTACCACTCACAGACCCATTACAGGCCAGATGAATTTCTTAAGTGCTATCAGTGAAAATTTCCAGGAATCCAAAGATGCTTTTTACATTGCTGAAGGCCCTGAGCATTACACTTAAATGCTCGGCACAGCTATAAATGAAACTCAAGCCTCTTTATATGTGGCATTATTCCTCCTGTGTCTTCTTGCTAAGACACCAGGGAAGACAGCATCACCAAGCCGCTATCAGCACCAGGAAAGGATGGTCCAGTCCCACTGCCACCAGAGGCTACTTAGGAGCATTAAATGTCATATTGAGATGATTCATTGTCAGAAACAGAAAGTAGAAAGCAACCTATAATAAAGGAATTGCAGAAAAAGATTAATTTTTTCTTATAAAACGGTTGCTAAAAATAATAGTTTAGGGTTGTGTCTTACAGTCATGAGACATTTCACCATTAGGAAATCATTAGAGGGGCAGCCCCGATGGTGCAGCGGTTTAGTGCCGCCTGCAGCCTGGGGTGTGATCCTGGAGACCCGGGATCGAGTCCCATGTCGGGCTCCCTGCATGGAGCCTGCTTCTCCCTCTGCCTGTGTCTCTGCCTCTCTCTCTCTCTGTCTGTCATGAATAAATAAATAAATTATCTTTAAAAAAAATGAAATCATTAGAGATTTCCTAATAACACACTAAATCTGTGGCTGAGTGTAACTTTGTGAGGCATGGTACAATGAATGGTCTAGTTGCCTACCACTTCCACTTGACCATGAGCCCCTTGAGCCCCCAACATCTAGTAGATGTAGGGAGAATGAAAGGAAAATTCAAAGGATCCCTGGGTGGGTCAGCAGTTTGGGGCCTCCCTTTGGCCCAGGGCATGGTCCTAGAGTCCCGGATTGGGCTCCCTGCAGGGAGCCTGCTTCTCCTTTCTCCTTCTGCTTGTGTTGTAGCTCTGCCTCTCTCTCTCTCTCTCTCTCTCTCTCTGTGTGTGTGTGTCTCATGAATAAATAAATAAAATCTTAAAAAAAAAAAAAGAAAGGAAAATGTAAGTAATTACTGTAAGTGTCATGTACCTGGAAGTCTCCATTGGAGCACCTCTTTTGAGGATACAAAGGGCCATCTGATAACTGGGAGAAAAGGACTCCAGCTGGGGCAGAGGGAAGTATTGGTGGGGTGCATTATCAAAGGAGACCAGCCCTCTTGGAAAAGATCTGAGGTCTACTCAAGAAGGGCAATAAATGACAGAAAATCGTATTTATGTTCAACATTTCTCACTTACTCTACCATTGTCTTAGTCCACTTGGGCTGCTAAATTATGAAAATACCATATTTTGGGTGACTAAAAAAAATGAATATTTATTTCTTTTTTTTTTTTTTTTTTTTGAATATTTATTTCACACAATTCTGGAAGCCAAAAAATCTAAGGTCAAGACACCAGCACGTTGGGAATCTGGTGAGATCCTGCTTGCCAGTTCATAGACAGCTGTCTCCTGGCTGTGTCCTCACGTGGCAGAAAGAGTGGGAGACTTTCTGGTGTTTCTATCATGAGGGCAGTAACCCCATTCCTGAGGGCTCCACTAATCCACCTAATCACTTCCCAAAGGCTCCACCTCCTAATGCCATCATACTGGAGGTTAGGATTTCAACATACAAATTTGGTGGAGCAGGGGGCTGGATGGGGCGGATACAGATATGCAATCCATAATGACCATCTTTTCAGGACTCCCCCATTAATCACCAATTCCCTTGGGCTTTCTAGACCTCAATGTTCTCTTTCACCCCCTCATAGGCAGAGCAGTGAGTGGAATCCCGGGAGAGTACCAGGGAATCCCAGATCTGTCATTTGCTAACTGTGAGGATATGGAAAGTTTCATTTCTTTGAACTTCATTTATTCACAAGGATAATAGTAGCTACGTGGGAATCCTGTGAAGTTTAAGTGTCCAAGAAAGTCACTGTCATAGTTTGTGGCACTCAGGCACTCAATATAAAAAAACTGATCGGATACACGCTATATTTTACCAACCTCCCACTCTACAGGCTTGGCAGGTGTCAGATTGAGTAACACACTAGGGATGAGTGGGAAGAAGGGTGGCCCAGAAGTGTTAAAATATAAGAATCACTGCAGTAGAATGTATACCCTCTAAGTACCCATATAGCACCATAGTTATCACTCAGTAAGTATTCATGCTTTCCTTCTTCAGTTACAATAAGTGATTATCGTCACCCATGACTGCTTAGGGTCACAGAGTGGTGATTCAACAGAGCAAAAGACTCACAGTCACACCAAAGCCCCACTTCTCCTGAGAAAATTCAGACAAAATCTAGTGGGCCTCATCTAGGAGAGGCAGATAAAGAAGTATGCAAAAGAAGCCTCTTTAATGTATATGCTCATCACCTATTTAAATGATCTCAAGGGTCTGCTTAGAAGCACTGGGGAAGCATTCAAGGATCTGATTGGATCCTGGGAGAATTTGGTCAGAAGCAGTAAGCAACAACCTGGAACCTTGGGAAATGCGTAGGCCATGGAAACCAGACATACAGTTTCCTACACCAGCCCTCCTCTTACTGGTCATGTGGCTGTAGGCAAGTTCCTTAACTTTGCCTCAGTTCGTATCTCTATGAAATGAGGCCATTAATGTAGACTTTGAAGGTTGTGGGGAGAATTAAATGAAAAGAGGCTCATTAAGCCCTGGGCCATAAACATTTCTTTTTCCTCCTTCTTGAATTCCTCTTATGATGGTATATCAGGCCTAGGTCGTCATATCATTGATGATTGGCTCCATCCATTCCTTATAATAGAGACTAAAATTCTCACTTGGGACAATGTATACCATTATACAGCAAGTGGTTTGTCCCAGAGAATACCAATGGTCTCAACTGTGCTTCTAGAAGATAAGCTAGTGGGGGGCAAGGAAGATGTCTTACTCATCTTTACATCCCCCAGAGTGTCAAACATAGTACTGGTCCTGTAGTATTGTGGAAACTGGTCTGTTGGTCTCAAAACATTCAGATGTTCCATTTTGTTAATTCTACAAGGCATCCCCCAAATAAATCATGGTGAGTCTCAGTATTTGTAGGATACACCTTGTTCAGTAGTTCCCATCTTGAGTGTTTCAACTCTTGACTTTCTTTTTTTTTTTTTTAAGATTTTATTTATTTATTCATGAGAGACAGAGAGAGAGAGGCAGAGACACAGGAAGAGGAAGAAGCAGGCTCCATGGGACGTGGGACTTGATCCCTGGACTCCAGGATCACACCAAAGGCGCCAAAGGCAGGCGCTAAACCACTGAGCCACCCAGGGATCCCCAACTCTTGAGTTTCTGAAGGGCTCTATGGAGGCAAGAAACAAAAACTATGATGTCATTTGTTCCTTTTATGTGTTGTCCCCCCCATTGCTGGGCTGGGCACGGAGGAGAATCCCGTGTCATGGGACAGCAGACACACTTTCCATCTGTGCACGCGCATCATCTTCTCACACCTAGATTATTATTTTGCTCTTATCCAAACTTACTGAATTAAAACAAAATGGTTGGATCTACCATTCCAGAGGTAACTGCTATTTCTATTTCTGTTCTTACTCAGCCAGGCAGAACCATTTTTAAGTGTAGGTTAAGAAGGCAGTAACTACAGGTCTTTGAAGTGTTCCCTTCAACCCAACACACACAAGGGAGTATTTTCTTATTCTCATTAGCTTACCCAGGCTTCCAAAATCCCCTGCACTAAAAGTGAAGGCACTGCCCATCTGCCATCCTCTTAGTCAATATTAACAGGCTCTTGGCTTATGAGTTTCCATAACCACGAGCAGAGACCTTCCTTCAGATCTCTGAAGGCACTGGGCCATCTTTGGTCTACCAAACTTTGAAATTCTTTCTCTTTACCTAAAAAACTATGTCATGGGACGCCTGGGTGGCTCAGCAGTTGAGCATCTGCCTTTGGCTCAGGGCATGATCCCAGGATCCGGGATCAAGTCCTGCATCGGGGTCCCTGCGAGGAGCCTGCTTCTCCCTCTGCCTATGTCTCTGCCTCTGTGTGTGTGTGTCTCTCATGAATAAACAAATAAATCTTTAAAAACAATGAACAGAAAACAATGTCATTCCCATCCTAAGCTCTATCATCAGCCCCTCGCCACTTTGCTGAATGAGTCCTACTTCTTATCCTCCAGGTTCCCTTTGTTCCAGGAAGCTCTGCTTGCTTCCTACATAGTTCCCATAGCACTTGTTTGTTTCCCCAACGTCACTAATTAATATTCAATGAAACAAGTGCTATTGACGACTGTTCATGCCCCTTACACTGTAAATCTCATGTGACCAGGGATCTGTCTCACTAATCATTGTTTCTCCAATACCTGCCACAACGCCACTTACTGTTTATTGTACTCACCCCGACTCTTCTTCCATTTTGAAAGCGTCTGCCTACCCAACTGCATATATTAAAGAGAACTTACTCTTTTTGTATTAGTGACATAAATAAATGTATACCAGCCTCCAATCAGCACAAATTAGTTTCCTCTCATTATAAGCAATAGAAACTCTGATTACAGCAATCTGTTGACAAGATGTCTGCTGACTCAGATTATGGAAACCCAAGTCTAGAAGCATAGATTTAGAAGGGGAGGTCAGAGAGTTGACATTGCTACTTACAATCTTATCAGAATGCTGTATCTGTTAACCATGGGTAGCCAACTGTTCTTAGTCTTTTTCTCATTCTGCTCAAAATTTAAATTCCAGGGGCTTGGCCCCCTATCCCATACTTTGTCTAGAGGACGACAGGACATCTTGAGTAACAGTCTCACCAAACTATATGGAATGGGGGAGAAATAATTTTCCACAAGGAACTGAAGTGCTATTACTAAAATTGGTCATGGATGCCAGATAGCCCAAAGTATTCTCACTTTGATAAAATATGCATTGTCACCACATTCAGTCAATTAAGTTATAATCAGAAGCAAATAAATTTAACATTTTTTGTTAGCCTGAGTAAGCTTATGATGGATAATGTTCTCAAAACAAAAATCTATTTTAATGCACTTTAAATTTAGCCTTGAGAAAGAAAAACTCAATAGGGTATAAGCAGAAAACAACTCTATTCTTTCCCTTCATTGTCTGTCTGAGCTATTTCAGCCCCACGCCCTCTTGGATGAACTCTTGGCTGCTCCCATATCTTTGTCAGCCACCCTTTGATAAGAAAAACTTCTCTAGTCACTTTGAGAACCTGGGATAGCCTCCATTCAGTAAATTTCCTCTTCAGTGTAACAAAACTGGGAACTTCATTGAAAGTTCCTGCCTTTGGCTTAGCTCTGCTTCTGGCTGGGAGCGGGCAGGGGGAGGGGATGGCAAGGCTGATGTCCTTCTGGTTTCCCTGCCTTTCCTCTTCCTCTCTGCCTGAATCCTTCCAAATAAACTTGAAGGTGGGACTGGGTGTCAAGCTACTAGAAAAAGAAGCACCAGAAAGACCTTCCTTGGCTGCTACTGTCAATATCTGCTGAAGCATTCTATGAAGGGTGATTCCCTTGTTGACTTTCTCTCATGGAACACCTCCTAGAAACATCCACCTGCAGCTCTCTTGATGAAAAGGCAAGGCCTCTCTTCCAGCTGTCTTCTTAAAACATTTCTATTAGCTTCTGCATCCAAAAGAGCATCCCCATCTTTTCTTGGCAGGACACTCTTTGGGGTGAGCTCCCCTCTGAGCGGCCCAAGTTTGGTCTACGCTGTGCCTTACCATTAGTGGAAGCCCAGCCTTCTCCCAGTAGTGCCAGCAGGGCGAAGGGAAAATGTCATCACCCTTCAACACCCTTGTTTAAAGAAATTCTTCTGATTTTCTTCAACTTCAGTCCTTTCCTATACTTAAAGTCATGAGATAGGCTAACAGCATACCTCACGGGCAAGTCCTTCATAGGTGGTCAGCACTCCACTTTGCACTGCAAGGGTACTTGCCATCTAGTATTTTGCTCTGGGTCTTTGATAGAATACCGGATTTTTTAAAAATTTATTTATTCATGAAAGACACAGAAAGAGGCAGAGATATAGGCAGAGGGAGAAGCAGGCTCTCTGTGGGGAGCCTGATGCAGGACTCGATCCCAGGACCCCAGGATCATGACCTGATCCAAAGGCAGACACTCAACCACTGAGCCACCCAGGTGCCTCTAGAGTACCGTTTTGACACACCAATGTACAAACATCTATTATACTGCTTGAATGTTGATCACACACCAGGCATTGCTAGTCACAGGGAAAGCAAACATGAATTGGGCTCCCTGCCCTCTAGAAGTTCTTAAGATACACTTCAAGGTAGAAAGAAGCACGTGTTTACAAAAATTGTAGTGATCAGATATTCTTAGTAAGCATGATCTTAAAAAAGCAATTGGTCCTTTCTGATCCTTAGTTTCTTTAGATTTAAAAATGAGGGCCTGGTTCCTCAAAACATAGAATCACCATATGATACAGTGATGTCAGTCCTAAGTCTACACCCGAAATAACTAAAATTTAAGACTCAAACAGATACTTGTACACCAACGATCACAAGAACCAGAAAAGTGGAAATAACACAGGGTCCATCGGCAGGTGAATGGATCAATAAAATGTGGTATAGACATAGAATAGAATATTATTATCTACAAAAACACATAAAATTCTGATACATAATAAAACCCTGCTCCAACATGGTTGAACCTTGAAAATGTTATGCTAAGTGAAACAAAGCAGACCAAGAAGGCAAAAATTACGTGATTCCACATGGATGAGGTACCTCAGACAGTCAAGCAGAATGGTGAGTACCAGTGGCAGAGAGGAGAGAATGATGGTGACCAGCGGCTGAAGGGGGGAAGGAGGAGTTAGCTCAAGGGGCACAGAATCTCTGTTTGGGAAGATAAAAAAAGACCTGGAAATAGGTAGCAGTGATAGTTTGCAAAACACTATAAATGTATACAATGCCACAGAATTGTACACTTAAAAATGGTTGAAATGGTAAATTTTATGTCATGCATAGTATACCACCATAAAAAAATGGGGGTCTGGGCATAAGAAACCCCTGGTTCTGCTACATTCTAAGTTCTCTTAAGCCCAGAAATTGCTACTATGATGAAATTATTTTCAGTTAATTAACAATCAAGTTTAATTTCCAGCTTCTCCCAGGAAAAGGAGGAAGCTGGATCTACCCCCAAGTTCACCTGAACCATAAGAGGGAGGGTGGGAAATGGGGTCAGAAGACTAAACCAACGTCATTCTGATCCTCACAAACCACAACTATGAGGGAGCTCTTTTATGTATTCATGTACTGACTGTGAAAACCATGGCTAACGTCTGAAGTGCACCTTCTCATCCAGAAAGTTCGATGATACAGCGTGAAGTAAAGTGACGCAGTGTTATCTGGGGCTGGGGGGTGAAGGTGAGGGAATTAGGGTTTCAATGGATTTGGGAAGTAAGCAAAATTAGAGAGTGAGACTTACAGACAAACCGAGAACGCCACTGGGCTGCCACCTGGGATCTGGGGGGTGAGGAGGCTGTTTTTATTTTGAAGGAAATTCCAAGGGACAGTAGGAGTGAGATCCCAGGAATTCGGTGAACCACAGAACCTCATGTCTTACCGCCTGGATGATGTGGGCGACAGGCTGCACGGAGGACTTCATTGACACTGAATACTTCACAAGTCTCTTTTCCAAACACAAGCGTGTTAAGGTCACGGGTGTGTGAAATGTCACACCTCCGCTCCTCAGCGCAAAGCGAGGTGAGATGAGGCGGTTACGGGAAGATGGGCCACAGATGGAAGGCAGAGTGGAAGATGCGGGCTTTCGGAGGCTTTCCTCACAGAACAAGGGCCTGCCCAAAGGAAGCAGCATCTGCGGTGTTTCTAGGGGACACGTCACATCAGAAATCTCTGCCTCCTGCCAAATTCTTACGCCCCAAATCACCTGGGCTCAATTGTGTCTGCTAGTGGCTCACTACTAAAGGCTGAGTTCTGAGAAGAGGCTTTCTTCTAAATGGGTGATGGTCACTGGCCTCATCTGAAGGGGGTTGCTGGCGCCGGAGCTCGGCCTTATCTGTGGAGAGCAGCCTCCCCACAGCAGGCCCGCCGCCCCCTCACACCATGCGACAGCGCCGCTCACCCCGGGAGCCTCACGTGATCCTGTTTTGCATTTCCACCTCCTCATTCGCAGATCACGCTCTGTTCTATTCGTTTTGGCCACAGGTTCCCCCCTTCTGGGGGCTGCACACATCCGTTTGGCCTGAATATGGCTTCCATTTCTCTTAACCCTGTTCTCTCTCTCTCTCCCTTGGGAATCTGGGGTGACAGTGTCTATGCCTGGCCCCTACCAGATTCAAAGGAGCACCCCCACCCCCCCCACCCCCGTTCTCAAGTGCCTGAAGGAAAGCCCTGGGCCCATTTTCTCCACCTGATTTAGTCTTTATTTGATTTTAAATATTTTATTGGTTTATTTATTTGAGAGGGAAAGAGAGAATGAGACAGGGGAGGGACAGAGGGAGAGAGAGAGAAGCAGGCTTCCCGCTGAGCAGGGAGCCCAGCGTAGGGCTTGATCTCAGGCCCCTGAGCCAAAGGCCCACCCAAAAGCTCCACCGAATGGGCCACCCAGGTTAGTCTTTAACGAGATTCTGGAACACAGGTTTGGAACGAGAGAGACTTAAGTTTCAATTCCAGCTCCATCGTTTATTACTTACCTTGATCCAGCTACTTGACCTAAAATTCAGTGTTCCTTTTCTACAAAGTAGGATAATAAGACGCATCCCAGAGGATCGCTGAAAGAATTTAATAAAATGATGCCTGTCAAATGCCCATAAATGATCCATAAATGGTAGGTCAATCTCCTTATCAATCAAGGCCGTCAATACGCTCCCTGCCTTAGCAATTATTTGGAAGATTTGATTTTTGTTGTTTGGTGTTGCATTTTGTTTCATTATTAATCATTTAAGCAAATGCCTTATATTCCCCAAAAAGTATGTGCATGTGTAAGGAATAAAGAATAACAACACAGTGGCCCATGAACCAGTTAAAGAAAAAGATGGTCCCCATTACCTGGAAGTGCTTTGACTTCACCTCCACTTCATTTTCCCCACCCCCACCCCCCCAATTATTTTGAACTCTCGGCTATTCCTTCTTTTTTTGGTTTATAGTTTTAACTTCATATTCATAACCCTACACAATACACCTACAGTAGCCTTTTAAAAGTTTTTTTCATGCATCCCGTGGGAGCTCAATAAAGATTTATTGAATTGGAAAAATAAATAAATAAATAAATAAATAAATAAATAAATAAATAAAAGTTTTTTAGAAATGTAATCATTCTCTGGGTATGCTTCTGAGATTTGCTTTTTTCATTCACTATTTGGGGTCACCCATATTGCCGTATACGCATGTAATTCATTCCCTCCCACTCATTTATGGCATTTGATTATACAAATACGCCACAATTTATTTAACCATTCTACTGTCAGTGAAAATGCTGGTTGTTTGCAGTTGTTTTCCTATTATGGGGCTGCTATGAACAGTGTTATGGGAGTTCCCACTATCCACAAGCAAAGGTTTCTCTAGGGGAAACCCCTAGGAGTGGAACGGCTGTGTTACTGGATATGCACATTTTCAAATTGGCTAAATCATGCCGGTTAGGTTCTAGTGTAGCTCTAAGAATTTACATGCCCACAAGCAGCGTCTAAGTGTTCAAGTTAGTCTACATACTCATCAAAATTCGATCTTTATCTTGTTGGAGAAATTCTTCCTAATAACAAGGTCATAAAAATATTCTACTTTGTCTCCTGAAAGTTTTATGGTTCTGCCTTTCATATATAAATGTTTAATCCGCCTGGAATGGATTGTTATGTCCTGTGAGATAGCTTCATTATTTTGGGGGTGAATCACCAACAGAATTTTAAATTATCAATTTAAAATAATCATGTTAGGGGCACCTGAGGGGCTCAGTGGGTTAAGCAACCGACTCTTGATTGCAGCTCAAGTCGTGATCTCAGAGCCCCAGTTCGGGCTCCCCCCTGAGCATGGAGCCTGCTTAAGATTCTCTCTCTCCCTCTATCCCAGCCTCTCCCCCCATTCCCCTGCTCATGCACTCTCTCTCCCTAAAAAATAAAAATAAATAAAATAATCATTTTAAGCAATCAATCCTTTACCCTACTGACCAGCACTATTTTAAATAATTCTTTACAGCAGTGCCTAAAGTTTCTTTATATGAATCTGAGTCTGTCTCTGGGCACTTGATTCAATTTCATTGGTTAATCTGTCTTTCCAAAGTATTTCCAAGTAATAATTCTTGCTATGTTTCTGGTAAAGCAAGGCACCCAGATTGTTCTTCAGGAGTGTCTTTGCTATTTTTGATCCTTGGCTGTTTTTTTTCTTTTTTTTAAGATTTATTTATTTATTCAAGAGAGACACAGAGAAAGGGGCAGAAACACAGGCAGAGGGAGAAGCGAGGTCCCCGCAGGGAGCCAGATTTGGGACTGACCCTTGATCCCGGGATCATGCCCTGAGCCGAAGGCAGAAGCTCAACCGCTGAGCCACCCAGGCATCCCAATCCTTGGCTCTTTTTTTTTTTTTTTTAATTTTTATTTATTTATGATAGTCACACACAGAGAGAGAGAGAGAGAGAGAGGCAGAGACAGGCAGAGGGAGAAGCAGGCTCCATGCACCGGGAGCCCGATGTGGGATTCGATCCTGGGTCTCTAGGATCACGCCCTGAGCCGAAGGCAGAAGCTCAACTGCTGAGCCACCCAGGAATCCCAATCCTTGGCTCTTTGATATAAATTTGTACATCAGTTCATCAAGTTCAGACAAAATGAAACAACTCAAAACTGTGTTTTCTGTGAAATTGCATTGTCTATATGTAAATTTGGGAAGACTTGATTTCTTTGCTAAATCTTTTCCCCCCAGCCATTACACAGTATATTCTTCACTTCCTGGCATCTTCATAAATGTGTTTCAATAAAATTTAATAATATGGTACATTGAGATCTTGCTCTTCTTTTTCAACTGTTTTCTTCCTCAGTACTTCATATATTTTCAATGCTATCATAATTGGTATCTCTTATTAAATTACATTTTCTAAATGTTTATGGCTGAAATACCCAAACAGATTAATGTTCATATATTAATTTTGCATTAGGCAATCTTTCTAAAGTCTGGTTAACCATAATAATTATTAGAGATGCTTTGGGGTTTTCTATGTACATAATTATATCATCTGCCTAACAAAGAAAATCGTGCCTTTTCTTTTCCAAATCTCACTGGTCTGACCATGACTTCCACCTTTGTCTTCTTTCTGCTCTTAAAGGAATTACAGTCAAACCTCATTGTTCATGGGTTCCGCATCTGCAAATTCACCTACTTGCTAAGACTTCTCTGTAACACCGAAGTCAATAAGCGCTTCTGTGGTCATTTGCAGCCATTTGCAGGTGCAGAGTGGCAAAAAATTTAAGTCCCTCCTCTTGCAGGTTCCCAGCTGAGGGCGAGCAAGCCTTCAGCTCTCAGGCTGGAAACATGTGCCCTTTTCACGTCTCATGTTTCATGTCATGTTTTTTGCATTGTGGTCATTTTTTGTCAGTGATTCCACTGCTTAAAACGATGGGGAAGCCCAAGACTGATGCTCTGTCTAGTGCCCAGCATGCAAGAAAGTGGCTCGAGACATAGGAAGAAAATACATGTGTTCACATAAGTGTCTTTCAAACCGATTTGCTATTTCTATTTCTGTATAAATCATATTTTCCCAGGAGCACGTCTATTTTGTTCAAGGTTTTGAATATAGTAGAATAAAAATTTTCACTATATTGTCTTATCTTTCATTTATTCACATTTAAAAATATATTTTATTTATTTATTTGATGGATAGAGCACGAGCAGAGGGGGTGGCAGGTAGAGGGAGAAGCAGGCTCCCCACCGAGTGGGGAATCCGACGTGGGGCTCAATTCCAGGGCTCAGAGATCATGACCTAAACCAAAGGCAGACGCTTAACCGACTGAGCCACCAGGTGTCCTTTTTCTTATCTTTTAAATCTGAAACACCTGGGTAGCTCAGTCGGTTAAGCGTCTGTCTTCAGCTCAGGTCGTGATCCCCAAAGTCCCGGGATCGAGCTCCGCATTGGTCTCCTTGCTCAATGGGGAGTCTGCTTCTCTCTCTGCTCCTTACCCCACTTGTGTTCTCTCTTGCAAATAAATGAATAAAATCTTTTTAAAAATCCTTGAAACACCTATAGTCAAGCCCGTTTCATATTTCTCATATTTCACTTGCGCCTTTTCTCCTTTTTATCCTCCATGTACATGGTAAGAGACATGCAGATGGCCCTCAGGTGTTAGGGGTCCCTGGCAATGGGAGCACCTGAGAAAGAGCCCTTACCTTCTCCATGGCTATTGCTGTGCTCAACCTCAATGTCCCAGAGGACCCAGAGGACCACTGTCGGTGGCCTCAATCCAATTTCTCCCAAGGGCACCCATGCTAAGCCCTGTGGTCCTCAGGCTCCTCCCCCATGCTTACTGCCTCCTCAATGCTTTTCTCACCCTTGCAATTATAAAGCTGAAGACTAGCAGGTGTACAGTGTCCCCTACATTGTGGCAATTGCCCTCACTCACCTGCCATGTACCATAAAATGTTCTGAAGACGGGGGAATGAGGCTATGACCTAAGGAACATGAGCAGCCTCTGGTACCTGCCAAAGGCAACAAAACCAGATTCTCCCCTAGAGCCTCCGGAAGGAACACAGCCCCACCGATGTCTTCATTTTAGCCCATGTTGGACTTCTGATCTCAGAACTGTTTGTGTTGTTTGAAGCCACTAAGTTTGTGGCACTGTGTCACAGCAGCTATGGCAAACTACGTACCACCTTCTCTGCTGCCTTCTGACTTGTCCACATTTTTTTTAAGATTCTGTTTGAGAGAGAGACAGACAGACAGACAGACAGAATGGGGTGGGGAGGGGGGGCATAGGGAGAGGGAGAAGCAGACTCCCTACTGAGCAGGGAGCTCCACACAAGGCTCGATCCCAGGACCCTGAGATCATGAGCTGAAGGCAGACGCCTAACTGACTGAGCCACCTGTCTTGCCCACATTTTTAATGTTTCTTTTTTTTTACTTCCTAGACTTCTTTGTGATTATGTTTCAATCATTACATTTTCTTCTCTATAGTTTGGAGGTTCTATACTTTCTCTTCTTTTTGTGGTTACTAAAGAACCCTAGGGGCAGCCCAGGTGGCTCAGCGGTTTGGTGCTGCCTTCAGCCCAGGGCGTGATCCTGGAGTCCCAGGATCGAGTCCCACGTCAGGCTCCCTGCATGGAGCCTGCTTCTCCCTCTGCCTGTGTCTCTCTCTCTCAATCTCTCTCTCTCTGTGTCTCTAATAAATAAATAAAATCTTAAAAAAAAAAGAATCAGATTATTCATTATCTTTACACACATAATAAATAATGTAAGAAACATAAAACAACCGTACAGCATCACCTCCCTCCCAAATCATGTGCTACTAAGTAGTATTTTAATTCTACAGTTCAACCCCCCAGATTAAACACTACCATTTTTTTATATAATTAATGATTGTTTCATCTACCCAAATATCTGCCATTTGCTTATTATTCCTTACTGCACCTCAGACCTTTTGTATAAGATTACTTTCCTTCTAGCCAAAGTAAGTCTCTTTCTTTAGTCAAGGATTGTTGTGGCAAATTCAGCTCTCTCTTTTTTTTTTTTTTCTTTCTTTTTTGGTTTATTTTTGGTCTTAAAATGTTTTTCTTGCCTTGTTCTTTTTTTCTGTTTACTACTTGGTTAGGATAGGATTTCAGTACAGCAAATTGCCCATATTTAGAATGTACGATTTGATGAGTCCAGTAGATGTAAAAACCTGCGAAACCAGCACCACAATCAAGACACAGAACATTTCCATCACCCCCAAGGTCACTTCATGTCCTTGGCCCTCCCTGTCTCTGGGCAACCACTTTGTTTACTGTAACTATAGATGAGTTTCTTTTTTTCTGGAGTCTTTTATAAGTGAAATAATTCAGTAAATAGTTATTTGGATCTGGCTCCTTTGGCCCAGCATAATTATTTTGAGATTGATTCATGTCATTGCATTTATGAACAGTTCCATTTTATTATTGAGCGGTGTTCAATTTTATAAATATGCCACAGTTTGGGATCCCTGGGTGGCACAGCAGTTTGGTGCCTGCCTTTGGTCCAGGGCACGATCCTGGAGACCCGGGATCGAATCCCACGTCGGGCTCTCGGTGCATGGAGCCTGCTTCTCCCTCTGCCTGTGTCTCTGCCTCTCTCTCTCTCTCTCTCTGTGACTATCATAAATAAATAAATAAATAAATAAATAAATAAATAAATAAATAAATAAATAAAAATATGCCACAGTTTATTATCGCTTCCTTTGCGATGGATATTGGGCTATCCCGAGTGTTTTGACCACTATCAGTATGCTGTGGCCCTTCACGTACACATCTTTGTGCAAACACATGTTTTCTTTTTTTTTTTTTTCCAAACACGTTTTCATTTCTTTTGCGTAAATACTGAAGACTGGAATGACATCTAGTAAGTGTATTATTTAACTATTTAAGAACGGCCAAACCGTTTTCCAAAATGTGTGTGCCATATTAGATCCCACCAGTAGTCCCATGTGCCCCCTATTTTTGCTAACATTGACAATGCATTTTTAAAAATTCTGGCCATTCTAGTAGATGTGTAGTGGTATCTCATTCAGTTTTGATGTGCATCTCACTGATGACTCATGTAGGCAGTCTCTAAGATGGCCTTTAACATTCGTCATCTCCTGGCATTCACACATGTGTGTAATTGTGTAATGGACTGAACTTAGTGAATTGCTCCTAATGGAGAGCAGACTGCAACACTGGCAGGTTCTCACTCCAGCAACGAGGTTACTACCATCAGACTGGCTTCCATCTTGGGCTTCTTCTCTCTGGAAAAGCAAGCCACTGTGATAAATTCTCAGACGTTATCTTTTCAGGCATTTCCTTGGTCCCTTTTTTTCCCACTTCCCTTTCTGGAACTCAAACGAGATGGAATTAGAACTTCTTCCTCTCACTTCTGTGCATCTTACTTCTTCAGATATTTTCCATCTCTTTTTTTCCTGTGCTGTATTCTAGATCATTCTTTCGAATCTGTCCCCTGGTTCATGGCTCCTTCCTTGGTTGTGTGTACTCTGCTATGAAACATAAGACTGTTTTTCATTAGGAGGGCTTTCATTACTAAGGTTCTACAGGCTCTTTTTCATTTTTCATTTCTTACTCTTTGAGCATGCTTTTAATCCATTCTTTTATTTCTTTAAATATTCGGCAAACTTATTTTCTGTATTCAAAGGAGTTTATATCTGCTTCTGCTGTCTGTTATTCCTGCTACCTTGCATTTGCTGTGCGTTGTTTCCTTATTATTTTGTAATTTTTCACTGTGTACTCATATTCCTTAGAACTTCATCTTTGAGAATTCTTGGGGCCTGCTTTGAAAATGATTTCCTTGAGAGAGGATTTCTATTTCTTTTGTCAGATGCCTGCAGCATCAACCTATCCTAAGCTACTTTAACCTATTCTTGCCTTAAGGTTTTAGGAATCACCAAGTATGGTAAATTTTGGCAACAAATATGCATGAAGGGAGTCTTATAATTTTGAATTCCCAAGAAACATTTGTTTTCCGCTACTCCAAGATTCAAGAGAGGCAGTTTTCTTGCATCCCCTCCCCCTCCTTAACATAGGTACAGATTTATTTCCAATTCATTATTATCCTCAGGAAATAGTCTTCTGAGTCTCGGCTTTATGCAAGGGACCTATAATTAGACACTCCATGGGCAGTCTTGGCTTTTATCAAATGTCACTGTCCCCACAAGGCTTTGAGAGCCAAGCTCAAGTTCACTGGATTTCAGTAAGGACACTCAAGGCAAAAGGTTGATTTAGTGCCTTACCTACTTCCATAGGTTAAAGCTTCTACTTAGCTTGTGGCATCAGAGTATTTCTACTTTCTTGCTAGCTCATTGATGCATTTGAAAATAATTTTTAAATAGTTTCAGAGGCAGAGTTATCAAGTCCAGTGTGCTGCCAGAAATGGAAAGGTTCCTTTTAATTTTTGCAGGTTTCTAATGAAGTGTGAATTAATTTAACAATGTTCAACCATGCATCTAGTAAAATAATTCAAAGCACTTTGCCTTAGCCATTTCAAGCTGCTGTAACGGAATACCATAGACTTGGTGGCTTAAACAACATAATTTATTTCTCAGTTCAGGAGGCTGGGAAGTCGAAGATCAAGGTGTAGGCAGATCCAGTGACTGGTGAGAGCCCACTTCCTGGTTTGCAGATGGCCTTCTTCTTGCTGTGTCCTTACATGGTGAAAAGCAGAGAACAATCATCTCTCTCAAGTCTCTTCTCATAAAGGCACTAATCACATTCATGAGACTCTACTCTCGTGAGTTAATCACCTCCCAAAGGTTCCAACCCCAACCCCCATCACATTGGAGTTTAGGGCTTCACTATGAATTTGGGGAGAACATAAACATTCCGTACATAGCAGGCTTATTGTTTTCCGTGGAATTTTATAGTTTGATCTAGCAGCTGCATATGTAGCTTTAAGTCAAGATGTGAAAGGTCGAAAGGAGGACAGTTGTGTTTTCTTGTCATCTTAAGTAAATTTTCCACCAAGATACCAGTCCTACTCCTCAACTTCATCCCAAGTCCCTCCCCACATGGAAGGGCTATTAAAATATTTTCGGACATCCCTAACATGGACGGAATGACCTTGAATCCCTCTGTTTCACAAAAAGTGAATTTATGTAGGAAAATATAAAAGATATTAGTCTAAACCTCTTTGGACAGCTTTTTAAGAAACCTAGCTATCCAAATCACCCTCATAAGGCCCTTTTAGGCTGTGGAATCATGGAGGTCTAGAGCCGGAGGTCATTACTTCAACATCTCATTCAACAGTTAAGGAAGTTGAAGTCCTAAGACCTCAGCCGAGGCTAATCCTGTGCCTTGTACATTGCCTTGCTCAGAGGAAGCAGCTGAGTTTGATTCAAGGGGCCTGAATCCTGGTCCTGATCTCTTTCCTCCAAGCCCCACTGCTAATAGTATTATTTGCAAAATCCAAGACTTGCTCTTTCATTTTAAGATTTTATTCATTTATTCATGAGAGACACAGAGAGAGAGAGAGAGAGGCAGAGACACACAGAGGAAGAAGCAGGCTCCTTGCAGGGAGCCCGATGAGGGACTCCATCCCCGGATCCGGGATCACATCCTGAACCAAAGGCAGAGGCTCAACAGCTGAGCCACCCAGGCATCCCAAGACTTGCTCTTTCAATCTTAGGGGTTTTGTAGTGCAAGAACCCTACTACTCCCCCAGAAACGTCTTTCCTTAGCCTAATAAGACATGTGGAAGCATTGTTAATTTAAGATTTAACATGGATTTCAGCTTCTAATAGGTGACATCTTCAATTTGGCCACTCATAATTTTTATGTTTTATTTGTGCACTGTATAGCCCATTGGAAGCCTGTTGTAATGTACACAGTACATTTATGCCCAATTTGTTTCATTACTATTTTAATTAATCTAAGAGGTTAATAGTTTTGTATATTTGATTTTATGGCACATATTTTGCATATCCACTACACATTCGATATTGCATTCTGGATCAGAAATGTAACCCCTAATTGTAACATGGTTCCCATGAGAGAATATAGCTTGCTTTATGACTGACAGTCACTTTATGACAATTTCTAGAAATGAATTATGGTCTACATATAATCTGTAGCATCAAATTTACGAGTAATGGATTAGAACATGTGATCTGCATGCTTTAATTTGAGGAGCACTGTCAATGGCAGCAGGAATCTTGACAATTTTCCATGGAAAACCACCATTACTCCAATATTATGATTTTATGATAACCTATAGAGGAGAAGGGATGGAAAATAAAGCATTTAAAGAGAGATTATACATTATTAACTAATATGACATAAAATGTTCCCATCCCACTAATAAAAAAAATGCTGAATTTGTTATTTTATAGCAAGCTGTCTCCTAGAGAATAGAAATATTGGTAATATTTTTTTCACGGGGGAACTGGAACTTTTTGGTTACTTACATGATTTACAAGGCTACTTTGGGAAAGGTACAGTAAAGACTCAGATGTGGGTTTGCCCTAAACTAGAGTAGTTACATTAGAGATTTAGAATGGTGGAAAATGTAAAACCCACACATCCTCACAGAAAAGGAGGCAATATGAAAATAAGGAGAATCATAATTTGTTTAATGGAATTCAGTCAAAGGGGGATTTAGCATTAAATACTTCCAGAGATCTGTATTTGATTTTGCTTCTTTTGTTGTACCCACACTCCTAGCAAAGACTTCTGTTACCATTTAATGTTAACAAATCATTTCTCAAACATAGTGGCTTGTTATGGTAATCCACGTTTGCTTAGTCAGCTGCAAAGTCCTTAACATGAATCATGTCCAAGAGTAGGTGGTTACGGATGAGGTAAGTTCCTCAAGAAGGAACTTGGCCTCAAATAGTGGTAAGCTTAATCTGATAACATTGGCAGCTGGTCATCATTGCAACATGAATGATTAAAACCCATTCTGACTACCTAATTATTCCTTTTTCTTTTTTCAATATTTTATTTATTTATTCATGAGAGAGAGGGAGAGAGGCAGAGACCTAGGCAGAGGGAGAAGCAGGCTCCATGCAGGGATCCCAATGTGGGACTTGATCCTGGGACTCCAGGATCATGCCCTGAGCCAAAGGCAGACGCTCAACCGCTGAGCCACCTAGGTGTCCCCTAATTATTTCCTTAATCTGATTATCACCACTCACCACATTCCTAAAAAAGTCCTATGAGATGTTCTCATTTAAACCTAGTTGACAGCTAACTTTCATTATCAATAAGGTGGCCAAATAACTTTATCTGCGTCTTTGAGATCATGAGCTGTCCAGTGATGGAGGTATTCAAAAAGGAGCCAGAAGATCTCTAGGATCACTTTCAAGACTGTGCCTCCCATTATGTGAGGGAACGTGTACATGACAATGACATGCTGGGAGATGTTGAGATGGCTGGAGAGTATGGGACACAAAAAGCCATCAGGGTTGTGATTGCCACTTTGAATTGAAGCAAATTTGACCTGAAATTGCTGATTATACCAGCGAAACATTCACCCACGTGGTTTAAAAAGAAAAGCTATGGTTTAAAGTCAGGAGTTCTGAATTCAAGCCACAGCTCTGCCACTAAATAATTGCATGTTCTCTTAGTGCCTGGGTGGTTCAGTTGGTTGGGCAACCAATTCTTGGTTTTGGCTTGAGTGGGGGTCTTACAGTTACGGAATCAGGCCCCACACTGGGCTCCACACTCAGTGAGGAGTCTGCTTAGGATTCTCTTCCTCTCTCTCTGCTTCTCCCTCCTCCCCATTCTCTCTCATTCTCTCTCCCTCTCAAATAAATAAATACACCTTTAAAAAGAATAATTGTATGCTCTCCAGCAAGGTTCTTCAACTTTCTGGGCTGACGTAGGACTCACTAGCCAGCCTCAACCTTTTGCTTATTACTTGCCTGTTTAGACTAAACCAACTTATTTCCATTCTCAAGGAGATGGTTGCCCACCTCAAGGCTCACCACCTCTCTCAGCTGTTCCAGGTATAGCAGAGAATGTAGGGAAGGTATTAAGAGATATGGGACCTGCATTGAAGAACTTGATAATCCAGCCCATAGGTCAGATGGTTTTCACCCACAGAGAAGGGAGGGTTAACCTGCAAAATGTTAGGTATAATAACTGCTGGGAGAATATGGAGCAATGGAGATGACTTTGTCAAAGCACAGAAGGCATATGGCTTGGATAACACTTGGGCTGGACACTCTTGGATCGACAGAGTTTGCTCAGGCTGAGAGCACAAGGAAGGTTATTTGAAACTGGGTGAACAGCATGAATGGAGTCAGGGAGGTAAGAACAAGCATGGCATGTGGAAGAAATGGTAGTTTGCTTAAATAAGGGAAAGGAGAGCATGGGACGTAAGGCTGATTGGAAAGATAACAATGAACCTGATTATGAGGACATTGAAAAGTAACTCCAAGGGATCCCTGGGTGGCTCAGTGGTTTGGTGCCTGCCTTTGGCCCAGGGCGTGATCCTGGAGACCCGGGATCGAATCCCACATTGGGCTTCTGGTGCATGGAGCTTGCTTCTCCCTCTGCCTATGTCTCTGCCTCTCTCTCTCTGTGTCTCTCATGAATAAGTAAATAAAATCTTTTTAAATTTTTTAAAAAAAATAAAAATGGAGGGATCCCTGGGTGGCGCAGCGGTTTGGCGCCTGCCTTTGGCCCAGGGCACGATCCTGGAGACCCGGGATCGAATCCCACGTCGGGCTCCCGGTACATGGAGCCTGCTTCTCCCTCTGCCTGTGTCTCTGCCTCTCTCTCTCTCTGTGACTATCATGAATAAATAAATAAAATCTTTAAAAATAAATAAATAAATAAATAAAAAATAAAATAAAAATGGCAAAGATGGTCACTTTTTCAAAAAAAAAAAAAAAAAAAAAAGAAGTGATCTTCCTTAGTCCAAGGCTCTGGATCCCATCATCCCCAGCCTTCTCAGGGGCTTCATTTTGCTTGCCATCCTATTTCTTTCTCTCTCTCCTTCACCCTCAAGCCCTCCCTTTCTCTCTCTCTCTCTCTCTGTCAACTCTTTCTAGTCAATATTCTTCAAATAATTTTCTATACTTTGTAGAATCTACTTTTCACTCTTCAGCCACTACCTTCAGACAAGATCTGAAGATCTGATCAGACAAGTGATCAACAATCTGCTTCTCCTAAAATTCAACTCCTGCTTCTTTAGTTCTTACCTGGCTGGACCACCAAGCAGGAGATTATCCTGTTGACCTCTTCCTCTTTCAAATTATTTCTGTCCTTCTTCCGTCCCACCAAACTCCCCATTTATCTGCCACCTTTGGAGTCACTCCCTGATTCCCATTTAGGTTTCTTCATGGTCACTCTTCCTGTGTGCACAGTGCTGGGTGCCCCCTGTCCCATCTTAGATTCTCTTTTATCTTTTTTATCTTCACACTCTTTGAGTGATCATATCCACTCTTTGGCCTAAGGTACCATCATATGTTGACGATGCCTAAGTCAACATGTACAGTAGAGATCTCCAGTACTTTCCATGGTCACTGGCCTTCTGGACATCCCTATTTGGATGCCCCACATACATTTCAAACTCAGCATGTCCAAACTTGAACTCATTCTGGCTTCTCCCCACCACACACATACCAACTTCCCCTCTAATGTGCCATGTGCTGAAATGATAGAATTACCATTAAAAACCCACACCAGGGATCCCTGGGTGGCTCAGCGGTTTGGCACCTGCCTTCCGCCCAGGGCATGATCCATGTCTCTGCCTCTCTCTCTCTCTCTCTCTGCCTCTCATGAATAAATAAAATCTTAAAAAATAATATAAATAAATAAATAAATAAATAAATAAATAAATAAATAAATAATAAATAAAAACACACACCAGAAAGTTCACATAATCTTCTACTTTCTCCCTTTCTCTCATGCCCAGTTCCATCACTTACAATCCTGTCAATTATATGGATCCTGGGAAACCAGAAAATTCCCGGGTAGATCTGTGCTCTGAGCAGAGACTTACAGTGCCCTTCCCATCTACGGGGCCATCGGAAAGCTTCAAGTGTCAAAAAGAAATATTTAAATGATAGTTTGATCTCTGTGTTAGGAAAAAAGGATTTGAATATTCAAATGAGTTGACTTTCATTAGTAGTAAATGTTCTGGGATATTGTAGTAACCCTGGGTTTGGGCATACTCTTTAAAGGCTGTTTTTGAGGCATTTGAACTGCATTTGTCATAAAAGCACTTAATATCAGCAAATGTGATAAGTTACTTCTAGAGGAACCAGGAACAACATCTGTTGTTAGAGGATAAGGCATCAGTTTTCATGCCTCAAAGCACTGTTGAGTAGCGAGAAGGCAGTCAGCTGGAATTCGCCTGGGAGGGATGGTTGAAGGAGACCCTATCTCCCCTCCCAAAGCCGGTTGGAAGTTGATCTAGATTTCCAGAGCCCCCTCAAAGTTCAAACTTTGGCTCGCTCACTTCAAGTGGGAAGCTACATCATCCTACCTGCCAGGACCCTCCATCCCACACCACCTGGAAGGAGAAGGCATCTGCGGGGTGATGGCAATTAACACTCATGAAAGTGAAACAACACTGTTGGCTACTGTACTGTCTTTGCTGTGCTTGAAATCTCACAAAGGGTGTTGTAGATCCACTGTGTTTCCCCTCCAAAATATGTTCAAGTCCTAATCCCTGCTACCTGTGAACGTGACCTTATCTAGAAATGGTCCTTGTAGATGAAATCAATTTAAGATCAGGCCATTGGATTAGGTCCTAATCCGGTGACTGGTTTCCCTACAAGAAGAGAGTAATTTGGACTCACAGAGACACAGGCAAGAACACCAAGTCAAGACAGGCAGCAACTGGAGTGATGTGTTTATAAGTCAAGGAATGCCAAGGGTTGCTGTAAGCTACTGTAAATTAGGAAGGACACGTGGCACAAATTCTTCCCTAAAACCTCAGAGGGAGTCTTGGTTTTGGACTTCTAGCCACCAGAGCTCTGAGAGAATAAATTTCTGTTCTTCTGAGCCACTCAGCCCATCTTCTTTGCCACAACAGCCCTAGGAAAAGATAACGATGGGGAATTCTGGATGAGATAGAACCAAGAGCCAGGAGGGAGGCCTCCAGAATGTTCGCCCCAGGCTTAAATGGCAGCCAGTCAACACACTGTGTCTTAAACAGCTCTCAGATCTGCCCACTTCTCCAAACTAGGCCCCCAAGCCAGCCCTCTTGCCTGGCTTCCCCAGGGGTCTCCTAACTGGTCTCTCCACTCCAGTCTTACACAAGTGTAGGGGAAACCTAAGGCTACCCACAATCACGTTATCCAGAACTCTGTTCTCAACATGGTCAGAAGCAGCTGGTGTGCTGTATAAACGTGCAGGCACACTTCTAATGAGGATCCTCATCTCCTTTTAACTAAATCTTGACAATAGTTCTGTGATGAGTAATACTATAAATCCCATTTTGGGGCATGGAGAGACTGCAGCCCAGGAACATTGAGTAATTAGCCGGAGGTCACACAGCTACCATTTGAGCTCAGGCCTGGCGAGCTCAGCACTCTTCCTGGGTTTCTGTACTGCCTGGGGAAGAGGATGGCAAGCCACGGCTCAGGGCTCGAGGAGCATGCAGGGCCCCCAAAGAGGCGGAGTGCTCATCTTGAGACAGTCCTTTGAAACTGGGATGAGGTATCATCATTATTTCTCAGGGGAGACACTGAAATCTGAGAAACCCCAGTCTGGGCTGGGAGTAGGGCCCAAAGAACCTCCGGATCCCAGCAGCTGCTGACCACCCCGAACTCCTGGGTGAGCCAAGGTTGAGGCTTGCTTGCTCACAGCTAGTGCCTTACCAGTGACTTGCCCAAGAGCGCAGTGAGAGTTAATGTTTAGAAAGTGCTCTGAAAGCCTCTGATAAAAGACATTAAATGGCATTAATAGAACACATTCTGCAGGCCCCGTGTCTCACTCAGGCTTGATTGATATGCATCCTTCTTGCGCAGTAGGTGGACTCTTTACTTCAGATGAATTGAGCTCATTAATTAGGATCCTGTGTGCAGTTTATTGTGAAGGATGCTCGGTTATTACCGTAATTAGGACCCTGAGCCAACCCCAGACTATCTCACTGTAAACATATGGGGGAGGGGGACTGTCTGCTTGAACCCTTTGTGCACATAGTTGCTAAATTCAAGCCCATTATCTTGCACAGACAGGCACCCGAGGCTCTAATAAAATAGAGCGTCACTGATTTCAACGGGGCTCTTTCTTAGATGATTCTCCGGTAAGCACGTGATTGATGCATTGTTTAATAGTGATTCTCTATTTCCAGACATGAGCTCAACTCTGGTTCTGTAACACCTCAATTCATCATCTCCACTCAGCAGCGGATAGGCATTTTGAAGCAAAATCAAGCTTCTTTACCCATTTGCAATCAAGGGGCTCCTCCTATTAGCCAGAAAGGTGGCAGTAGTGCCCTTAACGCAAGTGTTCACAAACCCGGTTGCACATTAGAAGCCTCTGGGGAGCTTTAAGCAAATCTCGATGCCCAGACCCCAGCCTTAGAAATCCTGATTCTGATCCATGCTGGGGACTAGGCATCAATGCGTGAGTGTGTGTGTGTGTGTGTGTGTGTGTGTGTGTGTGTTAGCATCTTTCTTTTTCTCCTCTTTCTTTTAATTCACAGACTATCTTTTTTAGAGCAGTTTCACATTTACAGAAAAATTGAGGCCAGTCCAGAGAGTCCCCATATACCCACACACATATACCATATAGAATATACACAGATTTTTAACGACCTGGGTGATTCAAATGTGGGGGCAGAGCTAAGAATTCAGTTTTTGTTCAATCATTACCTGCACAACTGGAACTCAACAGCTTTTTGCAAAATAATACCTGATTAAGCCACAGCCCAAACTGTTTTAGGTTTCCTCAAAACTTGTCCCTAGTGCAGCAGCCCAAGCTTGAGAACGGACTGGCATTTATTCAAATAGAGATGACTCTGTTCATCATCGTGGTTTATGCCTTGTACAAAATGAATGGCCTTATCAAATATTAGAAGCCTTGGAGGATTCTCTTCCTTGTTAGATTAAAAAGAATAGAAATAGAAATAATACAAGTTGTGGCAATCTAGACCTCTTTGGAATGGTTGATGATTTGCAGAACTTAAGGAAAATTAACATATTACTTTTAAAAAAAGTTATTTATTTTTGGTATTAGTAGTCTTGCTGTAAAGATAAGTAGAACAAAAGAAGTGATCTGTTTGATAGAGAACAGGAAATATGGGGCAGGGCAGGGGGAGATGTGTTTTTTCATAATAGCCAAAAGGGAGCTACATACGTAAGCAAGTGTTTTGGGTCCATAACCATTCTTCATTAAACAAATTTTTATCGAGAATTTATTATGTTTCAGGTTCTAGGTGCTGTGGATAAACAGGAAATCAAACAGGCAATGGTGCTGCTCTTATAGGATTTATACTCTGGAGGCATATAAGAATATGTACTCTCCCACTTATCCAAATGCTGTTGGCATTGGCTAACTAATAACAGTTGGATGCTTCTGGAAATGTGAAATATTATTTAAATTGTAAATACTAGGGATGCCTGGGTGGCTCAGTGGTTTAGCGCCTGCCTTTGGCCCATAGTGTGATCCTGGGGTCCTGGGATCGAGTCCCATGTCTGGCTCCCTGCATGGAGCCTGCTTCTCCCTCTGCCTGTGTCTCTGCCTCTCTCTTTCTATGTCTCTCATGAATAAATAAATAAAATTAAAAAAAATAAATTGTAAATACTATTGACACCACAATGGCTTTTCATTAGACTGGCATCAAGATAAAAGGAAACTCAAATTCACATGA
Source organism: Canis aureus (assembly GCF_053574225.1). Lineage (NCBI taxonomy): Eukaryota > Metazoa > Chordata > Mammalia > Carnivora > Canidae > Canis > Canis aureus. The sequence continues at coordinate 15,413,297 of NC_135611.1, read as the reverse complement.
AATACAATTAATTACTAAGTTTTGACTTGAAAGAAAGTTGGTGTGTTGTAACAATTGAATTGTTGAAGTATAAATCATGAATCACATATAAAATATAGAAAAGAAATGAATTCGAGGCACCTGGATGGCACAGTCCATTCCTGGTTTCCACTCGGGTCGTGATCTCAGGGTTGTGGGATCAAGCCCCACATCAGGCTCCACACTCAGCACAGCGTCTGCTTGTCCCTCTCCCTCTGGTCCTCTCCTTGCTTGCGTGGTCATTCTCTCTTTCTCAAATAAATAAATAAATCTTTTTTAAAAAAGAAAGGAATTCAAGTTCCTTTCATAAGGTTAACAGCTTATGGGTATGTTGGGTCTATTTCAGTTAATAGACATGTTTTAGAATTTTGTTAGGAGCAAATGGTATCTTTATTTATCGAAGGGCACTGGTATCTATCACTTAGCTTATGATGCATAACAAACTTCTCTGAAATAGAGGACCATAAAACAACCCAATTTAGCTTTTATTTAGCTCGAGATTCTGTAATCGGCTGGAAGCCTTTTCTGGACTGGCTCAGCTGAGCTCTGCTGGGGCCTCTTGGGTGCTATGGCTAGCTGATGAGATGGCCTCACCCCCTGATGGGTGGTCTAGTGCCCCCGCCCCCCGCCCCGGGGATGGCTCATCTCTTCTCCATGTGGCCTCTCATCCTTCAGTCTCCTCCTGGTCTCCTTCACGTGGTGACTGCAGGGTTTCAAAACACAAAGAGAGCAAGTTCCAATGCTCAACTAGTTTCCAAGTCTGTGATTGGGCCACATTTGCTATCATCCCCTTGACAAAAGCAACTCTCAGGGCCAAGCCCAGAGCCGGTATGGGAGGGCACTACTCAAGAGCAGAGAAGGAAATTATAGTGGCATTTGTGCAAAAGATTCATTCCTCTATCCCATTGCTAGGTTTGGATTTTCAGGTGAGACTCCTAGAAATTGCTATTTTATGAGAAGTTCTCCCTCTGATCGTGGGCCCCAGCTGGAACTGTTCCCAGTGATTACAGCCCAGGGAAGACGACAACTTGCTGCCTCACTTCGTGCAGTCTGGGATCTGGAGTTGTGCACTCCTTCCCCTGGACCATGCTAGGTTCCACCTCTGGGGTGGCTTAATGTGGCTCGAATTAAAGTGGCTTCATAGATTTCCTATGCACCCCTAATTTCCACACAGACCACACTCCGGCATCTTTAAGAGAAGAGCAAGACATTTGTGACAGCGCCGTGAATATCTCTCTCCCAAGACTCACACCCAAACTATCTTCCTCTTCCTTAAGCCAAAAGTACCAATGAATCATTGTTAGAACCACATGTCGGAGATTGGAGACCGAATTTACCAGACGTGGGCAGGAAAGAGGCTCAGGAAAGAGAGACTATACCTCCCTGGGGGGCAGCCAGGAGAGTGTCTCAGATTGGACTCCCCCTCAGAGATGAGAGGAAGTACAATAAAGAGAGGAAAGTCGGGGATCCCTGGGTGGATAAGCGGTTGAGTGTCTGCCTTTGGCCCAGGGATCATCTAGGGATGATCCTAGAGACCCGGGATCGAGTCCCACATAGAGCTCCCAGTGTGGGGCCTGCTTCTCCCGCTGCCTGTGTCTCTGCCTCTCTCTTTCTCTCTGTCTCTCATGAATAAATAAAGAAAATCTTTAAAAAAAAAAAAAAAAAAAAAAAAGAGGAAAGCCAGAACAGGTCTTGCGGCACCTTATTTGGAATTTCATAAAATTCATTAAAAATTTTGTTTCAAGTTTGAATATAATTGCCGTGAGTAGCCCCCATGGCGGTGCAAGAGGTAGTATAGGCCGTGGTTAGGAGCGCAGGCTTCCCTCAAGCCTTGCTTCCATCACTACTACCCGTGTGAGCTTGGACGAGTCAGCCCAGGTTAGCCTCACTTGTTCCCTCTGTAGTGGTCACGGTTCTCCCAAGAAACAGAACCGATAGACAGAGATGGAGACGGAGATCAATTTTAAGGAATTGGCTCCCTGAATTGCAGGGCCTGGCGAGTCTGACGTCTGTAGGACAGGCAAGAACTCTGATAGTTGTTGACGTTGCAGTGTAGAGTCAGAGCTCCACAGAGCACAGGCTGGAAACTCACGCAGGGTTTCTATGTCGCACTCCTGAGGATAATTCCTATTTCTGGGGGTGGGGGGCATCAGTCTTTGCTCTTGATGCCTTCAAATGGTTGGATGAGGCCTCCCCAAATTATAGGGCATCATCTACTTTACTCAGAGGGCACTCATTTAAATGTTAATCATATCTTTAAAAAAAACAAAACAAAACCTTCATGACACTATCTAGATGAGTGTTTGGCATCATCGCCTAAGCCAGGTTGAGGTGTAAAATTAACTATCACACTATCCGTTAAAGGGAAACAAATAGTATATATGGCATAGAATTGTAATGCAATGAAGCAGATGAAGCAGGGAGGAGGGCTCCCAGCATTAATCTTGGTTATCATTATTCCTACCCATACCCTGTAGAACCAGTAAAGGCTGGTCATCCACGTAAATTAGGGCTATCTAGTTTGGGGAAGCAGAAGGTTTGGTGGATTTATGGCAGATAAGTGGTTTTATTCCTTATAGAACCAGAGCCGGGCATCTGGGGTTAGTTTTAAATTGATGTTTGTTTTCAAAAGAAAAGGAATTTTAAAAGAGCTCTGATCCTTTAAGACTGAACCATTGCTTTGGAGACCCATCACCTAGCAACAGGAAGATAATACCTTCTCTCCTCCAACAGGTAAACCTCTGGCTTATCTAATTGAAATTTCAGGCTTCCTGCCACACTCCTGAAAAACCATCAGTTTAAAGGGATCAAACTGTACAAGCCAAACAAAGTCAAATTTGAATATGCTGGTTTTCAAATGGCAGGCTAATGAGATTTTCATTGGGAGAAGAGATTTGAAGTTTTACAGCTCATCATTTAAGTAGCTTTGTTCCATTGGCATTCATCGAATTTCACAAAAAGACGGCAGTAAAATTCCTTTTTTTTTTTTACTCCTGTCTGGGGATCAAAGATAAGTGTTAGAAGCAGAAACAAAGTGTAAATTGTAAGAAAATAAAGAATTATCTAGACTTTTCACCAGGTGGAGTTATCTTTTATTCTTCCCTCCCTGTTCCCTGACCCTCCCTTCCCATGTCCGTTACAAACGCTATCCATCCTACTTCTGCGATGACTGCTCATTCCATGCTTTTCCGTTTCACCGACACTGCCCTTTACAGTGCTCCTGATTGATCTCCCTGACCACACTGTCTAATCCATTCTTTATAGCATTGGCCAGTTTATTTCTTTTAAGACACAGCCTTTCCTCCTTCTATTCTCTGCTCAAAAGTTTCAATAACTACTATTGCTTTCCTTTCAACAGAGTTCAAACTTCTCTGCTTGGCATTAAGACCTTCTGTGATATGACCTCACATTATCTTTCCAAGATTCTGTCCATAACTCTATGCGCCAATTCTAGCCGAACACAAATTTCTGGCCCTGAGCCTTTTTGACTCCACACGTCTATTTATACTACCACCTCTTCAAGTGCCATCTGCTTGAATCCCAGTAGTTCACCTAGGCCCAGGTATGCCACTTCCTCCAAGAAGCCTGCCTTGATTTCCCTTCTCCTAGGCAGTAATAGATTCTCACCTTCAATCACACCTCTCTTGTGATATTTATCACATTTAGAGAAGTCAGTAGGATGTAGTCGTTAGGTGCCCAATTTTGGAGGCAGAGAACTGGGTGTGAAGCCCAGCTCTCCTGCTTCTTATCTGTGTTTCCTTGGACAAATTGCTTACCTTCTGGGAGTCATAGCTTATGTTTGTCTTTTTGAAAAATGAGATAGCCAGTGGTTGGTGAAAGTTAAATAAGTTAAATCATAGAACGTGCCTGGCATGTCGCTGACAGTCAGTAAACATTAACTCTTACTTTTAAAAAATCACATTTAACCTTTATTATAGTCTATATAGTCCCCATCTCATTCCTCCATTAGGAAATCCTTTGGGGATAGAATCTGTCATAAGCCCACCGTGTTCCTCTCCCCACAGTGCCTGCCATGTATTAATATTTGAAAAAAAAAATTGTATACAAAATCAAGCTCGTGGTGGCCTTTCCTGGGTAGCCTTCCTAAAATGCCCCCTCCACTCCCACCAGCGCACCCCAGTCACATGGTGTCTCTTTACTGGACCTTATTTTGACATGACACTAATTCTCATCGGAGTTAGAGCATATGCCTGTTGTTTTTGTCATACATATACCTTATTGTCTTACCCTCCCCCCCCAAAAAAATGCATTCTCAAAAAGACAAGGACTTTTGTGTGTTTTGATTATTGCTGAATCCTAGCACCTGGATCAGTGTGCAGAGTGGGCATTCAACAAATATTTGCTGAACACATGAATGAGTGAATATCTCCCTTTTCCCCGCCTGCCCGCCCAAGTGGTTTATCTAAATAAAGTGATGATGCCTATTGCCAATTCCTCAAAGCTAGGTTTATAAAGAACAATTAGACTTACAGCCAGATGGTTTGGGTATAGAAGTGTCAGGGGAAGAAACCTGTGATTGGAAATGTGAGGTAGCAATGTCTACTGCTTACCCATTTCTTCTCTGCCTCTCCCGTGGGGCATGTGAGAAGAGAGCATGTCTCTGCTTCCCTTCCAGTTAGGCAGGACCATGTTCTAGAGCAGAAGTGAAGCAGGTCACTTCCAGACCAAAGCATTTAATTATCAGCGTGAGACCCTCTTTCTCTGCCTTTGAGCCTTGTCACCTAAGGAGATCACGTGTTCCAAGAGGTACAGCCACGGGATGATGGTCCCCCTATTCAGCCTGGATCCTGCAATAGTGCATAGACTGAGTCACCTAGACCCACAAACAACTTTGTAAGAGAGAAATAAGCTGGGTGGTGCTCAGCCATAAGACACAGGGGTTGTTTGTTACTATGCATAACCTAGCTACCCTGACTAATACAAACTGTATTAGAGTGGATTGTATGAAAAGCCAGAGGAGGGTCTTGGCATTTAGAAACAAACCTATCAATGCAAAGTAGTCTTTCACCGGAAATATTAAGTAACACAACATATGCTCTTTAGTTTATTTCAGTGACCATGAAAATGTCCTCTCATTTTCCTTGATTGTCCTGCATTCTTTGTAGATAAGGTGAATGTACCAACCTTTACTGGACTTCAGTGGGGTCCTTGCTTTGCATGCTACCATATTTACCAAAACCCATGCATCTCAGAACCATACGGTCATGATTCTAACAGGAATGTGGATCAATTAATGCTGTACCGTGCAAAGCAAGGACTGCCTGAATTGGACTTTACTAGAAAGCACTGAGCTATAAAGGGACAACACTTTGAAACTCAATTTCCTGACAGTTTTCTTTGCTTTTATTTTTTTTCTTTCCAGAACAAGAATGTTTTTCCTATAAATTACTGTGACTTCTCAAGAACAATGAACTTCACGCACTCTATCTTAATATTGCTGATTGACGTAGTCTTCCTTCTTCATATCCAAACCACCGTTCTTCCCATCACATAAGTAATACCAGTTATTGAGTTATAATCATTATTTCATCATTGATTCATTCAAAATATTGTAGAATTAGTTTAAAAACGAATAGCTGCCATTTTCTTTTCTAAAAATGCCTTTACTGTCTGAGAGACAGCCTCCTTGCGCAAAAATAATAAGGCCGGGGATGCCTGAGTGGCTCAGTGGTTGAGTGTCTGCCTTTGGCTCAAGGTGTAATTCTGGGATCCTGGGATCTAGTTCTGGATCAGGCTCTCCGCAGGGAGTCTGCTTCTCCCTCTGCTTATGTCTCTGCTTCTCTCTGTGTCTCTCATGCATAAATAAAAAAAATTTTTAAATAATAATAATAATAATAAGGTCAATCCAGGAGCCATGAATTCTTCTCCAGGACTTAGGGATGGATTTGCGTCACTCTTTCTGTCCTTTGAGCAAGAACAGTTTGGCCAGAGGATGAGGATGATCCATGTCCACAGGATGGGACAAATGGATTGACTTTCCAAGGGATGAAGTCCATGTTGTTGGCTGCATTAGCACAATACTCTCCACAGCTGACCTCATGAGTCATCTGTTTTGTTTTGTTTTAAAGATTTTATTTATTTATTCATGAGAGACACAGAGAGAGAGGGAGAGACACAGGCAGAAGGAGAAGCAGGCTCCATGCAAGGAGACCGATGTGGGACTCGATCCCGGGACTCTGGTATCGGGCCCTGAGCCACAGGCAGATGCTCAACCACTGAGCCACCTGGGCATCCTGAGTCATCTGTATTCTTAAAGAGGTTCCCAAACCTACTGATTCATTTTTGACACCAACTGAACCCCTGCTGGTGCTAGGAAAATCAGATGTTTTAAGGCATAAAGTCTATACACTATGTCTTACAATCTAGCTTGGGTCTTGAGTGACTGTATCTTCTAAAGTAGAAAGCGAGGGTAGTGCAAAACATTTACATTTGCTGTTTCAGAAAGTCTGGAACTTTCTGTCATGTCCATATTACATATAAAAGATAATCCACGATAAGGGCCAAGGGTTGTATAGGCCCAGTAAGTGCTGTAGGAATGAAGAGCCTCCAAGAGAGGGGATCGGAGGACTGGGTAGGCAGTTTTATTGAGGAGATGAGGCGAAGGGCAGGTGAGACCTGCATCTGAGACAGGAACTCAAATGCCCAGGGAGCCAAGCAGATAACATGAGCGAGGGCAGTAAGAATGGGAAGTACTAATGGCTGTGTACAAGCATGAGGCCATGTTCCCGGGCCTTCAGATTTTTCAAGAAAAGTCAGAAATCCATATTTGTAAGAAATGGCCAGATTTTAAAATATTGGCAACCCAGATAAACACAATTGCAAGTCAAATAAAACCGTTTCTGGCAGGATTGGACTGCTGCCTTGCAACTCTCGCCCCAGGTCATCCAGGCAGGAAGCTTGAGAAAAATTTTCTTCTGCTCTCAGCCAACCTTTTGCATTTCGGATGACTCCACTTCTACTGTGTGCAGAATATAGTTAGCGCTGATTAAATTGATATTAGATATAGTGCATTTACTTTGCATAATTCCTTAATTTTGAAGAGGAAATTTCTATTTCCCCCCCTCCACATACATAATTCTGCTCTGTCAACAGTAATTGTCCTGAGCCGCTGCCACACTGGGGAGAGCTGCTGAAGAGGCCTTGGCCGTGATTAATTAAATTCTATTTGCTGAGAGCAAATGGCAGAGTCCTCAATCACGCTTCACGCCTCTTCGGCTGCCTCCAGAGGAAGCTGTTGTCAGGATTATAAAACTGCAACTTTACTTATTTTATTTTTTATTGTGGTAATACATACCCAATATTTACCATTTCTAGCATTTTTAAGCGTACCGCTCGGTGGTACGTTGTAAGCGCATGGACAATGTTGTGCAACCACCACTGCCATCCGTTTCTAGAACCTTTCCATCATTCCAAACAGACACTGTTTACTCATTAAACAAGAACTCCCTGGTCCCCCCTCCCCACCAGCCCCTGGTAACCCCTATTCCACTTTCTGCCTCTGTGAATTTGCCTACTCCTCACACTTCATGTAAGTGAGATCACCCAAGAGTTGTCCTTCTGGGTCTGGACCATTTCACGAAGCATAATGTTTCCAAGGTCCATCCGTGTTGTGGCAAATATCTCATTTACTTTATTTTTTTGTTTGTTTGTTTATTTCCTCCATGTCTCCTCACCACTTTCCCTGCTTTAGTGGTAAATAGATGCAAAAAAGATGATACTTAAAGCATAAAAGCCACCTAAGGATGCATCATCCAGAGCTTTAATTCTCTTAAAAAGAAAGGATCCTAATTTGTCCAAATCTCTGGCTTTCAGACTGTCTGTATTTGAATCCTGCCACCACCATTAACTATTGTATGGCTCTAGGAATGTTATTCAACCTCTCTGTGCCCTGGAATTCCCACATTAAGAAAAAAAAAAACAGGATGATAATAATTCACATATATGCTAATAACCGATGTTAGGTATAATACAGAAGGAGCTACCTATACAGAGCAGCTTTAGTCATTTAATTTTTTGGAAACATAACCAGGGACTGATTGTATATCTCCGTGTGTGTGTGTGTGTGTCTGTGTGTGTGTGTTCTAAATAATTTATTTAAATGAGTCCTTGGTAGTGAATGTGGCCTGTTTGCTCACCAGGTGCTGCTCAGGGATCCAGGACTATGAGTGATGGGAGGAGAAGCTGCCACAGAGCCTCTGCATGGTGGTCCTCACGACAGACCCCTGGTCAGGGGGGTCCCATCCCCAGCCATCACACTGAAGTTTGGGAGCAGAGGACACCCCACACAACAGGATAACAGTGGCAACTCTCAGTGGGGAAGTTGACCAAAATATTTGGAAGTTCTTTGAAAGAAGGAAAAGAGAAAAGAAGGAACAGGGCAGGGGTGGGTGGAAAGGTGGGATCTAATCCATTGAACGAGCCCATTCGGCGTTGGCACAGAAATCATGGCATACCTTTTATCAGCCCCAAGATCATCAAGTTTTCTGATAGTCAAGCACTGTTCAAGAAGCACAGGTGAAAGAAAAGATGCAAGTGAGAATGTTCTCTGCAGATCCTTTATGCAAAGGAACTAGGTAAGATCCCTCCCTACAGGCAGATCACAATCAGGTAGGAGAGAGAGGTCTGTAAGTCAATGGGCTCTATGAGAGTCCCAAGCAGAAGAAGAAAGGTCCATAAGATATCAGGTAGCGCAGAGAAGGGAGTCATGAGCCCTCTCACAGACGAGCAGAAGCTTCCTGGCATCTGTGGCATCAAGTTAGAAAACTGCGTAGTTTCCCAGTCCGACCAGAGGGAGGGAGAGACAGTGTATGGGCAGTTGCATTCTGGGAACGTTTAAAATTCTTAAACGTTAAGCTCTTAATGAAATCCTGGTGGAGCTTAAAGATAAGCTGGAGAGGTAGGGAGGGGGAGGAACCAGGAGCCCCGTGTGTGATGCTAAGGTACAGGGACCCTGGTCTTATTTATTTATTTATTTATTGGACCCTGATCTTATTGATGAGATGGACCCAGTAAAAGTTTTCATCAGGAGAGGGGCAGGCTCAGAGATCTGTGGTTTCTGAAAGAACACACGAGCCTTGGTCAAGAGGACAGTAAGTGGGTAGTGGAGATAAAGCAGAAGGCAGGGCCATTAGCCAAGAGTTGATTGGAGTTCCCTGATGAGCATCAAAACCAGGGCAGCGGCCAGAAGAATGTAGAAGAAAAATAAACAACCTTGATACTTCTTTTATTATTTTTTTAGTCTTTTTTTTTAAGTTTTTTTTTTTTTCTGAGAAAGCATTTATTGGGAGCTATGAGAGACTCTTCTAGCATTATTTTTTAAATATTTGTTTAAATTCAATTAATTAACATATAACGCATTCTTGGTTTCAAAGGTACAGATCAGTGACTCATCAGTCTTATATAACACCCAGTGCTCATTACATCCCTTGCCCTCCTTAATGCCCATCACCCAGTTATCCCATTCTCCCCACCCTCACCCCTCCAGCAACCCAGGTTGTTTCCTATGATTAAGAGTCTCTTATGGTTTGTCTCCCTCTCTAATTTCGTCTTGTTTTATTTTTTCCTCTCTTTTCCTATGATCCTCTGTTTTGTGTCTTAAATTCCATGTATGAATGAGATCATATGATAACTGTCTTCCTCTGATTGACTTGTTTCGCTTAGCATGATATCCTCTAGTTCCATCCATGTTGTTGCAAATGGCAGGATTTCATTTTTGATGGCTGAGTAATATTCCATTGTATATATATATATACCCCATCTTCTTTATCCATCCATCCATTGATGGACATCTGGGCTCTCTCCATAGTTTGGCTATTGTGGACATGGCTGCTATAAACATTGGGGTGCAGGTGCCCTTTCAGATCACTACATTTGAATCTTTGAGGGAAATACCCAGTAGTACAATTGCTGGGTTGGAGGGTAGCTCTATTTTCAACTTTCTTTGGAACCTCCATACAGTTTTCTAGAGTGGCTGCACCAGCTTGCATTCCTACCAGCAGTGTAAGAGGGTTCCCCTTGCTCTGCATTCTCGCCAACATCTGTCGTTTCTTGACTTGTTAATTTTAGCCATTCTGACTGATGTGATTTGGTATTTCATTGTGGTTTTGATTTGTATTTTCCTGCTGCCAAGTGAAGGGGAGCATTTTTCATTTGTCTGCTGGCCATTTGTATGTCTTCTTTGGAGAAATGTCAATTCATGTCTTCTGCCCATTTCTTGATTGGACTATTTGTTCTTTGGGTGTTGAGTTTGTGAAGTTCTTTATAAATTTTGGGTAATAGCCTTTTATCTGATATGTTATTTGCAAATATCTTCTCCCATTCTGTTGGTTGTCTTGATTTTGTCAACTTTTTCAGAGTTGGAACAAATAATCCTAAAATTTGTGTGGAACCAGAATAGACCCCAAATAGCCAAACGAATGTTGAAAAAGAAAACCAAAATTGGTGACATCACAATTCCAAACTTCAAGCTCTATTACAAAGTGATAATCATCAAGACAGTATGGGACTGGCACAAAAACAGACATTGATCTATATCAATGGAACAGAATAGAGAACCCAGAAATGGACCTTCAACTCTATGGTTAACTAATCTTCAACAAAGCAGGAAAGAATCCAATGGAAAAAAGACAGTCTCTTCAACAAATGGTGGTAGGAAAACTGGAGAGCCACATGCAGAAGAATGAAACTGGACCATTTCCTCACACCATACACAAAAATAGACTCAAAATGGATGAAAGACCTAAATGTGAGACAGGAACCCATCAAAATCCCAGAGAACACAGGCAGCAACCTCTGTAGCCTCAGGCACAGCAGTTTCTTACTAGACACGTCTCCAAAAGAAAGGGAAACAAAGGCAAAAATGAACTATTAGGACTTCATCAAAATAAAAAGTTTTATATATATATTTTTAAGTAATCTCTACATCCAATTTGAGGCTCAAACTAATGACCCCGAGATCAAGAGTCATGTGCTCCTCTGACTAAGCCAGCCATGTGCCTTTAATTTTTTTGGCTATAGAGCCATTCATTTAATAGGCATTTAATGATCACTCACTGTTAACTGAAGCATTTCATTATTACATGTTATATTTTTAAGCATTTTGAAACCTTTTCACAAGCATTTTTACCATGTTTGAGCCCCAGAGTAACTATGCAAGGTAGTTGGTTCTATCGTCCCCATTTTATGATGCAGAAACCGAGGTCCAGAGAGGTGAACTGATTTTTCCCAGGTGACACAGAGAACTAGCTGCAAAGCCTCAGCTAAGACCCAAACCTTACCCCGAACCACATGTACTCTCTGCTCTCCACCCCATGACGTCAGTAGCTCAAAACCATTTCCCTGTTTACGCATCCTCAGAAAATGAAAGTCTGTTGGGCAATGGGGTTATTGGTCAAGGGAATGGAAAATTTCAAAGAAAGCCAAAACTTTTAGTGAACTGTAGAATTCTTGGAGTCATCGATCTAGATACAAATGACCCAGCAAATGGGAAGGAATGCAGGGCTGTTTCTGGTTTGTTTTTGAATTAAGTGGGGAATCCACTTATCCATTCACACAGCTCTGGCACAGTTAATAACAAGGATTTATGAGGTGCTTGACAGGATGCCTTTGCCTACCTCCCGGGGTAAAATCTGTAAAATCTCTATGTTAGATAGAAAGGCGGATGGGGCCATGAAGACCTGTCTTGATTGCTAAGGAAAACCAAAAAGCATTTGGTGACCCATTTAGGCTTTAATTTGCTTTCAGACTTCTCCACCATCTGTGGATGCCGGGGGGTGAGCCTTGTTTAGCCCATGAACACACATGGCTTCTGTTTGGTGTCTCCGTTCGCCTGTGTCCCAAACATGAGGCCTTCAAAAAGACAAAGTCACCTCTTCTGTCTCTTGATAAGTTCGTCATGTATTTGTGGCTCCCAGACCTATTTGTTGAAAAACATTTTCCATTCAGAGTTAAATCTGGCTGATTCCACCACTGTATTTATATGGCTGTAAAAAGAGATTAGTCCTGCTGTAATAATTTTTTTCCACTTTGTGGGCAGAGAGGCCCATTCAAAGCCACAATGTTTCCCACTTTCATCAAACTCTAAAAATGACAGATAGGCTCTGGGCACAACCCCACAATCACCTGGTAGGGGGAGCAGCCTTAAAGAAGGCGACAGTGGCAATCTTTTCCTGAACCCCCATGAGAGAGGTTGCCCACACCTCAAGTCTCAACCCAAATTAGAGTCAACCCGACTCGTGGGAAAAGATTGTCTGGAGAAAAAACAGAAATCACCTTAGAAATCACCTAGAAAAGTGATCATCAAGTTCATTTCTTCTGTAGAACTCCTTTTTTTTTTTTTTTTTTAAAGATTATTTATTTGTGAGACAGAGAGAGACAGGGATAGCGAGAGAGCAGGGATGAGAGGGAGAAGCAGGCTCGCCACTGAGCAGGGAGCCTGATGCAGGACTCGATCCCAGGACCCTGGGATCATGATCTGAGCTGAAGGCAGATGCCCTAACAAACCAAGCCACCCAGACCTCCCCAGTAGAACTCCTTTTAACCAGGCAGAAATATATGAAGGACTGGTTGACACTGACCCACTGTCCTCCCCTTCCTGACCTCCCCTTAGCCGGAACCAGCATCTTTTCTTTTTTCGCCTTGAACCTAGGTTGAATGATCTGCCCCCAAGCCTTCCCCTTTGTGAATCACAAGAGACCTCCAGAGGCCGAGCCCAGGCCTTTGCCTAATGGTTGGGGGGCGCCTCCCCTGCCTCTGGGACCCCCCTCACTGCCCTGCAAGGGGCACCTCTCTGCCCCATCTTCACCCAGGGACCTCTCTCTTCTTGTTGTGTATGTCAAAAAAAAAAAAAAAAAAAAAAGGCAAGCAATGTGAACATAAAATGTCAAGATCAGAGAAAACTGCAAGACCAACCTGCTTAACCAAGCATTTCTGGAAGGGAAGAGTCCTTTTGACTAATGTTTTCAGATGGTTTTCTCACTGTCCATTTATCACTGGTTCTTGTTTGCCAATCCCAAGCAGATCATTTATATGTGCCCAGAATCCCTGGGTAATGGGCATGCTGTAAAAATAAATAAAATAGAATAAATAAATTAGTTCCTGAGCTCCTCGAATAAATCCAGTTGAATTAAACGCACCTAAAGTCACTCAGTCTTGAAGAGCAAAGTGAAGACTGTAATGAAACAGGCTTTTTGTTTGGGAGAAAGGGAGACAAGGGGAAAAAAACTTCCCTCAAAGGCATGAAAAAATTTAAGAAACAAAGGGAGTCATATTTGCACAGAGAGGTAGTCATTGTTATTTCCTAGAGGCTTTGTCTTCCAATTGCCTTTTACTAGCCTCAATTCACTTTGCATTTCTAGAACATTCCATTGAAATTTGAATGCAGGTCTTTTCAAAAGTGGAGTCAGTGGCAGTCACCTGACAGTTATAGATATATCCAAAGAGCAGGTAAGATTGTTTACCTCAAAAAATTACCCCTCTGAAAGGAGGAAGTAGCCCAAATTTCCACATTCCTATTGTCTTTCATATTATGAGATTTATATATTTTAAAATAACAAAGCTTTACTAGAATGTGCATGCACGTCCTCATCCTCCGTTGAGACCTCACAGCATACCAGGCACTGTTCAAAGGCCTTTATTTCCATTAAATGTTTTAACCCTCACAACAACCCTGTAAATCATGTAGTATTATGATCGTCTCCATTGAAAAATGAGGAAACTGCTAGTTTTAAGTTTTTATAGAGGTCACCTGATAGAATTTATTTTAGAAGGCAAATAGCGAAAAATCACCTAAGATTTAAAATATATTGTACAATTAAGGTAAATTATATTTAAAGCAGACATTTGACATCTATGCCTATAAAAGTTGATATATTCAAGTTGACTTAAATTGCATTTTTTTTTTTAAGATTTTCTCACCGGGAAGATAAAATATCACCTTGTAATTTGGATTATTTTCTACTTGAGCATATGCAGTGTTTCCTGAGCCCCTACTGTGTGTGGAAGACTGTGCAACTGTTGGGGACAGTTCCAGTCAGTACTCATCACCCTCACACACACTCACCTATGCACACTTTTGCTCACCCACACTCACATACTCATTCTCACAACCCCACTCTCACGTAGTGATGTACACTCATGCTCATGCTCACACATCCACGCTCATGTTCACATACCCACAGTCACACACATACTCACACCCATGCACTCACTGATGCACACACACTCATGCTCACATACACGCATGCTCATGCTCACACTCACATACACACACTCATACATCCATGCTCACACTCACCTATTCACACTCTCACACACACAGTCACACTCACACATATCCTCCCTTCCTCCTCAGAGTGGAGCCCAGGCCCAGGCGGCGGAGGCCGCTCAGAGCAATAGCCTCCTTACATGTCCCACCGCAGTGGCCTCACCTGTCTGTTCGTACTCCCAGCCCTGTCCTCGTCCCTCCTCACGCACACAACACACACCTCATAATTAAATACAACAAAATACAGCATGGTCCTGTAGGCCAGTGGACTATGGGGAATGCACGACATCTGTAGATAGTCAAGTGAGACGTGACATCAGTTAATTCTGATTAACAAGTGAAGTCACCAAGGCAGTCAGCCTCGAGCGTGAACGTTTTGAGGAAGAGGAAATGACTGTATTGCAGGAAGACAGCTGAACAGGAACAGCTCATTAAAATGGGCTTGATGGGCAGGAAAGAGAAAGCAAACTATTCCCCACAGCAGTAGCAAGAATCTAGTGCAGAAAGTGATGAGATCTGCAAAGAAGAGAATCCCAACCCCCGGGTATTCCAAAACTGGCAGTGCATCCGAACCTGACGGAGCTGAGATATCCCAGCAGACGAGCTGACTCACATCCTCATTCATTCAGCAAATACGCACTGAGCCTTGATCGCTCCTCTGAGTGCTGGCGGTGCAGTGGTGAATGCCAGGCACAGATAGGTCCTGGTCTATCAGGGGTAAATCCAGGGCAGGATTAACATGATCCTTGCTGTCAGTGGTACCGTGCTCAAATTCTCTTGAGGGAGACTTTTCCCATGTAATACCACATCCACTAATTCTGCTTCTCCAAAATTTACATATTCAGGCTATCCTTTTTTTTTTTTTTTTTTTTTTTTTTTGAGATTTTACTTTTAAGTAATCTCTACATCCAACGTGGGGCTCGAACTTACAACCCCAAGATCATGAGTCACATGCTCTACTGACTGAGCCAGCCAAGCATCCCTATCTTTTTTTTTCTTAAGCAGAACACCATTTTCCAAAATTATATAAACAAGTCATTTTGAAATTAATAATAGTTTCCATAAAAATAAAAGCCACCAAGTATCCGCTTTGGAAAAGGCTAGAGGAGCTGGGATGAAATTTGAGAAAGTGCAAAGCTTCTACTTTGGAATGAATATTACCCTTTTGATGGCTGGGGGATGAGACAGACTAGAATGGGGTAAAATAAAGAGCATTTCTTGGTTGCCTGATGTAAATCTAGGAAGGAGGTTTGATTTGTCCTAAATGGCGAAGAGCAGGGGATGTATTTTAATAGGGAACTTAACTGCACAGTGGGCCCAATTGTGTTTAAAGTATAAATAAACTGATAGAAATCCATAGAAGCATACATTGTCCTTATATTGCTTATATATTGAGTATATTGAAAGTAATTATTACATGACCGCCTGAGTGGCTCAGTCTGTTGTGCGTCTGACTATTGATATTGGCTCAGGTCATGATCTCAGGGCTGTGAGATTGAGCCCTGCATCAGGCTCCATGCTTAGCAGGAAGGCGGCTTGAGAATCTCACTCCCTCTCTGCCCCCTCTTCCCCAACACCCGCCCCCCATGCTCAAACACACGTGCTCTCTAAACAAATAAATATTTTTTAAAAAGTGATTATTACAACTATTAATTGCATTCCATGAAATTTACATTTCTATTAAAATGATAAAATAATTATTTTTTATTTATGTGTTTTGCATGTATTTGTAAATTCCTTTATTTGTTTGCCTAAATCCTCTATGCAGCAGTTCTCAAAGTATGGCCCTCTGCCTGCTGCAGGGCCAACAAATCCTCCCAACAGGTTGCCCTTGACAATCCTAAAACTTTTTCTTAAGTGCCTGAATGAGATCAACTCATTAATAACTGTCTACGTATGTTTTGCTACATTTGGCATTTGGTATTTTTAAACTGAATTAGTGCTTTTTTAGACTTTAGAGAATTTAGGCATGGCTCCAATTCAGTATTTTACTAACACTGCAGGCTCCAGTTGCATGTGTGCATATGCAAGTAGTTAGATTCCTACAATTTGGGGGAAGGATACATATTAATTATCAGTACTGCCTTGAATAATCATGTTTTTTAATTGCTGCTCTTCTTGCTTCTTAACAGCAAATTATTGTTAGTTTTGTTCATCATTATCAATTTAGTTTGTTGTGAGTTGTTTTTAACCCCATAGCATGTAGTAATGAATATTTATGAATTTTTAGGCTATAATTTTCCAAAATTACTCTGGTATGTATGCACTGTGTTCAAGTGTGAATCATCCATTCCTTTATTACTAAAGCAGATGTACACATATTTCCTCCATAATTTGCTAATATGAGAAATTTCATCAGTAATGTATGTAGTGCATGGAATTTTAGCATGCAGTTTACAGTATAACATGAAAGTAAATCTAATACGAGCATTGGGTTTACATTTACGTCTTAAAAAAGGGAACATATGAGTAATGATTTAATCTTATTAGATAAAACTAAGCACTACATATGTATATTTGGGGGGGGCATCTTTTGAATAACTGGAGTAAGACAAAATTGTGAATCATTATTCAAGGTCAATAGTCTCCAAATTGTGTTTTACCAGATGTTAATAGGTGTTCTGCAAACGTGGATTCTTTACTCACATAAATTGGGAGAAAGTGATATCTATTATGTTTTATTATGTTTCCTTTTTCCAGATTTGCAAAGCCCTTTAGCATATTGTGATGGTGAATTTTATGTGTCAACTGGGATAGGCCTTGATGCCTAGATATTTGGTCGAACACTGGTCGGGGTGTTGCTGTGAAGGTAATTTTTAGATGAGATTAACAGTTAAATCAGTGGACTTTGAGAAAAGCTCATTGTTCTCCCTAATGTGGGTGAGTCCATGCAATAAGCTGAAGACTTGAAGAGAAAAAAATGCCTCTGAGGATGAGGGTATACTGCCAGCATTTTGCTTTGGACTCAAGCTGCAACATTAACCCTTCTCTGGGTCTACAGCCTATGGCCTGCTCTGAAGATTGCCAGCTTCTACAGTTACATGAGCCAATTCCTTAAAATAAATCCCTTTATAGATACATATATGAGTATGATAGATTTATATAGCTATGTGTATAAAGATACATCCTATGGGCTCTGTTTCTCTAGAAGACATGCTACACATGCTAAAGCCTTTAAAAAGTTCTACAATTAAAAAAAAAAATCCTCGTTTAACCCACCGTTTTCCTGGTTTATTTAGCCACAAAGCATTTTCACATAATACTTACAACTATCTCAAACAGAGCTTGGGCAAGGCTTTTCCCAAGACTTGACCTCCCACAGACCTGATCTGTAGCCTTTGTCGGCAATATCAGACCCTAAACCTGTTCGATGCAGAAACTAATAGCATAACTCTCAGAACAAAAGGCTGGAGATGGCTTTTGCTTCCACACCTGGCCCGGAAGGAGGGAAATAGCCACATTTTGCGGGCACAGGGAGGGGAAATATTCATTGTGGAACTGGTTCCACATAACGGTGACGCCTGATGGAAATAACTACTGGTGGAATAGACCTCATAGCTGTGCTTTTGTAAAATGCTCTATTGTGGATATTTCTGGGGATTGACGAGTCATACCAAAATATCATCAATTACAGGGCAATGTGGCATAAGGCAGGGCACGAATGGCAGGGAGCCCGACAAGAAAAGCCGGCTCTGCCTCCCTAAAAGGCATCACGCCTCCTCTGTCTCTTATTGTTCCTTCTTAAATGTGTTTTCATAACTGGTCCTCACTGCCCCCAATTTATCCTTCAGATCTTATTCTAGAAGCCATTGCCTTTTCTGACTAATCCCTTACCCTGGATCCACCAACCAGCCTGCCCTCTTCCCTGTTACGTGCATTCAAACACCGTGTCCCCCCACATTGGACATAAACTGTTTATTAATGCCTGTCTTCCTTACAGGACTGTGAGGGCCAACAGGACAGGGGCCGTTCCCATCTCATTCATCTGGGTAGCCCTAGTGCCTAGTGGGAATGCTGCATGAAGGAACGCATGACCTGTGGAGACCTTCCTCCTCTCTGGTTTCCCAGGTGAGTCTATATAAATTATCCTTCCTTTGTAGCCCAATGGGTGTACTTTCCTCTACTTTGATTTACCTCCAAAGATCTTCACTCTTTCAACCTTTAAAAAAATCTGTGCCAAGAGTCCATGAAAGGTTCACATGTATGTGTGCACACACATAATAGACATGTGCACACACGCACACGCATGCACATCTCTACATTCACTTACTCTTGCAAATAACAATATATTCATTTATCAAGCAAAGTAGTGTTAAAGTGATGGGGAATGCCAGGAACAGGCAGGAAGAATGAGAGACTGAATCCAATTACGGCTATATTATTTTCTGGGTCAAGCAGGATTGTGCAAAAGTCTTCAAACCTATAAAAAGAAGAGCAGAGACTCAGTCTGATTCCAGGGCCAGTTCCTTCCCCCCGCCCACCGCCCAGCTGCCATTTACCCCAGCCTAGTGGTGCTATGCCATGTACACTGAACATGGGTATTTCTTCAAGAATTGTTATTGGAAACAAAAGCGTTGAGGAAGAAAAATAATGCATTGGCAGATAAACAGGCTTTCATCTCCAGAAATCAGGCCGAGTATTTGGAGGGGACACATATGCAACGACTGAGAATGAGGGTGGCACGCGGTGGACGCCAGGCCCTGGCTCCAAGGACTCCCTGTGTAGCCTCCACCATCCCCTCTAGACCTTCAGTTACTCACACGCAATATCCTTTTGCTGGGAGGGGTCGAAATGGCAAAGACCTTGGAGCTGACATAGACTCTCCCACCCCCTACTTCTTGCAACCCTACACCCAGAGACAGAAAACGTGTGCTATCCAAACAGTCTCATCTGAAGAGGTTGCCAATGTGGGCACCCCCAGGCAAGATGTGCAAGCAGGACTCGCCTGTGGTCCCCTCCCATTCACCCCAATTCCCACGAAGTCTAAAGAGAAGTCTCTAGATAAGGCTATAAGTACACCCCAGCCCTGACATGGCAGGAGCTGAGACCTGGAAAAGCTAAGGTATTTAATAAATGCTGTAAATGCCTTTAGCCTTTCCAGTTAACTCCTTCAGCTGAAAGAAAAGCTCAAGCACCAGGAAGCAGTTATAAGGGAATCCCTCCCCAACCCACACACGTGCCCATTTACCCCAGCACTGGGAAAATCCACACAAGAAATTCTAAAATATGCCAAATAAATTTCACATTTTCAAAAATCTGGACTCCCTAATACAAAACTTGCTTTTTTGGTACAAGAAATAGATTTTGAATTACAGTAATCTCACACTTTTAAAACTATGGGGATTATTTTTTAATTGCCAGACAGAGCCAGGTCATGCTTATACTAGCATTGCATGCATGATCAGATCATTGATAACCCTTTAATTAGGATTAGGCCACTAGCTAAACTGAATTGAAATTCATTGCTGTAATCCAGTTATTGAAAGACAGGTTGATTTGAAAAAAAAAAAAAAAAAAGGCTCTCCCAAACACTCTGTCCCACTGATGAAAACACATATTGAAGGATAACTTTCCAGATTCAGAGCCAAGAGGCAGATCACACTGCCTCTCACTACACAGGGGCCGCTGTGAATTGTTCTACACGTAGTACAATGAGATGGTCCACCTGGGGTCTGACGCATCCAATGCCATTTCTAAACAGTAGAAGGAGAAAGGTAGGGCCACTGGAAGCCATGAAAACCCAAGTTGCAAAACCATGCTTGGGCTTACTCATTACAAATGCGTTCTTTGGCTTCTCAGAGAAGCCACTTGAAGGTCACCTCCACTTAAAATTCTTGGCTCAGGAGCTCCGTGTTGCTTTATTACCCAAGTCTATTAAAATTCTTAGAGTAGCTGATGATGAAAATTCTAGCCAATTTTTTTTTCCATGAAGTAGGAAGGAAAAAAAAAAAAAACCAACGCGTGAGTCTATTTGAAATCGTTTTATGAATTTTAATCATAGCAAATGTGTTTTAACAGTAGTCATAAAATCAACATTACCACATATACAAAGGACAAGACACCAGTTTGGCATACAAAAATACCATATATTAAAATTGGGTTCATTGGAAAAACTCAGGACTTGCTAAGACACCATCTACAACAGAGAGAGCAAGCAAGAATGCTTTTAAGACATTCAGATTTATAAACAGCAGCTTAATATCCCCCTTACAAAGTCAATTATTTGGCAACATTTGAACAATATTTTCTACACAGCCCAGCAGCTCATTTATCTGTAGGGCTATTTGGCCCTTTAAAAGAAAAGCTCCTAAAATAAATAATCCACATACTTGTAAATGAAACATGTCAAGGACTTGAGTTAGCCTCTAGAGCAGCATTAATCTAGCCATTTGACTGGAGTATTAGGTATCAAGAGGGCCGGGGAACCCACCAGTGGGGCTGGAAGAAATGGCGGGAACCCTGTTCACCAGCTGCATGGCTTGGGTTGGGGAGTTTGTACCCACCCCAAGCTGAAACCAGCCTCCCCACCTGCAACTGTCAAGTGAGGCAAACAGGAATAAAGAAAATAGAAGAAATGACAACAATCAGGATTGAAAAACGAAAATATTCTTGAATGAGTCTTCCAATACTATTGACCTACTCAGTTGGGAAACATCCACAGGCAGGGGCACTGCATTTCACTGGTAAGAGGGTGGTATTAGTTTGTAATGACTCAGCAACCAACTCTAGAGCGTCTAGTGTGCAGAGAACGCCGGGGGGCCTCCTTGCATTCTCTCATCAGCTGAACCCATTCCCTATGTCTTCAACTGAAACATCTGGAATGGAATTTGGCAGGCTGTTCTAGAAGGACCAATTGTGCTTGTCTACATTACTCCTAGTCATCCACGACGGCTCTTTAGCTCCTATATATTTTGTCTTAACTTGTGATCCCATTACAGATTTCTCTCCTTTTAGGCAAGTATCTTCTTACTGTCTTGGGCACATCTGCCTATCTATTTTGCTCTAGACCTGAGGCCACATCTCCACTGCTCCCAGACAGAATTTTTCTCTCCAGTTGTTTTCTGAAGCTTGGTGCATGGCAGCAGCTATTCTTGTCCTCCCACGATTTAAATACAGATGACATAGATTGAGGTTGCTATTTGCTCCTCCTTTAAGGGGGCATTTTTTTCCCTCTTATCTCCTCCTTCCTACTGCCCATGCTCCTTTACCACCCTCACATTCAATTGTCTACTTCCAGATTCTCAAAAAGCAAATGTCAAATTAAAAATTGAACATTCCTTGGAACTCTTGTTAGAATAACCCAGTAACTCACAGGGAGAATACAGAAAACTTGCACATGGGCTACTAGCCCTACATCCCATGGTGATGAATTTAGAGCAGTGTTCTAGAAGAACAGGGACAACTATAAGAGAGCACCCCCAGAAAAACAAAGAAAATGCATGCTGTTGCAGACTTCAAGAGACTCCTCTGTACTCTGCCCCAAATATTACTGATTGTCCCTAAAAAGATCATAATATGAATAGTATCAAAAATCTTAGACTAGAATAATAAAAGTCCAGCTAATGAGATGAGGGTTTTCAAGCACCACTACATCATAAGTGAGATATACATAGTGGGATACCCCAGGCAGTGAATCCTGAAAAAAAAAAAAATACAACAACCCATTGGCCCAACTGTGCAAGGAAACTTGTGCAAGAGTTCAGGAATAACGGTACTCTACCCATGATGCTTGAGCAGAGTCAAAAAACAAGCCGTTTGGAAAATGGAAATTAAATGCCCCACCTATTTATGCTCTTCAATCATCAATGGCTTTCCAATAAAATGTACACAGTAGAACCCACCTTTTCATATGTTTGAAGTCTCAAGAGTTTATTTATATAGACATTCCCAAAGGTGGTTGGTTTGATATAATGTATGCAACCTATAGCATTTGTTAAGAAATTAACATCTAAAGTCAACATTATATAACCCACAAATTGGAAAACATGACTAACAACATTTTTTACTTGATATTTAAACTCCTGTTACAGCTAAGTCGTGTGTGTATCTACATGTCTATACCTATGTGAAGATATAGATATAGATCTCTATACAGGGAATTATGTCAGAAAAAAAAAATCAATGGCTTGAATTTCCACTTCTTTTTTAGAAGTATTTCATGCTTAATAAAATTTAACTGATCTTCATTGCCTTTGAGATAGATTACTATTTTCAACAGTTACTGAATTATCTTGATTACTTTGTTCTTTTTTGGAGCTTCTCTTTTGGTAAAGGTTACCTTGTAAGTGACGTTTTACTGGGAATGACAGAAATGGCAAGGAACAGTCTCTTCTTCCAGGTCAAGGATGATAGATCAACTGACTCGTGACACTTCTTATGTGGAAACAAAACACTGATTGATTGGCAGCATCATTCTTTTAAGAGAAGATAGAAATTCAAACCTTTTCGATAGTGCTCCTCTCATACCAATAACCTCTGGACCTCTAAATTCCTCCTGAGTCCAAAGGAAAACTACCATTCTGGCAAAAAAATATATATATATATATATTAATAATAATTTCAAAAGACAAGCTAAAAAGGTCATGCCCACCGACAAGTTCTAGAAAAAAAATTTACTCAATTGGGCTAAATTGAAATGAATGCAATGTTTACATTATATTCAGAAGCAATGAAAAACAGACCAGCCAATTTTGACACAGCACAGGATTTCAGATAAAGCAATGGGAACTCTTCAAACCAAAATCTAGACTAGAATACACACCATACAGTCAGGAAGAGTCTCATCTTTCTATGAAAATATATCACAAACCAAGTCTTCTGCTTTCCTTTACTCACTTAAAAAGCAGTTTTAGTAACTTTAATAACCCCGAAGTCTTTAAATTCCATGGGCAATGTTTTTTAAGCCAAAAAAAAAAAAAAAAAAAAAAGCTTCTGTGCAAGGCTGCAAATTTCCAATTCGTTCAGTGATAAAGGGATAAAAGGAAAAACCAAACAAGACTAGAACAGTGTCAAATCTCACTCTAAAAACAGTACCTATGTTATAGTCTGGCATCTGAAAAGGGATGCCCACGTATGCCCACACCAAACACAATGACAAGCCAGCAGACTTCAAGGGCAAACAAAAACCCTCTATGAGCACTGCAAAACATGCCTGCTTTTACATTTCACACCTTACTGATGCAGTGATGAAGTCTGGGGAAGATGCTGGAAGCAAAGAGGAATTTCATTAGGCGCCTTTTTTTTTCTTTTTTTCTGTAACATTTACTTTTTGGCCGTAAGACCCTAGACACAGTTTCACAGTACAGGTCATGCATAGCTTGCAAGTCAAACGTTTTACAGCTACTGTCTAACTACTATTTTTGGACAACAGATTCACATGCAGCTAATGATCCTGGAAACGGGGCTTCAGAAAGCACTCTTTAAGTTTCACTGACCATTCTTTGACCCAAAGTATGTAAGTAATAACCCCAAAGGGCAACAATGAATTTTTATTGTCATACTTGAGATCATATACTTTTTAAGCCCAGAAAGGATTTTTCAGCCAACTGCATGTAACTAAACCACAAACTGTCTTCCTAGCCTTATTCCATTAACATTGATGCTAGATTCCCCTGCACAACCCTCCAGAACCCCATGGTCCAATATGGTAGCCACTAGCCATGTGAGCCACTATGTTTAAGTAACTTAAAATACAAAATCCACCTCCTCAGTCGTACTAACCCTGCTTCAACTGCCCACTAGCCAATGTGGCCAGTGGCTACTATATTGGACAGCATAGGTTATAGAACATTTCCATCATCCGAGAAAGGTCTACTGAACAGACTAGATCTCGAAGGCTGCACCAGCACATGGGTTAACCTTCAAGGGACCTACTCTGAAGTCATGCAGAAGATTAAACTTAATTATATTCTCAAAGAAAGTACCTTTTAGCTTTCTAATCATAAAGTATGACTGAAACTGAGAACCAATTTGCCTTTTCATCACAACTTATGCCCCAGGTCATTATATGAAAATTTCCCAAAGACAACGCTTTTCGATAGCATACTTGGCTCTACTTAACATATTGAGCATTCTCTTGTTTATGTCAAGATCATTAATAAAGATGAAAATTCATGCTTCTTAAAGTTAACTATTTACACAACACTCATTGTCCTTTACATAAGGGGGAGGAGGGAACCAATGGTGTGCGATTTTAAAAATTCAAATCACATCATTTTTATTAAATGTCTCTATTCGTCTTTTAATCAACCCTCCTTTCATTTCCCAGAGAGGTAGATGCTAACTAAAAGAAATATGTATATATATTAAAACCAACAACAACAACAAAAACCCACACAACCTAAAGCAATAGTTGAGTCAGTAAAGGAGTAAAGGGTATGCATCCACCCTCCAAAGGCTCACAGTCCGACAGAGATGTCAACAGGCATAAGAAGGAGCAAGAGAAACTTTAATGCAGTTCTCATCTCCCTTTTGTTGCAGAATTTCAAGGGGCCACCTACCTCTGTGGGCCTCCACGGGCTCATGTACGAAACAAAGCCACCGGGGAATGCTTTCAGCTCTGACTCTGTGCTTTCAGTTGTGATTTTTTTCACTCATGTGCAACTGTGAATTCCGGTTGATTGGGTCACTGGACTTTTGTCACACGGGGTAGATGAGTTGTTCATGTTGTGAGGAAATGCCAGAAGAGGCCAGAGCAAGGGGATGCCAGCTAACAGTGAAACAGCCAGTCGACAAAAATTCTATCTGTAGGCTGAGGTATGACACGCACACACAAACACATGCGCACTTACATGTGTGCACAACGGCGCACCGTAAGAGGCAATGTACAGGTAACTGGAGGCAGAATGCATTTAAACAATATTTCTTAGGTCAGTAAGACTCACACAGGAAATTCTGATCTTGGTATTATTATTATCTTAAATTGAAAATTCAAGAATGTATCACAGAGCCGATTAATTTTGCACTGCTCACCTGCAGCTCTAGCATGGGATTGTTTTTAAGTTACGTGGACATTTTTACTCTACAGCTTTGCACTAAGAAACACAGAGCTCTACAGCCACACGCATTAGTGTCTACATCTAACCTACTTAACACACAGAACTCGAGGACATACTACACTACAGGGCCAGTCACTTCATACTGTACATAAACAGATGCAGATATCATTCACAAAATTAACTCAAATATGGCCTGGCTGGAAATTGCAAAGGGGAAAGTCTATTTGAAATGTAGCATTCTTAATGCAACATTTTGGTGATTTTTTTTTTCCTCCAAGAGGAATAGAAATGAGGTCAGACATGCATCACGGCAGCCTGGCAGATTTTGAGAAGTTGACACTAACCCAACAGTATATTATGTTACGTAATAGAGGATAGTATTCAGCTAATATGATACCTAAATTATTAATACCAAATAAATCCTAGATTATTTGTTGTATAATGCCCAATAGCTTACACAATAAAATGGCATTTTAACCTAATTTCTACTTTGAGCTTTCAAATACACTTGCTTCATGAATTCCATAAAAGAAATTGGAGGAGAACTGTAAAAGCTCACAGCTATTTCTGAATGCACACACATCCAGGCACAGGAATTTACCGCTTAACGCCAGCAGATCTTTCTTCACGAGCATCTGTAGGCCACTACACATTTAAGAATATTTGAGAATTTATGATGAACTGATCCACTTAAATTGGGAATGTGAGTTGTTGGTTTACCTTGTCACTTTTCTCAATAAAAACATTTTGAAATACAAGAGATCGTCTCACTTATACCAGCAAGAAGAGGAAACTAGAATCCTAAACGGTTTAATTCTCACAGCGCGACATCTTTCGAAAAGTAATCATGGACTGTCTATTAAAATGTCAGTCCGGGTTTGTCATCGACGAACAACACTCATTTCTACTATGACACCTCCAAACCGGGACAAAAGACAGAGTCTTCTGTTACTTTCCATTTGTGCCTCACAAAACACAGGACTTGAATACACAGAAGAGGAGCGAATGTTGGAAGTGACGAGTGGGTGACACTTCACGGAGTGGGTCCCGGTGCCCAAGAGGTGGCCACTGTGTCAGACCCTGGACTCATTCGGGCCCACAAAGTCTTACTCCTGGGATTCTTCTGAAAAGATTCAAAACCTGAGGTAAATCAAATGACACACACGCACACACACACAAATACACAATATTTACATTTAAAATCCTTATCTCATGAGATGGCTTGAGAAAAATTGGCATATAGGGTTCCTGTGGGATTAGGTATTTCTCATGATTACTCAGTTTATTGCTCCCCCGTTGGGCTTTCAGTTTAATAAACACGTAGCGAGCTCTAATTACAAGGGAAGAAAAATGAAGGTGCCTAACAAAACACAACACACCGGGAACACTTGTTCAAACATTTTCTTAAAAAAAAAAAATGACAGTCCACTTCACTTACTTTAATTTGGGTGCCATTCAAAAGGTATAAAAAGCCTTAGCAACTAAACGAGACTGGATTTCCATTAAAAAGGGGAAAGAAACCAGCACTGCATGTCGTCGCTGAATTTTTACATGGATTCTCAGGTTTAATTCTACTTGTATACATAGCATCTTTGTTTTAATCTACCACATTTAGAGAAGATCACATTGTATGCACTTGCACGGTTTAACGTCTAAGTAGAATACGTCTATCTCGTAACATGATTTTGAAAAATCAGAAATTACAGTCCATTTAGTAAATGATTATGAGGATGCATGCAATCGTCTTCGAAACTGTTGCCACCAACACTCAGAATGATTTGCCTGGTATCCTGTGGAGACCTCACGTCTGCCCTCCGCTAATCAAGTGGCAGCCCCGAGGCCAGCGCTGGCACCAAATGATCAGCGTCGCCCCCCTCCTTCTCACTGCGATCCCATCACCAACACCTGCTCAACCCCTAGTTGGCACCCACGAGAGACTTCGGCAGGCCCGCTCAGCCACAGGATATCACAGTGAAGCGCTTAGAAATGCAAGACATGTTGTGCAGCACGATGCCCAGGAGGAAGACCAGGACGCAGGCCACAAGGATCACAGTGCACACCCCGGACCAGGTGGAGCTTTTCGCCGCGCCCCGCCTGTCTGGCTCCTCCTCCGCCGCCTCCTGGGGCGGCCCCCCCTGCAGGGGCTGCTGTTCCCCGGGGATCGTCACCACCGTGACGGGCTTCTGCTGGCTCCC
Source organism: Canis aureus (assembly GCF_053574225.1). Taxonomy (NCBI): domain Eukaryota; kingdom Metazoa; phylum Chordata; class Mammalia; order Carnivora; family Canidae; genus Canis; species Canis aureus. Next base: position 15,385,803 of record NC_135611.1, on the reverse strand, counting down.
GGGCAGCAGGCGGCAGCCCAGGTCTCCGGGCAGCAGCGCTCGCTCCTTGGCGATGGGCAGGGGCAGCATGTAGCACCCATTGCTGGGAAGTTTGATGAAGACCGGGGTGTGCTCGGACGCGTGCGGGATGGCGATGACCGCCAGGACCTCGGGGTCGTCGGGGAGCTGCGACACGGAGAAGCCCGGGGGCAGCTTGGTGATGCCCCGGCACCACGGGCATCTCACGTCCTTCTGGCTCGTCCTCATCTGCTGGAGGCACACCGAGCAGCAGGTGTGTTTGCAGTCCAGCAGCTTGGGCCTTCGCCGGGGGCTGTAGTAATTGAAACAGATCTGACATTCCAGCAAAGAATCTTGGGAGAGCGTCTCCATCGTGGCCCGGTGGCGGGGAGGCCAAGGCCAAGGCCAAGGCCGCCGGAGGAGCTTGTTCTCAGAGGCCGGCAGGCCCACGCCCTCCTCCTTCTGGTCTTTCCGCGGTGGCCGGGTGACCCGGGAGCTCACAGGCACAGAGCATACTCAAGTGTGTTCATTTCTGAAGAAGACAAAAAAAAAAAAAAAGGCAGAAAAGTTAATTATTTCCAACAAGCTCAGATGTCAGCACATCTGATGGGAGTTCAAAAGTCCTGATGCTGGGTTAAAAATAAATAAATAAATAAAAATTTCCCACTCGAGATTACAGGATTCCCGCGGGTAATGCCCAGTGGAAGGTAGACGGGTTGTCTCAGGTGGCTTCTTATGGTAAATACTTTGCTCGTTTCTAAAGGGAATGACTTCATGGGGGTACATAATGCCCCATAGTTCATAAAGAGGGAGTCTTGATTCTGTTTTACCTATTTTGGTGGACCCTGGCTTGTTCTTCTAAAATCTACTGGGGAAATTCCCAAGCTTCTAAGATGCTTTGTAAAAAAAAAAAAATTTTTTTAATGCTTTGTAGCATCTCCTAAAAGTAAATTTCTTTCCTTAGGCCCTCTGGTCTTCTTTTCCTGACTCAACTTACCCTCCTGTAAGCATTCATTGCCAGGTTCAGGCAACGTCCCAAACCTAGGGACTCATAACGAACTAGTTCGCCCATTCTATACGGGTTAGGACTATTCCTCTCTCTCATCGGAAATTAAAACGGTGCTGCCCAAAGGAGCATGCACAGGCATCTGTTATTTTTTTCCGATCAAATCACTGAAACAGAGTAATTTTTATCATCTGGTTTTAAGCGACAAAAACTGGAAACGACAGCCTCAAAAGGCAGCAACTGCAATGAGCCTTCAGGCAGCGGGGGTCACAAAGGCACACGAGGACCATTAGTATTTTTCAGTCCTTTTAATTTCATTAATATTTAGGCTTGCACCAGGTAATGGGACCACAAGCAAATACTATTCACTCACCAATCCTAATCAAGTGCGGTATAGCAAAAGGCTGCCAGAGAAGACCGGCAGGCAGCCCCCACCATAAAACAGTAAGAGCAAAAATAGCATGAGCCTCCAGGTATTGAAAGGCAGCAGAGTAACTCAGTTCAACTTAACCCGGGTTTGAGGAACCCCCTGGTGCTCTAGTGTTTCAACGAAGGCAGCCCAACCCGGTTTCCTATTGAAAGCATCCAAATTTACTCTCTGGATGGAATCACGATGACTTTGGAGAGAACTACCCAACCACTATTGTAGAAATAATTCCTAGTCATTGAATCCCAACCCACTCCCAGAGCCAGGAGCTAACATGGAAAAGAAGCTCCAACACATGTTTCTTAAAAAGCAAACCACCTTCTTCTAACTTCCTTTGTGAAATTACGAACATACTCCTCGCCAATATGATTTGTTAAAATCAAAATTAGAAATGCAGGGGGCGCCTGGGTGGCTCAGTCGGTTAAGCATCTGCCTTCAGCTCAGGTCATGACCTGGGGTCCTGGGATCAAGCCCCACAGTCGGGCTCCCTGCTTCTCCCTCGCCCTCTGCCCACCACCCTACCACCCCACCACCCATACCCACTGCTCGTGTTCTCTCTTTGTCAAATAAATAAAATCTTTTTAAAAAATTAGAAATGCAGCAAAGTTTAAAGTAAAAAATAATCACTGGCAAAAATTAACAATGACAGTCCAAAAGAGAAACACAGTGTCAAATATTTTAGCTGTAGTAAAGGTGCCTAAACTATTGAAAGTCAAATATAGTAATACAGCATTCAGAAAGTTCGTATCATAATCGACTGCTTATCTCTCTATTAATTCAAGAAGTGTTTGTTGAATAAATGAAATTTGGTAAAGGTAGAACTCAAATGTTTTCACTGGAAAAAAAACATATGAGGTGATGGACATGTTATCAGCTGGAGGGGGTCCTTTCACAATGTACGCGTAGCAAATCACCACCACGCACGCCTCAAATAACTTACAATTTTGTCAACTATACCTCAGTAAAGCCGAAAAAAAGTAAAAAATTAAAGACATAAGTATCTGTGGGGCATCAATCAGGCACAAAGCACAATGCTAGCTACTATAGGGCATAAAGATGAATCAGATCCAAATGCTACTCTTAGGGGTCCCTGGGTGGCGCAGCGGTTTGACGCCTGCCTTTGGCCCAGGGCGTGATCCTGGAGACCCGGGATCGAATCCCACGTCAGGCTCCCGGTGCATGGAGCCTGCTTCTCCCTCTGCCTATGTCTCTGCCTCTCTCTCTCTCTCTGTGACTATCATAAATAAATAAAAATTAAAACAAAAAAACCCAAAAAAACAAAAAAACCCAAATGCTACTCTTAGGCAATTTAAGGTTAGGTAAAAAAGAAAACGTGAATAGATTTCTTCTTCCATTCATTTATTCATTCCAGTTCTTATTGGACATCTGCCATGTGTCAGGCATGATGGTATTTGCTTTTGTCTCTTGTAACTAAGACCTTGTCACTGCCTATTAAGAGACTCCCAGCCTAGCCGTAACCAGTTATGCGTGCTAACAGTCGTAATATAAATATAGAGTGATACATGCCATACAGGAAGGGAGGAATCGGGGATGGCTCCATGAAAAATCTGGATTATGGAGAGGATGTAGACATGTAAAATTAGGAGGCACTTTCTTTTAGGTTCAGAAATCACTGTGAGCAAAGGAGAGAGGGTGAGCCATTACAGAATTACTTCTAGACTGTACCTGTGGCACTGGCCAGGGGATGGTTTTTTCCCTAATAAGAGAGTAACTTAAAAATGCCCACCCTTCAGTTTCATAGTTTTAGTTTTTATCTTTAGGTCTTTGAAATGGATTCATCTTTTTAATTATCTTTTTTAAAGTTTTTATTTTTAAGTAATCTCTACACCCAACGTGGGGCCCAAACTTAGATCCCCAAGATCAAGATTCGCATGCCCCACCGACTGAACCAGCCAGGCGCCCCCAGATGCCTGTAAGCACCCTTCCCCTGGCCCAGCCGGGGAGCCCAGTCCTGCAGGGAAGGAGAGAGAGGAGTGTGGCCAGGCCCAGACCACACACAACTTAGACAGGTTCGAGTGCCAGGCCAAGGATGTGGGACTTTTTTTTTTAATATTTTATTTGTTTATTCATGAGAGACACACACAGAGAGAGAGAGAGGCAGAGACACAAGCAGAGGGAGAAGCAGGCTCCATGCAGGGAGCCCGATGTGGGACTCGATCCCAGGACCCCAGGATCACGTCCTGGGTTGATGGCGGCACTAAACCGCTGAGCCACTAGGGCTGCTCGGATGTGGGACTTTGTAGTGGGCAATGGGTAGACCCCAGAGAGGGCAAGAGTATGGGAATGAGCAGCACCTGGGTTGTTTACCTTCGGCTCAGGTCATGATCCTGGGGTCCTGGGATGGAACCCCGCATCTGGGTCCCTGCTCAGCAGAGTCTGCTTTTCCCTCTCCCTCTGCCCCTTCCCTGGTTCATGCTTTCCCTCTCTCCTTCTCTCCAATAAGTAAATAAAAATCTTAAAAAAAAAAAAAGGATTATGAGAATGACTCATTAGGTAGTCATATTCAAGATAGATTGGAAAGACCTGCTGAAAAGCTATTATAATATCAGACAAGAGGTAGCGAGTCGTTGAAGGAAAGACTGGCAACTGGGATGAAGATGAGAAGTGCTGAGCGGTTCTGGAGAAGCCGAGTGACACCTGTCCTATGTTACCACGTGGTCACTGGTGAGAAGGTGCAAGTGACATCTCCAGTGGGTGGCATCCCTAGGAGAAACGGGGATCCCGAGAGAGTGCCCCTGTCTGGGCCTTACTCCAGTTGAGATGTGAGGAAGATCCACGAAATGAGTTCTTCAGGAAGACATGGGAGAGCCGGACAAAGCCCGCAAGCCTGGAGCTGCTGCTGCAGAGCAGGGTCGGGCTTGGACCTGAGAGCCAGGCGACGGCCACGGAAGGCCCATGGGCCGGAGACGACACAGAACAGAGGGACGGCTTGGGGAGCACACCACTAAGTCCCCCTAAAAGGAAGAGCTGCGGCAAGGGAAGCCACCCCCATGTCCCCGCACAGCCCCGGCAGCAGGAGGCAGAGCAGCGGGAGGGCACGGAGGGGGCCGTGGGGCTCCGGGGACAGGTGGCCCCTCATGTCCCTCAGGGCGATTCAGGTGGAGTAGGGGGTGCAATGGAGTGTGCGGGGCCCAGGATGTGGGCACCCGAGTCCCCACGAGGCAGTGGGGGGCCACGGGGCAGGCCCAGGGCTGAGGGGCGAGGAGTCCAACACCCAGTTTTGAGCCCAGAGGCATCTGGGGCAGGAGAAGGGGGGCAGGAGCGCCCAGGCCCCCCCAGGCCCAGGGGGCGTGCAGGGCTGGGAAGGGGGCCCATGGGCCCGCAGAACGGGAATTCCCCGTGTCTTGGCAGCCAGGATAGAATCTTCTAGAATGGGGGTGCCCGAGGGGCGGGGAGGGGGAGGTCTGCAGGGGGGGCTCAGAGGTTGAGCACCTGCCTTCAGCCCAGGGCGTGATCCTGGAGACCCAGGATCGAGTCCCATGTCGGGCTCCCTGCATGGAGCCTGCTTCTCCCTCTGCCTGTGTCTCTGACTCTCTCTCTCTCTCTGTGTCTCATGAACAAATAAATAAAATCTTTAAAAAAACAACAAAAAAAAGAATCTTCTAAATCTTCTAAAATGATCCCCAAGGTACTGAATATATTTTTTCTTTAAATACAAAAGTGAAACACAGGCTTCACTGGGGAATCCGGGCCCATGCTCCGATGGATCCTTACCGTTAAAGCCCCTGGACAGAGTACCAGGGACCCCAGGGAGAGGAGGGTGCGGCCGGGCGGGAGGGGGGCTCTGAGCTCTGGTGGTGGAAAGGAGGAGATGGGGGATGGGTATGAGAAAAAGCACAGAGCCCTGCATCCCCTTCCTGAATTTGGAGACTGCTTTCCTTCACAATGGCCCTCAGGACCACTACCTCCGAGATATATGGAGAAGGGACATGTTTCCTGACCCCAGCACCGAAACAGTGACCACCGATTTATTAACCTTCCTTCCTCCCTTATTATTTACCTTCTTTCCATATAAAAATGTGGGCAGCAGATTAGCAGAGTGGGAAGAGCAGGGACTTTGGCCTCCAAGAACCTTGGCTCAAAACCTTGCTCTATCACTACCAGCTGTGACCCTAGTACAGGTCATCCAGCCTCTGGAAGCCTGCGGATCACCAGCCAACGGGGCAAAATGGAAGTGTAGCTGAAGGCCGGTAAAGGGTGCAAGGAGCACAGGTTCTCTCTCTCTCCCTCCCTGCCCAGAGAGCTCTTCCTGGCTCTCAAAGAACTGCCATGTTGAACAGCTTGGGAGGAAGAATGCAAGTGTTCTCCTTGGCCCTGCCCCAAGACTTGCCATGCCATCATTTTTCAACAAAACCAACATCCAATTTTATTCATGAATTTATGTTCCAAGTAATGTTCACTTAATTGGTGTTAAGCTCCCTTAAAACTACATTACACTACTCAATCTCCAACTCTATCCAAGTAAGTCTAGGCCCTACAGTAGAGGCTGAACACAAATGCCAGATGGGGAAACAGTTCCTCTCTTCCATGCTTAGCCACTCAAACCATTTTGACGGTGGCATCTCTCATTTATACATGGACTTGTTCTATCTTAAGCCAGCCTATACTGCATTCCAGTTTATTTTCTGTAGCATAATTAGTAAGGATGATGATTAGTTAGGTAAAGAGAAGGAAATTTATGAGCCTGTGGACCGAAGCTAATGATGAATCATCCCTTTTCCCTTTCTTCAGAATCTGGAAAGGCGTGAGTCACCCATAGAAGAAATGGTATGCGAACAAGGAAGGCCCACATAAGCTGGAAAACAAACTCGGGTGCCCAGTCAAATGCATCATACACGAAGCACACGTTGGCAAGAGCCTCAGGAATCAGGGGTTGATGTTATTTCCTCACGGGAACAAGATACGGCATTCCAGGGAAGCACTCGTGACACTTAAGGGGAAACGGCCCTTTGGTAGAATGTGTGCAAACAGGTGTATAGTGAAGTACATTGGAATGATTTATTTTGAAAGAATCTGAAGATCAGAAAACATCAGAAGAGGAAGAGCAGCTAAAGGAAGTTATTCAGGAAATAATTATGGCCTAGAAGACAGAACTTCTTTTCTTTTCTTTTCTTTTTTAAGATTTTATTTATTTATTCATGAGAGACGCAGAGAGAGAGGCACAGACACAGGCAGAGGGAGAAGCAGGCTCCATTCCATGTAGTGAGCCCAATGTGGGATTCGATCCTGGGTCTCCAGGACCACACCCTGGGCCGAAGGCGACGGCTAAACTGCTGAGCCAACTGCTGAGCCACCCGGGCTGCCCCAGAACTTCTTTTCAAACATATTTTCATAAAATGGTACTTAGTTTCATAAATGATATTAGTTGTACGATCAATGAACGAAGTAGTAATGCATGCCTTGGTTTAAAATGCCTTTTTAAAAAATATATATTTATTTATTTGAGAGAGCGAGAGAATGAGCAGGGGGATGGGCAGAGGGAAAGGGTAGGAATAGGAGCAGACTCCGCGTGGAGCCCAATGTGGGGCTCAACAAGGGGCTCAATCTCATGACCCTGAGACCATGACCTGAGCCGAAATCAGGCATCAGGCATCAGGCATCCAACCGACTGCACCACCCAGGTGTCCCTAAAACACTTTTCTTGGTTTCGGCTCAGGTCGTGATCTCAAAATTGTGAGATGGAGCCCCATATCGGGCTCTGTGCTCCTCTGAGTGTGCTCAAGGTTTTCTCCCCCTTCCTTCCCCTTGGCCCCCTGCTCAGGTGCTCTCATTCTCTCAAGTAAGTGAGTAAATGAATAAATAAATAAATAAATAAAACCTTAAACAAACAAACAAAAAAGAAATAGATTGAGATTTGTGTTAGTAGAGGGAGGCATGATTTGGGGAGGAAATGCCAAAAACTTGAGGCTTATGCATGTTGCTGTTGTTTGGGGGCAGTGGATATTTGATGCTTTCCAACACTGATATATTTTCACAATATAAAATTTTCCCCCTTTTTAAAAACCATGTAATTTTAAGCATCTTTATAAAAGCTGTGGGCATGATAAAGTGCTACTATGAATTTAGTGGGTGGTAAAAAAAAAAAAAAAAAAACAAACACACAGGTCTCCAATACTGAGTTTTTTATTTATATAAGTCCCAGTTGCTTTTAGAAGCCCAAGCATATGAGGATAAAAGTCAATGAAATAAATAATCCACATAGTTTTACTCTGCTTGTACCCTTAAGAAGTTTCATACATTCTGATTTAGATTTGTGACCGTGACATTAATTGGGAGGCCTCACCTCAGAACCGTGGTATGAACTGATAGTGATTATATCTGGCTGACCTTGAACTGTTCCATCTGATGCTCCCCATCACGATCTTAAATTTAATGATCATGTTGAGAAAAATCTCAAAGTCAGAGATTAAAATAGACACTGTACTGCTGCTTTTCTTACTCTATTGAAATAGCATGTCTTTCTGATGCAGGTCATTTGCTTCATTCTTCAAGAAAATGTAAATATTTGAAATGAGATTAAATGAAATAATTACAATTCCATTTAATGTGGTATTTCAGCGGCCAAGACCACTTAGTTACATTGGATCTTAGCAAACACTCTGATTAGTGGCAAGAATGGGAATCGCCTGGCAGTGACAGATGTGTCGCTGACTTCTGGTCCTCCGGTAGCCGAGAGCCATCCTTTCAGGACACGATTGCATAACACATGCAGCGTCCAACTGGTGTTAACTACTATCTCTGATTTAATGGAGAAGGCAGTGGATTCTAGGACTCTGGCAACTTTTAAGTGAGAATTCCATCGGCCCAAACTCTAATGTTTGCATTGTCTCCTCCTATGAGCATCCCTGGTTTGCTGTATTTAATGATGTCAAGAATCTAGAAAGTGAAAGCTGTCACTAACGAGTCTTGGATGGCCAGGGCAATGCAGCAGGGAATGGGGACAGTCTAGATGCAGAGTGGCCTCGGTAGCAGAGCAGGCGGGGGGGACAGAGAGATCATGGCTAAACAGGCAGAGGGCAGCAGACCAGCCAGATTGCCATGGTCAGCCCCAAGGACATGCCACACAACCGAAGGACTAGCCCTGCCCACTGGGATAACTGCAGTCCTAACAGACTGGGCCACAGGACAGGTGCCAATTCTGTTACTCTGAAAACGCAACTAACCAAGCAGCTGAAGCTGAACCGTGGTCTCCAGAAAGATTATTTACTCAGAAGCATTTAAGTCAAGTTAGGAAAAAAATAAATAAATAAACAAATGTGATCCATCCGTAGTTTGGCAATGCATATTTAAAACCCAAATATATAGGAATCAAGACATTTTTAGAAATTCAAGTCAAATTTCAGAATGGCCATGAGTTGACAGTAACTGCTGGGTTTTGTGGGTTTGCTTCTTCGAATAGCTATCAAACAATCATTGCTCTTAGGGGTCAGAAGATGAGGATTTTAGCTCTAATTATGCCCTAATCAGATGGGCTGACCTGAAGCAAGTCTCCTCTCCACGAGCTGCAGCGTCCTCATCTATGAAGACACTGGACTAGATGGACCTCTGAAGTACCTTCCAGCAAACGTAGCTCCTACCACGCGAACACAGTGCTGGGCTTCTGACAGCATGCCAGAGCTGTCCGGCTCTTTGTTCTGTGCTTATGATACCCGACAGATAATTTAGAAGTATCGCATTAACGATCTCACAAGAATGTGCATCTATGTGCGAGAGTGGGCAGCTAAATAAACGGGAGGCCACTTACATTAGAAATTTCTTCCTTTGTGCCTCCGGTTCAACGCATGAGTCTAGGTAGAGCTAACGGGCTAACAGAAACAGCCACAATTTTGATTTGTAGCAACAATCCAAAGAATATCAATAACCTCAGATCAAGTAAGATATCGCTATTACCCAAACCTGTTATCAGGCGATGGTGGTCCCAACTTTCCCTTGAAAAGAAGCCGGCCCAGCTGTCCACCTCACACAGAGGTGAAATCCTAAATCAGACACACCGCTACACCTTCACTTCTTCTGATCGTCCAGTAATGGTGAAGAAAAAGTTGCAGATGCTCATAAAAGCAGGGAGGAGCTATAAAGGGCTGTCAAGGGACCCCCAGGCTCCCTGGAGAAAAGGGATAATAAAAGATGCCATCAGGCAGACAGACAGACAGGCAGGCAGAAGAGAGGGAAAATTATCAATTACCCCAAATCCTAGAATTCCGAGCACTGCCGAAGGAACTGACAAGTCAGGTATATAAGTAAAGCCAAAGAAATGAAAAACAAACAAAAATCCTAAGCCTTCCCACTGGCTGGACACCTACTGAGGCAAAACATGGGGTCGGTAAGCCAGTATTTATGGGGAATCCATCATGGGCCAAGCATCAGCCAAGACACGGAGACACGATGGCAAACTAGCGCCTTTGCCCTCAAGGAGCCTGGATGTGTGCCTGAGAGAGAAGCTAGGAGAAGGGAACCACAGAAGGGGTGGGGGGCAGTCAGAGCACTAAACGAGGGGCTTCTTCAAGCGATCCTGTGTGTTCAATCGATCATGCACAGAGCTTAGACACAACTAAGCAAACAACTAGCACTGCCCATGGGAGCCAGAGAAGATGCTGGAACTGAAGGCGGCTACCACCAGCTGGCCCGCTGCTCTTTCTATTCCAACGACACTGCAGAACAGGAAAACTCAGAGGGAAGAACACCAACATTTCCTTTTACGATTAAGCATCACATCTGATCCATGCGGTCAGCACCCCAGACAGCAAGGTGGGCTCTGAGCCCACATACCCCGAGAGAAGCAGGAGTTTCAGGGGGTCTATAACTCAAGGCAGTCTAAAGACAGCCCCACGCCAGGGAGCACAACAGCTCTTCGCTGGAGAGAAGGGGCTGGAGTCGTGTGTTCATGACTGTGAGGCTCTCAGTAGGCAAGCTCCCTGGAGGGCAAAGGCCCCTCTCTGCCTGGGTCCCCACTGCCCTCCTCTTCCCCTGCAGGGTATAGGGGAACTCTGAAGGCCCCACACAGACTTCCTATGTGCATTCCCCACTTGGTTTTTTCTTACCCAACCACCAATTCCAGCACAAAAGGAAACCTTCAGGTAATTTGTCTTTTAATTTTCCCATTATATTTTATCTGTATTAGGGACCCTCAACCTTCTTCTATAAAGAGGCTGATAAGTATTTTAGGTTTTTAGGCTCTGTGAGTCACACAGGCGTGTTCACGAATACTCACCTCTGCAATCAAAGTGTGAAAGCAGTCATAGACAACGGACAAGGAACAGTGCCTTCACCAAAACAGGCTGAGGCTGGATTTGGCCAACAGGCTATCATTGGCTGACCCCAGCTCTCCATCGGTTCTCCTCAGTTCTGCCCTTAAGCCCCTAAATCCAGTATTTTACTCCGGAGACATCCATCCCCACATCAGGGGTGGGTCCTTGCTCTAACATCTCATCTGCTGTCTTTCTGTTAAGCTCCAGAAGGCAAAATATTTTCATAGTCATTCAGGAGAGACAACAAGAGAATATTGGCTTTATAGATGCAACACCTTTTTAAATGACCGTTTTCAGACCACAGGAAGAAAGAGAGGTGAGCAGAGAACATTGACAATGACCATCATTCACTCATCTCAGCAACAGTAGGTACTATGACCATTCGTGAGAACATAAAGCTAGGGTTCCAAACTTCCTTCATACTTAGAAATATGGATCTATTAGTTCGACGAAATGGGCAGTAACTCTAGAATTTATTGTGACCACTCCAGGTTAAAGACAATCTCTAATTTGATGGAACTTCACAGACACAATGGTAATGCCACCTGTCTGAACTTTGGATACGATCCTGTGTTCATCTCCACACAGTTATGGCAAGCCAAGATGTAGTGAATAAATGTAGATCTGGTCAGGTTAATCTCAGCTTTATGCTGCTATCCCATGGTGGTTCACCTTTATCAAGAAGGGACATGGAGATGGGGGAGGCACCTGGATGGCTCAGTCGATTAAGTGTCTGCCTTCAGCTCAGGTCATGATCTCAGGGTCCTGAGATCGATCCTCACATCGGGCTCCCTATTCAGCAGGGAGTCTGCTTTTCCCTCTCTCTCTGGCCCCATTTTCTTTATCTCTCTCTATCTCAAATAAATAAAATCTTTAAAAAAAAAAAAAAAGAAGAAAAAAGGACATCAGGTAAATTTCCCAAACACATGAGAATTCCTTCAAAGTGTCACAGAATATGTATGATGATGAGAATCCCATTAATCTGAGGCACCCTAAGATAGAAGGAGGTATAAGACTGGAAAATCTTAGCTCAATTTTATTTAAATTTTAAAGATTTATTTATTTATTTATTTATTTATTTATTTATTTATTTATTTATTTATTTGAGAGAGGGAGAGAGCGCGCGCGCGCAAGCGAGCAAGAGAGCATAATGGGAGGAAGAGGGCCGAGGGAGAGGTTGAGAGAGAATCTCACTCAAGCAGACTCCACACTGAGCGTGGAGCCTGACATAGGGTTCGATCTCACAACTCAGATCATGATCTGAGCTGAAACCAAGAGTCAGATGCTTAACCAGCTGGGCTATCCAGGTGCCCCTTGGCTAGGTTAAAAAAAAAAAAAGTCTAAATGTTAAAACTCATCTCCTTTTTGCACATTTAAAAAATACATATTTCTTCAGATTACCCAGAAAACCTAAATTAAACATTTGAAAAGAACAGCACATGAAAAACCTGGTGGGCTTTATGGATAGCTCTTTAAATAAATCTATTCAGAAGCCATTCATAAGATTATTTTCCTTGAGCAGAGAGTGTTTATTGCTGCAGTCTCCCCACCTAGCATCAATTCCAATGATTCATGACATAAGTGAAGTCTCAAACTGAAGTTGCAAAGGATCCCTACAGGCACTGATACTAAACCAAACCCAAGAAGCGCCACGGGGAGCACGGGGGAGTCAGCTGTCCGTCTGCTTGTTACACTTCTGCTTTTTCTGATATCCAGCTGCAGTAACTCAACAAGACCTGATTTTCCACTGAGGCAAAGTAAGAAGAAAAAAGCACACCCCCTCCAAACTGGGTATCGAACGGTGGTACAACCAAACGCCATCAACCGTTAATCCATCTTTCCTAACCTAACAAGAAATCCAAAAGATCTCTCCTTTGCTTTCTTAGATTTATTTTTGAGTCAGCTCTGAAATAATATTTGACAATAAAATGCGCATATTTTAAACATACAGTTCAACGAGTTTTGACAAATATACACAGCTGTGTAACCACCATGCCAATCAAGCTATTTCCATCGCCCCAGAAGGTCCCTTTGTGCCTCATCCAGTCCACCCTCCCTGCCCCCTGCTCTGTTCTATCTTTGAATCTGTTTCTTTAAAAAGCTTAGCTGTAGGTATAGGCGTAGGGGAAGAGGCAACGTTCTGAGGGTACTTTCAGATGACCTAGGGCCATGCGTTGGGGAATAAGGCGTTGAATCAACCTCACATTCACATTTCCCAGAGAAAACCGTAGAGTAACAAATAGTACTCTGAATGCATTCATTCAAATATGTACTGAGTGCATGGCACTATTCTGGGTTTGGGGGATCCAAAAAGAAAAAGATGGGCCCCTCCCAGCAAAGATAACCATGTGATACGGTCTGGGCCTAATGCAAGGTAGGAGACAGCAATGGAAGAAACAAGTCCCTGTGTCTGTCTGGGGAAGTCCGGAAAGATTTTTTTCAGGAAAAGGTGGCATTTAAACTTCAAGGATGAGGACACGGCAATAAGCAAAGGCACAGAGCCCTAGATGGAGGCAGTACCAGTGGCTGGGAGTAGGGATCAGAACCTGCGGCCTCCAGCAGTACTCAAATGTCTGTAAAAGGTGGTAATAACAGCACCCACCTCATAGGTCGTTCAGATTCAAATGCGTTATAACACACGTAAAAAGTCTTAGAACAGCCAGCTGGCTCTGCCCGGTATCATCACTACCTGATGAGGAGGGAAAGGGGGGCACTGGGGTCTGAACTGTATTAACTCATCAATCAGTTAAGTCCAGTCCTTCCCTCCATACTCTGAGCCCAACGGAGAGGCAGGCAAAGCAGCACGTGGGGGTTAAAATATAGCCATGGCCACACTGCTCTAAAGCCAGACGGGAGGAAGGCCCCAAAGCCAAAATGGCATTTCCTGTTCCTCACATTCTGGTTCCAACGAACTCTGCAGCTGTCCCTGTCGGGGGAAAGGCCAACTCATGGGGGGGGGGGCGCAAAGGACATGCCTCAAGGAGGGCAAATAAGTCAGTGAGAGAGGAAGGGAGGTAAAAAAGAGCATGGGGAAGGAAAGAGGAAGGAGAGAAGAGGGGAAGGAGACAGAGGGCCCTTACCTCCTTCCAAACCCTCAGCGAGGGGCACCGAGAAAGGCCCAGACCCCACTAACAGGCAGAAGCAGCAGTTCTGATTTTGTGGGAATCCAAGGAACAGAAGGGTAGGCCCCTCCACTTCTTATTTCTCAGGGTTTGGATTTGATCCTGGGAGTGACAGGGATCGTGAAGACTCCAGCGAGGAGGAATATTACAATCATATCTGCACGATCTTTTTTTTTTTTTTCCTTCCTTTTTAACCACTTTAAAGTCCACCTTTCAGTGGCATTAAGTGCACTCCTCATGTCGGGTAAGTGTCATCACTACTTCCAGAAACTTTTTCATCATCCCAACCACAAACTCTAGTAGGGCCAAGGGCACCATGCTCCAAGATGGGCCACTTTGACATGAAGATTACTTTGCATTAAAAGCAATTCAAGGGCAGCCCAGGTGGCTCAGCGGTTCAGTGTCACCTTCGGCACAGGGCCTGATCCTAGAGACCCGGGATCGAGTCCCATGTTGGGCTCCCTGCATGGAGTCTGCTTCTCCCTCTGCCTGTGTCTCTGCCTTTCTCTCTCTCTCCCTTACAAATAAATAAAATTAAAAAAAAAAAAAAAAAGCAATCCAGACCCAGCAGATTCAGAAAAAGCTCACCCTCAACTGTCTGCCTGTACCAGGAAAAGAGGTATTCAGAGACTTCTCTTTACCAAAGAAATTTCTCTGTATAACAGAGCAACCTTTGTTTTCCAAACATCTCCTCTCACCTCCCCACTAATGGTCTTTCTCCCCCTTTGAATCCTCAGAGCCTACCCTTCTCCTTAGCTCACCTAAGCCCCATAGCTCCTCACTGACTTTGGGATTCCATGTCTGTGTAGATTCCCCATATGTATAAAACTACATTCGTTGTCTCCTGTTCATCTGTCTCGTCAACTTTTTTTAAAGATTTTATTTATTTATTTATTCATGAGAGACACAGAGAGAGAGAGGCAGAGACACAGGCAGAGGGAGAAGCAGGCTCCATGCAGGAAGCCTGATGTGGGACTGGATCCCAGGACTCCAGGATCATGACCTGAGCCAAAGGCAGATGCCTAACATCTGAGCCACTCAGGCATTCCTGTCTCTTGTCAATTTGATGCTCAGTCCAGCTAGAAGGATCTTGAAGGGCAGAGGAATTTCTTCCTCCCCTACACTTGGTACTCCCAAGTAACAGTAGTAACTCCCCACAGCCCTTGGTAATCTCCATCCTGCTTTTGTTTCTCAAGGAATTTGCCTTATCCTGATGCCTCATGTAAGTAGAATCGTGTATTTGTCCTTTTATGCCTGGTCTATTTCACTAAGCAGGCTTTCAAGGTTCATCCATGTTGGAATTTCATTCCTTTTTATCGCTGAGTAATATTCCATTGTGCATTATTGTTAAAGCTCCTGGGGTAGCATCTTGGGGAATGAATGGGGAGGGGGAGGGGTCACTGCTAGAATGTGCAATGGGGATGAAGGGAAAGGGGAAAAGCAAAGAGAACTTGAGGCTTGTCAGAATTAGAGAGGAGTGTCAGGGAGCCCTCGTTCTCAACTATAGACCCCAACAGTGAAAACCAGACAGAGACAAGGCTGCTTAACTCATGTGCTAACTGAAACCCATTATGCTTATTTCTTATCGCACTTCCTTGAGGTATTGACCACTCTGTTTTGCAATGACTGGAACATTCTAACTGCCAGGCCAGAAAAGCCCAGATAGCAAGGTCATGCCTAGGAGACCACACCCTACAGGCCCCCTTCTGTGCCCATGATCATGTGCTGGATTACATACCAACCCCACCCGTGATCACATGCTCCCTGCCTGCTTTCTTGCACGTACCCTCCTGAGCCTCTTCTATAAAACTCTAGAGTCCATCTTGCAGGCATAGAGGCCGGCTATTCAGGCGTGAGCCTGCCACGTCCCCTGGCTTCTGGCACCCCAAATAAATGTCTCCCCTTCTGTTTTCCATACCCTCATCTCTTGAGTGATTGGCTTCTCTTGCAAGTTTATCCAAGTTTGTTTGGCAACAGTGTTGGCCAATCCAGCCAGAAGCTACACTTTCAATTTGCCCGGCCTCTTAGGGTTCCCCGGAATGGAGCAGTTGGCCACAGCAGCGCCAAGGCTCATCTGTGCGTTTCCTGAACTAGTGACTGTGATAGATCATTTGGTAACACGAAGAAGGAGGGACAGATCCCCAGGTTTCTGGTTCAGACAACTGGATGGAGATGAGATTTCTGAGGAGGGCTGCTTAATGAAATGCGGCCAGGGTCTGAGGATTCCAGAGATGGCCAATACACTCTGAATCTTGACATGTTCTAACCACTCAAGTCCCGACTTCTGGGTGAAATTTAGGTAACCACTGGGGAAACTAGTATTGCCACACACTTTTATTTCTATGAAGTTATATTTCACCAAGTCAATTATTAGACAACAAAGAAATGAGTATTTTCTTTTCTTTTTTTTTTTTTTTTAAATTTTATCTATTTACTCATGAGAAACAGAGAGAGGCAGAGACACAGGCAGAGGGAGAAGCAGGCTTCCTGTGGGCGCCTAATGTGGGACTCGATCCCAGGACCCCAGGATCATGCCATGAGCCCAAGACAGATGTTCTACCGCTGAGCCACCCAGGTGCCCCAGAAATGGATATTTTCATTTCTAGGTCCTTTAGAGAAAACAGGAGAGGAGAAGTGACTGTGAACCACAAATGTTTAAGTTCACAGAGATTAAGCCTCAGCACTGTTGAAATTCTCATCTCTGAAAAGGCCCAGGGTAAAATACGTGTAAGAGGTTCTGTGGTGCAAGGCTAGAGCTATTAGGACATCACATTGTCAAATAATGACTGCCACCAGGCCTACAGCCATATTTTGTGTCTAAATTCCTCACTCTCTAAATCCTGGCTGTAGTGCGAAGAAATGCTCAGATTCACCACCTCTTTTTGTTGCTTGTTCAGTCTGAGCTCCCCGCCACTCTTCAAACAGGCACAGCTTTACCGATTAATAAAGCTTGCCAAGTGCAGTAGATGGTATACAGTGGGTGCTCATTTATTAAATAACACCCAGATAAAAGAGCATGTCTTCCTCTCACTGTCGTATTATCTTGATAATAAGAATATTCAACATCACAAGGAGCCCCAATCTGAAATGTGAGGTTATGGATCATCCAAATTTTTATAGCCAAGACCACACACAAAGTATTTAAGCTTTGAGAGAAAAAAATTAAGTAATTTTGGATGCCATGTTCACCCCCTACTCTAAGTACCCTTGAAGAAAAAAAAACCCACTGTAAATTAAGCCTGTTTAATCTTCCAATTAACTTATTGAATTTCAGCTTTCATATCCTTTGTGAAAAAATTTCTCAGAACTTACCCAGAATAGTCACAAAACGTATCTAAAAGCAGTAAGTTAATATTTTTATATTAACCCAATTCTACTTTAAAACATAGAGCTGTAGCAAAATAGGAGTAAACCAACAAATACAGATTTAAATGAAAATAGATGTCTCACAGACCATTAGCTGATGTAGGTCATGGGAATCAGATTATTTTGGTTTATTGAGACAGCCAGTCTATTTCAGAAAATAATTCTCTAATGCTCTCAAAGTTACTGAGTAACTTAGAATAAAACAAGGTCAAATTTAACCTACATTGAAAGGAGGGAAGAGGTAGCAAAGCCTCAAAGAAATTCCAATCTAAGGTGATTTACAGCATAGGCCCCGCCCGGCACCCTCACCCCTCCCCCACCCCACCCACAATCCAGTTCCACTCCAGTCCTTGTCTTTAACTGTCACAATCCCGCTGTGTTCCCATCAATGGAATACCAATGAGACCACAGAACCACAGACTCACACACAAATACAATTTCCCGAGGAAGTGATTCTAGAGCTAACATCACTGAACACGAGGGCGGTCTGTTAGTCTCATCTGTTTGTTTTTCTTTAGCTGATGGGAAACATTCTAGGGCTCTCAAGGCCAAAGGGACTGTGCATTTTTTAAATGCCATCTATCCCTGAAGCTGGATTATAATAAGCAGATAAAGAGACAGAAACATCATGACAACAATTCGAAGAGGTTTTTCTTTTTGTCCATCAATCCAGAATGAGGCAATACATCACCCAGGTGACCCTTCCCAATTATGGCTATTTTCAAATCTGATAGCCATTTGCATTAAAAAAAAAAATTCATCCACAAGATAAAATACCAAATACACTGGAACTACTGACTCCTTTTATTATGGGTGCAAAATGCTAATGCAAACCTGCTTTATTCCACAAATCAGCAAGTCATCATTCACACAATCAGCCATCCATTGAATTATTGAGTACCTACTCTCACCAGGCACTGGAGCAAATGATGTGGCCTTTGGTTATTTATGCAAGTACTTGCCATGCCCTGGCTTGAAATCCACCCTCCAGCCACTCTGAGCCACTTGCACTTCTGTAAAAGCAACGTGCCTCTCTGTCTCTAAGCTTCTACACACACATCATTCTGTTAGCTTAGAACTGTTGTCCCCTTTCCTGGCCTGGAAAAATTCAGCCCAGATGTCCACCACCAATCTAAGAAAGCATCTCTTACCCCTCCAGCTAGGTTAGGTGCTACACTTACTTTCTCATATTGTTACTTGTATCTCCCCCACTGGAAAGAGTGGAAGGAACCTACACACACACTGTGTTTGAGCAACTGAGGGGTTCAATGGATTCCTGTTTACCTGCATCTCCCCCAGCCAGAATGAATACCCAAGGACAGGGATTTGGCCTGTCTTCTAGTCTTTCATTAACAACTGCCATCCAGTAAGTGCTCAATAAATGCTTATAAAAACCATAAGGGCTCTTAACCATAGGAAATGAATTGAGGGTTGCCGGAGGAGAGGGAGGAAGGGGGGATGCGGTAACTGGGTGATGGACGTTAAGGAGGGCACGTGATGTAACGAGCAATGGGTGTTATATACACCGGATGAATCACCAACCTCTACCTCTGAAACTAGTAATACACTATATGTTAATTAATTGAATTTAAATTAAAAAAATAAATGCTTGTAGACTGAAAAACTAACTGAAATCAGGCCATTTTTTGAAAAATTAAGAACATGTGGGAACCAGTACTGTAGGCAATTCAGAAATCACAAACACAGTAAGATTCATGCATTAACAGTATGCTTTCATTTACCTCTTCCGAGAATGATAAGTTAAAGGAAGGAGTTACTATGTAAGTAAATGAACTCGGATGTTAAACTAGTGTTTCTATAAAATTATGTGAATCCATGCCTCATAATGTCCACTGAAGACTGAATAAATCAGTGCCTGGCAGTGGGGTCCCAATGTAAATATGTGCAAAAACCTCCCTGAATGATTGTCCTTCCTGTCAACTGAGGCTTGAGAGCCACTGATAATTCCTTACTCTAACTATGAAGGACTCTAACATCTACCCCACAACAGGCACTCTCACACACTGCTCTTGGGAGAACACAACAGCAGGAGGGAGAAGTGTCATTACCTAATAAACTGTGTGTGATTTACCTGTCCACCGAGTAATTCTACTTCTAAGTATTCACTCCAGAAATACACCTCCATTCATACAAAATAAAACATTCACAAGGTAATGCATGTCACCATCGTTTGCAACAGCCATATGCTGAGGAAAAAAGAAATTTAAATTCTCATTCATAGAAGCTAATTGGTGTCTATCCACTCAGTGCAGTAGTACGGTATGTGGTCATACAAAAGAATGAGGAAGATGCTATGAACTGCTTTAAAATGACAGCCTCTGTGTGTGTCTCCCCTGAATCAATAAATAAAATCTTCAAAAATAAATAAAAATAAAAAATAAATTAAAAAGGATGAACAAAAATCAAACCCTGAAATTTAAATAAACAGAAACAACTGAGCTGATAGACAACATAACCATGATATAACATCAACCAACATAATCAAAAGAGGGGAAATGCAGAACAAAAAGAGAAAGAGAGGAAGGGGCAGGGAGTTCTTTTTTTTTTTTTTTTTTCAGGGAGTTCTTTTTTAATGGAGAATCCCAAGTTGTATATGAAAAGTGACAGATTGTTTTTAAAAAGATTTTATTTGAGAGAAAGAGAACACGAGCCTTGGGGAGGGGCAGAGGGAGAGGGAGAAGCAGACTCCCCAATGAGCAGGGAGTCAGATGTGGGGTTCGATCCTGGACCCGGGATGGTGACCTGGGCCAAAGGCAAACGCTTAATGGCCTGAGCCACCCAGGCGCCCCACCAAATTACATTTTTAAACCATCATTTTGCCATCTCCAATGTAGCGACTGATTTAGGCGAAGATCACTAATAAATGCCAAAATCACTGGGTGAAAGGTTGTGGAAGACAGCATAGTGTATCTATCTACTCGCGTCAAAAACCAGTTCACACTGGGCAGCCTGGGTGGTTCAGTGGTTTAGTGCCATCTTCAGTCCAGGATGTGATCCCGGAGACCCGGGATCGAGTCCCATGTCGGGCTCCCTGCATGGAGCCTGCTTCTCCCTCTGCCTGTGCCTCTGCCTCTCTCTCTCTCTGTTTCTCATGAATAAATAAATAAAATATTAAAAAACAAAAAACAAAAACAGTTCACAGACTGCTTACTAAGTGGTGAAGACAAAGTCCTCTCTACAATGGAGAAACTGGCAGGTATCCCCTTGGCCAAGGATGTAGCTTAGCACCTCCCCATAATGGCACAGGCCGACAGCACGTGCCTCCTGCAGGGTGCCCAGAAGAACCTAATTTTGCTTGTGAGGTACCGTGCCAAAATGTTCATCTTGACTTTTGATCACAAGGAACAAGATGCGTTGGACTCCCAGGGCTCCTCAAAACTGGCAATGTTGTGGAAAGGAAACCAAAAGCAAGGAGACTGTTCTAGATTGTAAGAGACGGAGAAGATGCATGAACCATGTTGGGATCCACAACTGGATGTGGGGGCAGCAGGGAATCTCTATGGTGATCAAGGGCGTTTTTAAATATGGACTATGTATTAGATGATATTCTTGAATTAATGGTGAATTTCTTGGGTGTGTTGATAGGATTCTGAAGGAGAATGTTCTCCTTGTTCTCAGGAGAATACGCCAGAATTATTCTGGCAGTGAAGTGTCATGACGCCTGAAAATGTGGTCAAGTGTGAAATTCATCTCCATTCCACCTGTTTAGTTATTCCTTCTATTTCTAAGACTATAGGTGAGAGGAAGCTAAATACAGCTATAGCAAGCCTCTTACGCTTTCTGAAAAGTTGCCTATCACCCTTCAAAAACATGTGAGGATTGATGAAAATAAAACCTCCTGACTGTTATGGGCTGAACTGTGCCCCCCATCCCATAATTCATACATTGAAGTCCTAACCCCAGGACCTCAGAATGTGACTGTATTTAGAGATACAGCCTTTAAAGAGGTGATTAAGCTAAAATGAGGTCACTAGAGTGGCCCTCATTCAATATATCCATGTCCTCATCAGGAGGAGAAATTAGGGCACAGCCAGGTATTCCGAACACCACAGCAAGACACAGGGAGAAGGCGGACGTCTACTAGCCAAGGAGACAGGTCTCAGAAGAAGAAGCCAACCCTGCTGACGCCTAGAGCTGAGACTTCTAGCCCCCAAAATGGTGAGAAAATAAACTTCTGTTGCTTAAGTCACCCAATCCACGCCACTGTGTTATAGCAGCCTAAGCAAACGAATACACTGACTTTGTGCTTTTTTTTAAAGATCCTTTTTTAAAGTAATCCGTACCCCCAATGTGGGACTTGAACCTACAACCGCAAGATCAAGAGTTGCATGCTCCACCAACGGAGCCAGCCAGGCACCCCTTGTGCTCTTCTTGATTAATTTTTCTATTTAGCCAGGCAAAGTGTCTAGCAGTGTTCCTGGCCCACAGCACCCAAATGCACTCTTTCCTTCAGATTTCACAAAAATGGTACCCGGGGTCCTTCAGTCCCATCCCAATTAATCACACAGCCTCCATGCCCGCCCCCCCCCACTCTCTCCCCTAGGCACTAGGACACCCTCTAACTCCTGGTTCCTTGCCTTTGTGCCTTTCTTTTTTTATTTAAAGATTTTATTTATTTATTCATGATAGACACAGAGAGAGAGAGAGGAGGGTGGACAGAGACACAGGCAGAGGGAGAAGCAGGCCCCACGCAGCAGGGAGCCCAACGCGGGACTCGATCCTGGGACTCCAGGATCACGTCCTGGGCCAAAGGCAGGTGCTAAACCGCTGAGCCGCCCAGGGATCCCTGCCTCTGTGCCTTTCTTTGAAGAAACACGCACACTGTTCCTCCTGACCTGAAGGCTTCCCTCTACAGCCCTAACAAAGTTGGAGGTTGTCTCCTCCCCAGTTGCTCAGCTCTTTAGCAGCCCCTATGAAACCCCTTCCCATGTTGCCTTGTAACTAGTTGTTCATTCACAATTCTCCCCCAGCCTTGCCCCCAGATTTGGTCGCTCTAGGGCAGGAAATAAGTGTTCTTTATCTTTGTAAACCACAGCATTTAAGCACATGCTACACACTCATGTCTTTGGTGAATTAAATTAATTCGAAACATGAACAATCCTATACATTTGAGTTTGGACTCCTAACTTTTCATGGACTTGGCATGTTCAAGGGAACAGAGAGAAGCAACTGCAAAAAGGACTCCACAAAGTTCAGCCCTATAACCAAAGGCAGAGGAGTAATACTTAAATCCTCACATTTCAGCCTGCGCTTGAAGCCAGCCTCATTTTCATTCCCATTAGCAGAAATGAATCTCAGAGAACCAAGATCAAATGAAATGTGCCTCGGTGTGAGCTTAAACCAACCTCTCTTTCTAGAATAAACTGTTGTGATCCTTCCTTAGTCCCTGGCAATCCACCTCTCCTGCCACCCCTCCCACCCAACTTGGCCGCAAAGCATCTACAAATAGCCACGAAGCATCCTCAGAGGGCATTAATATTCGTGGCTGGGGAGAGATGCAAGAGCCACCATGTACTAAGATGGCAGTGGAGGGTGGGCCAAGGACAGCACGGAGATCGACGCATGTCTGCTGTCCAAAGGCCCACTCGAGGTCCTCGCTTTCCCCTCCCCATCCAGATCAAAGTCTTACCTATCCTTTTCTCCTGACTCGCCTCCTTGCCTCCCACTAACTCCCTCCTGGGGGTCTTTCACCCTTTGTAGGTTGATGCTCCTTTATCTTAAACCACCTATACTTCCCATCTGTTCCTTTCTGGTCCCTACTGGTCCCTGCTTCTCTGCTAACATCATCAGCTGCAGACCTATTCTCAACCTTCCTCACCCATCATCTTCCACGACCTAACTATGATTACTCACTCATAGGACCCCACTCTGCTGCAAAAAACAGCCTTCCCCATAACGTTTGATAGTAAGTTGCAGACCAGAGGTCCCATTATTGCTGTATGTTCAAAGTATTTCCTACCTAACTGCAGTACAACCATGAAAATCAGCAAATTTCACCAAATGTCCCAACAATGCAAAGGGACGGGATCCAGGGTTACATGTTGTATTTACATGTCCTGATTCCTTATTCTTCTTCAGTCTGGAACATTCCCCAGTCTTCTCTTGACTGTATTATAACCCTGACGATTGGAAGATTACCAGGATAATGTCTGAACACCCCTCAGTCTGGGTTCGTCTGTTTTCTCGTGAATAGATTCAGTTTATACATTTTATTTGGTGGGGAGAGGAGAGGGATTACAGAAGTACTTCTAGCAGGTGGTTATGTTATACTAAATTGATCACTTGTCTCCCAGGTTTCTCCACGATAAAGTTACTCGTTAATCCCCCTCCTTTTGTATTTAACAAGCATTTCGTAGAAAGGTATGTTGAGGCTATCTAAATCTTACTCCTTATGAAACTTCCATCCACCCATTTCAGTATGCTTTAAAATTTCTTGCATGAATTAACTATAACATGATGGTTGCCCGATGGTGATTTTTAATTCTGTCCTTTCTTCTACATTTATTAGCAATATTCTGTTGCAAGTAGACCGCCATTTTTTCCTTATTTATTTTATTTATACTAGTATGGGCTCATTGATTTTATATTATTCAACGAGCTATGACCCATTACTGCTATATTTATTTTGATGCTGTAAGTATTCTAGGTTTGGTTATCAGGGGCTCCTTCAGGCTGGTTCCTATGTCCCCATCACTCTATGAGCACTTCGTGACACAGAAAGATATTTTATGCTCATCTGACACTTCCCTTGTCCCAGAACCAGCCACTTCTCCCAGGAGCCCATTTCTTTTACCTGCAGAAGGGCATTTAGAAATCAAGATCTTAAAAAAAATAGAAATCAAGATCTTAGTGGGGAGCCTGGCTGGTTGGGTCAGTAGAGCACACGACTCTTGATCTTGGGGTTGTGAACTTAAGCCCCATGTAGGGTGTAGAGATTACTTGAAAAAAAAATTTTTTTAATCTTAAAAGAAAGAAAGAAACCAACATCTAGAAACCATAGGTGTGCTTATGGCCATCAGTGCTCCCAGGTCCTGTCAATGGACACAGCTAGGAGCTGTGCTCCACTGGAGATGTCCAACATCTTGTTCTCATGCAGCAGACAAGCCTCAACATCAGTTAAATTGCCTAGGATCCTGCAACTTGGACCAATCTGCCTTTTCTTTATAGCCGACAACCCAAGGAGCTATGCCTACAAAGTGGGAGTCCAATCCTATTGCTCACAGCTCCCCCTCCTCTCCTAAAGTTTCATGCTCTGGTCTGGGAGCTTCTAGTCCTATCTGACTGTGTCATCTTTGCTCTTTCCCCTTGTCGTACCACTCTGAGTGTTCACTTCTAACTTCTTGGCTTTCCAGGGAGACTTTCAGAGTCCATGGATTCCAGGCAGCCCAAAGCCAGCCCTGCCCTGTGTACAGTCCATCCCAGATCCCAGAACCCCAGAAACATGTTTATTCCGCAGGAGAATTCTCCCACTGAAAAACAGCACCAAAAAAAAAAAAAAAAAAAAATTTACATTCTTCATGGTGATGATCCTTATCTTTCCCTACATTAATTTCTAATGGATTAAAGAAAAAAGACAAAAACATTTTAGATGGTATAGTAAAGTGATATGTACCCTTTTAGATTTGTGGAGGTGATATTTAGGTTCCAAAGTCAGGGCTACTCAGCTAGGCCTGCCTTTCTGAGCTTCTTCCCTTTCTCTACCTCTGACATCACAGTTTTTTCTAAAAGCACCATTATTATTCCTTCCTCTACTGCTCTGCTCAGCTTCCATCCCCAGAAATGTGTCCATCCAGGCAACCTGGAGATGACGTATAAATCTTCTGGTTCCTACAACCTACCGTAGTAGCCTAATCTGGGATGAGAAAGAGAATACACGAAGCACCACTCATGGGAAAGGCGATCAGAAGTCAGCCCCAGCCCGCTATACAGTCCATCTTCTGCTTTTTGGAAGTTTCTACAGGGTTCCATACATGATGGATATTTAATAACGTTGTCAGGCTAACTAGCAGTGATTTCTAGTGGCTATCCATAAGAAGTCACTAGAAAGGCCTATAATTTTGGACCTCAGAGCTTTCATTTTTCCAAATGGGATAGGCATGCAATAAATATCTCCAAAACCACAACGTGATATGACACTAGCTATTAAGGCTCAAGGAACCAATATCCATGAAACAGTCCCTTATCCATTAATAACAGTCACAAAATGTCATGCCCCACAGCTGTGCTGTGCTACAAATCTTATATTCTTTATTTAAGAATAGATAAATAAATAAGCAAGGGTTGGTCTGATGCTTCCGGGTGTAGGGAAGTGAGATCTTTGTAGTCATCACTTCAAACATGAATCCATGAGTTCTGAGTCAAGGCCTCCCTCTTCTAGACTAATGATTCTTTACTCTTAGGGGCTACAACCCTTCTGGGAAAGTGATAAAGGGCACAGACTCCTCTACGCCTGAGAGGGTAGAGGTGCAGAAAAACCCACACGTCCGCAAGCAGACGTGTGCCTATAACTGCATGGACTTGGATCACTGAGTCCCCAGCTGAAGAACTCCTGCCCTCAGCCAGTGCTTCTCAGACATTCATGTGCCAATAAATCACCAATGCTGCTTTGAGTGGCAAACTTCTAGAACAGAGGTCAGCATGCTTCTTCTGTACAGGGACAGATGGTAAATATTTTAGGCTTCATGGGCCACGCAGCATCTGCTAGAACTACTCGACTCCGCCATTGCAGTAGAAAGCAGCCACATACCATACCCAAGCATACGGATGTGCCTGGGTTCTAATAAAACTTTATTTACAGAAGCAGGAGACAGGCTGGATTTGACCTGAGGAATACGCTAGAAGATATTACTTTAGACCCAGTAGAAGGACTATAATAGCAAATTACAAGGCCAAACCCAATTCTGATCTTTTGAGGGCTCCCACTTATTTTTACCGCAAGTTTATCACATATTCACTTTGTTCTAAAACTTAACCAGCAACCCCCTTCACCACATTTTTTTTCCTACTGAACAATTTGTTATGAAGAAGCCATTGTTCTGTTTTGCAGGCGACACAGCAAGGGTCGGAATAACTCCACATTATAAACATTTCCTGAAAGACCCTCCGTGGCCTGCTTTTCTAACTCACAGCACAGTCCTATTAATTGACAGCTGACCACACGCCAGACATAAAAGCAGAACACATTCTTTCGTGTTCCAAGCTGCCCATTTCTCTTCTGAATCCTGCTGTCATTTTAACAAGCCTGGCAGCTGTCAGACTCAGGCCGACAGTCACAAGGGCTTTGTTTCCACAGAGACTTGTTTTCACAAAAACCAGGCCCCGCGCGAGGCTCTTCTCTGGCCTATCCCGTCCTTCGTGGCAAAAGGGCAAATGCTGGACTATGGGGCGCCTTCCCAGGTAACCTGGAGCTGCCCCGAGTCGCTCCCCTGTCTCCTGACTGCTGGTGGCAAGCCAAGGCCCTTCCACCGCAGCCACCCAACTCCCCAGAATGGAAGCGGCTTCGATGGGTTTGCCTCCCAAGGGTCCTGCACCTGTAGTTCGCACCTGGCCAGGTGCCTGCCCGCCGTGCTCTGGAGGAAGGTTTGCAGAATGACCTGTGTGAGTATGTGGCCATGTCCTTTTTTCTTTTCTTTTAAAGATTTAATTTATTTATTCATGAGAGACACACAGAAAGAGGCAGAGACGCAGGCAGAGGGAGAAGCAGGCCCCACGCAGGGAGCCCTATGCGGGACTCGACCCCGGGACCCCGGGATCACGCCCTGAGCTGAAGACAGATGCTCAACCACTGAGCCCCCCAGGTGCCCCAGTGTGTAGCCATTTCCAAGTGACTGACAAAACAGTTTTCTTTTCAGCTCACGCACACCCTGACAGGAAAGGCAGCTCGAGCTAGAAATGATTTAGGTTCATGGGGGTGTTTCTAGCCATTTTTGCTGGTTTCCCAAGGTAAGCCTTGCCAAATTAGATATTAACTTCTTCAGGATTGCCAGCTCTTGTCTAAACACCGAGAGCATGTAGGTGTCTAAACAGCACAAAGCGTAAAACTCTACAAAGCACAAATGCTGGGGCAGCTGGGTGGCTCAATAGGTTAAGAATCTGCCTTCAGCTCAGGCCATGATCTCAGGGTCCTGGGATCGAGCCCCATACTGGGCTCCCTGCTCAGCGGGGAGTCTGCTTCTCCCTCTCCCTCTGCCTCTGCCCCTTCCCTGCTCATTCTCTCTCAAATAAATAAATAAAATCTTAAAAAAAAAAAAAGCACAAACAATGCTTTTTCTTTCACATGCAAGTCCAAGTCAAATCCCCAGCCTTTTGTAAAATCTCACACAACTAATGGGAAAAGAGTTATGAGTAACAGACCACTGGACATCATAAAAACAATATCCTGCTGCCCACCTCTCACTATGGCAAAGGACGTTCATCACCGGATCTGATGGAATAAGTCACAGTGGCTCTGGTGTTTCTCGGGTGTTTGTTATTGTTGTTTTTGTCTGAGAAAACACGTTTGGAACTGTAGGGCATTCACAGCAGCATTTCTTACCTGGAGGTCACACTCTCACTCTAAATCACTAGCACAGGCCGTCCCACAAGTTATTCATCTTGTGTCTACACGAGAACTCTACAGGTTAGCAGGGAATAAAAGTAATAATAACAGGAGTCTGTAGGTCATATGCACTTAAAACCTGTGTCTCCGGTGAGGGCAATAAGATGCAGGAAAATCTGATTTCTTAAGGGAATGAGCAAAATACATATTACCTTAGTTTTTAGAGGCTATGATGACCTTTAGCTCATCACGGTGGCCTCGCAAAAAAGGCATTTATTCACCTACTCCCCTCGTGATGAACAATTTATGGAGGGCAAGTGACAAAGAGGCTACTTCGTTCACTTTATTCCCTGTTTCTCCTGGGGGCCATAAGTGGCTCCAAAGGCAGAAAAATGTTGGTGATGCTCTAGGATTTTTCTAAGAGTGAGGAAGCTGGGTTAAGAGGACTTGCTTAGTCACTTGCAAAGGTGACAGTTTTGACTGTGCTGTATAAGAAGGGAATGTTGGGGATCTCAGATAAAACCTAGTTAAACAAGGTAGGTGGCTGGAGCGCCAGACCTCTCTCCAAGCCCACAGGCCTGCCCAGGGCAGCGGGGCACACAGCGCGTGCCCACCAAGCCACCTGCGAGCTTTGTGCTAGAAAACATCAACCTTCCATCTACGTAGGTGCTCAAGTGTGAAGCGAATAGTCGAAAAGGTTTCTTCCCTTACATCAGAGTTTTTCTTCTCTTTCATCTTTTTTTTTTTTTTAATTTATTTATAATAGTCACACACAGAGAGAGAGAGAAGCAGAGACACAGACAGAGGGAGAAGCAGGCTCCATGCACCGGGAGCCCGACGTGGGATTCGATCGCGGGTCTCCAGGATCGCGCCCTGGGCCAAAGGCAGGCGCTAAACCACTGCGCCACCCAGGGATCCCTCTTCTCTTTCATCTTACATGGGGTAGGTACATGCATCCTTTAAGACCCGGCCAGGTTTACGTGAGCACCCTCTAACGCACTCACTCCCCACCGGAGACACCAGCTGCCCAGCTGACATTCCTCCCAGTTAACACTGTCCTCCCAGTAACCACACTGAGAATAAGCCCGCTCCAAATGCAGCCAAGCCCGTGTGCTTGTTGCCTGGGCTTGCTCTTATCTTTTTCCCAACCTTTAAAAAGTTCCCCCAAATTATCTTTTTTTTTTTTAAAGTAGGTTCCATGCCCAGCATGAAGCCCAACATCGGGGTTTGAGCTTATCACCCGGAGCTCAAGACCTGAGCTGATGGGCAGCCCCGGTGGCAGAGTGGTTTAGTGCTGCCTGCGACCCAGGGTATGATCTTGGGGACCCGGGATTGAGTCCCACGTCGTCGGGCTCCCTGCATGGAGCCTGCTTCTCCCTCTGCCTGTGTCTCTGCGCTCCCCCCCTCTCTATCTGTGTGTCTTCTGAATAAATAAGTTAAAAAAAAAGAAAGAAAGAAAGACCTGAGCTGAGGGGCGCCTGGGTGGCTCAGTCGGTAAAGGTAAAGCGTCTGCCTTCAGCTCAGGCCATGATCTCAGGGTCCTGGGATCCAGGCCCACATTGGGCTCCCTGCTCAGCGGGGAGTCTGCTTCTCCCTCTCTCTCTGCTGCTCCCCGTGCTTGTGCTCTCTCTCTATGTCAAATAAATAAATAAAATCCTAAAAATAAATAAATAAGACCTGGCCTGAGAACACAAGTCAGGCCCTTAACCAACAGAGTCCCCCAGATGAGAACCCCCAGTGGTGATCTTAGATCTGTGACTGTTGTCGGTGTTTAAATGGCAATTATAAGGTTTCATTTTCAAATCATGTTACCCTCGGTGGCTGCCCCCAAAACTATCTTGAAGAGCAGCCATGGTATCATGAAATAGAAAGTCAAGAAATAGAAATACCGCAGCCGTTCAGGACTACAGAGCAGACCACTTCAGTCTACCCTAGACCCGCTTCTCTTCCCTCCCCGCTGCACCTGTGCAAGCCCCTCTAGCTGGTCTCAGCCCTGCGGCCTTTGCTGCCGCCGTGCCTGCTGCCAACAGCCTTCTTCCCACCTCCCTGGCTGGATAATTCTTTGGCTCAGAGGCTGCGGGGGGTAAAAGTGGTCCCCAACAGACCGATGCACACTCGTGAAGCACCTGCCCCTTCCTCCTCACACTCTTCTCCCTCGTAATTCCTCACTTGAGGTGTGCTCCAGTAGAAGCCCTGGAGACTTGCTGCCCCCTGCCAACACCGAGCTCACCGCAGTAAACCTGTAGAAACATTTATGAAAGGGGCAGCAGGTGCGGAAATACTAGCGCTTCTTCATGGATAAGAAGGCCAAAGCAATGCACTCGCATCGAGAAGCACAACTGCCTGAAGGGAGGACTTTGCTTGGGCAGAGCAAAGGCCGGAGACCTTGGAAAGTCACTAACTGGAATCTCAACTCATCACCAATTAGCTACCGTGGCCTTCAGGCCAATCATTTAACCTCACCGAGTTTCAATTTCCTCACCTGTCAGGCAAGAACAGTCACACCTATCTCAAAATATTGTTTTTAGGATCAGGAGGGTACTTGGTAAGGTATCCAGCCCACTACCCAGCACCTAACAGCTGCTCAGTAAACACTGGTATTCTTTTCCCCTACTTGTGGTCTAACTTCCCTTTGGGAGCAAACGTGACCTTGCCAGCAAGGAAACAGAATGTTCAGAAATAAATAAAAAGAAGTGGAGAGGAAAGCACCAGAACGAGGGAGCAGGATAATATTTAAAAGCAAAAATAGATCTAGGAGGACAGCAAAGTTTTAACACACAAGCAAACAGGAACTTTGCTAAATGTGCTATTTCCATTTGCATGAGGTCTGCTTCTGTGGCTGACTTGAGACCCTCACTGCATCGTGCCACCGCACGCAGCTCTGCTCTAAAAAAGGTTTGGTGCAGTTATCGCAGGAGCTGGTAAAACAGTGCCAGAAGTCTCTTGGCTCAGAATAAATTCCCACAAGTGCCCTTGAATCTGTGAACGATGCAAAGTCGGCTTTGCATCAATGGAAAATACAGGCTGTCTTAAGTCTCTCTCTCAAAATCACTATGGCCCATGGTAGAAACATCGCTTTTTCTTAAAACATACCTCAGAGAAAACCAGCCACTGAGGGTAACATAATTTGAAAATGCAACATTATAATTGCCATTTAAACACTGACAACAGTCACACATCTGAGGTCACCACTGGGGGTTCTCATAAACTTCTCATAGTTAACATGTCCAGGATGGAATTCTTGGTCTCCCCGCTACACACCCCAAAATCTGCTCTTCCCACAGTCCTCCCCATCTCAGTTACCCGCAACTCTATCCTTCCAGCAGCACAGGCCCAAACCCTCAGCATCACCCGGGCGTACTTCAACCTCATATCCCACCTACCCCATCAGTTTTGCTCTTTACAGGTGTCTGGAATCCCAGCACTTTTCCCTCCTCCCCTCCCACACCGTGGTCCTGGTCACCCCCTCTCCCCCCAGGAGCATTGACAATAGGGTGGTCGTGCTCCCCACACCTCCTTTGCCCCCTACAGTCTACTCTTAGTACTGCATCCAGAGTGATGCTATTATAACAAAAATCAGAGCAGAGGACTCCTCCCCAAAGCCTAGGATAGCCACACATGGCTGAGAAGTAAAACCAAAGTTCTCACAATGGCCCGTGTGTGTGCCATCACTCCCCCCCTCCCGGGGCCTCCCCTGGCTCACCCTTCCCAGGGCCTGCGACCTCTTCTCTCAGATACTGCTGTGTCTTTCCTCCTCGCCTCCTTCAAGTCTATGCTCAAACGCCACTTTCTTAAGAAGGCCTTCCTTGATTGCCTCTTTACGAATTGCAACACCTCCCAGCATCCCCTCCCCTCTCCCTTTGGTTATCTCTCTCTAGACACAACATCCTCTAACACTGTAGGTAACTTACCTATTCTATTTTGCTTGACGTCACCCCCTCAGTCCCCAGCACATGAGCTCCAGGTCTTATCTGGTGCTGCGTCCGCAGCATCTAGAACTGTGCCTGGCACATATCAGATGCTCCACTGAAAATCTGCCTCTGGGCCTCTATCACATCAGCCAACTAAAGCTCTATGGGGGGCGGCGGGGGCAGGAAGAATAGGTTATCTTATTGACTCTGTTCTCTCTCTCTCTCTCTCTCTCTCTGCCACTACATCAAAGTTTTCTAGGTTTCTCAATATTTTTGCAAGAGACATTGAGCTTCTGTAATTTTTCTGACCATTAATAATTACAACCACATGTTTGAATGATTCCCTAAAAAAGAAGTATGTATGTCAGATATGGTAAAAATTAAAAATAAAAATAAATTACTACCCTTTCTCTGCTATCACCTTCCTCTAACTAAACTGGAAGCTCATAAGGGAATAGCAAGCAACACTCATACGCTTACCATTCTAATACACAGCGATCCAGTCTACATGACCTCAGCTGGACACTGTTACATTATTCCTGAGGAGTGTTGGAGGAGAGCTAAGGAAGGGACCATATGCAGGTCTGGGCAGGGGTGAGGGTCCTCTCCAGGCTGCCAGGGATTAGCGACAGAAGACCCCTACCAACCCCAGAACTGAAAGGCAAGAGAAGGGAGCTGTCTCCACAATCAATAAAAGCTTGAAGTTTTGGAATCTGGAAAATGGGCCTGCCCAGCAGGAGCTGGGTGGGGAGGAGAGGGAAATGGGGCTCGGATGGAGAGGGATCAAGGATATGGGAAAGGGGAGGAGGGATCTGACTTCTCTCTTCTCTGTGTCCTACCATCTCCTGCCAGTAGTCAACCCCAACCTGAAGCCAAGAGGCAAGGGAGGCAGGGTGATGCAGCCCAACAAGGTCTGGGGAGACAGGAGATTGATCTGGAGGGATGAATGGAGAATATCCAGCACACCCGTTAGCCAGGGGAGATCCTGGATCTTAACCAGTCTGGAGAAGAACACAGAAGGGGAGGGGGGGAGCCTGGATAGAGGTAGGAGCCTTCCTTACTTCCTGTTAGCTGTTGATCCAGGGAAATGCTGCCCTGGGTGTAAGGTTGGGGGGTGGGGTAGGATAACAGCTCATAACCTAAACACTAAGTCCTCTGTCCAAAGCAAATGGTCTCTAGTACCCCACACACAAAAACTGAGATGCAACTGCTACATGGTATGGCCAGAGGGTTTTTTTTATAGAAAAGCTCCATTTCTGCTACCTTGAAGTTGACCCTGAAGAATTTCCCTGGGCCTTTGACTAGTTTTGAGAATCCTGCTCTCTCTTCTAAAGTTCTTTCGAAAGCATAATAAGTAATCAATCACTGAGCAATTGCAGAGAATACAGACCAAGTTCTAGGTGCCCACTCCTCCCAACAGCCCCATAAAGGGAAGTATTCACCGCTGAGTTGGCAGTAATCTGTCAGATTACTCAGACAACCCACTGAGCAGATGCCAAAGCCTGTGCCATTTTCCAAAACATGAAAGAAGTTTTAGAATTTAATCCAAATTAAAAAAATTCTCAAACTTCTGATTTCGGATGACCCATAACAAAATGGATCTCTCCTTCATCGATGTATTTGAATTGATGTAGGTGGTGTAATCAGGTAGGCTGAACGTTCTTCACTGGAAGAGTTTGAAGAGCAGCTGGTTCTGGATTAAGTTCTATCAATGATTTACTTTGTGACCTGAAGCAATACTCAATTTCTCAGCAGCTCAGTGTCTCTATCTTTTTAAATACAATGACCCTTCATCCAAACCTGTCAGGGACATACGGAGGTGAATGACTTAATAGACCCTTCCCGTCTCTTCTAGAGGCTCTTCTTCACCACCCTCCTAATGTGGATTTTGCCCAAAGCAATAACACAGTAGCATAGAAAGCACATCTGTCAGACCCATCTGGAGTCACACAGTAGACCTTTCAGTGGTGAACCATTTGAACTTGGACAATATATCCAACCTTGTTGTGCCCTAGTGCTCTTCATCTGTAAAATGTGAACACTAAGAAAGCATGGGCTCACACAGTTGCCAGGTGATAAAAGGAGAATATGTGTGCAAAGCCTTCAGGGTAGTATCTGGAATAGAATAACCACTTGAAAGCAGAATGTAATCATTATCATCACTATAATCCTCATTATCATTTTTCATGTGTGGTTCTAAGTAGCATTGGTAAAAATACAAAATTTCTTTGAGCATTCTCCAGAATTATTCTATGATCTTAAAATAATTCTCCTTTTGCATCTTTACAAGCAGAATAGAAAATAACACAAATGGGGGGGTGGGGTGCATCTGGGTGGCCCAGTCAGTGAAGCGTCAGACTGATAGGTTTCCACTCAGGTCATGATTTCAGGGGGCGTGAGACTTAGCCCTGTGATGGGCTCTACACTCAAGGGGGAATCTGCTTGAAGACTCTCTCCCTCTGTTCCCCTACTTGTGCACACACACAATCTCTCTCTAAAATAAGTAAATCTAAAAGAAAAAAGAAAATAACACAAAGGGATATCATGATCACCACCGAACTTGATTAATAGCGCTCATCGAGAGTAAAACCCATGATACTGAAAAGCAGGGTTAAGCTACAGAGACTTGGTTAAAGCACAAGCAATATGTCCTGAGGGAAATCTTGGGGACAGAGGATTTCATTTTGGACTACTCTCTATGAAAAAAGTCTAAATTCATGACAACAAAGTAAACCTGTTTGTGAATGAATGGTACCCAAAATTTGGGTTAAAAAAAGAAACAATTTCATGAACCACAAAATACCCCAAAATCTTCTTTGAGCTCATAGATGTGGTGCAAACTCCCTGAAGCTCCCACCCAGCATTCACTCTACATAAGCACCCCACTCCTCAACTGTAAAGTCTTCTGATACTCAGGAAGCTCCACTCGCAGGGACCAGGCCCCCCAGGGCAGCTGGCACAGTGCCAAGCACACAGAAATGCCCAACTACCATGTTTGCTTTGATAAATGGCTGATTCTGTAGCAAAATGGATCAGAGCCTTATCAGCTTCCCAGGGAACCACTCAGAACATCAGCAACACGCCAATGACCTTCCTCTGTTTGGTCCCCAAGACCATCTACTGTTACCCACAATTACGAAGAACATCTTCTGATCTGAGTCGGGTTGGTACAGATAAGCCACGTGAAGTCTTACATTTCTGATCTAACAGAACCAGACAGGCTTTACTCGCCCAAGTCCCTCCCCCCCATCACCACTTTGTATCAATATTTAAAATCAAACTTTTAAACCATTAAAGTTCTGGACCACAGCGTCTACTCTGCATTAATACTGTAGCCACGGTATAGTTTCTAGTAGGTATCCAATAAACATTTATTGAAGGGAAGAGAAAAGGAGGGAAGAAAGAAAGGTGGAAAAAACACTGACCCAAGCTCCTAAGCTGCCCCAGATTCAAGGGTGAGGAAGTGGACACACCTGGAAACGGTACCAAGTTTTCTATGGGCCTCACCCAATCCTTGCAACAGTCCTATGAGAAGGTATCCCGTTTACCCATTTTAAGGATACAGAAACTGAGGTACAGAGAGATTAAATCGTTTTCTGAGTGTCCCCCAGAGAGTAAGCTTCAGAGCCGAGATTTAAGCTGAAACAATATCATCCACAGCTACACTTGAGTCCTGCCCTACTGTCTGGATACCTAAATTCACCTAAGGCAGCCTGAAGAAAGCCAATCATTAATGTTTTCATTTATAGATAAGAAAATTAAACCCAACTGGTTAAATGACCAATAAAAAAATATATCACATGCCATCTAGAGGTACCAGACAGTGCTTCTATTTGGTCACCACCTTAGAACCCAGAAAATAAGGACCCTCATCTATTTTTATACATGAATATAATAAGTTTATGCTATGTGTTTTCTATCATTTTTTTAACTTCAACCCAGAATCCCCACTGATAATACAACAGCAACATTTGCATAGCATCTTTTGATTTATAAAAAACGATTTTATCTACGATACCCTCCCTGTGACATACACAATGCAGATGACTTCACCTGCTGTCAAAGACCAGGGCCATCTTAGCGACAGGCAGCCCAGAGAGGCCCTCGGCGACACGTCTCAGCTCAAAGCACCCAGGAACACAGGGAGGTAACTTTCAAAGACCACAGCTTCTACCAACAATGATTGCCAAGGAAGAAATTTCAAAACGATTACTTTTTCCTCCAGACTGGAAACTTAAGGATGCAAAATATGAGTAAAAACAATATTTCTCAATCCTCATGGGGATCAATCATTTAAGGAAAAGCTCTCCACGTCTTTCTTCTCTCTCCCTCACTAATACTTTTTAAAACCTTTGGGCAATACAAGGAGAAAGGTATTTGCTTACTGAAACTGTGTCTGCCATCGGGGCACACCAATCTGTTTGCCGAACATCTATCTCAAGAGTTGTTGGCTCACTCATACTTTTTGCCTTTCTTGCCAGAATTATACCATAGCTCATACATTGGGAAGTCAATATCATTGAAAGATGTAACCTACAGTCCTTGGAAGAGCATCTTCCCCAAAACTCAAAAGAACATCTGGATCATCAGACCTCAGAAGACGGATTTAAAATCTTACTTCAGCATACACAATACCTCTGCAGCGGGTCTCATTCTTGGCTGAACACTACCAAGCTTTTTAAAGCTTGGAAGAGCTTTAAAAAATACCATTGCTCAAGAGCCACCTGCAGAGGTTCTGACTTAATTGTCCTGGGGTGAGGCCTGCACACTGGGACTTTTAAAAGCTCTGCTGGTGACTCTACCTCATGCAAGGCTGAGACTCACAAATACCGAAAGGAAGGCATACACCTGCCGGATCAAAAAAAGTGACTCACTTTTGACCTAATGACCAGGAACAATTTCACAATTTAGAAATCTTTGATAACATGGGTTTTACATTTTTAGACCCAATCTGTTTGTTCACTGCATAATGGAAGCTGTCCTCTTGGTCTTCCTGACATAGCTAGCCCACCTTCACCTGGAAATCTAGATGAATATAAAAATGCATTTTGAAATTACTAACACTTATGCAGCATTTTGAGGTTTATAAATATATAAATACAAAGTCACATTTAATCATTACAAGAGCTGTGAGACACGCGTTTTCTATTGCTGCTGTAACAAATTATCCCAAGCTTAGTGGCCTAAAACCACATGAATTTATTCTTATAGTTCTGGAGACCAGATGTCTGAAGTCGGTCTCCATAGGATAAAGTCAAGGTGTGGGCATGGCTGGTTCCTTCTGGAGGCCCTGAGGGGAAAATCTATTTCCTTGCCTAGAGGCAGCCTGTGTTCCTTAAGCCATGGCTCCTTCCAAATATTCCTCTGCTGCCTCCCTCTTACAAGAAAGGACCCTTGTACTTACTTTGGACAGACCCAAATAATCCAGGATAATCTCTCCCATTTTCAGATCCCTAATCCCTTCTACAAAGTTCCTTTTGCCATATAAGAGAACACTCACAGGTTCCAGGGATTAGGACAAGGACATCTTTGGGGGGCCATTACTCAGCCTGCCACAGAATAAAGCAAATGTCACCACTATCACCATTATGCCCATTCTCCCTGCCCATCATCCTCATTTTTTCAATTAAAAGTCAGGGTTGCATGACTTAACCAGTTCCCATGTCTGAGACAAGGTTGAATTTAAATCTGACCTTATAACTCTAAGTCCCACTTTCCCTCTGCCACAAGTGTTGGTTCCCCACGATAAGGTGATGTCTGCAATATTACTTTCTTTTCCCAGTTTTCACCACACTGTTAACAATAAGTGTTTTCACTCAGCTTCAATCGTTATTTCTGTTCCTCAGCCAATACAGGCCAAGTAGAAACTTCCATGCACTACCCCTGGTAAACAGGCCTCGAGCCAGACCCCTTCTCTATGGTGCAGAAGAAGCAGCAAACCCCCTGAGGCAGTAATTCGTTATACAGACTACAATGTCACAAGTATCTGAGCTGCACAAGTACATGGGGAGAAAAAGCAAGCTCTCACTTTGAAGAGAGCAAAGCGATCTGAACTTGCTAAGATACACACTTACACACAACCACCTAGAGAAAAATTTATAATCCGTGATGTCCTTATCCTGCCTGCTTCAAACAACCTATTCAGAATTCCTTTCTCTTTTCTTCT
This sequence comes from Canis aureus, assembly GCF_053574225.1. Taxonomy (NCBI): domain Eukaryota; kingdom Metazoa; phylum Chordata; class Mammalia; order Carnivora; family Canidae; genus Canis; species Canis aureus. Next base: position 15,347,984 of record NC_135611.1, on the reverse strand, counting down.
CAACTGAGGAGGTAGTGTGTATTTAGAAGCTCGGATGGCGTTCTTCTAGAACGTGTTATTATTTTAGTGGGGGTCATCAGGAAGTAGTGGGTACAGCTTTCAACACAAAGAACATTCTAATATGATGGTCACACTTCCACTGATGCCTTGGGATTTCACATACCCCTCCTCCCAAGCACATCAGGGAGAGAAGAACCTGGTGCTGAATCACAGCCACTTCAACAATGGGAGAAGGTAAACAAGCCAAGCAAATCTCACTCCCAAGCTTATACCTTGCCTGAGTCTGTGTTCAACCTGATGTGAAAATGGTAGGGAAGGAGAAGGAGGAGAAGAAGGAGGAGGAGGAGGAAGAGGAAGAGGAGGAGGAAGAGGAGGAAGAGGAGGAGAAGGAGAAGGAGAAATCCATACCCCATCAGAATGCAAGTGGTATAATATCAGAAAATCACATGATTTTTCCAGGATTAAGAGAACTCATTGACTCTGTCTCCAGAACTATAAAATAACAGCAAACAGGGTTTTAAAGGTCATGTGGAATAATTCAAATAACCAAAATATTTTATTTTAAATAAGCTAATGTGGCAGAGGAGAGGAGGAATGCTGGAATATATTCTGTGGCTTGTATTCATGCCAAATCCATGCTCTGAAGCTATCATTTTATAGGATTACAACCAATATTTGCAATGATTCCTAGGGGAACCAAGATTCCCTGCCATCTAAGAGTCAGTTTGGGCCACTAACTCAGAAAAGTAAATCAATGCATTTTTAAAGCTTTACAACAAGGTAGCATTACACGGGAATTCTGGTTTAGCAGAAGCCAACCATAAACTTGTAATAAAATTAGGACATTCTAGGGCAGCCCAGCTGGCTCAGCGGTTTAGCGCCGCCGCCTTCAGCCCAGGGCGTGATCCTGGAGACCCTGGATCGAGTCCCACATCGGGCTCCCTGCGTGGAGCCTGCTTCACCCTCTGCCTGTGTCTCTGTCCCTCTCTATGTCTCATGAATAAATAAATAAAATCTTTAAAATAAAATTAGGACATTCTAATCCACATAATTTGGATATAACCTAACTAAAAGAGAGCACATCTGCTAAGTATTCCTTACTCCATGTCTCCCTAGATCCAGGTAGTTCAAGAGCCCTGGGTTCCTGTCCTGGCTCTCCATTCGTTCATCTGGACCAGTCACTCAGCTTCTCCGGGCCTGAGTTCTCATTGGTAGGCTGGACAAAATGACCTCTAAGGGCTCCTCCAATTCTGACTCTAGAAGCTTCCAAAAGATCCATTAACAAAGTTTACTGGCTGCCTTCTATCTGCAATTAGATTCCAGTTGAGCTGGTGAATAAGTGAAGATCATGAAACTGATGGTTAAGACTCCAAACAACCAGAAGCTAGAGAAGACCCCTAAGCTGGAGAACAACATGATGAAATATTAAATGGGTCCCCCTCCTGGGGAAAGCCTCAAAGCCTGGGGGTCCCAAGAGTTTATTTCAAAGACTTCTGAGGGTCTTATACTTAACTACAGGAGGGTCCTGCACTTTCATGCTGCCTCCAGTACTCAGAGCCTCCCAAGCACAGGCACAGAAGGGATGGACGGGAATGGGGGGAGGTGGTCACTCTTGGGACGGGAATTCCACACAAAGCATCATCAGAGCATCATCACTAGGGCCCTTCTGGCCACGTAGGGTCCGGCAGAGCATTCAAGGTTAGTCTGATGCAGGGATGGCTATTCATTTGAACTGGAGACTGAGTAGTTGGAGATTTGCTACACCTCTTTATTCGGGGTGGAGATGGGGGACAGCAGAGCAATCTTCTTCCTCTTTGAGGGTCTGCAAAATTAGCCACAGCAAATGAAAAGTGGATTCACAGAGCTGTTGAGCTCTCTCAGGATTCAGATCCCTGAACAGCTAGTTCCATGAAACAAATGTGCTTGCCTAAGTGGGAGAGCCCAGGAAAAAAGTGACAGGAAAATTGAAGACTTGCTATAAAACTCATCTTCAAAAAGCCATAATTATCACAATCGTGTCACCTAAGCATTATTTACAAACATCCTTCTGCACAATTTCTCCTCTTGGAACAGCCCTTGTCTAGATATAGTGCCATTACTCAGGGTAACATTTTAGATTAATTAAGTAGTAAAACACGGAAAAACAAGCATTTTTCCATCAAAAGTCTGGAGTGAATTTAATTAAAATAAGATGCAGGGGGACAGGCATAAAATAGAGATTCTGACTTTCTACCTTTGTGTTGATCATCCCCACTTACCAGTTGAAAAAATATGTCCATTTCCAGTGCTGTGTACACTACTCAATGGATTACCCCCAACACTGGAAAAGGAAGAGAGTGTAAAAGAAATTTCCTACTTTGCAGATAAGAAAAACTGAGACTTTCAGGAAATTAAATGATTCATCCAGAGTCGAGTCACAACAAAAATCCTGATCACCAAACTCCTAATTTCGATGCCTTCCTCAGGACATCAAACACGGTCTAGGGGATTTCATTTTCATGGGGGAACTAAAATAATTTTTACATCAAAAGCTGCCACATATTTTGTCCCGGCCTTGTTTTTGACCCTTTTGGGCTTCAGAATATTATGGTTTGGGTCCTGGCAAAATGAAGCCAATTTGCAACAGCCACACAAACAGGGTTTTCTCTCCAAGCAGAGACAGGGATGCTCCTCACGGTCTGTTACACGTTACTGCAGTTCTTCTCATAACCTACTATTTCTTCTTCACATTCCTATAACGCAAGTATAACTGACATAACGTGTTATACTAGTTTCAGGTGTACAACATAGGGATTCGACACAATTGTATACATTACGCACTGCTCATCACGATATGTGTCGTCCTCATACATTATCATTCCCTGCACTGTACTTCTCATACCCGTGACTTATTTGTTTTATAATCAAAAGTTTGTAACTCATAACCCCCTTGTCCCTCCAGTTTGTTCTCTGTTTTTATTACTATTTCTGTTTTTGCTTGTTTTATTTTTTGGAGTCCACGTCTAAGTGAAATATGGCACTTGTCTTTCTCTGACTTGTTTCACTTAGTCTAAGATCTTCTAGATCCATCCATGTTGTCCCCAGTGGCAAGATTTCATTCTTTTTTTTTTTTTTTTACGGCTGAGTAATATTCCATTGTGTGTACAAATATTTCTTTTAAATGCCAGGCCTCATGGTTCATGCCGCATTCTGCTTGGACCAGGTACAGAAGTAGCAAACAGTTCACACGATTTTCACGTCTTCTAGGCCCTGGCCAGCAATCAAACATAGGCCTGGGCGGGGGTGCTTTGTTCATTCTGTTTGGGGATGGCAATATTAAAACAAAACACTTCACAGTCCCAGCTCCATTCATCAATAGTCATTTTAGGTGAATTTGTCATGAGGTATCTAAACATCTACGTTCGGGTGTTTTCCAAAATAATGCACTTGCCCCGTGATTTTAAGGAAGGAGACAACTAAAACAGCAGCAGCAGCAGGAAAAACAACTCTAGCTTATGCTCAGGTGGTAGAGAGGAGTTAAGCTTTATTCTGGGATTTCTGCTACTGAGCCTACTAAGTCTACTCAAATAAATGAAGCAGGGAGGATGATGGCTCCATCCCAGAAGTGGTCTGTCTCAACCTGGGGTCGGGCTGCTCCAGCCCTCGTTTCTCACAAAGGAATCCCTCCCACCTACACCAGTTTCTAGGACCAACCCTAACCCTAGTGGAGATGTGTGGGGACTTTTGGGGCAACCCCCTGGGGCCCCACCCAAGTCTCCCCAGAATGCCAGCTCAGCCCTGACTTCCTGCCCCAGCTCCCCTACCTACACTTGCGTTCTTTCTTGTTCCTTAGCCCTCAGGTCTGAAGCTCACTGGACCCCTGGCTGCCTCTCCCTCCCCCAAGCACCTGGACCTGCCATCCCTTGAACCCCATTCCCTAGCACCGGGACTCTGTCTCTGATACTGCCACTTCTGGCAATATTTCCCAATTTTACCTGCTTCAACTTCCCATTGCAACCCATCACCCCAAGGGGACACCCCAAGCCTCCAGCCTTCCCTCGGCCCTTCCAGCGTATCTGGCAGGCGGGCTCCCACCCAGGGCAAGTCTCTTGCACTCCTCCTGGGCCTGGCAGGGCCCTGAGATACAAGACCAGCAGCTCCTCAACCAACCCTCTGCATTTCAGACCATGTTCTTATTTAAACGCCCCCGTCTGAGCCTAAAATCCATTTACTGGTGGAGACAGAGCTAGTGAATGGCTGTCCTCATGAACAACCCCTATTTCCTTGAGGTCGGCCAGCGGCTTGCACACAGCAACCCATTAATTGCCCTGCAGACATCATGATGCAGCAAATTTCACTCTTTTCACACACAGATGAGACACCAAGGATCCTGCTCCAGTAAGAACCGGGCCTAAGTTCCCTTGGCAAGACGGGAGCAAAACGAGGACTAACTCAGTCTGCTGGCTTCGTCCTGACAGTACGAACCCCCCTGGGGGCAACCACGTTTCTCTTGCCGAGTTATGTCAGGCACCCAGCCCGGGACGGCCGAGCCCCACATCTGGCCAAGCTGGGGCTCCCTGGGTCCCAGCCACCTGCACGCACAACGCCAGAGCCCCCGCGTGCCCGGCCCCGTGCATACGAGGGGCCGCCGTATGCACTTGCCCAAATTCCCAACTCAGTACTTCTGATAAAACTGATCGTTTCAAATAAAACTGGAAGGGGGGATCCCTGGGTGGCTCAGCGGTTCAGCGCCTGCCTTTGGCCCAGGGCGTGATCCTGGGGTCCTGGGATCGAGTCCTGCGTCGGGCTCCCTGCATGGAGCCTGCTTCTCCCTCTGCCTGGGTCTCTGCCTCTCTCTCTCTCTCTCTCTCTCTCTCTGTCTATCATAAATAAATAAATAAAATCTTAAAAAAAAAAAAAAACTGGAAGGCCTTTCGCACTTCCCACTGGTACCATCGAGGCTTCTTGGTTTCAGGCTCAGGAGATGCCAGTCGTCAACAGAGCGCAAGAGAGGGTGGTTTGGTGCTAATCCGACCTCTGAGCTGCTTCCGAGGTGCGGCGGAGCTCTTGGACACCCCGCGAGGCCGTCACCGGGGACACACAGCCAGCAGGTCTGGAAAGATCGGGGGGCTGCCTCTCTGTCCAGGGCGGTGAATGCAGCCCCTCTGCAAAGGAGCTTAAAGCTGTGGTGTGAATGAGTAGCAATCCACCTGTGTGCGTGTGTGTGCGTGTGTCTAGGGGTATCAAAGAGGGTCTCCAGGGCAGCCCGGGTGGCTCAGTGGTTTAGCACCACCTTCAGCCCAGGGTGTGATCCTGGAGACCCAGGATTGAGTCCCAAGTGAGGCTTCCTGCATGTAGCCTGCTCCTCCCTCTGCCTGTGTCTCTGCCTCTAATGAATAAATAAATAAAATCTTTAAAAAGGGATGCCTAGGTGGCTCATTGGTTGAGCGTCTGCCTTTGGCTCAGGGCACATGATCCTGGGGTTCTGGGATGGAGTCCCATATCGTGCTCCCCGCAGGGAGCCTGCTTCTCCCTCTACCTGTGTTTCTGTGTCTCTTGTGAATAAATAAATAGAATATTTTAAAAAATAAATAAATAAAATAAAATCTTTAAAAACAAAAACAAAAACAAAGAAAGTCTCCAAAAAGTGTATGCACAGGTCCTAGTCCCCTGTACCTGAGACTGTGGCCTTGCTGGGAAGTAGGGTCGGTGTACAGGTAGTTCGCTAAGACGAGGTCATACTACTGGGAGGGCCTTCAATCCAACACCACTCATGTGCTGTCAGGAGAAGAGGAGACACCTGAGGAAAGGGGGTCATAAGACGACACAGGCAGAGAGTAGGTGCATCTGCAAGCCAAGGGCCGCCAGCAACACCAGGAGCTGGAAGAGGCAAGGAAGGATCCTCCCCTACAGGTTTTGGGGGGGGCGTCACCTGCTGACACCTTGAATTCAGACATCCAGCTGCCAGAGCCGTCAGAGAAATAAATTTCTGTTGTCCTAAGCTACGCGATTCCTTGTATTTTGTTAGGGCAGCCCTGGGAAATTAATATAAGGTAGAAATGAAGAACTGAGGAGTCACAAATACCTCCTCTTCTTTTAAAGATTTTATTTATTGGAATGCCGGGGTGGATCAGCGGCAGAGCCCCTGCCTTTGGCTCAGGGCATGATCCCCGTCCAGGGATCGAGTCCCCGCATCAGGTTTCCTGCGAGGAGTCTGCTTCTCCCTCCAGGTCTCTGCCTCTCTGTGTCTCTCATGAACAAATAAATAAAATTAAAAAAAAAAAAAAAAGATTTTATTTATTTATTTGACAGAGAGAGAGAGAGAGAGAGAGAGAGTGCACATGCAGGGGGAGAAGCAGAGGGAGAGGGAGCAGCAAACTCCCAGCTGAGCAGGGAGCCCATGGGGGGCTTGATCCCAGGACCTGGGATCATGACCTGAGCGAAAGGCAGATGCTTCACTGACTGAGCCACCCAGGAGCCCCACAAAATCCTCTTGATTTGGAAGCAGCACCAACTAAGAAAGAGAAAATATATCTGTGCTCCGTGAAACCTCTTCTGCCCACCTCATGGAAATGGAGGAAGAAAGACAAGGCCCTGAGTCCCTCAGAGGAACCTTCCCTCCCCTAAGAAGTGAGACCTAATCAGATCCTGAGGGGAGGGGAGGAAGGAGGAAATCCTGTTTCCTCCATCCTGAGCCTTTTAGCACCTCTCTGCCTCCCATACTATAAAAGGTACTAGACAGGTGTTTTCACATCCATGATCTCATTTAATGGTCACGACCATCTGTGTGACAGAGAAAGAGGGCAGGTATTATCATCCCCATTTTACACACAAGAAAACTGAGGCTCAGACGAGGTCACGGGCTGCCCATGGACAAGATGACCCTTCCAAAAAGAACTTGAGTGGACAAAGCAGATTTTCAAAGGAGGTGAGATGGGGGTGAAATCCCATCTGAAAAAAAAACCAACAACAACAACAACAGTAACAAGTTAAACAAAAGTGCTAGACACCTTCCGTGTCCAAACCAAATCAAAGGGGCCTTGATGCGCAGCCCCTTTACCTTTTTCTGAAGGTAGCGGCGTTCACGCAACGTGGATGGAGACACAATCTGCCAATTCTCTAGCCAGCTTTTGACATTCAAGTATCTTTGAGTAAAAAAAAAAAACAAAAACAAAAACAAAAAACAAAAAACAAACAAACCTGAACGTGTCTTCCAGGCCCGGGATATAAGGAGTCTGCGTCCCTCTCCCCGTGCGCTCTACACTCCTCAAGCACTTGCTGTGTCACCACGCGGCTCCCGCCCAGTGGTCACCTGCACCGGGACGTGCTCTCCTGGAGCTGGACTCGAGGGTCCGAGAGGCTGGAGCTCTCCCAGGCTGTGTTCAACGGCCCCGATGACCAAGGGGGCTATCCCAAGAGACGGCAGGTGTCCCGGGAGAGGACGGGACAGAGAGGGTTAAGCTGGAAAGCACTAGAGATAAGGACTCTGGGCGGAGAGCTGGGACTCTAATCAGCTGCCTTTTCCAAATATTTTAATCTTTCCCCTCTGGAAAACACCCAGTCGCTGGCCACCGAGAACACTCGATTTCTTCTTTGCAGCCAAGATCTCAGGCACACGGGCCCCGGGACCAGCCACCAATCCCTCCGGGGTGGGGACGCCAGGCCGCGAAATGTCAGTCCACATTTTGTCAGCTTGAAAATATTAAACACCACTGAACAAAATGTAAGGTTTCTTTTTCAGACTTAAACGTCTACTTATTTCAAAATGAATTAGTGGTTCTCTGGGTTTCATAATGTTTAATTCATTAATGATAACTACAGCTCGAGAATTTGAAAGGAAATTGCTTCCAGGATAAAATTAAATGCGAAACTCTAAGCAGTGATTCATGGCTGTTCCTATCTAAATTACTAATCCGTGTGACAAACCTGGTTGGCAGCACAAAAAAAGCAATACTATTTCCCCCCGTTGCCTTTATAGACTTTGCTGAATTGTTTTTGCAAACTGCCTAAACCCAAGTCCTAGATAATCCCCTGCTGGCAGCCTCCATTCCAGAGTGGGGTTCCGTACCCAGAGTCCCCGCTGCCTCGGAGAGGCTCCTAATGGACTAATACTTTCGTGTCTCGGAAAAGAGTTTTCTCAACATTAAGGTTTAGACGTATAATCCAATGGATTTCCAAAGAAACTCATTTTAAATTAAAGGCAAATATCCCCATGATATCTGTCCACATCTCCCCGAAGAAACCCGCATAAAACTAAAAATGGCAATTTTCTTTTAGTTTGCAAGGCAGCCTAGCCAGCTGAGATCCAATTACGTATCTCCCCGTTAGAACAACTGGGGCACTAGAGTCACCGTGTCGCCCAAAAGACAAGATAATAGAAGGCTTCTGAAGTTGCATCAAGCCCAAGCTCCTCGGCCTCCTGAAATTTCTCTCGTGTCTCTTCCTGCCACCACCGCCCAGCAGGCCAGGCTCACGACGTGGGGTACAGAGGAGAAGCAGGCAAGGATACTGCTGACCACACACAGCCCCCCTCCAAAAGAACTCAGGCGACCAGCATCCCCCAGGGCACATCTCTGCAAACTGCTGCCAGACTGTCACATAAAAGTCCTGCAAACCAGGTCCCCCGTCTCCTGGCTGTGTCGCACGCCAACCATCCTGTGCGCTGCTCCTCCGTGGCAGGTCACATCCCCACCAGCCCTCAGGGGTGCGATTCCGTGCCAGGAATTTACATATGGTGACTCCTTTATCCTTGGGACAACTTGGGGAAGGTGTCCTCATTGTCCTCATATTGCAGAGCAAGAGATGGTGGCAAAGACGTTCAAAATACCTGCCCAAGTTCCAGAGCAAGTAGCTGGCAGAGCCAGGATTCACACCCACACTTTCTGCCCAATTTCCCAGGCTTTGAGCCATCTGATGGGGCCACAGCACAGCTCGGAATATTCTACTCACTCCCTACTACCAAGGGAGCAGGGCCCATACGGCCGCCAGGCTCTATGGGTCCTTTGGGGATTCGGCTACATTTCCAGCTTCGTCTCCAGCTACCTCCCATTCCAGCTTTTCCAATCTATGGCACATGCTCTTCCCTCCACCTCTTCTCCGGGACAGCTGCCAAGTCTCCCTTTGGGGTCTCTACTCCCCGCCTTTATGCTCCTGGAGTGCCAAGCTCATTCCTTCGGCTTCCTACTGACGCTGGGGGTGCACATTCCTCTCCCAGCCACAGCTCTGGTTTTCTCCGACCTGCCCCCTGGGTTCCCACAGCTCAGCAGGGCCATGGTGAGACGTTCTGGAACCTTTGGAACTAATGAATGTGCTACAGCAAATCAACAGCAACACCTAAGGGAAAAAAAAAAAAAAAAAAAAACCCAAGCAGCAGGCTCGGGGGCTTGTCCCACAATGACTCAGGTCCCTGAAGAGTGAAGGTGAGAAGGCAGGACTTTCATGAACTTTGTAAAAGCATATTTTTTTTTTCCAATCAAGCATTCAAACGTTGCAACCACATGAAGGCTAGAAAACCTAGCTATCTGCTCGCTAGCTAGTGGCTTTCCGAAACAAGCCTGTTTTGGATTTCAAACCAGCAAGAGATAATCTTCAGAATGGGAACTCAAGAGTTACCCACTCATGACAAAAGCAAGGAGATGGCAAACTGAATCCACAACTCAGACTGGTTTTTATGGTTGCTTCTGAGCAGCAGGAGGGGGGAGGGAAGAGACATGTGAATTTTTTAATTTTAAGGAAGGAGTGTGTGCACCCCCTGCAGCTCTTCTGTTGCCCCCACCATGGGGTGAAGGGATGTAAAGCGGGCTCGACTGCCCCTATTCAAAGTCTTACCAGGTGGGCACCCATTCCTGACCATGAACTGGGCATCACACAAACCCCAATACCATCAGCAATGCAGCATGAAAAGCGAACAGTAACTCGCAGCAATCATTTAAAATATAAAATAGGGCAGCCCCGGTGGCTCAGCGATTTAGCATCTGCCTTCCGCCCAGGGCCTGATCCTGGAGACCCTGGATCGAGTCCCACATCGGGCTCCCTGCATGGAGCCTGCTTCTCCCTCTGCCTGTGTCTCTGCCTCTCTCTCTCTCTCTCTGTCTCTCATGAATAAATAAATAACATCTTTTAAAAATAATAATAAAATAAAATATAAAATAATGCTCCTAAACTGCATACGATGCTTAGGAATGTCCAATGAACACAAACTCTCTGGGGAATCCCGCAGTACTGTGAAAATACACAAAACGCACATAAAAATACAACTCTACTGTTAGGTAAAATTAACCTAAAACTAGTATGCTAGCTAAAACACAGTAAGCATTAAATCAGTTTTGCTCACCTTCTTAAAACTCAATGGGCCCCAGGGGGTGGTGGCAGGTGTGAGATTTGGATGCGGGAGCCTCCTTAACAAAACCCAAGGAGGTTCATGGTAATGGGTGGAGCTGGGTTTTTGTGATCTCTCCCCATTTCCCTTGTGGCCAGCACAGGTGTTCAGAGGGGGCCTGCTGACTACTGCAGGGAGGCTCCAAGTGTCACTGCAGGTGTACAACACTGGGTTCAGGGGTGTTTTCCTCCCAGGGAAAAGTTGTTTTAAGATTTTATTTATTTATTTGACAGAGAACAAGAGAGCACAAGCAGGTGGAGTGGCAGAGGGAGAGGGCTGAGCAGGAAGCCCAACGTGGGACTCGATCCCAGGACCCCGGGATCATGGCGTGAGCCAAAGGCAGGCGCTTAACCGACTGAGCCACCCAGGAGCACGGGGAAAAGCATTTTTAAAATATTTTCTAATATTTCTCTCTCCCCCCAGCTTATTCAAGGTCTCAGACCCCACAGCTGCCCAGTGTCAGCTCAGAGAGCCCAGGATGGAGGCCAGCAAAGCCCGATCACCATTAGCTGCCCCTGGAGGGCACTTAGCTGCCCTGGGCATCCGGAAAAGCCACTTCAGGTCACAAGGAAAGGTACAGGCTTTACAAGCAACTTCGAAGTTGTCCACTAAATGAGTGAAAAAGCATAAATCAGCATTGTGCCCTGTAGTGATGTGGAGGAAAGAGGCAGAGCAGGAAAGCGTGTAGGAAAGTCTGGAGCAGGCCTTACAAAAGCAGCTGCGTGAAAAGGTCAGTGACATACAGGAGGCTTCGCAGGTGACTTACAGTGGGTTGATAAAGGACTGCCTATACCTGAGGTTCTCAGGGTTCCCGCTCTATTTTGATTTCCTAAATAGAAGAACCAAAAGTTTTCACTGTTTATAAAAAGGACAGGTCTTGCATAAGCATTTGAAATTTTAGGAAAGATTTTTTTTTTTAGAACATTCTAACACCTTGCAGGTAATCTTTAGTTCCATGAATATCTTAAGTTCTCCATTTCTTTGTAAGTAGGACTAGCTAAAGGAAGCCCCGGTCTTCACCATTTCAACTACCACAAAATTCTAATTACTGAAATCCACAGAAATGGGAAATCTCGGTCTTCAAATTTTAACTGTTAACTATACCATAATGATAGCAAGATGAAATGAGAAAGTTTGTAAGCATAGGACTTCGAACAGGAAACCACGACAGTGACAGTGTAACCAGGGTTCACTAGCAGCATTTGTATTTTCTGGTAGAGACATGTGTGGAGCTTGTTGACTCTGAATTTAAACCACGGGGTGGCTCAGTGGTTTAGCATCACCTTTAGCCCAGGGTGTGATCCTGGAGACCTGGGATCGAGTCCCACATGGGGACCATGGATCGAGTCCCAATGGAGCCTGCTTCTCCCTCTGCCTGTGTCTTCCATTCTCTCTCTCTGTCTCTCTAAAAAAAAAAAAAAAAAAGAAAAGAAAGGAAACATGGGCAAGTCTATCAACCCAAGGAAGGCTTCATCATGTATCTTGTCATCTCATATCTTTCCACTGCTCCTAAAAAAACTTGCCCGGTCTTGGAAATAATTTGGAAATACAGAAATATTGTTTTACTGGACCTCATCTGACACTAATCCCCTGCTTTTAGGATTATAAAGAGGCTGGAGTGGGGGAGTGGGGTTCAGAGCGTAGCGGGAAGCCCTGGGTGGCCAAATGTCATTGCAGCCACGGCTTGGCCTACACACTCCAAAGAGAAAACAGGCTTTCCGGATCAGTGTCTGAGGATGGGATTTATCACCACGAATACACTCACGGATGGCATTTTTAAAAATCTTCATGTCAGACATTTCATCTCCTCGTCTCCCACACCGCTTTTTTCTATGAAGTGACCTCACCTGCTCGGGTTTTCTCCTGCCCAAGGAAGAAAAGTGTGCAGTGTTCTCGCGGTCAGGGCCCTTGGCCCTTGGCTCTCCACTCTCCACTGCCTGCTTGCTTCCCCTTCAGGAAAGATTTCCCAGCCCTGCCTTCTGCACGGCTCCAGAGCCCAGGCTGGGGTCTGTGGCTCAGCCGACGATGACCCCAACCCCACTACTCCCTGTAGGCTTTGCTTTGGGATGTCACTGTTCTTTCTCTCCTCCTTCTTCTTCTTCTTCTTCTTTTTTTTTTTTTAAGGAGGTAGATAGGAGAAGAATTCTTTTAAGGTTAACCAAAAAGGAGTAAGGACCAAAGTCCTATTTTCCTGCCAGCATGTTTGGAGACCTCACTTCCTCAGATCCAAGAAAAAGAAAAGTGAAGCCAAAGTAAGGGGCCAGCTCCATCCAAGGCAAAAACAATCCAGGTTAAATTGAGCGCTTCGCGGCCTGTGTCTGCGCCTCCCCTCCTGCCCTGGTTTCCGTGCTCAAGTCAGTCTTCCCACCACCCCATCCCCGTCTCAGTGGGGCCAATCTGCCTGGATGATATTACAACCTGTGGTCTCCTTCACGCTCCCCCCATCGGGCCCGCCCACTCCCCATCTGCACCTGCTTCCCAGCAGGGCTGGCGGACACTTGATCCAAGCGATTCACCACAACACCCTATGGAGGTGATTGTTTTCCTTCACAAGGGCGCTCGCATTTTAGCAAAGGATTCAGGGACATGAAACCCAAAAAGGAAAAGGAACGGATTTATAATGAACTGTCTACGTCCCAGCTTCAGACCCCAGACGCAGCCACCCTCTGGCTCCTGCCTCGGAGGGTTGTTCTGATAATTAAGTAAGCTAACCTATACGGAATACTTAAGACAGCACCTGACACCTCGCAAGGGCTTCCACCCACATCAGTTTTAGGAACCTTCTCCATGACCTTCTGAAATAAATACTACTGGTCTCGTCCTACATGAGGACACAGAACGGCCTGCTCAGGATCACAAGGCTGACGAATGAGCAGAGAAGGGATATAGCCCACAGTCTACTGAGCGACCCACAACCCCTGCTGTTTTTATCACAGCCCAAGGAATGAATCTCTAATGGTAAGACCATGAACACTCTGCAGGCCTGTGGGGCGAGATCGCACTGAAGGGGTCCTGTGGTGTGCTGATGGGGGACTATCAGAAGGAAAGGATGGGGCGCTGGGGGAAGTATTGAACAGCGCAGCCTGTCCTGCCAGGGCTAACACAAAGCCCACCTCTGAACCCCAGACCTCGGTCTACCAGTTCACCTCACTCAGGCTCTGTTTTTCCTGACTATAAAATGGGATATAAAAGGTACTTGGGATGTTGCAAGCTCCTGACCCCTGGGGGTGCTCAAGGCAGAAGATAAAACCTCTTGTGAAGGAAACTCCAGAAAGGGAGTAAGTCCTACAAGTGAGGGCAGCAAATCTGGGGATTTAAGTTACTTCCAATGTTAGAAATCAAGGCTCTGGGCAGCCCGGGTGGCTCAGCGGTTTAGCGCCGCCTTCAGCCCAGGGCCTGATCCTGGAGACCTGGGATCGAGTCCCGCATCAGGGTCTCTGCATGGAGCCTGTTTCTCCCTCTGACTGTGTCTCTGCCTCTCTCTCTCTCTCTCTCTCATGCATAAATAAATAAAATCTTAAAAAAAAAGAAATTGAGGCTTCACTGAACAACAGGCTGAAAATTAACAATGCTTAATAAAAAAAAAAAAAAAAAAAAAAAGGAACAGCCAGAGCCAAAAATATTACTAATGACCCTGGTGATATCTGGTTAAAAATTCTGAATTACGTCTCTGGGCAGTCTAATTTTTAATCTCCACAATATTCCTGAAAACTCACCTATTTCCATTATAGGTTACAAAATCCATAATTAGGCCTCTTTCCTTTCTGGCTGTTCTACATTTGAAAAGCATTCACTATTCATTCCACTGAAGCGGACTTCCCTCAAAATAACTCATTACTCTATACTTGCACAATTATGTCACGGATATAATTACCACCATCATGATTCCAGCGGCTATTTGTTGCACCATAATTTCCAGATGAATTTCTAGTGTAGAAATAAAATAGCCACAATAAGATAATTAATTACAACTCAATTATGACTACAGCACAGTGACCAAAATTAAAACTCTGAAAGTTTTAGTATTTCGTTTTTAATATCATGTTCATCTTTGTAGCCAGCAAATAATTACTATAAAGACGCTTATTGTTAGTATATTTTGTTTCTGATAGCGGCTGCTTTCTTTGTGTACTTTTCTATAACTACTACTGCAAAGTTTGGAAGGACCACCGTATCGCGATGGTTGGAGGACCAATGCTACTACTAATCAGATTCAGGGTTTGCATGCTCCTTTTGCATAATCTTGGGAGATTGGGAGCATAATCTTGACCAAGCTACCAACTTTTTTGGGTCTCAGTTTGCTCACCCCAAAAAATGGGCTACAAACAGAACTTACTCCTCAATTATTGTGATAATTAGGTTAGGTAGCTTATATAGAGATTTGCAAAATGCTTTGGATTCAGCTACTGCCAAGTAAAGTTAGAAATTCTTTAACATATAATTCCATTCAAAGATATTCAATATTTAAAATTTTACTCAAGAAGAGGCACCTGGGTGGCTCACCTGATGGTCTACCTTCAGCTCAGGTCATGATCTCAGGGTCCTGGGATCGAGCCCTGTATCAGGCTCCCTGCTTAGCAGGTAGCCTGCTTCTCCCTCTCCCTCTGCCTACTGCTCCCCTTGCTTGTGCTCTCTTTCTCTCTCTCTTTCTCTCTCTCTCTCTCTCTGTCAAATAAATAAGATCTTTAAAAAATAATAAAATTAAGGGCAGCCCCGGTGGCGCAGCAGTTTAGCGCCGCCTGCAGCCTGGGGTGTGATCCTGGAGATCCGGGATGGAGTCCCACGTCAGGCTCCTCCATGGAGCCTGCTTCTCTCTCTGCTTCTCTCTCTGCCTGTGTCTCTGCCTCTCTCTCTCTCTCTCTATGAATAAGTAAATAAAAATCTTTTTTAAAAATTTAATTTAATTTAATTTAATTTAAAAAAATAAAATTTTACTCAAGGGGCACCTGGATGGCTCAGTAGGTGGAGCATGTGACTCTTGATCTCAGGATCCTGAGTTTGAGCCCCACAATGGGCATAGAGCCTACTTAAGCAAGCAAGAAAACAAAAGAAAAGAAAAAAGAGAAAAAGAAAGAAAGAAAAGAAAAGAAGAAAAAATTTTACTCAAAATGTTGTCACCTCCACACGTAAACACAGGTAGGCCTCATATGGTACAAGAGCAGGGCCCCCACCGTTTGCTTTTTTTCTGCCAATTGTACTCAACTCGTTCTGAACATCAGTCCACCTGATGTAGTCTCTGAAGGAATAAAGTTCCTTCCCAGAACCCAGAGAAAGCAGACTCATTTTCCGAGACAGTGGAACCGGCTAGAGCAAAGCACCAGGCAGCAGATCTCAACTAATTGTCACTGATTATACTAGAGTTTTTGAGGCCGATGGGGCAGAGATTGTATTAGTAAACAGAGCTCACAAACAGAAATGAAAGCCTCTCCCATCTTCAAAGTATTTTCCTAATCTACCTAAACAAGTAGTTTTATTCTGTGTATTTGTGACCACTCCTCGTGCCATACTAAGAGAATTTTGTCTCACAATATTTAATTTTAGAAATATAAAAACTAAAAAAAAAAAATATATATATATATATATATATATATATATATATATATATATATGGACTCCCAGTGTATTTTGGTTCCTGAAAACCTATGCCCAACTTCTTCCACAAAACCAAAGGCCGAACTACAGGGCAACTTGCCCCAATACCGTCCCTTTGCTGCTAATTTCAGAGTGCATTGACAGGCCAGAGAGAAGAATCAACCAAGACAGTCAATATGTCTTTTGAATAGCAGAATAGAAACAAAGCTGGTAGCGGTGACTAACATAACATACTTCTGATTGCCAACACAAAACTCGGCTACCAAGGCAGTGGCCCCCAAAAAGAAAACTTCTCGATGATTAACCGACCAGTAGCATGAAGATACCATATGCAAGATAGCATGGGATTATAAAAAAGTATTAGTTATCGCAGTCTTTAAGGAGATTAAGAGCCAGTTGTAGATATAAGACAACAGGTTATGACAACATTTACTGGTAAAAAAAATAAGCCAAGTCCCTAGATGCAAAGATGCGTAAGGTAGGCATGGCCCTCACGCAAGCCACATGCATCATCACTCAGCAGCTGGCCACCCCCAGCCCTACACTGGGTCTGAAGGTGTAGGAGGTGGCAAAGGTCTGCATCATCAGGAATTCAGAGATGGGCTTTGAGCACGGTACCAAAGGACTGGAACTGAGGGGCAGAGGAAGAAGAAAGCAGGCATCCTAAAGGAAGCCACAGGAGGAAGGCAGGCCAGCCTAAGTATGCCCAGGGCCCGGTGAGGCAGACCTAGCCACCAGTTCAGGTGAGCAGAGCATCATCCAACCAGGTTCCCAATATTCCAGGCAGGGCCCCCTGATGGAACCCTCTTCATTCATGGTCTGTAAAAGATTTTAAATATCTTAAATCTAGAAGAAATCATAATCGATTTGTGACTAATAAATATAAATTTAGCTACACTATAATATGAAGTCACACATTGCCTTTTAGTTTTCAATACATGCAAGTGTCCTTTGTTCCAGAAAACAAATCTGTTTTCCTTGTTCCTACCTCCCTTTCGAGCTGTGTCCTTTCACAGAGCTCTCAGAGGCACTCTCTCCCACTTGGCAACATGGTTCAACCTCAGACTCACAATGGCCATCTGGATGTGGATTACTCTCAAAGGTACAGCTCGGACCTCTCTTCCAAATGCCATTGCCAAAGAGCATTGACTTCTTCCAAATCTGGACGCTTCCATGTAATTTTATATTTGTTACTATTATTCAACCAGTAACCCAGACTTGAAAACCTGTTTAACTCCCACCTCTCATTCAACTGACCTTCAAAATTCCAGTAATCTTTTCTCTGAAACGCCTCTTGCATTCATGCATCCTTTCTATCCCTGTGGCCCTCCCCCTGGGGTTCAGGTCTGTCATTACATCTTCTTTGGACCCCAACTGGTCTCCCCACCTTTGTCCTTTCCAGTCCATATTGATTACTGCTAGATTAAGCTTCCAAAAGCACAGCTTCATACCTACATGCTCCCCAACCTCCAAACCATCAATGACTTCCTGCCAAATAAATCCCAAAGGCCTCCTTCCCACCAGCTATTCTATTCCTTTTCCTACCAGTCCGGCTTGCATACTGCCTGCTGTAGTCATAAAGCATTATTTGTGGTCCAGAAGACAAAATCCACCCTCCCCTACCACCTGGCTGCTGCCCACTTCGCCACCCACGTGTCCAGACTACTACCCATGCTTCAAGAGCATCGTCGAATACTACTTCTTGCACAAAGCCATTTTAAATCGTTTAGCAGGAAGGAATCTCTCCCCTCCGAATTCCAGTACCACTTCATCCACTACCACCTGGCATGTGAGTTCCTTGGGTACTCATATTCTTACTTCTCTGGAGGTGACCTCCTAAAGCAGCATCTCTGTAGGAAAATAATCAAACCAACGTGCTAAGTTAGTGCTTTCTTATGCGGAAGCATTGTGCCAAGAGTTATGGAAGACACAAGAGCATCAGTTGACAGCTAAATTGGGAAATTATGCTCAAACAATCCAAAAATAAAGCAATAATATCAGTAACTCTTTTTAACCATCATATACAGATGTTCACTGAATTCATGAAGATACAGAACATCTCAGAGAAAAGGAGTCTCCGGAACAGAATGAAGACTCCGAGGCAGCATACTGCAGAGGCTCATAGCATCAACTCTGGAGCTGTTTGGTGGCTGAGTTCTAATCCAAGCTCTGGCATTTACTCACTTGTGACCTTGGGCAAGTCATTTAGCCTCCATTTCTTGTAAAGCGACAAATTAAAATGGAGATATTGAAAGTGCTTCCCCTTTCAGACTGTAGTAAGAATTATGCACGCACTATATGCAAAATCACTTAGAGCCTGGCATATATATAACTGGTGCTGTCCATCCCACTGGTATTTTTTTTTTTAAAGATTTTATTTATTTATCCATGAGAGACACTGAGAGAGGCAGACACAGGCAGAGGGAGAGGCAGGCTCCATGCAGGGAGCCCAATGTGGGACTTGATCCCAGGACCCTGGGATCACACCGTGGGCTGAAGGCAGGCGCTCAACCACTGAGCCACCCAGGCGTCCCCATGCCACTAGTCTTATTACTATGAAAATGTTCTATCTGGGGGAAAGAAAACCACAAAAACAAAAAACACAAGCATCACATATTTGGTAGTTAAGATGCCTAACAGGATTTTTACTAAAAAAGGAGACATTACCATCTTAGTATGATCCATCTACATTTGCTCTACTTCCTGACAGGGATTCTCTGACTGACTGACGGGTCGGTGAAATCACCAGGGTGGCTTTTTGCACCACGGATTGAATGCTGTGCAAACAGAGCAGGCACCTCGACCACTGAGTCACGCACAAAGCCTTCAGCCACCCAAGGGCTCACCCACAAACAGCCATTGTCTCCCACAAACAACCCTGCTGTTGTCATCCAGATGGGGGCCAAACAAAACCATTGGACTTAGGCATTTTGGCCAGTGGCTCTGTGCAGATACAACCATAGATACAATTCACTGCTGCAAAAGAAATCTAGAACTATGCACTGAATTTGCCTGATAAGCAAGCTTCAGGGGTCAGATTTTTAGAGGACACTAAACCACAGCATCCAGCTGGACGATGCACGTAGAGTCTGTCTCAAAGCCCATCACATCATACAGTGACTTATTAATTAATGGTGTGGGGAACAGCTGTGACTCTAGGGTATCAACATCTGTCATTTTCCCCTCAAAATGTTAAAATGCATTATACATAAATTGCCACAAGTATTCAACTTGAACCTGCATTACAGGCGCATATTCATACACGGTGAAGTGAAACCTGCTAGGGAACATTTGATGTTTTATTACGTTTCACTAAAATTATTTATAGCTCAAAATTGCTTATTATTCACATGTCAGAGTAGTGGAATAATAACAAATTCACAATTACCATCATCTTATTTTCTGACGAAATACAGAAATTAAAAGAATTCTAGCACTAAGGCTGAGGCTATATAAGAACAAACAAAAATATCTCGTCCCGTTTTCCATGGTCGAATGTGTGTTTTTACTTCACACGACCTGGAATACTGGCATGGCAGCTTCTGCGAGGTCTTTCATCCAAATGTCAGGGAAGGTTAGGAAGGGGCGACTGATTGCCAGAACAAATACCCTCAAATCTCAATGGCCTAACACAATACATGGTGTAACCTCTTCTTCAGGCCTTCTTCCAACGCCGCTTGGTAAGCAAGGTTCTGCTTCACGCAGTCATTCAGGCTTCTTCCATCCATCCAGTGGCTTCTTCCATCCATCCAGTGGCTTCTTCCATCCATCCTGTGGCTTCTTCCATCCATCCAGTGGCTTCTTCCATCCATCCTGTGGCTTCTTCCATCCATCCAGTGGCTTCTTCCATCCATCTTGTGGTTTCTTCCATGCTGTGGCTTCTTCCATCCAGTGGCTTCTTCTATTCATCCAATGGCTTCTTCCATCCAGTGGCTTCAGCATAGCCCAGCCATTCTACCCCGCTCCCCTGTAGCTGGCCAGCAGACCAGAAAGAGAACAAATATGGAAAAGCACCCCCACTCTTAGTCTCTCATTTCCACACATCCCATGGTGAGAATCAGTCACATATCCCTCCGCCCACACATGGAAGGTAGTCTAGGACAGTGGTTGTCAACAGGAGGCAACGGGAGACACTGGCAACGTCTGGAGACATCTGTGATTGTCACAACTAGGCAACTGGCATCTCGTGGGTAGGGCCCAGGGATGCTACTAAACACCCCACATGGCCCAGGTCAGTCTCCCCACAACAAAGGATCATCCAGTCCAAATGTCAATAATGCTGAGGTTCTGATAAGCATCTCTCTGGTCACCACAATCATATGACATGTCAATGCTCAGGTCTACCACCGTTTTTCACTAAGATACACTCTAATCAATCCCAACAACAACAACAAAAAAATCCCAACAAATCCACATTTCAAGTTTGTTCATTCATTTGCTCACTCGTTCCTCCATCCATTCATCCAAACTCCTGAACAAGACAAGGTCCCTGCAGGCAGAGAATTCTCAGGTGGAGCAGGGAGGCAACCACATACAGGGTTATCACACACAGAGGAAAGTGGGATTAAAAAAGAACAAATGGAAGGAAAGCTAATTCCTCCTGATATAGTTGGAGGCGACTCCATAAAGCAGGTAAAATGGGAAGGAAGCATATAGTTACAGCTTTCCATCAAGACAAAGTGTTTTTGTGGGAAGGGGAAGGACAGGAAGAAAAGACATTCCAGGAAAAAGGAGCTACGTGAACAAAGGAATGGCAATATGAAAGGACAGGATTTATTCTCCTCTTGGTATAGGGCAAAACAGAAACTGGGAGAGGAAGGGTTGTAAGAAATGCTTTTTTTGTTCGAACAATATTTTTTTAGTAGTGCATTCATGAAAGTCTTAAGCTCGCAGCTACATACTCTGGCTTTCAGGTAAGTGGCCCTTCAAGAAACAATTCACATCACCCAGCTACATAGAAACTTGTTAGCACAGGGCAAAACTCAGCTAATAGTCGGAGATCTCACTGCAAATTTCCCAACAGAGCTCATCACTGACTCTTTCAAACCACAGGACCTCAAAGTCAACATCACACTGATTCAGGGAGATGTTGACCAAAATCTCCCATCTTTGTTCCCAGGAACAGTGCAGAAGTCAGATCGCTTATATTACATCCAACCCACTTATAAAAAAGGACTTATTGCTTCTTTCAATGCTGAACCCAGCTGTGAATGTGGCTCCCAGGCTGCGGTTAAGAGCCCAGACCGCACAGGTTCGTATCTCGGCTCTGGCATAGACTCGCCATATGACCTTGGGCAAGTCACCTAACTTTTCCAGATCCAGTGCCTCTCAGATAACACGCTTAAAGCAGTTAGCACTGAGCCTGAAGCACATAATAAACGTTACCTGTTATCTCTGTACTATAGTTACCCCCCCACCCTCCCCCAGAAATACACTGTGGAATCCAACACAGTTTGGGAAGGGAAACATCTGATAAACTTCCATGTCATTTTGTAGAACATGCATTATTAATAACAACGTCGGTTTGCTTTGGGCAAGATGCTTTTAATTATGAAGTCAATATCACCATGTAAACAACAGTTGTTCTTAATTCTGAAGCTAAAATTGAGTTAAAAAAAATACCACACTCCTACACAATTATTTACCCCACTAGTCGCTTAACTCACTTTTCCTCCCTCAAACCGTTGTCCCTCTCTCTCCTTTTCTCATTTTCGCTGTGATCCGCTCTGGGAAAACAAAGTGTATTTAGCTGTTAAGTACTATAGATTATATCGAACGACACCAGTCACCTAGCACTAAAAAGCCTCATAAAGGGAAGAAATTTGTTTCTTTCCAAGTCAGAATCTCAAAGGAGACGCTAAACCGAGAGAAGTGGACTCTGGAACCCAGAGGAGCATCAGCCGGTGCAGAAGTGCTCCCTCCTATGCTGAGAACTGTGGGGAACAACCCACTTTTGGGGTGTCCCAAAGTGAACATCTACATGAAGCCCCATTCACCTCTACTCAGGGTGGCCACGGAATCGAATGGCTCTGCCCTCTGCAGCAAGTCAAGGACAAGGAACAAAATGAAAGCCAAGGCAACCAGATGACAGAGGCCGGATCCCATTTATGCTTCAAAATTGATTATCACTGCCCTCTTAATTTACAAGGAATTCTAAATTGTCCGGACAGCATCTCTTTTTCAATTTCCATTCCCAGACTGGCCTTGATTCCTGCGAATGTTATTTTAAGAAGCACATTAAAGAGAGGGTTTGACACCTCCGTGGACCGGTTCCACAAATAAGGTGTCATAAATCTGGGGTAAAATCTAACATATTCCTTTTAACTTCGTAGTGAAGACATTTTTTCTTGCAAATCAAAGAACTTCGTGTTGGGAAGAATGACCGCCCTAGATGCAATTCTCAAACACTTTATTATTTTGACATAAACTTGGAGGCGTGTGAACAAGTAATTTTTGATAGCTCTGACTCTGCCATTGGGGGAAATAAAAAAAGTAAACGAGTGATTCTGCAAAAAAAACAAAAACACAAAAGAACCCCACTAACTCCTGTCAACTAATATTTAGCATTTGTGTGTAGAAATAACGGCAATTTATAAAATGAATTCTGCTTGCTTGTGAGTTTCCCCTTCCGTAGACAAACCATTTACCTTTTTCTCAGGTGAAGCAACAGGCCCTGAAGAAATCTGGCTTATCAGGAACAGAAATGAATATGATTTCTCGGTGTGCATAGTGATTACACAGGAATCCGAGTTGAAAGAGTGACGTAAATGTCTAGCAATTGCCCTCAGGTGCTATGTGCATGAGGTTTGCAGAACTAGCAAACTAATTACTGTTTCTGGCAATTTGCTGCAGGTCCTAACATCCCCAGATAAATAGTTACACTTCCCAAAAAGAAACAGAACACAAAGGGTTATCATTGGAGCCATCAGCTAAAGACCAGAAAAATCTGTGGCTTATCCAAGGGCCTTATCAGTTGCCTTCAATCCCATGTGTTAGTAATGGAGATTCAGGAGGAGAAAATGCCAGCAAGTTGGGAGTCTGGGTTCAGTAGTATGGAGCTAGGCCCGCTTCCCTTCCCAACCCCCCCGTGGAAAGAACAGACGCATCAGGAAAAAGCTCCCTTAACCGGAGGAGGAACGCACTGGGCACTGTGTACACAAGCACTCCCTTCACACAACCGTTAGGTTCACAACACGTGCACGTTCCAGAAGCATCCCAGCTGCAGACGAAAGACAAGGCGACTCATCGGCTGGTGTCGCATGGTTCCATCAAGAAGAAGAAAAAAACAAAAACTGTCAAGAAAAGCATAAGCTTCGGGCGCCCGGGTGGCTCAGTGGTTGAGTGTCTGCCTTTGGCTCAGCCCATGATCCTGGGGTCCCACATCCGGCTCCCCACAGGGAGCCCGCTTCTTCCTCTGCCTCGCTCTGTCTCTCATGAATAAATAAATACAATTTTTAAAATAAATAAATAAATAAATAAATAAATAAATAAATAAATAAATAAATAAAGCTCCTACATAATTACACTCCAGATATCAGCACAGTGAGGAACCCAGAGCAGATACAGGGTCATGCATTTTCAAGTTAGCCATCAGAGGGACCAGACTGAAATCCTGCAACGATCAGCAGCAACCCAGCTCTGAATTGGACCCTAGCTCTCAAAGTTATTTCTCAAGATTAAATTCCACCATTCCTTCAACAAGTATTTCTTGAATGTCTATGGTGTACCAACCAAGCCCTGCGCAGCAACCCTACCAGGCACAGCAAATACTACAGCTTAAAGAGCATTTTTAAAAGATCCCCTTAACTTTATGGATATATTGTCTAACTCTAGTTTCCTCTCTTGCCTTTGCTAAAGAAACCTCTTCTTTAATAAAAATAACAATAATAATAAAGATCCTATCCCCAAAAGCACATTCATAAGTCAAAGGACTGACAAAGCCACGTGGCCTTCTGCAGGTATCTCCGTCCTGTTCTCTTCTGCCTCTTTTCTGATGGTGATTGCATCTCTAACCATGTGGAATGTCCACATTAGCTTCGGGAGGCTAAAAACAACAACAACAACAACCACAGAACAAGGAAGGAGAGGACCCCTAAACTCATCTTGGGTCTCCTGGGACTGTTCTGGTTTTAAAACAGAATGCCCCTCAACCTGGGTATCCTCATAGTCCTGACAAGTGGAGTCAGTGGGTCATCTTACCCCGCAAGAAACCGGACCCTTGCCTTGGCTGGGAGGAGTGAGGCCACGGAGGAAAGGAGGTTGGTGCTCTTTGAGGAAGAAGGCCTGATCGCCTGCAGGCTGTCCCAGAGCCTTTCGGCATCCTCCAGCTTCTTCCCCAGAAGGCCTATCATTTTAAACTCCACACCATTTAAGCAAAGTTTTACAAAGACTCTCCAACAACAAGACTCCGATGACATGACATACAAAGCATATCCTCATAAAAATGCCAAAGGCTGTAATTATTTGGACGTGGTTATCTTCGTGGCTAGTTAAAGAGCTTCTTCAGTTTAGAGCACAGCTACTCATCCCAAGATTTCCAGATTTCAACACCATGACTGGTGGGTGGTAGATGCTGAATAAAAGGGACATTAATAATAGTTGCCATTATGCAGCTTTTACAACGCACAGGGCAATATGCCAAGGCATCTTATGTAAATGATTCAACTTACTCTCATATAACTCAATGAGGTTGACTGTCCTCCATTCTCCAGATGAAGACACCAAAGCCCAGTCAGACTTTGTTTACTCAAGGTCATTATGGCAGAGCCAACACTTGAACCCGAACCCATCTTGCTTCAAATATTCCATGTTTTGGGGGGCTCCTGGGTGGCTCAGTTAAGTGTCTGCCTTCGGCTCAGGTTATGATCCCAGGGTCCTGGGATGAAGCCCCACATCGGGCTCTCTGCCCAGGGGGGAGCCTGCTTCTCTCCCTCTCCCTTTGCCTGCCACTGCTTATGCACTCTCGTTCTCTCTCTGTCAAATAAACAAATAAAATATTTTTTTTTAATTCCATGTTTTTCATCACTCAGTTGAATGAGGATCAAGTAAGGTGGGTATGTATGGTAACAGATCAAGAATTGAGAGAGAACAGTATCAGATACATTTTTTTTATTCTATTCCCTTTTAGCTTTGACATTGCAAAAAAATAAAAAGGCAGAAAACCAAATTAATTAGAAGTTTGTAAGTTAAGCTAAGGCAAAGCAAGGATTTTACTTAGAATTGTTCTTAGCAAATGGTAAGCGCTGAATTTTTGAATAAATTTTATACGATGTTACACCTAATATGGAGTTTAAATCATTGATTCTCAGGGTTTCTTTTGTTCAGCTCATTGTTTTTTCTTTTTTCTTTTCTTTTTTTTTTTTTTTTTGATTCTCAGTGTTTCAAATGCTATTTTACCCATCACCAGAGGTGACTAGATGGATTCCTACCTTAGATTTCTTAAGTGTTAACATGACGAAGTAGGACCAGATGGCCAAGCACTTACCCCTGATAAAGGTGGTTCTCTACCTATGTAGTTGAATTAGCTATTACTCACTTAAAATGACCATAGTCCTTATGTCTCATGCAACAAAAGGGCATTTTCTCTAAACAAGGTACAGAGATCCATCCACATTCTCTGCAACCACCTTTAACCTCATATTAATCTGTAAGGAAGCAATTTACAAACCCAGCCCAGAGCAATACAACTGGAAAAGACTATCACACCAAATACTTTGTTTTTGAGACATTTATCTCAGCTCCACTCATTATCCCTCAAACTGAGAACATTATTTTGATGTTAATGTATTCGTGGCCATTCTCTCCAAGCAGCTAAACACATTTCCTCTTTCATAATAATGCCATTAGTAATGATCAAGCATTCTGAGGGTTAGAGTTTCTATCATGTGAATGAATATTCCAAAATCAAAAGAGGTAGAGCAAACCAGATGTCTATCACAAAGGCATTTATGGCTACAAGCTAATTACGAGGGGAGCTATGCCAGCCAGTGGTGGACAATTGTCATCCACTGGGGTCAAGCCCAAACCGCACAGTCTGCTTCTTGAGACTGTGGGACGTAAAGTCCCATATGTCCCCAAGTAGAAGATGTTTTTGTGCGTTGTGCTGTCATTTTGGAAGAAGCAGACAAACTGAGGGTGAAAAACAGACTACCAATAACAATTCATTTTGTTAGAGGGATGACCCTCAACAAGAAGATTCACTTCCCAACCACTGAAATGCACCTGCAGCCTGGCAACTCCCATTTGATCCAATATTTAATCACGATTAATGCAAGTAGGGGAAGCTCTTAAAAATAAGTTTCCCCTTGAGTTCTTTGGTGGTTCGGTCGTTTGGGTGGACAGCTCTTGATTTCGGCTCCAGTCATGGTCTCAGGGTCCTGGGATAGAGCCTGGAGTTGGGCTGTGCGTTCAGTGGGGAGTCTGCTTGTCCCTCTCCCTCTCCTCCCGACGCACCCCCCCCCACCTCCACTTGTGTGTGCTCTCTCTCTCTCTCTCTCTCAAATAAATAAATGAAATCAGGAAAAAGAAGTTTCTTTCTTAACTTCCTTTTAAGTCTATGGCCAAAAGCATCTATAATTCCTTTATCACTGTAGGTCAAAATCATTTCTGTGCTGTCAAAGATTCATCAATGATTGAGTATTTATTGAGCCCTTATGCTGTACACACATGGTGGGGAATACAAAATAGGTTCAAACCTCATCCAGTATTCATCTCCAAGGAGCAAGAGAAATGAGATCTTCCTGGTTTCAGTCCCTACGTCCTCCAGCTCCAAGGCCCCCTTGGAGGAAACTGGATTCCTCACCCTTTCCTCCAGCTGAGCAGTGACTAGAAAAGTTCCATTCGCATCCTTTTGTGAACTAGTTTGAGTGGGTTTCTGTTCTTTGCAGGTAAACAGAAAAAGACTGGGGCGCCTGGGTGGCTCAGTCAGTTAGGCATCTGCATCCGGCTCAGGTCATGATCACGGGGTCCTGGGATCCAATCCCATGTTGGGCTCCGTGCTCAGTGGGGAGTCTGCTTCTCCCTCTGCCCCTCCCCTCTGCTCATGCTTTCTCTCTTGGTCTCTCTCTCTCAAATAAATAGACCAAATCTAGGAAGGAAAGAAGGAAGGAAGGAAGGGAGGGAGGGAGGGAGGGAGGAGGGAAGGGGGCCCCTCAATCTTAGGTGATAATACAAGGCCATCTATGTATGATAAGTGCCCTTTGTAGAATGAATGACTTTCTTGAACAAAATGAGAGATGAAGGCAATTCTGTCAGAGAACTTTGGAGGAGCAAAGGATTGCTATGGGCTAAAGCAACAGAATTAACATTTTTTTAGAAGACTTAAGACCCAAGTCACACCTTTAATAAAGCAGAGTATAAGGAGAGGATGTTGTAGGCCACAGAATATTCCAGAATTTTAAAACAAGCCATGCAAAGCATTTCTGGGAAAGAGTGGGTTAACCAGCCCAGCGAATGTAGCATTTTAAAGTCGGGCAGAGCCGAAGCCAGCAATGGACAGGAAGCCTGGGTCCAGGTGGGGAAAGCTTTCAAGGGAAGACTACAAAATACGAACTGCATCCCCAAAAGACAGAAGCCACTGAGAAGTATCGAGGGAGAGAATGAACAGCTAAAATGGCCCACTGTCCTCAGGGTATCAGCATCGTAACAGGGACCGTGGAGGGAAAGCCAGGAGGTAAACGTACCCACTCACGGTCCAGAGAGAAATAAAGTCCTCAGCTGGGATGTGGCAGGAGGGAAGGGAAATGGAGGGAGACAGAGGAACTGTCACTAGAGAGGGACAGTTCACACGTTCATCAGCACAATTCCAGTATTATTAAGAATGCTCCTGGGCAGCCCGGGTGGCTCAGCGGTTTAGCGCCAACTTCGGCCCAGGGCGTGATGCTGGGGACCTGGGATCGAGTCCCACGTAGGCTCCCTGCATGGAGCCTGCTTCTCCCTCTGCCTGTGTCTCTGCCCACCCCCTGTGTGTCTCTCAGGAATAAATAAATAAAATCTTTTAAATAAAAATTTAAAATGGGGCAGCCCGGGTGGCTCAGCGGTTTGGCACTACCTTTGGCCCAGGGCCTGATCCTGGGGACCTGGGATCGAGTCCCATGTCAGGCTCCCTGCATGGAGCCTCCTTCTCCCTCTGCCTGTGTCTCTGCCTCTTTCTCTTTGTGTCTCATGAATAAATAAAATCAAAAAATAATAAAATAAAATAGAATGCTCCCTATTTCCATGGTATCTATCAGTGCTTTTGCCAAAATCTCCTCAATGCCTGTAGAACTCCAGTGAGGAGTGTCTTAAGCGTGCTGATCCGGGCTTATAAACGGAAAGCAAGGCTGGGAAGTTACATTTCCTTGGAAGGTAGGAAAGAGAGACTAGAAAGAAAAATCCCAGCACAGACCATGGCCCCACATCTTTGCCCCTCCCAGCGGCCCCCCTGCGTTGGGTCAGTACCTTCCCTGGTGAAGTCTGGCAGCCCAGCAAGCCTGTGTGACGTCAGAATAGCTTTTATCACGCAGGATGCTCGCAGGGACTCTCCTGTGTGCACGAAGAAGTGGATCCAGTGGAAAGAAGGCGTCCTGCCCTACTCAGGGCCTCCGCTCCCAGCAGATCATGGGAGCCCCACAAAAAAATTTCTACCAAACAAATGGACTCCAGGTCTCCACAGCCACATAGGCTCTAGGCCGGAAAACCACAGGCTCCAAGGACCACCCAAAGGAGAAACAAGTCACCTTGTCTGCAAGTTGCTTGGCCTTGCAAGGCTGCTGGCCTTCAGTCTCCCCATGACAGCAAGTCAACCAGAAATTTTCCTAAAAATCCTTAAACATGGGGCACCCGGGGGGGGCTCAGCAGTTGAGCATCTGCCTTTGGCTCAGGTCCCAATCCCAGGATCCTGGGATCGAGTCCCGCATCGGGCTCCCTGCAGGGAGCCTGCTTCTCCCTCTGCCCATGTCTCTGCCTCTCTCTGTGTGTCTCTCATGAACAAATAAATAAAATCTTAAAAAAAAAAACTATAATAAAAAATAAAAATCCTTAAACCTAAAAGGAGTATTCTTTTCATCCAAATGGTGATTTCCATCCCTAAGGCGGGCGCCGGGACACAGGTAGCTCACGAAGCCAGGAGAGGAGCAGGAAGGCCCCCGCCCACCTCCCTCCGGGCTTCTGGAGGTTACCTCGGCCGGCCGGGCACCTCATTCACCCCTTAAGTGTCCCCCACCTGGTCGGCCAAGTTCATTATGAAGTTCAAGGGCCGGGCACTCGGAGGCCAAACATAATACAGAAGTGTCTTCTGGAGCTTCTCAAATAGATTTCAAGACTAGTTCCTCTGGACTTAACGCCCTCAGCCCAACCCCACACCGCTGAACCGCCCCCCGGGTGGCTCGGGGTCTCCGATGGGCTCTACGTGGTGCTCCCGGTGGTGCTCCCAGCTGGCTTCTCAGCCACTCGCTTCCAGCTTTCCCTCCCTTGGGGTGCAATGTTTTGTCACTCGAGGGGAGCAGAGGGCAGCCTCCGCATTCTTAGGCAAAGGCGGACGTCCCCGAGTCACTGTGACTCGAAGTCCCCTAGTCACTGTGACTCGGGCCCGCTGTCATCCCACCCTACCACCTGGCTAGGGAGAGCTGCTTTATAAAAGTGGCTTCAGCAAGGTGATCCCTGAGCCAGAGCCATACTATTCGGTTAAATTCCACGCTTCGGGGCAGCCCCAATGGCCCAGTGGTTTAGCGCCGCCTTCGGCCCAGGGCGTGATCCTGGAGACGTGGGATCGAGTCCCACGTCGGGCTCCCTGCATGAAGCTGCTTCTCCCTCTGCCTGTGTCTCTGCCTCTCTCTCTCTGTGTCTCTCATGAATAAATAAATAAAATCTTTAAAAAAAATAAATTCCACACTTCGGCTGAAGGTACTTCTCTAATCCTAAAAATTCCAATCCATGCCTGCATTTATCACAACATGAACAGAGCTGTTTGAGTAACCAGCCCCTCCTACAGCAAAATCTCTCTACGAGCCACCAACTACTTAATCCACCGACCCTCGCAACACCTATTCTTCAGCATCCAAGTATTTTTAGGGACAAGGCAACATGGAAGGCTTGAAAACTTATCACCCTGGTTGTCAACAGGATTTGCTGATGGAAGCATGAATGTCCCAGAACTCTGGGTGTTCTGCTGAGCCTGTGACCAGAAAATGCCCCTCGTCCAAAATGCTTTTTTTCTAAACATCGGAGTAACAAGGGGGAGACTCAAGGCCACCCTACGCACGTTCCTGTCCCCTCGTGAAGTCTCCTCTGTGGCCCTGTGATCTTTGCTGTGGGAGGCCGCCCCCCCGTGTGACACTAGGCCCACTGCCACTCCTTTTCTACCCCAGGCTGTTCCAAACGAACTCAGGAAGTCTTAGACGAGAGGCAGATGGTGAGGAAAAGAAGGTCTGTAAGTACCAGCTCTCTATTACATAATGCTAAGCACAGAACCTCCTAGAACTAACCCTAGAACGATCTCCTGCCCTAGAACTTCAGAATAAACAACTACTAAAACAGGCAACAAGAGAGAACACTGTTAATTCTTTTTATTTGATGATCAGTGTACAATCATGCTAGTAAATATAATACCAACATATCAGTAAATACCACGTTGGGGTAGGACCAGAGCCTTGAAGATATTTATCATTCATTCTTTCACTTGATACTCACGTAATATCCAGTGTCTACAAAGCATGAGCTAGCCCCACGGGAACACACTCTATAACCTCATCTGGGCCACGTGACCTGTAGCAGTCATTAGTGATGCTCACCTATATCCAGTGCCCCCTTTTTCAGGACAAGAGAAACTGAACTGTGATTGAAATGGGGTCACAGGACTAGCTCTGGCTAAAGCAATGCAAGTCACTTCTGGGTCTGATCATGTCACTCACACAGCAAGATCCTCCACAGTTTCCTTTCCCACACTGCACACTCAAGATCATACCTCCATCGATTCGGGTCTTCGAGTGACTACGATGAGCAGGGCCTACCTGCTGACCACGCTGGACACACAGCAGGGGAAAGAAAGAAATTGTATTTAGCCACTGAGATCTGGAGGTGATTTCTTACTGCAGCATAACTGAACCTAAACTGCCAATAACATCACTGTGGAGAAAAAGGGAGAAGCCTGCAAAAAGTGCCTCTCCCCCAGCTGTTCTCTCAGTCCGATAATAGAAAAAAAAAAGCAGAGTTTGTTTCAAAATTCGAGTAATTCTTTGAAATGCAGAGGGTTTCAGACAGGACAGACGGGTTCAAGCAACTCTGAGGGAATAAGGAACGAAACAGAATGACCTTTCAGCAATGGCGAAATCTAAACATTCCTGTGGAATTCAGCTGAAGAGTTTAAAGACCATGAAGAAAAGGTCACCTTCTGACAACAGGTCCAGTCACTTAGGAAGTAGTGATCTCCCCGATGAAAGAGGCATTCAACAATCCTATGCCCCTCCCTCGGAAGTCCAATACCACCCTTTGTTCCTCTCTCCCCAGCTTCCATGGAACTTAATTAGAATCAAGTCTTCAATAAGCTCCCTGAAGATGGTTCATATTTATGTCTCCAGACAGCACCACCCCGCACCCCACCCCTGGGCATCTCTCACAGAGCCTATTATTTATCAGGTGCTTGATAAACATCTGCTGAATGAATTAAACAAATAGTGGAGAAAGGACTCGGGCACTGGAGGCAAAGGTTGGTCTAACAACCCTTTGGGCTCCCCCAACCCACAGCTAAACACACTATGGCAGACGTCTGGGGGTGGGGAGCCTCCACCTAAAAAAAAAACAAAATAAGCATCAATACAACACTTTATTATGATTTATTACTGCACACAGTCTACAGCCACAGTGAAGCCTAACGCTGCTGTATGGTTATCTTTGTTCTTGGACGTGCATTTACATGTGCGGGCAGCTGTTTTCCCATGTGGAATTTTGTGTGTGAGGTATTATTTTTTCTATTAAAAAAAAAACCACACCCTTTGTTTCTATTGCATTATTACACTCCTTATTATCCCATCACGTGGCTTTTCCTCTCGCAGGAACACAGCACACACCCTGCATTACTGCTGACAAAAAAAATTACTTGTCAAAATACCTCTATCCGAGCACCACTGCAAATCTGCTCTTCCCAAAGCGGCGGTCTTTGTCTCAGCTGGGACCAGCTAACTCCTTTACTTCTCCTAGTGATTCCTGGATGCTCTGAGTAGAAGGACACATGCCAGTGGCACTTGGGCTTTTGTAAAGTCACCTTTCAGGACTCCCCTAGAGGTGAATGACAAACCCTTCAAGTTTTTTAATTTTATTTTTCAAGGGCTTGGGGTGGGGGTGCAGAGGTGTTGGGGGGGGGCGGATGGCGAGGGGACAGCCTGCCATAGACACAGCGCTGCTGTTGCTGCAGTGCCAGAGAGAGCACCAGGAGCCTTGGGCCCTCAGTGATCCCTTCTTCCTACAAGATAAACCTTGAGTCCACCTCCATAAGCATCCTCCTTCCCGGCTCGGTGTGCGGGGTGCCAGGACTCTGCCCTCTAGGAGACAATGCCAATGCCAAGGTGATCCGACACGTCTGAAGGTGACGTTTTCATTGTGCTCCATCAAGATAACCCCAGACTGAGTTAGGCTGACATGGAAACAGAACTATCCTTGGAAAGAAAGGGGCAGGCCAGAGTTTTTGGACAAGAACCAAACAACCTAAAGATAAAATGCAGACTGAGAGCCTAATGGTTCATGGCTATGTAAATGGAAACTTAACTAAAGCTCTGCTTCTGGTGGCTTTCTGCTCTCCCCGCCGCCCTCGGTTCCACCTCCCAGTAACTTGCTGCTGGCACGTCCCTCCCGAGATTGCAAACACTATTACAATGAAGGCTTGCAGGACAGGCATTATTTCATAAGAAGGTTACTACATCTGACCAATGCCCTAATTGAGCGCTGGTCAAATTTATAATCGGCCTGACGATGATACCTTTTCAACAAGCGATAGCCACGAACAGACCGAAGCCAAAACATATCACTACAGATAAGAAAGCAGGCACCTATCCAAACCCCAAGCCCGGATACAATTGCCTCCGTACTCCACGCATCCAAATTCCCAGCAGTGCAAACCGGGGGGAACGGATTCGAGCCCAAAGGCACCCCTGCCCTCAACGACTTCTCCCAAAGCAAGGTTTCGAGGCATTTGCAGTCTCCTCCTCAGGACCGGGAGGCAGCGGCAGCCCCCCGCTGTCCACACCGGCAGGAAAGCGACGGGTGGTGCAGAAAGCAACCCGAGCGGCCCCGTGCAGACGCCGTTGGCCCCAATGACCCCGAGACACCCCGGCGGCTACCCAGGCTGCTGGGGGTTACCTGAAGCTGTCACCGAGGCCCTTTCACCCCCTCCTGCGTGATGACATCAAGTGGAAATGGTAACGCGTTTGGGAGGCAAGAGGCTGACAAGCAGGAAGCACAATTGAGCTTGAGCTTTGTTCAGCCTGCAGTGAAGCCCGCGCAGGAAGGGTCAGGCTCGCGCAGCCGGGAGAGGCATCCAGGCGGCGTCCCCGGCTGCCGCGGGGGGGGGGGGGGGGGGGGCGCGGGGCCCGCCGGCCGCGGAGGGGGCGTAACGCCGCCTAATTGCCTCCCGGGGCTAAATACCCCCTCCTCCCCCTCCGCTGCAGTCCCCCCGCCCCCAAGTTCTCCTCCACCGGCAAGTGTAACCCCGCCAGAAGCAAGCCGCACGAGGGGGCGAAGAAGAGCATCTCGGGGCAAAGACACGCGAGCGAGATGTGCCAGCGCCCGGGGGGGCTACGGGCACGCGGGGCGCCGGGCCCCCGCCCCGACACACGCGCCCGCGCCGCACCGCGCACCTGCCCGCCGCCCCCGGGTCGCGTCCCCGCCCGGCCGCTCTGCTCCGCCCCACACCGCGCGCCCCCCCGCCCCGCCCCCGCCCCCCGAGGCGCCCCACGCGTCCTGCTTTGTCCTGCCGCTGCCCTCCGGGAGCAGGGCTGGGGCACGTGGGGCGCACAAAAGACCCCCAACCTCCGGCCCGCCACCGCTCCCGCTCCCCTACCCGCCCCCCAGAGGGGTTCCCGGGGCGCCGAGCGGCGCGCGAGGGCAACTTCTGGGGCGTGGGGACCTGCTCGCCCGGGCCGGCGGGGGCGGGGGGGCGGCGGGGGGCGCGGCCGGGCGCGTGCGGGCGGGGGCCGGGGGGCGCGGCCGGGGCGCGCGCACGTGCACCCTCCGGGGCGCGCTCGCGGGGCTGGAGCTCCAGGGGGCATCCGAGGACTCGGCCGGGCCGCCGGCAGCGCCGCTCCCCCGCCCGGCCGCCAGCCCAACTCCGCCGGCGCTCGCGAGGAACGCAACTCCGGGGACCCCCGCCCCGGCGCCCCGGCGCCCCGCAGCCCCTCCCCGGGCCCCCGCGGCCCGCCCCCATCCCCTGCCCCGGGGAGCCCCACACACCCGGCGGCGGGTCCCCTGCCCCGCGCCCCCGGCCCCGGCGCGGCCGCCCTGGGGGCGCAGGCATCCCTCCCCGCGCGCCCCTCCCCGCGCGCCCCTCCCGCCGCCCCGCCCCGCCCCGGCCCGGCCCGGCCCGGGGTGGGGGGTGCGGGGCCGAGAGCGAACCGAAAGTCACCGACCTCTCTCCGCAGCGGGCTCGGGCGCTCCCCACAGAGGCGGCGGCGGCGGCGGCGGCAGCATCGCGGGGTGGTCCCGGCGCGCCCGGCCCCGCTCGGGAGGCGCCCACCTGCCCGCCGCCCTCGGCGCTCCCGGCCGGACCCGCCGCCAGGCGCTCGGCTGCGACCCGAGCTTTTTGTGTCGCCGCCCAGGCTCCGGCACCGAGGGCGGTGGGGCGGGAGGCCGGGCTCCGCGCCCCGCGGCACCGCCCCTCCCGGCGGCTCCGCCCCCTCCACCCCCCTGCGGCGGCCGGTCCTGGACGTCGGTCTGTCCTCCCGCCCGCCCGCCCGCCCGCGATCGCACCCCCACCCCCACCCCCACCCCCGACGGAGGAGCCGCCCACCCCGTGCCCACGTGCGCCCTCGCCGGGACCTGGACGGGGCCTCCCCAGCGCGCGGGGACCTGAGCCGCGAGCAGGTGCGAGAGGAGGCCCCGGAACCCGGCCCGGGGTCCACGCGTTGCGGCTCCAGAACCTGCCCTGGCACCCGCGCCGCCGCTAGAGATACTTTTTGGCTGCCCCTGAAAGTTCGCATCATCCAAGCAGGGAGCGGTCCTGCTTTTGGGAAGGGGAAGACCGAGTGGACGCCCCACCGCCTGGCTCCCGGGGCGGGGGAGAGCTGCGCGCCCTGAGGTTCTGCGGCGGGTGCGACCCACGGGGCCCACCTTCTTCTCCACCCTGAAACCCAATTCCTGCCGAGGGAAGATGCTTAGAATGACTAGTTCCTCCTAGAAAATGTAAACACGTGGGTCCCTTGCCTCTTGGGTTGACTGCAAAATTGAAGAATGGAAGACGGGGGGTCGCTGGCAGAGGGTGGTACCCATGCTCCTTGGTGCCTTGATAGAGGATTTCCTTGCAGAATGAAGATCCAGAACTCTCTTCTGTGAGTCTGGTAAAGCTAAGCCTACCAATGTGCCTGGACCTCCAGCAGCCCGGTTAACCGAGCGGCCCTGAGTCCAACAACAGAGCTCGCAGCCTTTTCCCTGGCGGCTGGAACGGAGCCGGCTCCACGTTCTGCTGTCTCGTCCACAAAGAGCGAGCTCCCGTTCTGACCTTTCCCAGCAGCTCGCTGAAGTGCTTCTGCCAAGAAAATGAAAAGGAAACCCCGCCAACCCTCGGGGGGCTCTGATGACCTAGTAAAACTCAAAATGTACTCAACTGGCCGTCCTTGTCTTGTTCCACAAGTAAAACCTGTTAACAGTGTTTCCAAATGTGTTGTCACCAAGCACCTACAGAAATCGGTCACCAAGAGACAGCTTTATAGCTTTATAGCTTGATGGGTGTCAGTCCTCTCTTAAGCTCCAAATGTCCTTTTGTCCTCTGAAGTCGTAACCTCACTGTGCACCTGGCAGGAGTGAAAGCTAGCTGCGTGTCTGAAAAGCCTCAGGTATGCCTGAAGCAGAAGACCGTAGAAGTCTTTATTTTTGGCCTCCAATTTAGGGCTTTTTTTTTTTTTTTTTTTTTAATGAGAAGCTAATGAGAGTATTGAAAACTCTGATGTTGACCAGGAGCTTGGAATAGGATGGTGAGTTATCACACCCCGAAATTTCACTAGGACAGTTTAGCCTGTAAATATTATGATGATACAAGAGTGACTCTAAAGACTACTTTTAAGAAGCTAATTTCAGGGACCAGTAATTATTCCAAAATATTTAAACTCTCTTTTTTCTTGTGTTTTCAAAACAATCCTCTGGGAGGATTCAAGCATTCAGCCTGGTGTGGGGTAACTTCCATCCTTACTCAGTCAGTCCTGCTGGCTGGTATATTTTGATTCACACAACATCATGGGTGTTCTCTGCCTTCCGTCCAGTCTTGTAAAGCCTTCACGTAGAGAAGGTTAATTAACTGGGGCAGACTGGGATAGGCCAGTTCTGAGACTAGTTGGGGGCAGGCAGCAACCGATCAAGTCAGGGGAGAAACAGGCAATGACATGTCTGGACAGATTCTTCGGGGAGGCAGTCCCGGGAGCAGGGCAGCTGCAGCCGGGCAGTGATCGGAGCTGCAGGCCGGCGGGCAGCGTGGCCGGAGCTCCTGGCCTCCCACTCACACCAAGTGGGAGTGAGATGGGCCCGAGGCAGCGTCCCAGGTCTTGAAGAACTAGGGTGATTGGGATGGGCTCCGGCACCGGGGAGCAAGATAAAGATCAGTATTCATGAATTCATTCAACACATTATTCCTGGAGTATGGACTGTGTACCAGGAACTTGGCCCCAGGATCAGAACAGAGAAGAAAACAGACCCAAGGTCCTTCCCTCACAGAACACACATTCTAGAAGAGAAAGCAGAGGGGCACCTGGGTGGCTCAGCGGTTGAGCATCTGCCTTTAGCTCAGGTTGTCATCCCAGGGTCCTGGGATCGAGTTCCACATCGGGCTCCCTGCAGGGAGCCTGCTTCTCCCTCTGCCTGTGTCTCTGCCTCTCTCTCTCTCTCTCTGTCTCTCATGAATAAATAAATAAAATCTTTTTTAAAAAAAGAGAAAGCAGAGACCATACAACAGAAGGAATATAAGTAAAATAAACTGTGTGACGGGGGGGGGGGGGTGAAAAGGGAAAGGGGAGCAAAGCAAGCAGGAAGGAGGGTGATGAAGTCTCTGAGTGGGAGGGAGGCTAAAATTTCAGTTGGGTGGGCAGGGAGGGCCCCCGGTGAGGAGGTGCCCCTTCAGGAGCGTGCTGCAGGAAGTGAGGGAGCGAGGCAGGCCCTAAACGGGGAAAGACTTGCCCTTATCTGACGGGGCACAAGAGTAGGTCTGTACTTCCCACGGGCAAAGGTTGAGATACTAGGACTGGGTCGCAAGGTCAGTCAGACCAGAAACATTCACCTGAGGTTGAAGCAAAGCTGTTTAAATGCAGACAGGGATGAGCTCTCATCTTTGTACCCACAGCATCGAGCACAGGCACCCAACAAATGTTTTATTGGCCTAGGCCCTTAGACCTCTGAGAACCTGGGAGGCTCTGAGATAAAGATGACCCCATAATACCAGGAACAGCCCTTCTATTAGGGATGACCTTCCACAAAAGAATGTGATGATCTTGGGGCACCTGGGTGGCTCAGTCACTTAAGCGTCAGACTCTTGGTTTCAGCTTGGGTCGTGATCTCAGGCTCATGACACTTCTGGTCACCAAAGGTGTGGGGTTTTTTCCCCCACAACAGACAATGCTCTGTGACACCAGCTAGGCGTCCTACAACTTAACTCAATTCTGACACTACCTGGAAGACGGGCAGATCCCACAGGTTAAGGATTTAGTCCTACAACACTGCTGCCCTGTCCCCCATGCCGATTCCAAGTCCAGGGTGTCACCTGTGCATCCGACCACCGATGGGACATAGAACAGAGGTTCCCATCACCTCCTCCCTAGGTTTAACTGATCGGTTAGAGTGACTCACAGAGTTCAGGAAAAGTTTACTTATTCTTTATCAGTTTACTATAAAAGGACATGATAAAGGATCCTGATGACCGTCCAGATAGAAGAGATGCGTAGGGCAAGGAAGGTGGGAAGGGGCTGGGAGCTTCTCCGCCCTTTGTCCGTTGGGGATGTTTATGGAGGCTTCATCACACAGGCATGAAGGACCATTTATTAAATCCATGTCCAGCTGCTTTTCCCTTTCTGGAGAAGGGGAAATGGGGCTGAACATCCCAAGCTTCTCATCCCAGTCTGGTCTTTCTGGGCACTCACCCAAGGAGCCCACCGAGAGCCACTTCATTAGAACAAAAGACATTCCTATCACCCAGGAAATTCTCAGGGGTGTAGGAACTCCGTGTCAGGAACTGGGGTCAAAGGCCAACTATTAGAATAGATGATGCTCCTGGTGCTCTTATCACTTAGGACATTACAAGGGTTTCAGGAGCTCTGTGCCAGGACCTGGGGACAGAGACCCATAGATATATATGTATGTTTTCTGCTATTTCACACAAATCAATTTGGTTTAAACATCTATTAGGAAGGATGATAATGTGTTTGGTTAAATATGCTTCCTTGGCTTATCATTGACAGCATGTGAAAGCTGGCTCACCATGGGGTGCTCCTTCAATATTTTCAAACAACGTTACTGGGGTACAATTTACAAACCATAAAATCCACTTGTTTTTAAGTGCACAACTATTACTGTAATTTGATTTCAAGCTGCAGTTTTAACATATAAAACTCAGACATGTGAAGCAGAAAACTCACCCTCATCATGGAGCTGGATGAAGATCTTTAGAGGTTGCAAGCCCTGAGTGGGGTTTGTTTCCTGTTCCACTTCCCTCTTTCCTTCCCTTCTTCTCTTCTTGCTTCTCTCCTTGTCCCCCTCCCTCGTCGTTGTGTGTTAGGGGCTCGGGGTAGAAGTTAAAAGATCTTCCCTGCCCTCAAAGATGGGCAAGGCAGTCACAAGAAGCCATGAAAGAGATCATCTCATAAATTTTTTTTAAAGGTTTATTTATTTGAGAGAATGAGAGAGAGAGAATGAGCCAGGGGAGGAGAGAGAATCTGAAGCCGGCTCGGTATTGAGCCCGGAGTGGATTGTTCTATGTGCAAATAAAGGAGAAACCCCCAGGAGCCAGGAGTGAGTTCTCTTACTCACTTTGCAAACTTATTTTCCCTTATGTGATATTTGCCACCTTAAGGCATGTATAATCTTTTCAAAAGTCTAGAAGAAAAGTCTTAGACTCTATATAGTCTAGACAGTTTAATAATGATTGCTAACAGGAATGCTAACATTTCAAAACTGGTTTTTATTCTGGGGCCCTACTTAAGCCAATTCTGACAGACAAGTTATTCCAATAACGTGTCCTAAGTGAGAAAAGTAATATACTTCACACATTGTCTAATCTCTTACCTACTTAGAACCAGGTACTGTCTACCCAAGGACAACGAAGCTTCATCTGGAACAAAATCCTGAAGTGTTCTGGAAACCCCAAAATTCACAGGATCTACATCTAGATTGCTTTCTAAAAGTGGTGAGGGATTGAACAAAGCCGTCTCGCTTTTTTTTTTTTTTCCTGCCTCATCTTTGACACGCACACCCGACATGGCAAATCAGCTGCCGAGGATGATGGGAGCATAGTCAGCGGTAATAGTCAACATGTTTCAGCAGCTGTAAGCCCAGGCGTCTACCAATTCATTTGGATGATGACCATTAACAATATGGCCATTCTGTGTGTCCTGGCTGAATGTCAGCCTTAGACTAATGATGCCAAAGTCCTTCTAGACACCCCCGCCTCCTCAACAGCAGGTATCACATTAGTACAGTTGGGGTTGAGCAAGATCCCCACACCCACCAGTCAGTTGCTACTGTCTGCGCTAAGTATGGTGGAGGGAAATCACTGTAAACTGAGCTCAAGTCCTTGTACTGTACAATCACCGTGAGACACTGTTCTCACTGCCTGCTGGGCTGGGGTGACTACATCCGATCAGCCAGGGAAGGTCTGAAACGTGCAGTTCTTGTCACTCAGGGCCCCTCCCCGCTCCCAATGCACTTCATCCATGCCCATCAATCACTGTTCTCTCTCTCTTTGCTTTCCATCAGCTGCCAGGTTCCTGGAACCCACTTGGATCCCCTCCTCATGGCCAGATAGATGGTGCAGTGGTGCAGCTCGGAGATAGGAGAAAAGAAAAAAAAGAAAAAAAAAAAAAGAAGGAAGTTCCATCTCCATTGTTCAGACCCAGGTCAGAATCTCAGGCTTTGCCCTACTGGTCCAAGAAGCTGGCTCCTGTCCCTCTGGGGTCCAGGCTGTGTAATCCATTCCTAGCCTGCCACTTACTCAACCTGTCACCCCTTAACCTGATCCACATCCAGACCCGGCTTTGCCCACCCCCTCCTCCCCACTGTCTCTGCTCTGAGCCACAATCCTTCTGAGCTGCAATCTTTCCAACACAAGGGAACCACACATCTGTTTCTGGCCCTTTTGGATGGGGAGAGTCAAATCAGGGCACCCTCTAGCAGTCAGGAGGAGCGATGGCACCCCGGCCTGCATCACCTACAGGGCGGACCCTTGTAGAGATCAGGATAGGGCCATGGGGAATCGGATGTTCTCCACTTACCTTCTGCCTCTTTTTGCTTTACTGCCTCCTCTGCTATTACCTCTCCCCCTCCTGGGAGTGGAGCGTGTTGGGAAGGGGGATGGCGTAAAGCACGCCTCACTGCCTTCTCAACCTTCCTGCTTCAGTTGCTTCCCCTTCGCACATCAGACCGTTTGGAAGAACACAAACCATTCTACTACAAGGCAAGAGAACTTCGACATATCAGTGGAGCCCAAAGTCAGTAAATAGCAACTTCTTTTTTTGTTAGTGAACGGTAGCTGGGCCGGTGTTGACCAGAGAGTGTTGCTGACTATTACCAGAGTATTTCCATTCATGCTCTCAAGAACCCTAGCAATAGTATGATCACCCCCACTCTACAGACAAGGAACCCGATGTCTACACCATTTACACATCTTGCCCAATAGCACAGGACCTAAGTAATGGTGAACACAAACTAGACCCGGGTCTACCAAACCCAAAGTACTTCCCTAATAGCTGCACCAAGATTCCCACCAGAGACCACACGCGCTCCAGGCAGTTCTACTTGATTTGGCTTAAATGCATCTCAGCCTCTTCCAAGCTGCTCCTGTGGTAGCTCCAGGTCAGCAAGTGCCTTCTAAGGCTGACACTGTGGCTCACAGGGCTGCAGGGTCCCAGGCCTCCCCCAGATTTCAAGGGGATCTGCTCTTCCCTATCCTCACCATCACACTTTCTTTGTACCTTACATAGCCACATGGTCTGTATTTATGATTGTCGATCCCCAAAGATTTGGTGCTTTTGGTGCCTTCAGAGTTTCCAAGGGCATTTATATCTCTGTCTCTCACCATGGCCTTGTGTCCCTTCAAACTCTCTCAGGTTTCTCCAACCAGATTCATTTTTACCTTCTGTGAACTCTTTTTTTTTTTTTTTTTAAGATTTTGTTTATTTATTCATGAGAATACACAGAGAGAGGAGAGAGAGAGAGAGAGAGACAGAGACACAGGCAGAGGGAGAAGCAGGCTCCATGCAGGGAGCCCGACGTGGGACTCGATCCCAGGTCTCCAGGATCAGGCCCTGGGCTGAAGGCGGTGCTAAACCGCTGAGCCACCCAGGCTGCCCCTGGAAGTCTTGTTTATTTATGTCATCCACCCATGCCCACAGGTCCCAGCATCATACAGAAGAGAGTGCTCATGCCTTGCACATAGTCAGTGCTTAATAAGTATTCATTTTGGAGCACTTGGGTGGCTCAGTTGGTTAAGCATCTGCTTTCAGCTCAGGTCATGATCTCAGGGTCCTGGGATCGAGTTCTACATTGGGCTCCCTGCTCTGCGGGGAGTCTGCTTCTCCTTCTGCCCTTCCCCCAACTCGTTTTCCCTCTCTCTCTCTCTCTCTCTTCCTCTCTCTCTCTCAAATAAATAGATAAAATCTTTTTTTTTTAAATAATAAATGTTCATTTTAATGACTATGCAGGAGTTTCTATTTTCCCTTCTAGAATCATGCTTCCTACAGGCCCTCTCAGAGGTTTTTTCTCTAAGTTCCTCTTCACAAATCTGTTACAACCTAGTCACTCCAGCTCAGCAAAAGTGGGATTTAGGGTTATTTCCAAATCCCATTGGAGAGACAGGTGGGTACAGATGGGATAAAGAATTATGACATAGCATGAGAACTCTCACTCTGGGCCTCAAAGGAAAATAGACTTTCCAATAGCTCTTCTTACCGAATGTTATGGATTGAAATGTGTTCTTTCAAAACGTGTATGTTGAAGTCTTAACCTCCAGTACCTCAGATCATACATTTGAAGGAGGCTCTTTGTAGAAGTAATCAAGTTAAAATAAACGAATTAAAATGGGCCCTAATCCAATATGACCAGTGTCCTTGTAAGAAGGGGAAATTTGGACACGGACACGTACAGAAGAAAGATGACGTGAAGACAGGCAAGAGATGGCCATCTACAAGCCAAGGAGAGAGGCCTGGAACGGATCCCGTCTTCACAGCCCTCAGAAGGAGCCAATCCTGCCAACACCTCAATCTTAGCCTTCTAGCCTCCAGAACTGTGAAACAAATTTCTGATACGTAAGCACCCAGTTTGTGGCCCTTTGTTATGACAGCCCTAGCAAACTAACACACTGTAGGACTCCTGCTCACATACACCTGGATACCACGACCCATGGGGGTATATCCAGGTGCCATCTACTTCCTGAGTACTTACCAACCTTGGCTAAGTTAAAAAAGAGAACCAAGCGAATGCTCATTTAAATGTTGGGGAGAAGAATAGTAATGATGGCTAGCATTCATGAAGCACTTATTGTGTGAATAATGAAATAATGTTCAATGCAATAACGTGAATAATCACCGTTAGGTACTTTGCAAACATCATCTTATTTAATCTTCCCATCCACCCAGTCGAGGGGGAGGTACTTGTACCCTCAGTTGTGGAAATTGAGATTCAGAGATATTTATGTAAGTTGCCCGGGATCATACTTCTTCTCACAAGATTCACTGCCTACCACAACCTGTTCGTCTGTTTTGCTCTTCCATGGAGCATATCCCTTCTTTTGTTCCAGCATCCAGCCTACTCCACAGTTTTTCAACAATCCTGCCTCGTCCAGTGGTCACTCGTGGGGATACCATTTCTCTTGCCAGGAATTGGTGTAGGGATGAGTATGTGACACAGTTCTGGACTATGAGTCACAAGAGGAAGTTAGCTGGAAGGCTTCTAGAAAAGAGTTTGTCACTCTGGGAAATAGTTCCCATTTTTGCTGCGGGATGTTACCTGACCTCCGCATGACGTCAGAATTGGGGCAATTGTCTCATTACAAGGGGAGTTCCCCCAGAGGACACTCTAAAGGTGGGAGGAGCCTAAAGGACAGGAGTGATGACGTCCCTTGTCTGGAAGCTAACCAACCCTATAGTGCTCTCCCTCTATGTGTACCATTCTGTGAGGTAAGAGTCTCCTGATTGTGTAAGACGCTTTTCATCATTTTCTCCCAAAATCACCCCAACATGCCACTTCTACACAGATGCTTTGATTTTCCACTATACAACAGTCTTCACATCATATTAAAAGAAACTAATAATGCCAAATTGATTGTCATGCAGAGTTTCAAAGACCTAACAGAGAGAAACAGCAATTTTTTCTTCTTGCAATAACATACACATAACATAAAATTTTCCATTTTATTGTAGCCATTTTTAAGTGTCCAGTTCAGTGGCATGAAGTACATTCACATTGTTGTGTGACCATCACCACTGTCCATTTCCAGAACTTTTTTGTCATCCCAAACTGAAACTCTGTATCCCTTAAACAATAATCCCCCACTCCCCCTCCTCCCAGCCCCTGACAACCACCATTCTACTTTCAGTCTCTATGAAAATGACTTCTCTGGTACCTCATGTAAGTGGAATCATACAAGATTTGTCCTTTGGTGTCTTCTTTTCCTTAGTCTAATGTCTTCAAGGCTCATCCATGCTGTAGCATGTATCAGAATTTCCTTCCTTTTCAAGGCTGAATAATATTCCATTGTATGGAATTTAATACATTAATTTATCTGTTAATTTGTCCATTCTTCAAATAAACATTTGTGTCGTTCTCACTTTTTTCCTATTGTGATTAACGCTGCTATAAATGTGAGTGTTCAAGTATCTGTACAAGTCTTTGCTTTCAATTCTTTTAATATATACCTAGAAGTGAAATTGCTAGAGGCAGCTGGGTACCTCAGTTTGTTAAGCATCTGCCTTTGGCTGAGGTCATGATCCCTGTATCCTGGGATTGAGTCCCACATCAGGCTCCCTGCTCAGCGAGGAGTCTGCTTCTCCCTCTCCCTCTATCTCTCCATCCTGCTTGTGCTCTCTTTCTCTCTCTCAAATAAATAAATAAGTGAAATCTTTAAAAAAAAAAAAAAAAAGGCAGCCTGGGTGGCTCAGCGGTTTGGCGCCTGCCTTCGGCCCAGGGCGTGATCCTGGAGACCCGGGATCGGGTCCCACGTCAGGCTCCCTGCATGGAGCCTGATTCTCCCTC
Organism: Canis aureus; assembly: GCF_053574225.1. NCBI lineage: Eukaryota > Metazoa > Chordata > Mammalia > Carnivora > Canidae > Canis > Canis aureus. Next base: position 15,303,412 of record NC_135611.1, on the reverse strand, counting down.
TGCCTGTGTCTCTGCCTCTCTCTTTCTCTGTGTGTCTCTCATGAATAAATAAATAAAATCTTAAAAAAAAAAAAAAAAAGAAGTGGGATTGCTGGATCATCTGTTAATTCTATTTTTATTTTTTTGAAGACTATCCGTACTGGTTTTTACAGCAACTGCACCATTTTACATTCTCACCAACAGCGTACAAGGGTTCCAATTTCTCTACATCCTTGCCAACACTATTTCTATTTTTCTTTTGTAAAAGGCCATTTGAATGGGTGTGAAGTAGTATCTCACTGTAGTTTTGATGTGTGCTTCTCTAATGATTAGCGATGTTAAACATCTTTTCACGTGCTTATTGGCCATTTGTATATCTTCTTTGTTGGAGAAGAGTGTGTTCAAGTCCTTTGCCCATTTTTGAATTAGTTGTTTGGTTTTGTTTTTGTTGAATTTCAGGCATTCTTTATTCTTCGGAGATTACATTTAACTAAAACTAATCATTTCCATGAGCTTCTAGATGGTCAGCTTCTTGGTTCACTTACCTCTGTGAAGGCTCATCTTTGCATTTCCCCAAAGCTCTAGCTCAACACTGTCATATGATAGCAACTCAAAACCTCTGTAGGCTGGCTGGCTAGATAGGTGGTGGTTGAATGCAGCAGAATCATATTTAGGAAATAGAAGATAAGGTTAGAAAAGTAATTTGGGTTTCAACTTGAAGATGTATCAGTTTGGTGGGAAATGGAAAGCAGAATCGTTTTTGAGCAAAAGTGTAATTTAGAAGAGCTGATGTGGCCTCGGTGTGTAGGAGGAATTGGAGGCAGAGATCCTAGAGGCAAGGGTCACAGCCAGAGAGAGCCCTAGGGCCTGTGAAAGTGATCGGGGCTAGAAATCAGACTAGCAGCAGCAGGAGTGTGATAATCATAATAGTGCCTAGCTCTTTAGTTACCATGCCTCTTCACACCACTATTTCATTTGCCCCTTCAATAATTCTGCTAGGAAAGTTTTATCGCCTTCTATAGAATTTGCAAATTGATTCCCAGAAAGTGTGAATGATTTTCCCCAGGTCAGAGCAATCGAAGGCCAGGTCAACATCAGCCCCCCAGGCAATGCTGTTTCTCATCCACCAGCACCATCTGACTACACTTTAGAGTCACTGGATAAACTTCCAAACAGTTGAGATGTCTAGGCTCCAACCCAGATATTCTGACTTAATTAGTCTGCAGTGAAACATAGGTGAGGGAGTTTCTGAAAGCTCTGCAGGGATTCTGACTTGCAGTCAGGCTGAGAACCTCTCGAGAGGGGAAAGGGAGGCACAGTCGATGAGACCCAATAACTAACTGAAGAAAAATACCAATGTGATGCCCAGGTTTTTACCCCGAGAGACTACTCTTCCCAACAACCCCGTCTTACCAGTGCAGAATCATATGCCATACCTGCTACAGCTGCATTTGAGGTTAGAATAAATGGAAAATGGCTGCTTTTGGTAGGATCCCAAACAGCCATCCACAGGTGGTAGCAGGCAAGTGTACGACAAGGACCAGGGAGTGGAGGTGGACACCGTTAAAGGTAGTGATCTGGACAATGCCTCCTCCAATTGTCCCACAGACTTCCATCCAACGGCATTTAAATTGTGTCCTTAGAAGCATTCCACAAGAGACTTCCTCCTCTGGGTTCCCACAACTGTCCGTGTTAGTGGTCCATGGGAAGACAGTCGGTCCTGGAGGATGGCTGGCTGGGAAGAGGGATTTAGGAGCCAAAAGCATTTGAGAAGCTGGTGACCTATCCAGGTGGAAGAGATCAGCAAGCATTTGGATCTGAGAGACGGAACCGCTGAGGTTAGGTGTGGGCTAGATTTTAAAGCAAAGCAGGTAGAAACTGGTTAAAATGTAGATGTGAATGAGATCACCAAGGAATTCCATAAATAAAAAATATTCCAAATAAAAAATATTCCAAAAATAAAAAAGAAAGATCCAAGGACCAAATTGCAAAGAATGACTGCCCTTAGAGTATAGGCAAGAAAGAGGATCCACACAGGTGTCCCACAGTGTAGTGTCAGCCCACTTTACCTGCCTCCTCTCCTCCCCGTCTCTTACTTGCACCATAGATGCAGATCGTGGAGACGGTCCCTTGCCCTGAACATGACCTTCACTTTCCCATCTCCTAGTCCTTTCTTCTGAAATGTTTCTTCTCTCTTCTCCGTATGCACATATATGCCCAGTTTTCCACAAGACCCGTTTCAAATGCCATGCCCCTGTTTTGGAGGCTTTTACTGTCCTCCCGTGGGGGTATGACCTCTCCTTCTTTTAACCCTCATTTGCACAACTATGTAAAGTTCTTGTGCACTATAATGGTTACCTACTGCTGTGTAACACATTACCTCTAAACTTTTTTTTTTAAAAGATTTTATTTATTTATTCATGAGAGACACAGAGAGAGAAAGAGGAAGAGACACAGGCAGAGGGAGAAGCAGGGTCCATGCAGGGAGCCCAAGGTGGGACTCGATCCCAGGTCTCCAGGATCACACCCTGGGCTGAAGGCAGTGCTAAACCGCTGAGCTACCCAGGCTGCCCCATTACCCCCCAAACTTAGAAGCTTTTAAAAAAGCAAATATTTATTATCTCTCACCATGCCTGGGAGTCAGGAATCCAGGAGTGGCTGAGCTAGGTGGTTTAGGCTCAGGATCTCTCACGTGGTTGCAAAGTGTCAGCTGGGGCTGAGAGGGGCTGAGGTAGTGCCCCTGAAATCTTATCTGTAACACAAATAAGAATTGTCTGCCAAGGCAGGGGATCCAAAGTACATAAAAGAGTGTAGTATGTCTCCATACGTAGGTGGAAAGGACATAGCACCCCCACCCTGGTTAGAGGACCTGCCAGGTACAAATAACCAGTAAAGCTTCTTTTTCTCCTTCTCTGGTCCCCACTACACCCCACCAGAGGAACAAAACCTCTCTGAAGCCTCCACCTCCCAGCTTCATGGACACGGTCCTGGGATCCAGTCTTCTACCCTCAACACCAGATCTGCCAGGTTTTCCGTCCCACTCTTATTTTGTTGGTAAAGGCAAAAAAAAAAAAAAAAAAAAAAGGAACGATGTAAAAGAGCCTCTACTCTGAGAATACAGCCATTACTCTGCCCTTTGCTCTCCACTCTTCCAAACCAGCCTTGGGATAAAGCTGACTTCTATCAAGCCACGTCAAAGACCCTCGATGTGAGCTCTGGAATTCAAGCCCAGTGCAAGCTCTTTAAAGTCATGGATCTCATCTGATCACACCTCTACACCTTCCTCAGAGGATGTCATTCAAGAAGTTTTTTAAGAAAATAAGGAAGAGGTGAGTAGTGAGGTGCTGGAGTTGGTAAGAGTAGCTGACACTTCTGAACACTTAAAAGTGCAGGGCAGGTGAGCTTGAGGACTACCATGAAGGAGTAGCAGCACTGAAAATCTATAAGGCTGGTAGGGATCCAAATGTATGTGTATACCTAGGAGGAGGAAGATCCTGTAGAGATCAGAAAGAAGTCTAGAGTTAAGAAAGAATTATATATTGACTAAAATATTTAGAAAGGTTGAGTTAACAACCGTATTTGTTTAAGAATACTAATTTGGGGGCACATAGGTGGCTCAGTTGGTTGGGCGACTGACTCTTGATTTCGGCTCAGGTCCTGACTTCAGGGTTCTGGGATGGAGCCCCATGCCGGGTCCACTCTCAGCAGGGAGTCTCTACTCCAGGATTCTCTCTGTCTCTTCGTCTCCCTTTGCTCCTCCCTGCCACTCACAAGCACACAAACTCTCTCTAAAATAAATAGATGAAATCTTTTTTTTAAAAAAAGAATGCCATCTTATAGGTATCCATGGAATATACACACACATATACATACATGTACATTTATGTATGTATACACACACACAAATAGTTAAATACGTAGCAAGAAAAAAAGATAATGTCAATAAGTTCCAGATAGCAAAGATTATATAGGTCACATTCTCTTTGAACAATCAATTCAAATTAAAAAATAATAGAAGTTTAAACAAAAACCACTCTGCCATCTCACAACTAATACATATCCTCTTATGTTATCGTAAAAATACAAACTATTTAGAAAAAAACAAAAATTAAGACCACACGTATTAAAACTTAGGGTATTTGGCTAAAATTGTGCCCAGAAACAAATTAGACCTTTTAAAAGCTTTCACTGTTATTCAAGAAAGGTTGAAAAAAGAAAATTTAATCATTTGTATGTGGAAGCTAGATAAAGATTTTAGGATACCTAATATAAAGAAAAGAAAGAAAATAATAGAGGTAAAAAAAAAATCACAAAAGTTTAAAATTAGGGACTGGTCAACAAAGTTAAGAGCTTTATACATGAGAAAAAAAAAAATAGCCAAAATGGCCTATACCTGAAAAATTAAGTGAAAAAATAAAAACAACACAAATTTAGAATAGGTAAAGTATGCAACAACTAATATGGAGGGCAATCTGAATAGATTAGCATAGACTTGCATATGCAATACTCATACCATATTCAACTCTATGCTAATGAATTTCAAAATCTGGCAATTTTCAGAAAAAAAAATGTAAATTTCCAAAATCAAAACCAGAAATTCAGGACGCCTGGGTGGCTTATTGGTTGAGCATCCGCCTTTGGTTCAGGTTGTGATCCCAGAGTCCTGGAATTGAGTCCCGCATGAGCCGATGAGTCCATGCATCGGGCTCCCTGCATGGAGCCTGCTTCTGTGTCTCTGCCTCTGTCTGTGTCTCTCGTGAATACATAAATAAAATCTTAAAAAAAAAAAATACTATAATGCACTAGTAGAGCAATAATAACTATCAAAAAGCTACTTCCCAGCAAAGGCTCCAGAACCAGATCATTTACTAACAGACTCTGTCAAATTCTCAAGGAATAAGATTCACATTCTCCATAATTTGTTCCAGAGAATGTAAAAATGGCAATTACTCCATTCATTCCGTGATCTTTCCCTTTGCTTTCTTTTGCCCCTGTCTTTCGCCATTTATTTATTTTATTGGTCTTTTACACTCCGTTAACCTCATATTCTATCAGACTTGCAGCCTCACCAAAGTGGTTTAAAGTATTTTTTGCTTCTGAGGAGTTTTGAATAGCCTGTGACACAGGTTTCTAGGTAAGAAGTAAACAAGAAAATTATTTTCTCATTCTTTTCAGAATCCAAAAATTTTTTTAAAGATTTTATTTATTTATTTGGGAGACAGAGAGAGAAAGAGCACGAGAGAAAGCATGAGCAGGGTCGGGGGGAGGGGGGAGGGTGGCAGAGGAAGAGGGAGAAGCAGACTCCCTGCTGAGGAGGGAGCCTAATGTGGGACTTGATCCCAGGACCCTGAGATCATGACCTGAGTCAAAGGCAGCTGCTTAACAGAGCCACCCAGGCAGGGAGCCTGCTTCTTCTCCTTCTCCCTCTGTCCCTTTGCCCCAGCTCAAGCTCTCTCTCAAATAAATAAATAAATAAAATCTTAAAAAACAAAAAAGGATCATCCCTCAGTAAACAAGTCAGAGTTATGAACAAATGAAGAAAACCACTAGGCTCCAGGAAGAAGGTTACCATTTTGCTTGGCACACTTGCTGGAAGCTTTAACAACCTGGAGACCTCAGAAATATTTCCAATACGCAGAACTGTATTCACCAAGTTCAAGGGCAAAACTAGTGAAAGGAAAATTTTGCCACCATACTACTCTGTTGTGCTTCTTCCATGGAGGCAGGTGGGAGGAGTCCTTTCTCTACCCACCCACAAAGATTTGAATCCTTCCCAAGGGAAAGGGCCCAGTTTTGCTGAAAGCTTTCAGTTAACTCAATGCAATCAAAATCATTCATTTTCCAAGTTGTCAGCACCTGGAACACTGATGCGCATTCCCTTCCATCTGCTTCCTTTGAATTTTGTTGTTACTGGGGAATTAACTGCATTAAAATTAAAAGAAGCACATGTGCGCGCATGCACACACACTTATACACACTCTTGTGTGATGAAAGGTGCGACTTAACTTATTGTTCCTTGGAGCCCAGCACGGTAACTAGTACCTAGCTTTCACTTAATAAATGTTATTTGAAACTAAATCAAATCAAACTGAATTGAATTGAGCTAAAATCAAGGTATAAAGACAAAGCTATGGGAGCAACAGAGGAGAGAAATGTCTAAGTCTGCCTGGGAGCATCAGAAAAAGTCCAAATTAAAATAACACCAAATGTGTTTGGAGGAGTCAAAAACACCATTTTGACAATGCAATTTAATTGCACGGAGCAAACATTTATTTAATTTTAATAATAAATGCTTACACATTTTTACACAGCATTTTAATCTTTGAAACCCTTCCAGGCACTAAATAATTGAATTTTCTAGATTACATTCTTCAAAAATCATCCACATTGATTTAATGTTCCCAACAGAGTAGTTAAACGAAAATGTAAACAAATAAAGTAGAGACAGCACAAAGCTCAGGACTCCTCTCTGCATTATTCAGACCACCCACCACCAAAGAGGTGGAATGAAGATGAGACAGACGGCCCTGATTCTGTCTGTGAGCAATGGGAGCCACCCATGTCAACATGGACACCAGGGTCACCTTATCATGCACACAAGGGAGATAACCAAAGAAGACACTAGGATCCTCCAGGCCCTTTAGGGCAAAATGATGACATCGAAAGCTCAATATGGGCTCTTCTTCTCAACGCTCACTTTCTATAGTCACTTCTTTCCCCATAAACTAAAGAGCTTCTAGGAACTATGTTGCTCTTTGAAGAACTCTCTAATCACACGAAGTGAGGTTTCTACACTGGAATGTATGCGTGCTGTGATATAAGTGTCTGTAAACAGATGCTTAATGGGATTTTCTTGTTGACCTAAGTCCATCTGCAGCTTATTTAAGAAAGACTAGAAACAGGGGCGTCTGGCTGGCTCGGTTGGTTAAGTGTCTGCCTTCATCTCAGGTCATGATCCCAGGGTCCTGGGATGGAGCCCTGAGTCATCCTTGGGCTCCTCGCTCAGCAGGGAGTCTATTTCTCCCTCTCCTGTGGTCCCCCAACCCCCAGCTCATGTGTGCGCGCTCTCTCTTTCTCAAATAAATAAATAAAATCTTAAAAAAAAAAAAAAAAAAAAAAAAAGACTAGAAACAAAAAAGAGTAACTGGAGAAAGTTACCAAATGAAAGAGGGAAAGCTTCCTTCCACCCCAGGCCAGAAATGGGAGGGCACTCACAGGGGCTGGGGTTGTCTTCAAGAAGACAATGGGAGGCAGGTAAAATAAGGCAAAAGAAGAATGAGGGTACCATTCCTTCCCTGCTGAGTCTCTGAGCCAAGAGGGTGAGGCCACAAGTAGGGAAGGAAGAAGCTCTGGATTGAATGGGAGACTGAAGTTTTAATTTAGACTAGAGGAGGCACTTTAGCTCTTGAAAACAAGTCACAGTTATCAAAGCGATATTATTCTTATAACTGAAAGCCACTTAAAAGCAATGAGACATGCCATGGATAAGGGAGCAGAGATCTGGCAAAGCCATGAAAGGAAAAAGAAATAGCTCCATGTCCTGTTTGTATCCACTGAGATCATTCCATTTAATAAACTAGTTACACAGCCTTAAAACATCACCTCATTTGTCCTCACAGGGCCAAAGAAATATGCTCTTATGCAGCTGATTCTGTAAGCATCTGTAATGACCCAGTTGGCTTAACTACATGGTAATCCAAATAATTGTGCAAAAATCAAATAAAATAAACAGCCGCACGAGAAGTTGACTGAATGGCCGCAGATAGTTGTAACTTTAGACTTCTCTCCCTTTTTCCTCACAACTCTCAATAAAACTTAATAATAAAATTTAGACCAAGCTGTCATTAACATGACATTATGACTTGTCTGAATAATCAAAACCTGGCAGCCATTCAGTGTAATTGTTGTTTTAAGCAAACACTTTCCCACTCAGAAACAGGCCAAGGGACCAACCTCAAAGACTAGTAAGGACCAAGTTTAGCTGGAGAAACACATTTCAGCCTCACCTTCAAATGTCCCAGGCTTAAGCTACTTTTTATTTATTTATTTGTTTATTTATTTATTTATTTTTTCGTAAGCTACTTTTTAAAAGGACAAGACGCATACGTGACAACAGTCCACCCAGATTATTGTGAAAATGGTCTCTTGATTTTGAATCACTGAGATGCCACGTTCTCATCCATTACCTGCAAGGAACCTGGAAGCAATCTCTCTCACCATGAGCGTTCATTTTCATTTCCACGTGTTGGAAGGGTCAGTCATCTAGACCAGAACAAAAAAAGAAAACAAAAAAATTAAACTGATCAGGAGATCACTGAATGAATCAACCAATAAAATTTTAGAATGCTTTGTGATTGTATGATAATGAAAGAATCTACAATGATAAAATGGCTCGCAATTTGAATTTACAATCCCTACTTACTTCATAAAGCCCCAGCATTTTAGAGGCGAGATTATCTTATTCACGAGGCTTCTGCCCGACTCATGTAAGAAGACTATCGTGGTTAAACTGGAGATAAAATGGGAGTTTTAATATGATTATAGGTCAGTGGTTTTTGAATTGTTAATGTATAAAAGACCCCAGAGGCATATGCTGAATATATAGTCCGTGAAAGACAAAATTAAATAAACAAAAAGCAATTTACAAGCTGGAAAACATTTTTTTAGTTCTCATGGAGCGTTATAACACATGTCCTCTAGCATCCAACTTAACAGGGCTGAGCTGACACCGCAGAAAGGAGGCAAGTAAATTAATTTCGCTTCATAGGCCCAGAACTAGGAGAAAATGGTTTGTGGAAAAAGCTTTTCAAAATGGAAAATATGAACCACAGGAGTAGACACTTGATTCCCGCAGGCATGGAAGTTCCTGAAGATGAGATTCATCCTAGTAATGTTACAAGATAATGAAGATGAGATATATTTATTTATGTGCTTATTTATGTTTGCTCTAGCCTAATTCCAGAAAGAATTGTAGTGAATGAGAAAATCCTAGAGACTAAGGGGGATATTTTCAATCTGGGTCAGGCGGTCATACTAAGTATGGTACCTATGAGGGGTCTTACACACGGCTTCCCCTGTAGCAGGTCAAGGATGACGTGGGCTGTGGCAATTCACTTCCCTGCTTTCTTGACCCTTGGCCCCTCATTACTCACTTAGGCCACCTATTTCTCACCCTGAGATGCCCATCTGATAACGGCTCTCCAGAGGAGAGAGATGCCCTTCCCCATCAGTGTCATTGCACACACTCCACGGAGACTCCAGGAAGAAACATATGCTTCTCCTTTGCAGCAGCCTAGAAGCATGAGAAATGTTGTCTCAGCTACTCCTCCTAGTTAATGGTTTGAAAACAAGAGACACAGGTGGATTTGGTTGCAAAACTTATCAGAAATGGTCATTACAGACTCTCAGATTCCCGGATTCTCCAGCGCTAACTGGATGTCCCAACAGTTCAATACGGTTCTGACACTAACCACCTGGAGTGGTTAGTACAAGACCACTCTCACTTCAAATGCCAGGTGTGAATGGAATGCCTCGGCTGCTCACCCGTCCTTCTGACTTGGCTACAAATTCTAGGGTTCTCATGTTCCCCTTGCAGTTTTGATGGTTATCTAGAACAACTCACAAAACCAGGAAAACACTATGCTCACTACTACAGTTTATTATAAAGAGTGCAAATGAACAGTCAGATGAAGAGGTACAGAGGGTGAGGTCCAGAGAAGCCCCAAGCACAGGAGCCTCTGTCCTCCTGCAGTTGGGGTGCACCATCCCCCTGGCACATGGAGGTGCTCACCAACTTGAAACATCCCTAGACTCATTGAGAGTCTGTACGAAGTTTTCGTCATGTCAGCATGACTGAATAAATCCTTAGCCATTGGTGACTGAATTCAAACTCCAGCCCCTCTTCCATCCTCAGGCAGAGTCAGAGAGTGGGGCTGAAAGCTCCAACCTTCTGATCATGGCTTGGTCTTTCCTGCCACCAACCTCCATCCTGAAACTATCGAGGGACTCTTCCCAAAGTCACCTCATTATAGCAGAAACTCAGCTTGGGTGGTGAAAGGAGCTTATTACAAATAACAATAAATGCTCCTTTCACCCCTGTAACTCAGGAAATTCCAAGGGTTTTAGGAGCTCTGTGCCAGGAATCTGGGACAGAAATCAAACATACATTTCTTATACTGCGTAGGCTCATCTAGCATTCAACCTCAAAGGGCCATGAGATCCTCCAATTCAAACCAACTATCCCACAGTAAGATCAACTAAGGCCCATTTCCTTTTCACCCCCAGAAACTCCCAGCCTATATAGTAGAGATTTCGATTTTGTTCCATAAACATTTCCTATAAGCCAATTCTGACTGTTAGTCATTGTGGGACCTAGAAGAGTAAGACCTGGTTCATACCACTGACTAACACTGAAGAGCATTGTCCCTGCTGCATCCCGTTCAATCCTGTTAACTACCCTGTGCAATAGGACCCACTGTATAGACAAGGAGGACCTGAGGGTTCAATAGTTGAGGAAGGCCAAGGTCACAAGCTAGTAAGCTGTGGAAATGTCATTTGAGCTCAGGTCTAACTCCAGGGTCTGAGTTCTTGGCACCACTCTGCCTCCCAGCCACCGTGAGAGAGCAGACCACAGCGAAAAAACCACTGGCTCAGGATTAAAATAACCTGTAATCATCACTAAGAATGTGAGTCGGGCATGTCTGATATTGTGGCCCTGAGTGGGGGTGGCATCTCCGGCTCCTCTGAGTGGAGTTACTTTCAGTTACGGATGACATCATGGATGCAAGCACAAAAAAACGTTATATAATCGAAACAAATTGTTTCAAAAAGTTAAGTTTCACTAGAAATAAAACCTCATTAATTCAGATGCCACTAATTCATAATCAGTGCTATATTAATAGGAACCCGGCTGAATTTTACCTTTGCAGACACTTTCCTAATAAATCAGGAAATTAATCACATAGTTGTGTGAGATTTATTATACTCATTATCAGGTTCCAGAGCACTATATTATTCTCAATTAAAATTCTGCAATGCTACTTTGACTATTTTCATGATGACGATGATGATTTTTTTAATCCATGCTTGCAAAGCTTAATGGAAGGGCAAAATATAGTTCCTAGTATATGTAATATAGAGTTTTGAGATTAGAAATATTTATGCAGCAAGTATTTATTTTTACAAAATTTGTATAATCAGTTTAGCACGTTTGTATTGTTTAATGCATATATACAGAAAAATCTATACTTTTGAGATATGTTCTGTATAATCCTTACAAAGAATGTGGTTCAGGTGGTTATTGCCTAGGTAATGACATCATTCATAATAAAAACTACAAGTTCTAAGACTCTAGTAGCATTGGGATTTAAAAGTTATTTAGCAATAAAGTTCTAGGGGAGATCCTAAGGGTTCTTCCAAGCTATAAATATGTCAAATGCTTCATATGTATAAAACAAATAATCTCCTTTATGGAGTATTTGCTGGACAAAAGGGCTTTTCCCTCTTATTATTTCAGGTCCACATGAGGTGTGAATCTCTAGGTCCACTGTTAAGTTGTTGAACCACAGGGACATCAACTGGGATGACGTGGGATGGGATGGGATGAACCTAAAATAAACACATTGGAAGTCCCCTATGTGGGCTTTCCTACCTGCTACCCCCCTCCAAAAAATCTGGGTCTCTGATCCCAGCTCTTAATAGTGTTCAAACGTTGGGGTGCCTGGGTGGCTAAGTGGTTAAGCATCCAAATCTTGATTTCAGCTCAGGTTATGATCTCAGGGTGGTGAGACTGAACCCCAAGTCCAGCTCTGAGCTGGGCATGGAGCCTACTTAAGATTCTCTCTCTCCCTCTGCCTCTCCACACCTGTTCTCCATCCTCACCTCTGTGCGTGCTCTGTCTCTCTCTAAAAAAAAAAAAATTAAATGGATGCCTGGGTGGCCCAGCGGTTAAGCATCTGTCTCAGCTCAGGGCATGATCCTGGAGTCCTGGGATTGAGTCCAATATCGGGCTTCCTGCATGGAGCCTGCTTCTCCCTCTGCCTGTGTCTCTGCCTCTCTTTCTCTGTGTGTGTGTGTCTCATGAATAAATAAATAAGATCTTTTAAATAAATAAATATAAATTTAAAAATACAAAATAATAGTGTTCAAAAGTTGCCAACAGGGGTGCCTGGGTAGCTCAGTCAGCTGACCATCTGACTCTTGATTTTGAATCAGGTCAAGATCTCAGGGTCGTGAGACTGAGCTTTGTGCTCAGCAGGGAGTCGGCTTCTCTCCCTGTTGGCTTCTCTCCCTGTTGGCTTCTCTCCCTCTCCCTCTATCCCTTCTCCTGCTTACATGTGCGCGCGCATGCTCTCTCTCTCTCAAATAAATAAATAAATATTTTAAAAAACACAAAAGTTGCCAACAGTAGTGACTAAAATACAGCTTGACCCTAGAGCAACCTACTGAAATGGAGGCACATTTTGTAAAAATCAAAATGAAATTTAGTATGAGTGATTTAGAATGAAGAAAAAAGGGAGGAGGAATAAGAATAAATTTTGGTGGGAAATGAGCCCCTATGGTTTGAATGCAGCTAGCAAGGAGCTGTTCCTGGGGTGTAGAGGAGGTAAACACCTCCTCTACAGAGGTGGACCCCATCCTGGCTGATGCCACGGGACTCAGCTGTGAGGCCCCTGTCCTCCTTCAGTTGTCTCAGACCACCATTATAGAAGAACCTCAGGAATTCAGGTTTAGTGGATTTGGAATCTGAGAGACTTCACAAAATCATAAAACGTTAAGACTGAGAGATCTAAGCAAGTGCGCTACCCAAGCTCCTCCTTTCACAGATGGTACAGATAAGGAAAGTGAGGACAAAAGATCTTAAGCGACTTGTCCAAGGCTATACAGTAAGTCCCCTAAGAAAACCTTCTCCTGGGGATCCCTGGGTGGCTCAGTGGTTTAGCGCCTGCCTTTGGCCCAGGGCGCAATCCTGGAGACCCAGGATCGAGTCCCCCATCGGGCTCCCGGGATGGAGCCTGCTTCTCCCTCCTCCTGTGTCTCTGCCTCTCTCTCTCTCTCTCTGTCTATCATAAATAAATAAATCTTTAAAAAAAAAAAAAGAAAAGAAAGCCTTCTCCTCCCTACATGGTCCTTCTCCAACCTACATGGTCACTATAGTATAGTTGAATTGTGTCCATTCCAAAAGATGTGCCCAAGACCCTAGCCCTGGTAACTGTGAGTGTGACATTATTTGGAAATAGGGTCTTTGCAGATGTAGTTCAGTTAAAATGAGGTCCCATTGGATTTGGGTGGGCTTTAATTCAACGACTGATGTCCTTATAAGAGGAGGGAGATTTGTTTTGTTTTGTTTTGTTTTGTTTTGTTTTGTTTTGTTTTTAGAGGAGGGAGGTTTGGATACAGACAGAGGAGAGAAGGAAAGAAGGTGATGACAGGTGAAGGTTGAAGTAATGTAGCTATAAGCCAAAGAGCACCAAGAATTGTGAGAAGCCGCGAGAAGCTGGAAGAGGCAAGGAAGGATCCTTCCCCAGCGCCTTCAGAGGGAGCATGGCCCTGAAAACACCTCTGAAGGATTTCTAGCCTCCAGAGCAGTGAGATAATAAATTTCTGTTGTTAAAGCCGCCCAGTTTGTGATAACTTGTTACAGCAGCCCCAGGAAACTAATACAGTCACATTCACATATAACAGCATCAAAACCCTGTCTGTGCTAAGGCAGCTTACAGTGACCTAACTCTCCAGTGAAGATTCATAACTGACCACAAACACACATCACAGAAAGTGTGTTTATTCAGCATTTGCCATTTTCTGAAGTGCCATACCTTACTTCATTTAGTCCTCATAACAACACAATATAATGTATAATTCACCCATTTTCAAGATGAACAAATAAAAGTCTGGAGAATGTTAAGGAACTTGCATAGAGTCAACAAACTAACTAGTAAAAGTTGAAGTTGGGAATCAAATCTGGGAGTGTGCACCTCAAAACCCAGGTTCTTAGCACTAGCTGAGGCCAGCTGCATGTGGCAGGTCAGCCTGGACACTGAATGTACCAGAGTTGTGTAACACAGCAGCCCTGCACTGGGTCGTGGGATTTCAATAACTGTAAACAGTTGTCTAAAAGGAAGGGCCAGACATGCCAGAGCTGTTTAATAGGCCACTAAAATGTCAGATAGCAATCTGACTCTACGAGTTCACCTTCCTATCAAGCATTCCTCTGTATCTGGGCCTCCGCGTTCATTCATTCTTTCCTCCAATAAACATAGGCTACATGTCTTCATATGCCAGCTGCTCCCGTAAGTGCATTAGTGGCCACTCAGGGGATGAGACATTAGCTTTGTCCTGATAGAGCTTATAGGGAAGTTTTGGTAAAAGTTAAAAAGACTAGTTCTGTGCTGTGGTTTGTAGATGCTTGCCCTTTAGTGAATTTAGAATTTTCCCCTTAGTATTAAAAATGTAGCTCAGAAGAGCACCGGTTGGACCCTTTGAATTTCTTCTCACTTACCCAAAGGCATGGGAAAGAAAGCTCAGAAGCAGGAGATTGAAAACAGAGGAGCACATTTCCCAAGCATGCTCCAAGGAAAAGAGAATGAATTTGGTTTCACGCTCTTCACAGCTAGATTTTTGGGGCAAATAAGTGGTTTCAAGGCACAAGAATGGCATGAAAACAGCAAAAGCAAAGACACAGGAGGCATGAAGTTTCACAGAATATGCAGAGAGCTTTGAGATTAATGCAGCCAAAGTAGTGTGTGTGTGTGTGTGTGTGTGTGTGTGTGTGTGTGTGTGTGTTCATCTGCTCCCAGGTACATATGCACAGACGTGCACACACAGGTGGTTGTAGGGGCAGTGTTGGCTGGTGGTGTTGGAAACGTAGATGGGTGCAGCTGAGCTCAGGTGTTTACCAAAAAGGCACACAGAACATGTAGTTGGAACAGAGCAGCTTAGAAGGGTGAACTGGGAGGAAGCCCTCATACGTAAACTGAGTCCTGTATTTCACACAGAACCAGCCCTGGGGGATAAGGGAAAGCTTTCTCTATTTTAACTGCAGTTTTAAATAAATAGGCTAAAAACTTTCCCAGGTACGCTAAGATCTGATGCCAATTAATTAAAGCCTTACTTTTAAACCTCATCCTTTCCCTCTTCTGCAGTCATCACCAGTAGCCTGACCTGAATAGAAAAGCTTCACAACTTTCACTGTCAAAATTTTTTAATTCTTAAAATTCTTCTACTACAAAATTAAGATCTCTTTCACTGTGATTTTTTTTTTACAGGGTAAGAATTATTCCCCAAACATATCTATGTTACAAACTGCCAAAGAAAGGAATTTTGTCCAGCTTGAAGATTATCTCTCGACCAGAGGCTGGTAGATATTTTCTATGAAGAGCCAATGAGTCAATATTTTAAGTTGTGCAGGCCTTTTGGTCTCTGTCATGCCAACTGGGCAGTTTCTGTGTGAAAGCAGCCGTAGACGATACATAAATAAGTGAATGTGGCTGTGTTTCAGCGAAACTACAAAACGAGGCAGGAACAGATCTGGTTTATGTGCAATAGTTTGCTGACTCTTGCTCTAGCCACATAACCTTCCTCTTTTGCAGTCAAGGAAAGTTTAATCCACTTTTATAACTTGCCAATTTTAGTTATATTATCCCATTTTCTCCTCACTTTGATCGTTCAGATTAATATTTTCATACATATTTGTATAAGCAGTGACTTTCTTCATCCCTGGGGCAGTATCATATGGACTGGAAAGCATTCAAAAGAATGGCTTTACCATTTCACTTTCACTGTTATCAATAACACAGAGTCCCTTTAGTTCACTTGATTCTTTGTAGAAAATGTGAGTAGGCATTCAAAATGATGGCCCTCAGGGCACCTGGGTGACTCAGTTGGTCAAGTACCTGCCTTCAGTCTGGGTCATGATCCCAAGGTCCTGGGATTGGCCCCCATGTCAGGCTCCCTGCTCAGCGGGGAGTCTGCTTCTCCCTCTCCCTGACTCCCATTCATTCTTGCTCTCCCTCTCTCTCTCTCTCTCTCTCTCAAATAAATAAATAAAATATTTTTTTGAAAAAAACAATGCCCCTCTAAGGGAACAAGGTCATAAATAGCACAGATAGTAGAGGGTATCACCAGCCTTGACTTTGTATATTAAGATTTTATTAAAACCATGGCTGGGAGGGGCTCCCAGCTGGCTCAGTCAGTAGAGCATGTGACTTGATCTTGAGCCTGAGTCTGAGCTTCACATTGGGTGTACAGATTACTTAAAAATAAAAATAGATAGATGATAGATAGATAGATAGATAGATAGATAGATAGATAGATAGATGATAGATAGATGAGAAGTGCCTGCCTGGAAATCTCTAGCTAGCTCAAATCTATGAGCTAGCAAGCCACACATCTCTTTAATCCACTCTACAAATTACTCCTAATCAGATAGGAAACAATATGGTTACCCTTCAGCTCATGGTAACAGAAAGAATCATGACTCAGAATCTTAGAATAAGGGACACTTGGGTGGCTCAGTGGTTGAGCATCTGCCTTCGGCTCAGGTCATGATCCCAGGGTCCTGAGATCGAGTCCCACATCGGGCTCCCTGCGAGGAGCCTGCTTCTCCCTCTGCCTGTGTCTCTGCCTCTCTGTCTCTCTCGTGAATAAGTAAAATATGTAAAAACAAACAAACAAAAGAATCTCAGAATCAAAAATTATCTCAGACAGGGGTAGGTCCCAATTACATGTGTGTCCCTTTAAGTAAAAGGAACAGAGTGGGGGCACATATGAATGCAAAATTGGGTACAAAAGTGAATTTTATTTCAAATGAGAAAACGAATTTCAACAACTATAAACTCTAAAAAGCTGGGAAATACTACAATCATTTATTTCAGATTACCTTTAGGGTTTCCTAAAGGTAATACTAAGATAATTCCTTTCTGTCACATTTAAAATTCTGGCTGGGTTTAAAGAGGACACTTATCACAATGAACACTGAGTAATGGATAGAATTGTTGAATCACTACATTATACACCTGAAACTAATGTGACATTATGGGAACTATACTGGCATTGAAAAACTTAATAAAAAATAGCAAAATAAAATTTTGGTTGGTTAACAGTTATGCAAAAATATTGAAAATTAATCTAAAGTCAAAGAATACACAAATGCAATTTGAATACTTTTATAATTGATGTTACATTGAAGGAGTGACATAGTGTGTCATCAAATTATTCTTTGTGTAAGAGCCCTGTCACTGGGCTTTCTCTTTTGCCTTTGTCACTTGTTTTTTCAGGCTATTCTGCTGTGTTGTGGCAATTTTGCATGCTATTTCATCCGGAACCACCAGACTTTGTCAGGACAAGACGTGTCAGATATTCTAAAATTCAATCCGATATGCTGGAATACATAAAAACATGCAACTTCACAATGAATTGTACTCATTTCCAGCACTACTACACATGTGTTTTCTACAAACCCTGGAATTCTGATAAATTCTGTTTCAAGAAATTCCTAGAAAAAATATTAAGTTGCAGTCAAAAATAGTGGTGGGGCAGCCCAGGTGGCTTAGTGCTTTAGCGCTGCCTTTAGCCTGGGGTGTCATCCTGGAGACCCGGGATCGAGTCCCACATCGGGCTCCCTACATGGGGCCTGCTTCTCCCTCTGCCTGTGTCTCTGTATCTCTCATGAATAAATAAATAAATAAAATCTTAAAAAAAAAATAGTCAGTGGTCAGGGTGCCCGACTAGCTCGGTCAGTGGTGTTTGAGACTTTTGATTGTGGGGTTATGAGTACAAGCTCCACGTTGGGTGTGTGGAGATTATTTAAAATCTTAAAAAAAAAAAAAAAAAAAGTCAGTGGCCCTAATTGATCGTGATACAGAGATCTGCATGTTTATGGAAATGTGTGCCCATGCAACATATTGAGAGGCCTTGAAAAGGTCTGTGAAGAGGCTCACAAGTTTCAGCTGCATTATTATCATGGTAAGCCCACCTCTGACCTTCAAAAGCACTTAGTTTAGGTTTCATATCAATCATGTATCCCTGGTGGTTAACCAGCCTCTATAAAACACCCCCTATGATACTGAGTCTATTACATCCTAATTCCATTTTTAGGCATTGTATTAGGGTTCTCCAGAGAGATAGAACCAATAGGATAAAAAGAAATTTATTAAAAGAATTGGCTTGGGATGCCTGGGTGGCTCAGTGGTGGAGTGTTCAGCTCGGGGTGTGGTCCTGGGGTCCTGGGATCGAGTCCCACATCGGGCTCCCTGTGGGGAGTCTGCTTCTTCCTCTGCCTGTGTCTCTGCCTTTCTCTCTGTTTCTCATGAATAAATAAATAAAATCTTAAAAAAAAAAAAATTGGCTCAGCAGTTACAGGCTGAGAAATCCCACGATCTGCTTTCTGCAAGCTGAAGAACCAGGAAAGCCAGAGCTTTAATTCCAAGACTGGAGGCCTGAGAACCAGGAGCATCCATGTCTGAGAGAAGGAGAAGACGGATGTCCTGGATGTCCTAGCTGAAGCAGAGGCAGTGAATTCTGCTTCTGCCTTTTGGTTCTATTTGGATTTTCAACAGATTGGATGATCTTCACCCACTTAGGTGAAGGTGATCTTTACTCAGTCTGCTGATTAAAGTACTAATCTCGGGGATCCTGGGTGGCTCAGCGGTTTAACACCTGTCTTCGGCCCAGGGCGCCATCCTGGAGTCCTGGGATCAAGTCCCGTGTTGGGATCCCTGCATGGAGCCTGCTTCTCCCTCTGCCTGTGTCTCTGCCTCTCTCTGTCTCTCATGAATAAATAAATAAAATCTTTAAAAAAAAAAGATAAAGTGCTAATTTCTTGTGGAAACACTCTTAAAGACACACCCAGAAATAATATTCTACCAGTTCTCTGGGCATCCTTTCAGTCAATTTGACACATAAAATTAATTGTCATGGGCATCTTAAGTTATTCTAGAATTCTTCCTTATGCTAAACCAAAACCTGCCTCATAATAACTACTATCTAGTGGTCCTAAGTCTCCTTTTCTATGTTTTAAGTTTATTTATTTATTTATTTATTTATTTATTTATAAGTAATCTCTATGCCCAATGTGCCCAACACACAACCCCAAGATCAAGAATTAAATTCTCTTCCAACTGAGCCCACCAGGCGCCCTCTACATCTCCCTTTTGAATAGTAGGTAAATCTGACCACTCACAGTCATCCAACATTTGAAGACTGTGGTTACATCATCCACTGGTTTTTTTTTAAGATTTTATTTATTTATTTGAGAGAGAGCACAAGCATGAGTATGGAGTGGGTTGGGGGGGTGGGGAACAGAGGGAGAAAGAGAAGCAGACTCCCTGCTGAGCTGGGAGCCTGACATGGGGCTCAATCCTGGAATTCCAGGATCATGACCTGAGCTGAAGGTAGATGCTTAACCAACTGAGCCACCCACGCACCCCTATCCACCCCTATCCTACAAGTTGGGTTCTGTAGGAGGCAGACTCTGTCATAAGGACTTTATTCAAATGCAAGTAGTTCATCTGGGATGTGGTTCTAGGAAGCACCAATAGGGAGGGGAGTGGGGAATTGAGAGGGAAGAGAAAGCAGCCAACAGGGTGTTACCAAGCCAATGACCACTATGAACAACCTGCGCTTTTTCCTTGGGTAACTCTGGAAGCCAGTGTAGAACACCAGCCTCAGAGTTATCCCACTTAAAGAGTGAGGAAGTTAGGGATTTATACAGCAATGCCCATCAGTTATTAGTTGAGGGCTGCTCTTGAGAGAGACTAGGCTCCAGCTTTCAGAGAAAGTCCTGGAAGAGATGCATAGGCTAGCAGCTGGAACTCAGCCAGCCTGCGCTTCATGGTCAGATCTAGGGCAATATGGGCAGCACATTCTCCAGGTCAGAATGCCCAGGAGTCTTCAAGGGTTCTGCACACACAGAACAGCTAGGGGTCTTCTCTTCTATTCTGTTCTATCAGATGGTTTTGCCTTTTCCTTCTTGTGTGTGTGTGTGTGTGTGTTTTGACTTAGAACTGAACATTATGCTCCATGTGTGGTCTTGCCTTCTCATTCCCTAAATTTCTGGCCCACAAAGAATATACACAACATAAAATAGGCAGCATCATTGATTAAGAAAAAAAAAAATAATCAAGTCCAGCCATGAAAACACCCAAGAGAATTTAAGCACATTTGACAACAGTGGAGTGGGCTTGGGATGGTTCTGATGCAGCATGTCTACTGGGGCCCCTGTGTGGGTTTTACTGATGCATCCCCCTGGCAACTGGGAAATTCTATTTTCTTTAAAAATTCCAGACAGATTCATTCTTTCCTTGTCACCTGTCACCTAAAAGGATATTCTTTAGGGCTGTCATGTAAGCAAGATCTAAGTCTGAACTATGGAGAATGCATAAACAACTGTTTTTATTAGATAACCAAAAATAGTAAGCTCTTTGCCATAAAGTGACAGAATTATGTACGGTGATTCATTACTGTAGAGGTTTATTTTTTAAAGATTTTATTTTTAAGTAATCTCCACACCCAGTGTGGGCCTTGGAATCACAACCTCAAGATCAAGAGTTGCATGCCCTGTGGACCAAGCCAGCCAGGCACCCCCATTACTGTGGCAGTTCTAAAATACACTTACAATTCTTTGCTATTCCTATGTTATAAGTTGGTTCTTAATTGCCTTCCCTTTGAGTGTGGGTTATATTTTGGTTCTAATAAAGAGAATGTGACAGAAGCAACCACTTAGGAATTCTGAGTAAGCCGTAACAGGCGTTGTGGCTTCCTCCTTACTCTCAGGCTACTCTCTCAAGGAAGCTAGCTACCATGTTGTGAAAACACTTGAGCAGCCCCATGGAGAAGTCCACATGTCAAGTAACTGAGGCTTCCACCCAAGGAGAGCAAGGGGAACAAGTCATCTTAAAAGCAGGTCATCTGGGCCTAGTCAAGCCTTCAGATGACACCTGTTCTGGTTGACTTCTTGACAGCCACCTCATGAGAGATCCTGAGCCAGGATCACCAGCTAAGTCATTCCTGGATTCTTGACCCTCAGAAATTGTGAGGGAGAACACATAATTGGGTTTTCTTTTTGAAGCTGCTATGTTTGGGTGTCATTTGTCTCACAGTAATAGAGAACTGCTACATGGAGAACACATGCACGGCCGATTGGTCTTGTTAGATAATCAAAACTTGCCTGCTCTTTACCTGAAAGTCGTAGAGTTCCATCTTGTGATTCATTGCCATAAAACTTCCATTTTCCTCTAGTTCTTTTTTTTTTTTAATTTTTTTTAAAGATTTATTTATTTATGAGAGAGAGAGAGAAAGAGAGAGGCAGAGACACAGGAGGAGAGAGAAGCAGGCTCCATGCCGGGAGCCCGATGTGGGACTCGATCCCGGGACTCCAGGATCATGCTCTGGGCCAAAGGCAGGCGCCAAACCGCTGAGCCACCCAGGGATCCCCTTCCTCTAGTTCTTAATGAAATTCTAAATCATTTATCAATAGCCTTCCATTACCATTTCTTGAATTGCACACGTTTTTAACCTATCGTACCCCGCCCCAAATCTCAGCAATGTGAACGCTACTGAAGACTGCACCACTAGCACTTAAATCCCATCATTGGATGGCCCTGCCACCTGGCCCCAGGAGCTAGAGAATAAATGTCTTACTTAGAATAGGGCACAGGTGGTGGGCATTAGGGCAAGGTTTTATTTTGATATGTTTCATTAATTAACTCTTTTATCTTTCTTTTCTTAGCTCCTTTCACAAATGATTTTTTAATAGCAACATGTGAAATGCAACTGATTTGGCTCTAGCCCATAAAAATGTCTTCCTGTCTTTGGTGCCTTGCAAGCAAAAGCCAATCCCACGGACTCTGGCCAATTAGTGTCTCAGCAGGGAAGTATTTCTACGTAAGGCAAGGGTTCCCTGTGCCTTCCAGGCTGCTATGGGGAAGTAATAAAATAGTAAATTATGGCTGGGTGGAGAGCTAGCCTTTGGTCCTTGATCCTGCTTCTCTGACAATAGCCAATAGGCTTCTACTTGTGGTAGGATTGAACTTACCTTGTTTCCTTTTTTTCCCCCAAACAGCTGTAGTTGCAAGTTATTGCTTGCCAGAACTTATTTCTCTCATACCTGTTCTAACATTTATCTATGAGCAAGAAAAAGCTGACGGAAGGAAACAGATATTTTGCTGGTCTCAGATTATAGGTGACTTAAAGGATTGAATTCATACTGACACCATGATGGAATCAAGAATATTTTTTCCTACAGTTATGTCCGAACTAGAGAGTGAAATAGACTGCTGGCTGTGGGTATAAGTATATATGCTCCAGGTTCTTAAATTATTTGCGTCATTTAGAACGTCCAAGTCAATTAAAGCATGGCTCAGCACGGTTACTGGATTGTAATTATCCCTCAAAAGATATGCATGTTTTACCTGGCAATAAAAATTCTCAGGGTGAGTGAGTGAGTTTGTGAGAATCTCAGCTGGTGGATTTGCACCTCTGATCCTTGCCATTCAGCTGCCCTTAAGTCCAGACACCACCATACCACTGCCCAGTTTGAGCTTCTTACATTTGGATGTTTATCTGTGGGCCTTTCTTGACTTCCCAATTCTCATTTTAAATCGAAACATTGCAAGCCAAGCCAAATTAGTCTATTTCAAGGGTGTATTCCCATCTCTTCTACTGTTCTGTAATTATGAGTCGGGTCCAAGATGATTTGGAATCTTGTGCCAATCCTGAAGTTATTCCAAATTGCGTATTTTGGGGATGAGTCTTAGAAAGTCTGGCACACAGTAGGCACTCAGTAACGTTTATGGACTCCTGGTATATACACATGGTACTTTTTTTTTGCTGAGACAATTTTCTATTTTCAATAGACAGTAGAGGCAAGATATTCCTGGCACATGACACAGTGACTTGGGTGACTCTGATAACAGGGATTCCTGGAAGGGTTGATTTCTTCCAGTTCCTTTATTATCATATCATCTCCTAGTCTTAATTGATTTTCTCAAAGATCTACAGATATTAGAATAAATATGCTGGGGCCTTAATAGTGACCTAGTCCATAAGGATATGGAATTCAGTTGTCTATCCAAGACTTCTCACTACCTGAGCTAGAAGAGCCTTTCTAACACATCCTCTTGTATGGCCCCGGGTACTAACATGATAGCTTGGTTCTCAGGGTTTTCTTTTAATAAAATGAAAGAGGATGGGGAAGTAAGAGAAATAAGAGAAAGGGCCCTTGAACCCCCAAATTTGGCATATTCATATGAACATAAAAGAAGGAAAAGATACAATGCCTAAATTGAACTTTAAAAATTCATCCTAGCAGTGTTGTTGTTGTTGTTTTTTCCCCTTCATAAACTGAAATCTTCCTATCTCCTTATTTTGGTGAAAGAGATGAGAAAGATTGATGAAAGCACCTTTCTTGCCAAAGTCCTCTCTGTCAGTTCAGAGCAAGGAAAATTAAAATACCAAACAAATGCATCCATCATGATACACTTCTTGTCTCCTTTTCATCTTTCTTCTACTTCCTAGGTTACTAATTTCTCAGTCACCTTGTCTTCACTCCCAGTCTGATGGGGAGCATATTTATAACACTTAATACTTGCTATATCTACAGATACCGGGGCTTCAGTACTTAGTGTCTACTATATACATAGGATCTCAAAAAGTTTCAAGATATTAATTAACTGTCTCAAGCTATTTCAGAAATTAGAAAGGGCACCTGGGTGGCTTAGCCGGTTAAGCATCTGACTCTTGATTTTGGGTCAGGTCATGATCTTGGGGTGATAAGATGGAGCCAACATCAGCCTCCCCACTCAGCAAGGAGTCTGCTTGAGAGCCTCTTCCTCTGCTCCTCCCCCACTCATTCTCATTCTCTCTCTCTCTTTCTTTCTCTCTTTCTCAAATAAATGAATAAATCTGTTTTAAAAAGAAATCAGGGGCACCCGGGTGGCTGGGTAGGTTAAGCATCTACCTTCAGCTCAGGTCATGATCCAAGGTCCTAGGATTGAGCCCCAAATCAGGTTCCCTGCTCAGCTGGGACCTTGCTTCTCCCTCTCTCTCTGCTGCCTACCCCCTGTGTTCTCTCTCTCTCTCTCTTCCCCTCTCCTCAAATAAATAAGTAAATACAATTTTTTTAATTAAAAAAAATAGAATAGGTAAGAAAAGTGAGCTTTAGAAAATCAAAGGATAACTATTGCCACTAGTAAAAACTTGAGGATTTCATCAGGACACTAAGGCTGCCTATCACATTCAACCATTGGCTGCTTGACGATAGGCACGGGTATCAGTCAGTGTAAGTTAGGTTACACTGTGGTAACAAACAATCTTTAGAACTAAGATCACTCTCCACTTACACCACATGTTCATCACAGGGTGGTTGTGGCTTTGGGCCACGTCATCCCTACTGTCAGATGGAGGCTAATGGAGCAGTTTCTACCTTGGATCTGGCCAGTTTTGTGGCAGAGGGTAAAGAGCACATGGAAAATAATATGCTGGCTCTTAAAGCTTTTCTCCAGAAGTGGCCATGTCATTTCCACTCTCAGTCTGTTGGCTGGAACAAGATCAATGGCTTTGTCAAAGGGACAGGGACATAGTCCTTTCACAAGGGAGGGGCAGCAGGTATTGTGCGTGTTATACGATCTCTCCTAGTAAGAGGTCTCTGTTCTCTCACTTGTGAAAAAAGTTTGCCCTAAGTTAACTCCCGGATAAAGCTTATGATCTAATAATTCTGGAACCACTTGGCAATAAAGGAGGGTAGTATTATAGCTGTTGCTCATACCTGCCCTCTCTAAGTATCATAAATGCAATGATTCCTCATAAAAGCAACAGGCGAAGTTAGGAATGGTTTTTTGTTCAAGTCATGGTTGGTCCACTGTTTCTGGAAGATGCTTACCAGCAACGACCAGCATTCTTTCCAACTCAAAATTCTATGAAACTCTAACACAGAGGAAGTCAACAGAGGCTGAGAATTCTATGAAAACACTCAAGCCACGGTTTTCTTTAAAATGTATCTGCTTCATAATTATACTTAAAATCTCAAAATACTAATCTGGCTTTTCACTGGCATCTTTGCCCATCAGGTTACTTTATGTAGGAGGAAATCTTAGAACCCCACCCACTCTTGGCTTGTGCAGGCAAAACCCATGGGTCGGTCTCTGGTTCCCATTCAATTTGTATTTAGAGAGTCACATTATTTACCTGATTATATTAAAATGGGAGGCTGTTACAGATACAATTCTTACCAAAAAAAAATCTGGGGGTGCCTGGATGGCTCATTTGGTTGATCATCTGACTCTTGGTTTCAGCTTAGGTCATGATCTCGGGGTCATGGGATCAAGCCTCCAAGTTGGGGTCCCCGCTCAGCAGTCTTTTTGCGATGCTCTCTCCCTCTGCCTCCCACCACTTGTGCTCATGCTCTCTCTCTATCTCTCTCTCTCTCTCGTAAATAAATAAATAAGATATTTTTAAAATCTGGGGTACCCGCTGGCTCAGTGGGTGGAGCATGTAACCTTGATCTCAGTGTCATGGGTTCCAGCCCTAACAGTGATTAGAGATTGCTTTAAAAAAATAATAATAATAATCTAAGAACAGATGTTGAGGGAAGGAAAAAGTCAAGTTACTAAAAAGTGATTTACATATTATAGGTGAGTATGGCTTATCTGAAATCCTTAGAGCCAGATATATTTAAGAATTCATAATTTTGGGGATCCCTGAGTGGCTCAGCAGTTTAGCGCCTGCCTTCAGCCCAGGGCGTGATCCTGGAGTCCTGGGATCAGGTCCCTCATCGGGCTCCCTGCATGGAGCCTGCTTCTCTTTCTGCCTGTGTCTCTGCCTCTCTCTCTCTCTCTCTCTCTCTGTCTCTCATGAATAAATAAAATCTTTAAAAGAAAAAGAATTCATAATTTTCAGGTTTCAGAAAGGTAATACAGTCCATATACCATATATTATTTAACAACTCATCAAGCTGTGAGGCTGGATCCATAATCAAATATATTAAGTATTCCAGCATCAAAAATTTATCAAATATAAATGCACACAAGTATAGAAAATAAAGACAATAAATAACTTTATATGTGTTCGGATCTGATTTTTTTTTTCCAGATGAGTTTGCTGCAAGCTTATAATAAAATTCTGGGTTTTCAGAGCTTTGAGAATTTGGGAATTGTGGATAAGAGTCTGTGGATTTGTATTTTATTCAGTATTTAAGATAGTCCTATTTAGTGATCTATAGAGTATATTAAGTGAAAAAAAAAGCAAGGTAGAGAAAAGCATGTATAATACGCTACCTTTATCTTGCGGGGGAGGAAGTGAATATTTGCTTATATTTGTAAAATTTGCTTATACTGAAAAGAAAAAGGAAGAGGAAGAGGAGAAGCAAGAAAAGATAAACCAAAAACTAAAACAGTGGTAGTGATGTGGAGAACAAAGGCAAAAGAAATGTAGAAAAAAAGTATATCTTATAACTTGCAGCTCACTGACAGGTCCTTGGGACAAGCAGAGTGCCCTTCTTCTTCCAGGACCTCATCTGCTTCAAGGTTAATGCTTTGCTAGGGGCAAAAAGCAACCTGACATTAGCCCGACCTCCAGGATCCTATAAATCTTCTTTAACATATAAAAAAAAAAATCCCCTTGGAAACTTCCTTTGCCTCTGCCCCTCCCCAAGATACATGTTGGCAATCATCCTCCAATCATATGGCCCACTGATCTACGTCTAAAGGGTCTCATCACTACTGTTTTACTAGACAGTTAAGGAGTACGTGGTCTTAACAGTCGCCAGCCCATCCAGGTCCAGAAGCCTTGCTTCCAAATTCCTTAGAGACTTACACTATCCCTAACACCTTCCCAACTTAAAAGTATATAACCAGCCACTCCTCATAATCCCAGAGCAACTCTTTCTGCCCACGGGTCCTGTCCTGGCATTTAACAAAACCACCTTTTTATATTAAACAACAAAAAACACAAAACACCTTTTTTTCCCCCAAAGATGTCCCAAGAATTCTTTTTTGATCGTTCACTCCCCAACCCCAAAACATTTCACATCAAAAGTATGGGAAACGAAATGGAGACGATTGGGCTCAAAACTGGCCTTCTATGAATATACCTTGACTGTAAAGCACATTTAAGTTTTAAAAATATGTAATCCTTAAAAATCTGAAGCACAATGAAGTGAATGAATGGGTTTCTGGAGAATCAAGCCAGCAGCAGAACTTCACCCAAGGATCGTGCCGTGACTCTAAACCACAGAATTTAAATGAACATCCTTTAGGGAATGTAACCTAAGGACAAAACAAACTATTAAAAAAATCAAACTTTCCATTTATCACATTGTTGGTGGTAGTGTTGCAATTATTATTCTGAAACTATTGTCTATATTTTGGATAAAGCAAATGAGTAAGTATGATGGTTTAAGTTGGGAACCAGGCTTTTATTTTGTTGTTGTTTTTATTTTTTAAAGACTTTATTTATTTATTTATTTATTTATTTATTTATTTATTTGACAGAGAGAGCACAAGGAGAGGGGAGTGGTAGGTAGGCAGAGACAGAGGGAGAAGCAGGCTCCCCACTGAGTGGTAAGCCCTACTGGAGGCTGGATTCCAGGATTTGGGAATTACGACCCAAACCGAAGGCAGGTGTTTAACTGACTGAGCCACCCAGGAGCCCGGAGAACCAGGATATTACAATCGGAGTAACTGAATTTGAATTGGAAGCATCCGTCCTGTCCGACTACAACATCCAGAAGGAGTCCACTCTGCACCTGGTCCTTCGCCTCAGGGGGGCATGCAGATCTTCGTGAAGACCTTGACTGGTAAGACCATCACCCTGGACGTGGAGCCCAGTGACACCATCGAGAATGTCAAAGGGAAGATCCAAGAAAAAGAGGGCATCCCCCCCTGACCAGCAGAGGTTGATCTTTGCCGGCAAACAGCTGGAAGATGGGTGCACCCTGTCCGACTACAACATCCAGAAGGAGTCCACTCTGCACTTGGTCCTGCGGCCAAAATGAAAGGAGAATATATCTGATGACGAAAACAAAGGCATAAAAAATGTAGATAAAATTAAGTTTCCTTACAACTTGAAGCCCATTGACAAATGCTTGAGGCCCAGGAGAGTAAGACATTCCTCAAGGAACTCTCAACAACCTAATGTTAATGCTTTGCTAGAGGCAAAAAGCAACCTTAGCAAACCTTAGCTTGCCAATAGCCAGATCCCAAACCCTGTAAGTCATATGAAAATCTTTTTGGAAACTTCTTTCATCCCCCCCCCACCTCCAACTTAAAAATATATATCAATTGCTCTTCACAATCCCAGTGCCGTACTTTCTGTCCACAGGTCCTGTCCCCCTGCTCTAATAAAACCACCTCTTTGCACCAAAAACATTTCAAGAATTCTTCCTTGAGAAGAATGAAAGAAGAAAAAAATGAGAAGGAAAAGCAATACTTACAAGAGACTTAATAAACATGCCAACCAATGATTGAGACATATATTTCCTTGTTCTACCCATTGATTAAACCCTAAAAGCAATGGCCAACTCCAGTAATGAGCACTGGAAAGCAATAAGATGATGGTTTCCAAATACAGCCTCCCATGAAAGGGAACAGGGCTTGTTGGAGATACCTGAGTCCAGGTCTGAGGTAGGAAATGTATAATACAAGCCTGGAACTTTTCTCATCCCTGAAGAAGGAAGCCCACTGGTGTTCTGTCAAAATGAGTTGGGGCAAACTTGAAGCTTCCAGTGGCCTGACCTGGGACAATTACAGCATCAGTAAGACTAACTACCGCGGACTTAAACTGATCAAATACGTTTCAATCTATGAAACAAACTTGCTTTTAGAGGATGCTACCAACGACATATTCTTTTTTGAAAACAGGTAAATAAAGGGAAAGAATGAAGCATTTAATCTACCTTTCCAGTGCTATCTATCTCTGGGTTACCAAATAATTGATGAGGAGACATTTCTTTTTACAGAAAAAATTATCCTGCTAGGAAATAAAGAAAGAATGGCAAAATTAGAATAACCCTCTTTTGCAATTCCTAATTAAAAAATTAACCCAGGCATCGCTCATCGATGGCTGTTAGCATAACAAAAAGATAATTGGATGCTATGTTCTTATGTTCTTTGGAATGGAAGTCACAAAAAATGTATCTGAACCTGACCAAGACTTTAAATTTAATTACCAATTTATAGCCAAATACAGGGGACAGAGAAAGATATAAAATGATAACATGGGGACGCAGTAGACAAAATATTGTGTATTAAGCATATTTTATTCCAATATTTTGACCTCTGGTGTCTTACTGACCTCGGGAGACTGTCCTCCTAGGGTTAACCAATCCCTAGCAATGGTAAACAACTTACCTCTCAAGCCTACCTTTCATATGCAAACTAACCAATGCAGAGCCACCCCACCCCCATCTTCCACTGGGTTTTCACAATTCAGGGAAACACTCCCTTACCTTAGTCACACCAAACAACTAGAGATCGTCCTTAGGTCCCAGAGCCTGTTGAAATGAACCCAGCTAGCCAATCTTGCTTACCCTGCCTCGCCTTGTCCACAGACCACTATAAAGGCTCTTGCCCCCATTTTCCTCCATCCTTCCACCTCCCAACTGACACTGACGCTTCCAGGGTGGCTTTTTCCGCCTGGCATGTCCCCTCCTCTTGGGGGTATCTCCAGATCTGTTGGCCTCCCCAAACCTGAACAATAATAAACTCTACATTTGAAAGCACCTTGCCCGTCGGAAACCTCTATAAGACAAATGACAAACAATCACAACAGAATTGAAAGGAAGGAAGGGAAGAAGAAAAGAAAAAAAGATACATAGCAAGGGAGTAAACTAAGAGGGAGAGAAAAACTTAAGTTAAATGAGTCCTAAAAATTACATCAATCAATTGCAAAGTATGGACCAGATCTTCCACTGAATTCAAACCAATGCTTAAAAGCATGATGCGACTTAATGGAGAAAAGTGAACACTGACCGACCAGCTGACATTTGATGTTATGAAATTACTGATCATATTTTTAGGGGTGATTATGGAATTGTTGTTACAGTCTTAAATATTTTATTTATTTTTAAAGAATTTATTCATTTATTCATGAGAAATACAGAGAGAGAGGCAGAGACACAGGCAGAGGGAGAAGGAGGCTCCATGCAGGGAGCCCGACGTGGGACTCAATCCCAGGTCCCCAGGATCACCCCCTGGGCTGAAGGCCGGCAGCAAACCACTAAACCACCCAGGGATCCCCTATTTATTCATTTATTTATTTATCCTATTTATTTATTTTTAAGCAAACTCTTTGTCCACCATGGGGCTCAAACTCACGACCTCAAGATCGGAAGTCACATGTGGGGCTCAAACTCACGACCATGAGATCAAGAGTCACATGCTCTACCAACTGAGCCAGCCATTCGCTCCTGTGCTAGGTTAAAAAGAGCCTTAATCTTTTACAACAATCTGGAATGGGGGGAAGGGTGTTAGATAAAAAGTAGGAAAAAGTAAGATTGGCTTCAAGTGATAGGTGTTGAAGCAGGGTTATGAACACAGAGGGGTTAGAATGTATATATACTATTCTGTTTATGGAATATTCATAATAAAAATAAAAATCCTTTGAAGAAGCTTTTCTTTTCTTTTTTTTTTTTTTTAGATTTTATGTATTCATTTGAGAGCAAGAGAGAAAGAGAGAGCACCCATAGGAGAGGGAGAAGCAGGATCCCCACTAGGCAGGGAGGTGGGGGCTCCATCCCAGGGATGAAGTTTTGGATTACAGGTGAGGTTTGATGGGGTGAAGTCTGGAGCCGATGACCAAGAAAGAATTCTTGAGATGTCTCTGGTACAAAATGGTGGTTTTATTAAAGCCCGGGGACAGGACCCGTGGGCAGGAAGAGCAGCTGCCCCAGGCCTGTGAAGAGTGGCTGATTATATACCTGGGAGTTGGGAGGGGTTTGGGGATAGTGTACTGTCTAAGGAATTTTGGAAGCAAGGTTTCCAGGACCTTGAGGGGCTAGCTATTGTTGGGAAAAGATCACTTATTACCGTCTAATAAAACCTTAGTCATGAGACCCTTCAGATGTATATCAGCGGGCCATATGCTGGCGGGATGATTGCCAACACATGTCTTGGGGGGGCTTAGAGATAAAGGAAATTTCTAAAGGAACTTTAGTAGGCTTACAGGATCCTGGGGGTCAGGTTAAGATTGCCTTTTGCCCTCAGCAAAGTATGAACATTGAGGCAGTTGAGTCCGTAGAGGAATGTTCCTCTGCCTGTTTCAAGGACTTGTCAATGTGCTTTGTCCTCAGCTAGTCCTCTGTTCCCCATCACCAGGACCCTGGGATCATGACCTGAGCTTCGCAAAGACAGACACCTAACCCACTGAGCCACCCAGGCATTCCTGAAGAAACTTCTTTGAAGAACATGTTCAATGGCCCAAATTTTTAGAAAAGATAAATGAATTCAGAATGACTAAATAACTTGCCCAACTGCTGATACATGGTGGACCCAGAGCCCAAATCCAGGTATGCCCGACCCCCCAAACTCTGCCCTCCCAAGTGAAAAGAGAGGCTACCTCTGGAGGCGGTACTCTGTAGAGAAGAGCATGGTGTTCTTTCTTAGTCCCAAGGCACCAGCCAGGAACAAGAAGAACAACTGAACTTGTGGCAACAAGGCTTCCTGCTGGGGACCTATTACTTGGTTTCTCTGGGTTGTACCCCAGCCCTTACCCTCAATGCTCCCCTGCAACACAGACCACCCTGACTTGGGGAGGGGGGTGGCATTTCCCTTTCAACGCTCCATACTGCTCTGCCGAAAGTTTACCAGGACAGACACATCCACGTGAAGCCTCTCACCTTAGGTATTGCAGAAACTTACTGTCAGGGGGGCCCTGGGTGGCTCAGCCGGGTAAGCATCTGCCTTTAGCTCAGGTCATGATCCAGAGGTCCCAGGATAGAGCCCGTGCATGTGTCTGGTTCCCTGCCCAGTAGGGAGTCTGCTTCTGCCCCTTTCCCTGCTTGTGCTCTCTTTCTCTTTGAAAAAAAGAAAGAGAAAGGAAGAAAGAAACTTACTGCCAAGATATTTTCGAAGCTTTCTCTTTTCTAGTAATTGTTAGTGAAATATAATCTTTCAGCTTACGAACCACATGAAACAACCTCACCATTTCTGAAGCTCACATTTTGGGGTCCAAATGCCAACTTTTTGCTTGACCCCTTTCCTTATTCATCAGACTTTCCTCTAAATTCCTTTTGATTGCTTGCAAAAATCAAATCTAACATTAATAATTGTCAAAAGAAGCCACAGTGTCTCCCTCATATTCAGAGCTAGGAACTGCACTAAGTCACTAAGTGCTTTAAGAATATTATCTTCTTAAAAAAAAAAAAAGAATATTATCTTCTTCAATCCTCAGGATAGTCCTTCAAAGGATGAAGATGGGCCAACATCAAGGATGTTCAAAGAGAAAGTGCAAGGAGGGGAGGGATTACCTGGGTCCCAAGGTTAGAATTAACCCCAACCTTGACAAAGGATTAAGCAGTGTGGACACTAATATGAGTCTTTAAATAAATCACTCTGTCCTGTCACCTGTGAGTCTTGAGATCATCCTCAAACAAAAAGAGCCCATGAATCTCCCTAACCTGCACTCTCCCATCTCCTCCCAACGACAACCATCAAACAGCAACTGGATAATTCTTTTTCTGAATCCAACATTCTTCACTAAGGATTGCATGGGATTTGATTTAGCACCTCACACTATATAAAACTCTTTGGCTAAGCCACGATATGCAGAGCTCACTCCTCTTCCCTGAATTTGCCCTTTGGGTTTCTGTATGGACAGGAATTGAGACGACATACAGATGCAACTAGCACAACTTCTTTTTTCTTCCTCTCTCTTAATTCTCCTTGACACCTCCCACCCAGCCATGCCAGGTCCACCTCATGGAGCCACTATTTTTCTTCACTCAAACATCAAATTCCTACCTGAACACATCGACTGTGAACATCTCCAACTGCCACAGGGCAGAGTGAACGCTGCTTTCTCCTATGAGAGTTTCTCCTTATAACCGACTAAATATAGAAAGTTATCAACGTCTTGAAAGGGGTAGGGAGTTCTCAGATTTGATTTCCTCTTTAGAGGCTTTAAACTGTTTCCTAGTTTTGGTGCATTAAATCGTGGGCCTGGAGAAAAAATATTCGCCTCCAGTGCAAGTTTTGGAAAGAAATGCAGGTGGAGGGTACACATCCCTATTTAAGAGCCAGTGCTTTTTTCCTGCCTCTTAGCCAATAAGACAAAGACCATGATCTTCAATGATCTTAATCCTTCTCACCAGGCAATTTTCATTCCTCATCAGACATCAAATTTGACGGCACCATGTGTCACATTCATAAGCCCTTCACCATCTATCACTTATATCCCCACTTCAAAATTAAATGCATGAGTAAATCTTTGAAAATATTTGCAAAGTAACTTATTTTTCTTTATTTGATGTCTAAGTGCTATTCTAAATAATTCACTTATCCCTTGGGCACCTGGGTGGCTTAGTCGGTTGAGCATCCTATTCTTGATCTCAGCTCAGGTCTTGATCTAAGGGTTATGAGTTCAAGGTCCATGTGGAACTTTAAAAAAAAAAAAAAAGAAAAAAGAAGAAAACCCATTACTTCCTTTCTGGGTTTGGTCTCTATTCCTCATAGAGGTTTGTTTCTCTTAGCTGTGAATGCTACCATTCCTCCCTTCATCCTTTAAAAGCCATCTCTTCCATCTTTCTGGATTAACTTCGCCACCACCCCCAGCCCTCAATTCTTTGGTCTACAGACATTGGACACAACATGTAGCCTCAATCACTCACTGGCTTTGCTCTTGGATACCTTTATTGCTTCTATTCCTACTTACTCTTGTTAACTAGATTGAAAACTCTGCCAGGGCAGGACTTGTCTTTACTACTTTATCCTCTAGTGTAGGACATGGCTTTTTCTTTTTTTTTTTTTTTTTAAGATTTTATTTATTTATTCATGAGAGACACAGAGAGAGACAGGGGGCAGAGACATAGGCAGAGGGAAAAGCAGGCTCCATGCAGGGAGCCCGATGCGGGACTCGATCCCGGGACTCTAGGATCACAGTCTGGGCCAAAGGCAGGTGCTAAACCGCTGAGCCACCCAGGTGTCTCGTGGACTTGGCTCTCAATAAATGCATAGTGACTGTTAATTCACAGCAATTAATTATTTGGACAAGTATCAAATGCATCAAGATGATGGTTTAATAATAATCATGTGCAGTAATGACAACACTCAAAATCATATTTAAGTCCTTGTCTCTACTGGCTAACTTCCTCCAGACAATACTTATGAATTTTGCATAAGATTGCTGTCATCTTGACATTACTGTTTCATGAGATTTATAATCTTGCAAACCATTTGTCACTGAAACGATGTGGAAGATAAAAGTAATTTCAGTAATACATTGAAAATGGTCTGCTGCTGAAATGTTAGTACAAACATCCTATAAAATAAGGAGAGACATGTTTTAGAAATATTCCTGGCTGGCAACAAGATTAGATGTAGAAAGTGGTATCACCAGGCTCGGGGCAAGGATGTACATAACTCGCAATGAGCCAAGTTTCTTGGCCTGCCTACCTCTCCCTCTCATTCTCTGGGGCACTGGGTTTATGGCCAGTCACCAGACAAGAATAACTCCTCCTTAACCAGACCTCTGTCAGAACAAGAGAGATATATTAATTTTGAGGACTTAGAAATTCAGGATGGTAAAGGGGGGTGTGTGGCACTGGTACAAGTGTCCCACCACAGAAGAAATGTGACTTATGCATTAATTCATTCAACAAACATTTATTACCTACCACCTGCCAGGCACACATTACTACCCCTTCAGTATCTCACAGTCTAATGGCAGAGGTGGGCATAAATACAACATAGCGCCATGGAACACGTACCATGATACAGCCATTAGACAAAGTGCCAGGGGAGGTACTTCCTACCTGAGCCTAGGCCACACCCCCTAAATCAAGCTTAGAAGCTTCAATAAAGCTTTAGCATGAAGCATTAGTTTCCCAAATAAATTGAAGATTTTTCCTTCCCCACCCCCAAAACTATTAGAGATAAAATCCTGTACATTAACATCGCCTTAAATGTATCCCAAGGACCACTAGCACTGCAGGATGATAATATCTGTTACCCAAAGGGAAGAAAAACAAAGGGGAGGGTAAGTGCTGGTCACTGAAGTCTGGAAACTGCTGATTTAATCAATGCAGGATTTCTTAGATCCCTTAAAATGTTCCTGTGCATTGTGCATCAGCAGAAGACACGATATGCAGTATTTCCCAGAGTTAGCTAGCTGAAGATTTCTTTTCTCTACAGCCATTTTTCTCTTTGAACACACTCTGAGAAATACTGCTCTGGAGCTTTCCCAAGATGGTCCATTCCCCTCTGTGCTCTCTTTCAGGATGAAGACATCAGGCTAACTTCATACATGGTCCAGAGTGAATAATCAAAATATGTTGATCTCATTGATCAAATATTAAGGTCCTACAGAAACATATAAACCCATTTCAAATACCAAGAAATGATATAGATGATGGATTTTTCAAAAATGATTTCTTCCTAGTTCAAATATGTGTAGCCAAACTCTTTTTCCCAGCTCCTAGGAGTAGACACTGTCTACTGCCCTTAGGGTGCCCTACTTTAGGTTTACAAATTGGAACACAAGCTTGGTTTCCTGTGTCTCCAGCAGGAGTTGGAAAATATGTTGATGCAGCTTAAAAAAAGCACACACCATAACTCAGAAGCTTAGGTGGACTAGCTTTAGGTAGATTTTATAAAACAGCATTTGAAAAAAGTAGGGACTGTAGATGTGGGTTCTCACTGGCCACACACTGGAATCCCCTGGGGAGCTTAAAATACACATACCCATGTCCGCACCCACCCTAGAATAAATTAAATTAGATTCTCTGGAAGTGAAGCTTGAGAATTTTTTTTTAAACACTCCCTGGGTAGCTGTAGTGTACAGCCAGGGTTGAGAAGCACCACCCTGAGAAGCCCAGCTGTAAGTCACCACAGCTGGCTGCCACCCTGCCTCATCTTCAGAACTTGCTAATTCTTTTCTTTTTTTTCTTTAAAAATTTTATTTATTTACTCATGAGAGACACACACAGAGAGAGAGGCAGAGACACAGGCAGAGGGAGAAGCAGGCTCCCTGCAGGGAGCCCGATGTGGGACTCGATCTCAGGACCCCAGGACCACACCCTGGGCTGAAGGCAGCACTAAACTGCTGAGCCACCCGGGCTGCCTAGAACTTGCTAATTCTTTAGTGGACATGCAGAGCGTGACATGAGCCCAGGCTTCCCTAACAAAACATGGAAAGCCCAGTGGCGTAAGCAACACGAATGTAGTTTCTCACAGTTGTGAGGCTAGAAGTCAGAGACCAAGGTGCTGGCAGCGTTGGTGCTTCTGAGGCCTCTCTCCTTGGCTTGCAGACAGCTGCCTCCTCGCTGTGTCTTCCCATGATCCTTCCTCTGTGTGCGCATCCTTGATGCCCGTGTGTCTAAATTTCCACCAGTCAGATTGGATTAGGGCCTAACGTAATGCCCATTTCAGTTAATCATTTCTTTTCTTTTTTTTAAAGATTTTATTTATTTATTTGGGACAAGTGGAGAGAGAGAGAGCCAAAGGGAGAGGGAGAGAGAATCTGAAGCAGACTCCATACTGAGCACAGAGCCTGATGCTGGGCTCCATCTCAGGACCAGGGGAGGTACTGGGGACCAGGGGAGATCACAACCTGAGCCAACGGTGGACACTTAACCGACTGAGCCGCCCAGGCATCCCTATCTATCTTTTTTATCTGTTGTTCTATTTGTTCGTTTGGCCTGGGGATTCTGCTATCTTCTATTGCTGGAATGTGAATACAAACACTCTATAAAATGAGGAGAGACATGTTGTAGAAATAGTCTAGGCTATGCACAGATTAGATACAGAAAGAAGTGTCCTGGGGCTCTCGCAAAGTTGTACCTAACTTGTAATGAGCCAACTTTCTTGGGCCCCAACAGAAGATTGACCAGAGCCCAGAGGGGACACAGGCCTGCCTACCTCTCCCTCTCATTCTCCAGGGGGACTAGTCTTTGGCTAGTCATCAGCCAGCAGTGCCTCCTCTTCTGTGAGATCCTATCGCTCAAGAAAGTTTCTTGTGCCACCTGAAAAAGCAAACAACCTTTTGAGATCTACAGTGGCTGGACCTGGGAGCTTTTGTGTTGTTTTTTTTTTTTTCCTCCAGCTGAGGTTATAAAACTGAAACCACTAAGTACTTTTTTCTTTCTTTCTTTCTTTTTTTTTTTTTTTTAAGTAAGCTCTACACCCAACATGGGGCTTGAACTCGTGACCCTGGGATTAAGAGTCACATGCTCTACTGACTGAGCCAGGCAGGTGCCCCCACTAGTACTTTTGGTGTTTGGAAAAAAAAAATTTTCTTTCTTATTCTCTCCATGCAAAAGGAAGGTAATTATCTTATTTATCACATTCTGTATTTGGGGCTACTCCCTCCCTCTCTCTTTCCCACTTTCATTCCCTCCCCCCACCTCATCAAAACTTGTGGGGATTAGGGATCCCTGGGTGGCTCAGCAGTTTAGTTCCTGCCTGAGGCCCAGGGCGTGATCCTGGAGACCCGGGGATCGGGGATCGAGTCCCACGTCAGGCTCCCCGCATGGAGCCTGCTTCTCCCTCTGCCTGTGTCTCTGCCTCTCTCTGTGTGTCTCTCATGAATAAATAAATAAAGTCTTAAAAAAAAAAAACTTGTAGAGATTAACTGGTTATAGAGATCTTTCATTTTATGTGCATTCCATGGATATACTAGTCAGAAGAAAGAGGGAAAATAATTAACAAATTACACTGTAAAGTTACTTATATTTATCAAAGTTTGTATTCAATGGCATATAGAAACACTCTTTTAAATTTAAAATAATAATTTTAAAAATGTAAAATAAGAGGGTAAAATAAATTTAAAAGTAATTCCAGAAAGGAGGAATACCAAATTTTAACTTGTCAATGTGATGGTCAAGAAAAAGTTTTGAAAGCTTGATGAATCTATACCTAAGAGGAATGAAGAAGTTTAATTCTCAGATAAATTAATAGCCTTGGTTATGGCTTACAAGGTAAAAAGCAAAGGAATGCTAAGGGACTTCAAACAATTTAAAGAATCTTTAATATTTGGTTTATATATATAAGTGCTTATAAAGTATAAATCTATGGAAAAGCCTAGGAAATAGTCTTATTTAGGGTGAAAAATCTTTATTCAAAGCAATTCTATTTCTTCCTGATTTTATCACAATACAAAAACCAGTTTATATAAGTTTATACCAAATTTGGGTTTTTGGGTTTTTTTTTTTTAATCACAAAGGTTTAATTAACCTGAATGCTTTAAAATTTTATGAGTCAAGAAAGTTGTTTTGTTTTTTTAAAAGATTTTATTTATTTATTTGACAGAGAGATTTGACCGAGAGAGAGAGAGCACACACAAGTGGGGCAGGGGCAGAGGGAGAAAGAAGCAGACCCTCTGCTGAGCAGGGAGCCCAGTGCTGGGCTGGATCCCAGCACCCTGAGATCACCACTCGAGCTGAATGCAGACGCTTAACCAATTGAGCCACCCAGGTGCCCAAGAAAGTTTTTGTTTTAAAAATGTAACATAATTTTATATATATATGAAATCCCTACTTTTTAAACTGAAATGAAATTAATGGAGCATAAAACTAATCATGTTGAAGCATATAAGTCAGGGGCATTTAGCACATTCGCAATATTTTACAACGCCAGCCTCTACCTAGTTCCAAACCAGATGGTATTGTCCTCACCCCAAAAGGAGACTTTGTACCCACTGAGCAGTCACTCCCTATTGCCCCCTATCCCCAGCCCCTGGAAACCACCAGTCTGCTTTCTCTATCTATGGATTTAATTGTTCTGGATATTTCATACAAATGGAGTCATACAATATGTGACTTTTGTGTCTGGCTTCTTTCACTTAGGATGATGTTTTGAGGTTCATCCATGATGTAGCACTTATCTGTACTTCATTTATTTCTACAGCCAAATAATATTCTATTGTATATATGTATTTTGTTTATCCATTCTCCCATGATGGGTTGTTTCCACATTTTGGCTACTGTAAATAGTGCTCCTATAAACATGTATGTACAAGTATTTGTTTCAATACCTGTATTCAGTTCTTTTGTGTACATACTCAGGACTGGAAGTGCTGGGTCATATAGTAAGTAATTCTATGTTTAACTTTCTCAGGATCTATCAAGCTGTTTTCCACAGTGGCTACACCATTTTCCATCCCCACCAATTAACTTTAAGACTTTGAACTAATAGTAAATCAGAGTATTAGTACATATCTTGGACAACTGAGAACACTAGATTTACTACCCTCTTGCCATCATTTAGCAGGTTAAAATGGATGCATAAATTTGCTACTTTAAGAATCTTTTTAGGAGTGCCTGGTTGGCTCAGTGGATAGAGCATGCAACTCGTGATCTCAGGTTTGTAGTTTGAGCCCCACACTGAGTGTAAAGATTACTTAAAAATAAAATCTTAAAAAAAAGAATCATGTTAAAGATGTATTTGATTATAGACAGATATATATGCAAAATGATGGATATATTTTATTTGTTTTTTTTTAAGATGATTTAATTTAGAGAGAGAGAGAGAGAGAGAGAGAGAGCAAGCAGGGAGCAGAAGAAGAGAATCTTAAACAAACTCTCCAGTGAGAGCAGACCCTGATCTCACGACCCTGAGATCATGACCTGAGCTGAAATCAAGGCTCTGATGCTTAACCAACTGAGCCACCCAGGCGCCCCTTTGTTTTATTCTAAATAAAACTGCTTGGTTGTGCCAGGACATGAAAGAAGGGAATAGACAACTGACAATTTAAGGATATGTCACGAATACAGAATAAAAGAAAAGCAAACCTAGGAGCCTAGGCTTTTACTCCCTGCACATAGTGAATTTGACATGAACAAAGAAATATGTTAAAAATTTTTGCAGAGTTGGCTCAGTGATAATTGATTTATTTATAAGGTGGAAAGAGGCTTGTGCATCCTTTACTACAAATTGCTACATGGATGGTAATCAAAAAGAGTAAAGTAGGAATTTGGCTCTCTCTCTGTTAAAATGGCAAATTGATCCTGGAGTAGATAGGATGCCCTAACAAAAGCAAAGAAAGACAAGAAGAGTTAAAAGGTGTTCTGTGCCCAGATATCAGCGGTTCTCTTCTTACTGAGATGCTCTGTAAACTGGTTGTGTCACACTTTTAAATCAATTTTAATAAAACATCTTTAGTTTTGAAATAGAGTGCCAAAGAATCATTTTTATGTATTGCTGTGTTTCCTTTAAATATTACCTGAGGGGATCCCTGGGTGGCTCAGCGGTTTAGCGCCTGCCTCTGGCCCAGGGCGTGATCTTGGAGTCCAGGGATCGAGTCCCACGTTGGGCTCCCTGCATGGAGCCTGCTTCTCCCTCTGCCTGTGTCTCTGTGTCTCTCATGAATCAATAAATAAAATCTCTTTAAAAAAAATAAAAATAAAAATAAATAAATAAATATTACCTGAAACCATTCCTTCTCTCCAGGGCATCTATGATTCATGCTCATATCCTTTCTCCTTTAACTCTTTGATACTGCCTTTCCCAAATTCAGGACCCAAAATCAGAACTCCCTAACTGAAAAGATTTCAATTATACTTATGTTGTCTTTGGAGTTTCTCAGACATCCACTGGGTATCACGAAGACTCAATCTTTCACCTTTTTATTTTATTTATTTTATTTTTATTTTTTTAAAAGATTTTATTTATTTATTCATGAGAGATATGGGGGTGGGGGGCGAGAGAGAGGCAGAGACACAGGCACAGGGAGAAGCAGGCTCCATGCTGGGAGCCTGACATGGGACTTGATCCAGGGACCCCAGGATCACACCCTGGGCCAAAGGCAGGCGCTTAGTTAAGCTGTTGCTGAGCCACCCAGGGATCCCCCTCTTTCACCTTTTTAAAGGAGAGACAATAGAAACAATCTGGTATTCTCTAGTTTTAATATATTCAATACTATTATGTTCACAATATAAATAACCAGCAAGTCAAAAAGCTAAGCCTCTCTGTATTAATTATATATACATAAATGATACTAGTAAAAATGTTTCAGTAATTATGAAATTTTATGTCTAAAACATACTTAGGTACATGTACAAATATGGACACAAAAATTATCAATAAATAGGTTAATTTTTAAAAGAGACATCTTGATTTTCTTTCTATATACCGTTTTCTATATAAATATTTTTTATATAGATATTTTCTGTATAAAAATTTGTCATTTGATGACAACGAGAATACACTTTATGGGATAAATTAAAGGCTCCAGAGATTTGACAATGTCCTTACTGTTTGCAATGGTTCCTTACCCTCAGGATAAGGATTAACTAAATCCTTACAAACTGATTGCTTCTCGCACCTCAGTAGAAGATTGTACTTTCCTGCATTCTGATATTCTTGATTAACTAGAGCCTTAGAGCCTTACTATCCACCAGCATTTTCTGCTTTTCCCTTTCACTCACCTAAAGGTTTCTGCTGCAAAAGCAGATCAGAAATTGAGTCTTCTGAAAGAACTATCAAACGAGCTTCGGCAAAGCCCTGAACCAGATCCTCAGGACAGTTGAAACTACAAGGTCGAGACTCATGAGTATAGGCTTCCTTTTATAAGATGACCCCGTCACCACTCTCCGTGAGACTATCAAGAGACCAAATCAGGACTCCTAGAATGTTCCCTTCCTAAAGCAAAGGACTTCGTGGAAATAAACTGTTTAGTCTGAGATCCACAAAACACAGATGAATTCCCTAGAACTAAATGAATAGAATGAACTGATTTAACGGTGGCCAGTCTTCTGTTTTAAATGTTCATGTGAGGGACACCTGGGTGGCTCAGTGGCTGAGTATCTGCCTTTGGCTCAGGTCATGATCCCGGGGTCCTGGGATCGAGTCTCGCATCAGGCTCCCTTATTTATTTTAAATAAATAAAATATTTAAGAAAAAAATTGGGGATCTCTGGGTGGCTCGGCGGTTTAGTGCCTGCCTTCGGCCCAGGGCGTGATCCTGTGTTCTGTTTTTTTTTTTTTTCCTCCAGCTGAGGTTATAAAACTGAAACCACTAAGTACTTTTTTCTTTCTTTCTTTCTTTCTTTCTTTCTTTCTTTCTTTCTTTCTTTCTTTCTTTCTTTCTTTCTTTTTTAAGTAAGCTCTACACCCAACATGGGGCTTGAACTGGTGACCCTGGGATTAAGAGTCACATGCTCTACTGACTGAGCCAGCCAGGTGCCCCCACTAGTACTTTTGGTGTTTGGAAAAAAAAAAATTTTTTTTTTTCTTATTCTCTCCATGCAAAAGGAAGGTAATTATCTTATTTATCACATTCTGTATTTGGGGCTACTCTCTCCCTCTCTCTTTCCCACTTTCATTCCCTCCCCCCACCCCATCAAAACTTGTGGAGATTAGGGATCCCTGGGTGGCTCAGCAGTTTAGTTCCTGCCTTTGGCCCAGGGCGTGATCCTGGAGACCCGGGATCGAGTCCCACGTCAGGCTCCCTGCATGGAGCCTGCTTCTCCCTCTGCCTGTGTCTCTGCCTCTCTCTCTCTCTCTCTCATGAATAAATAAATAAAATCTTAAAAATAACTAAATAAATGCACATGTGAGGAAAGCTCTTTTCTTTATTCTTAATTCAGCACTGAATCTCCATTAAACAGGTTGAACAAGTGCAGGATTCAAGGTGGGAAAGGATTCAAATGGCAACGAAAGAGCTTAATACAGTAAATTAATAAATCATGAGGGAACTCTTAAGAATAATAATTCTATATAAGTAATAAGATCAAGCAATGGCAACAATGGTTAAATATTATTCAAAGTGCCTTTACTAAGTTCCTTCGATCTCTGTAACCAGAGATTCAATAAAAATGTGTTCTTTGGGGCAGCCCAGGTGGCTCAGTGGTTTAGCGCCACCTTCACCCCAGGGTGCGATCCTGGAGACCCGGGATCCAGTCCCACATCGGGATCCCTGCATGGAGCCTGCTTCTCCCTCTGCCTGTGTCTCTGCCTCTCCCTCTCTCTCTGTGTCTCTCATGAATAAATAAATAAGATCTTAAAAAAAAAAAAAAAAAAAAAGAATGTGTTCTTTTTCCAAGCAGGAAACAATTGGACAGATCAAGTCAAATCGAATCTATACCATGACCATGCCAGAAATCTCATCTAATTAAGTAAGATAAGCCCAAGGACAACGCCTTCACATATGGAAAAAAGCTTTCAGTGTCCACCCACAAACCTGTTCTACAACCTGCTGTGGCTGGTGGAAACCCTGCCTTGCAGGCAGGCCACGAACCCTGCAAACAAGGGGATGTTGGGGAAAGAAGAGCCCCTAGTACGCCAGGATGACGAATCTTAGGTGTCACTTCTCTGGGTCACAGGGTGCCCAGATGTTTAGTAAACATCTTTCCTGGGTATGTATGGGAGGGTGTTTCCAGAGGAGATTATGGAGTAAAGCAGATTGTCCTCCCCCACGTGGGTGGTCCTCATCCACCTGGAGGGCCTGGGTAGAACAAAGACAGAAGGGACGATTCTCCCTCTTTGCCTGACTTTTTGAGGTGGGATGCCAGTCTTCTGCTCTCAGACTGGACTTGTACCTCTAGAGCTCCTGATTCTCAGACCTTCAGACTCAGGTGCCATTGGCTTCCCCGGGTCTCCCTCTTGCAGAGAGCAGCTTATGGGACCTTCCAGCCTCCATAATCATGTGAGCCAATTCCTTACAACCTTTCTCTCTGTCTCTGTGTGTGTGTGTGTGTGTGTGTGTGTGTGTGTGTGTGTGTGTCTCCTATTGGTTCTGTTGCTCTGGAGAACCCTAACACATACATCCAGAAGCTGCACATACTGTGGGCAAAGCCTAGTAGAGG
Source organism: Canis aureus (assembly GCF_053574225.1). Lineage (NCBI taxonomy): Eukaryota > Metazoa > Chordata > Mammalia > Carnivora > Canidae > Canis > Canis aureus. The sequence goes on along the minus strand of NC_135611.1, from coordinate 15,259,489 downwards.
TGAATTCGATGGTTCTTGGTTCCCGATCCCAGTAGATAAAGTGGCAAGGAAAATAAAGCATTTGAGACAGGACCTGGCTGGCTCAGTGGGTAGAGCATGCAACTCTTGATCTTGGGGTTGTAAGTTCTCGAGCCCCACATTCAATGTAGAGATTCATTAAAAATAAAACCTTTAAAAAAAATACATCTGAGACAAAAAATTTATCCCCTTCAGGGCTTTGCCATGCCTCCAGATAGAAGTCACTCTAAAACCTTAATATCATGCTCCTCTAATTTTTTTGTTAATGTAGAAGAGGGTCTTTATGCAGTAAACATTATTACTCCCATGAAACTAAAGCTCATCAACTCAGATAAAACATCATATCCATGGTACTGAATCAGAAAATCATGAAGCCTCTTAGGTGGTCGAATCCATGCCTTGGGGGCAGGGGCTTGAACAAAGGAGGGGCTCCTGAGGCAAAACTGGTATTTTTCTCTGCTTCCCTTCTCATTAAGGATATGACATAGCACAGTCAGGAAACAGGAAAAAAAAAAAAGAAAGAATTTGCACCCTGAGATAAACCAAAAATAATAGTGTCACTCTATGTCTGGTCCACAAGATAATAAATACTTGAGCAAGGCCTCCCAACCTGAGCTCCTCAAACAATACAGCTTGATGCCTGACTTTCACAAAGCCAATGCATGTGGATATGACAATAGTGTGAAAACGTTCCTTTTTTCCATCATGGAGAAAAGAATATAAATCTGACCAACCTGTAATCCTGTGGTTTTCTTCCATTTTTTGGTTCTCTACTTGGAGGGTCAGTCCCTTTGAAGTCTGATTACCTTCATCTCTTTGCAATGTAACTTTTCTTCCTTTCTTTTTTCCTAAATGCTTTTATTGGTTGGCTTATCAAAACTGGAAGATCACCACGTTTCATTAACCAGGCACTCCCATCAGTGAACGGCCCTCTCTTGTTTAGGGCCGTGGAGCTCTAAGCATCAGAAGGGGCTATCCTGGCCGCCGCCTCCTTCTTCCCTCAGAGGCAGGAGGCCACAGGCTTGAGTGGCCACTACACAGGGAGCACACCGGTCACCTCAGCTGAGGGCTAATTATCTCTTTGGGGCTGCTGGTCTGTAGGGGAAGGGCTATGTGAGAAAGAGATCTGTATCTTTTACAGTTACCAAATGAAAGGGGACCTTGTGTGCAACTCGCTTAGGGACATGGCACTTCTCAATGTGCAGCATCTGTAAACTCGGCCCTGTGCATCCTTATCTCATTACATTTCCATAAGCTCTTGTCCCAGATATGTTCAGGAAGCACAGCCCCTGGCCCCCTGGAATGTGCTAAAGCAGAAAAGGGAAAAAAAAAAAAAAAAAAACCTGCATTGCTATTCTTGGTCGGCTTAATGGTGAGAAGCTTCAGATTCTCTATAAAATGAGAGAGATTCAATTGTGTGAGGTCACCAGGTCACGGTCTCCCTGAGAACACTGCTATTTGGAGCAAAACATCCTTCTCAGAGGGGTCCTTAAAGTTTAATAACATCAGTCAGCTGCAACAAGACCCCGTGAGCACACAGTCCAAATATGAGCCTCCGTGTGCTGTCTATTATGGAGGAGCTCCAGTTTACCTGTGTGTAATGTTAGATCATCAAAGGTGACATTGAACGCTGTCTCCTAAATTTCAATCACAGCCTTCGCCACCCTGTGATTTAGCCAATGGCAGTCCTGTGACTCTTTGAGAACAAAAGGCCACCTTCCAAGGCTGGAGGAAATGCTTATACCGCAATAAGAAGCAGAGAAGCACACAAAGTAAAAAAGAAAAAAAATTTGCAACATCAAGAGTGCTGAGTTGCTGTGGCATGACACTGGATTGTGTTCCTTGCACCAGGCTGCCAGGTATCTTTATGCAGAATTTTTAAAGAATTTACCTATGGCGTCTGTCCTCTTGACACTTAGCAGCCACCTCAGTAGAAATGAAATAGGTACCAAAAGGTGGCAAAAGCACGTCCTTCAAACTGCAGCCAACCGATGCCTCCAACAAGGATGAATCTCAAATAACGTGGAGTGAAAAAGGCAGGCGCAACGAGTATTTATTGCTACAATTCCATTTACATGAAGCTCAAGAACAGCAAAATGAACCTGTGATGGTGGAAATCAGGAAGTGGTTGCCCGAGTGACATTATTTACCTGGAGGACTGAAGTGAAAGACATGGTAGTTGTTCACATGGATATATGCGTATGTAAAAATTCATCAAGTTTTACAGTATGTGGGGACCCCTGGGTAGCTCAGCGGTTGAGTGTCTGCCTTTGGCTCAGGGCATGATCCCAGTTCGGGGATGGAGTCCCACATCGGGCTTCCTGTGAGGAGCCTGCTTCTCCTTCTATGTCTCTGCCTCTCTCTCTTTCATGAAAAAATAAATAAATAAAAACTTCTAAAAAAGGCTTTATAGTATGTGATTTTACTGAATCTTATGATCTGAATGTGCCCCCCTCAACCAGATTTATATGTTGAAGTCCTAACCCCCAGATATGATGCAGTTTGGAGGCGGAGCCTTTAGAAGTGGTTAGAATAGGATGAAGCCCTAAGGTGGAGCCCTCATGAATGGGATTAGTGCCCTTACACGAGAGACCTCACAGAGCCCACTAGCCCTTCTACCAAGTAAGGATGCGGAGAGAATGCACTTGCTATGAACCCAGAAGAGGTGATTTACCAGCCGCCCAACCATGCTGGTGCCTTGATCTTAGACTTCCCAGCCTCCAGAACCGTGAGCCATAAATTTCTGTGGTTTGTAAGCCCCCCAATCCATGATATTTTGTTGTAGTGGCCTCAGTGAACTAATATAATAATGATATGCAGGATTAAGACATTGTACATAATTGACACCTCAATTTTTGGAAGTTTTTAAAAAAAATTTAAGCATTTTTTTAAGGATTTTGTTTGTTTGTTTGTTTATTCATGAGAGACGCAGAGAGAGGCAGAGACACAGGCAGAGGGAGAAGCAGGCTCCATGCAGGGAGCCCGATGCAGGCCTCAATCCCAGGACCCCGGGATCATGACCTGAAGCCAAAGGCAGATGCTCATCCACTGAGCCACCCAGGTGCTCTTCATTTCTGAATGTTTAAAAAAACTTACTATCTACACACATGAGCTTTAAAGTTGGAGCTAAGACCCCTACTCTCTGCCAATAATGGCAAGCGGGGGACACCATTTCCCTATCCCACTGATGTGGCCCGATATGGCCCCTACATACGAATACGGGGGTAGAGCCAGGGTGCACACTTGTCTGTACGCTTACCCAGCTGAACAGTATCTTTTTCTCTTTGTGACCAAAACACTGCAGCATGATTGCATTAAGATGATGAACGTGGTCTGGCATCTCCTTGCAACCTGGTCTCCCTCGCCGTTCCCATTTAGCAATAAAGGCCCCAGCCTGTGCGGTCCCACCTGCGGACCCCTCACTGTTTCTGACTCTGCAGCCTCCCCTCGGGCAAACCTCACCCATTCTGTTGTCTGTTTTTTATTCAATTCATTTTCCTTTGTTCATCATAATATTCATGTGCTAATTGGTGCCCTGTTCATGAGTCACTGAGCATGATGGGACCTGAAGTGTAACAGGAATGCCAAACCCTTGAGCCAAATCATGACCAGAATCAGACCTCGGCTCTCCCAGGGCACCCCTGCTGTGCTGAGAGCTAACTGCTTTGCCCCATCACTCCCGCCCTGCCAGGGCAGTGACTCATGCTCTCCAATTTGATTTGTGTTTTCAGTGATTGAGTTTAGGTCTGTGTAAACATAACAGTATGGGGATGCTATCAGTCCATTAGGCACTGGGATCGGGAAGCTTAAGCAGAAAAGAGGTAAATTTGAAGATGTCCTTTGCTGAGCTTAAAAGCAAAGCTATAATGGAGGATAAGCAGTATTATAGATTTTCACTTTAGTGGGGTGACATTTTTAAATGGGAGCAGAGGAATTTTTTCCATTGGTTTCCTTCTATTGGCAGGATCCTTTGCAATGTCTCTGAGACCTGGGGGAAATAATCACCTGTGTTTTATTTTTCCCTGATACTACAGACCATTAGCAAAGAAAATCTCTGCATTTGCACTCCCCAGAGACCAGAGAGTGTTGCTCTCCGAAGCTTGATGTGTGCCTTCAGAGTGCTGGCACTGGGCGTGAGTTTCAAAATCATATTTCTCTATTCAAATAATTGTCCTTGCCTATTCTCAGTGGTGAGTTTTTTTCTCATAAATCTCAGGTTTAAATTAAAATCCAAACATAAAGGAAATGCAACTAATTTTTAACTACATAAATATAATGGCTTTTTGCTATATAGGGTCAAGCCATACCATCCTTTATTTATATCTGCAAACCTGATTGACATTTTCTTATATTTACAACATGATTGATATTATTTTAGTGCATCGATTCTTATGGGATCTTTGAAAGTGAGAGCAAAATATATTCCCATTTCACAGGCGGAAAAAAAAAAAGTCAAGCTCATTTAAGCAAATTCATGCCTGAGAAAGCATTTTAGTACTCAGAGCTTAAATTTCCAATTCATGTCATCATTTCTTAAGTTTTAGCAAATGCTATGGTTTCAGATCCATTTTTAACCCCAAAGCATTGTTGGGAATGTCACTCACCATGATTCCATGCGTGTCGGAGGGGCGGTGATCTCACTAGAAGCCAGGTGTTCCTCGGTGTGGGCTTCAAGATACCTGAAGATAAACACGGTGGAATGGTTCAACTTGACTTATTCTATGGTGATCGGCTCATTGGCGTTCCAAAGACAGGGGTTCCCTTGCATTCTGCAGAGTCCTCAATGGTTCTGTGCTTTAGGTTCTCCTATAATGCCAGAAGCCAATTCCTTCTCCATTTACCTATAACCCAAGAAAATGTGAGGACTCATGACATTTACTGTCTCCGCAGTATATGGTTTAAATATGTAGACATGGGGCATTTGCTTGGACACAGATGAGTATTTACTTCAACTGGAGGATGGCGGCTGAGTTCCCCCAAAACATTCTTTCATGGTGAAGTTCCCAAAATGCTTCCAGGTGTGGCCTTCTCAATGACAGTATTCTCCATGATAGTAGTTTCCATGGCTTCAAGCATGAAATAGCTCCGTCTGATAAAGGAGGAACTTACTCAACACTGCTTGGAGACGACATTGTCTTGAACCCTCTTTCTTGATCAGAGAAGGGCTCACACACTATGATTCTGTGAAGAGAGAGACTGAAATTCTATCAGCTGGAAAGTAGGCCAGAGAACTAGTCTGATTCCCAAATCCTCTTTTAACTCGTCAGTTGGTTCCAAGACATTACCTACCGCTCTTCCCATCACTAATCGGAGTGCTTTCTTCTATACAACAAATGAACTAAAACTCATGAGGTGGTTTCATTCCCTTTAAAGTCTGCTCATTACTAAGAAGTACCAGCCCTGAAGCTTATTAAAATCTGAGTGTGGGCTGCTTGTAATCTGGGGGCTAGGCCAGTTCGCTGTAAGAGAACTCAATTTGCATCTCTGCCCAGGCTCCAAGGATTCCCCTCACCTCCTCTCCACTCCTTAACCAGAAGCCTTGCATTATACTAAGCTCACCAGACCCAGGAGGCAGGGCAGGATTTCATCCCTGGGCCCTGGACTCCTGAATCACCCCACGGCGCACTCTCCCCAGCCTTAGCAAAACTTGGCTCCTTTCACAGCCTTGAGGCCATTTCTTAAATACAAACAGTTCTCCACTGGTGAAAAGTTCATGTTAAAGCAACTGTGAGAAATGCAGAATGCATTCCCCACCGTCCCCCTCCAAAACAACAGTAGCCCTGCAGCCAAAAAATTGTTATTCTTACAACTAGACATCTCTAATCCACTGCTTCTGTCATGAGAACCATTACAGGGCAGAAAGATTAGTAGGTGTTGGAACTTCCAGGGAGTGTAAGTGTTTAGAGGCATGAAAAGCAGGCCATTTGGGGCAGTTGATACCAGGGGATACACACTGGTTAGGAATAACCTGCCTACAGGTTCAATTGTTTGACTGGCCTAAATTATCCCCATCCACACTGTCTAGAAATACTCAGTCTCTATTGTCGGCATATTGTAAGGACACAGAGACCTTACACCTATCTACCTGGCCCACGCTGGGGAGACTCCACCCAGAGCTCACCTGGCCAAAGGCCTGTGGTCCCCTCGGGAGACCTGTGAGGGGTGCTCTATGGCCCACTCCCTGCCTCGCCTGGGAGGCTGTCATGAGGCAGTTTCTCATCGCCTCCTGCTCCCGAAGAGGTGTGAGGCATCCTTCCCCAGCCCTCAGGATCAAGCTGCAGACCATCATCCTGCTCAGCTGCTCTCTAAGGCTGGCCCCTCGGCTGCGAGGTGTCTCACCATGGACATCCTGTTTTGGTGCCATCCCCTTTTGCGTGTGGGATGGGGTCCAAGGGGAGCCAGCCCTTGGGTTATTTTCCTTCCATTGTCTATGTAAGCAATAAACTGTCTACATCTAGGAGTATCTCAGTGTATCTCTACCAGTCCAACAAATCAGGCCGTGGCCTTAGCCTTGGCTTGTCTTCTGTGTGCCTGCCACATATTAGTTTTTTAATAGTTCATTTGGGTAAGAAGGAATTCTTTTGAAAATCAAAAAACTCTGGGATCACTGCTTTTTACTTTTTTGGGGGGAGGAGGAGGAGTGCATAGACCCCTCTGAGAATGATTAAAAGACATGGACACTTTCCCACAGAAAAATATACCTGAACAGACATTTGTATACATTCTCTGGAAGTGTGTATCCTGCATGGACCTCAGGCAAAAATCACAGTTCTAAGGGGATTGAGGTCCTATCAATCACTCATGCTGTGAAATGAAACAATATTCTCGGACTGGCTCCTTCATATTTATTAAGGGTCCCCCACATACGGGCACAATGGTAAGCACTCAGGAGGCAATCACGGGCAAAGACTGTTTTCATGGCACATGTAACTAGTCAGTCTGGAAGATAGACATGTCTAGAAGCAGACATAAATATAAAACACAACTGCAAGGGTGGCCAGCTGGCTCATTTGACTCTTGATCTTGGGTTCAAGCCCCATGTTGGGTGTAGACATTACTAAAAAATAAATAAATAGAGGTATCTGAGTGGCTCAGTCAGTTAAGTGTCTGACTCTTGATTTCAGCTCGGGTCTTGGTCTCAGGGTGGTGATAGGACTACACTGGCTGTGGAGCCTACTGAAAAGAAGAAAGAAGATGGAAAGATAGAAAGAAAGAAAGAAAGAAAGAAAGAAAGAAAGAAAGAAAGAAAGAAAGAAAGAAAGAAAATAAACTTCAAAAAATGAAAAATAATAAGTAAAATGCAACTGCAGTTAAGTAAAAAGTAAAGGTACATGGTGCTGTGATGACTTGTTATAGCAGGGTTTACCCAGACAAGGCGATCAAAGACACATCCCCTGAGAAAATGAGGCTTTCAGTGAGAGATCAAGAATGGCAATAAATAAATAAATAAATAAACAAACAAACAAACAAACAAATAAAATAAAATAAAATAAAATAAAATAAAATAAAATAAAATAAAATCAACATGAGCAGCATGTGCAAAGGCACTGTGGCACATGGCAGCCAGAAGTTTGAGGGCTGAAGTCAGCTAGTGTGGCTGGGATGCAGAGTAAGGACAGCATGGATGTGATGAGGCAGCTTAAGACAGACCACTTGGGTTTTCATGACTTCCATAAGCGGCTTTGACCACACCTTAAGGAAAATGAAAAGATATTAAATCAAGGGCAGTGGGGTGGGATTGGGGGAGGGGTGTGTGTGACATGGTGAGATTTATGTTTCAAACTGACTGCAGTGTGGAGAATGGAGTAGAATGGAGGAGACAAGGGATGTCCACTGGGAGCAATCGGATAAAAGACCAGTGCGAGATTAGGGCGTTGGAGGCAGGGCCAGATTTGAGAGCTATTTAGGAGATAAAATTGGCATGACTTAGCTGAGACGTGCTGGGTAGGTCTGAGCACTTTGGGTGGAGAGGGAAAATTAGTAACTGGAGCACGGAACACTCGGAGCTCTGGTCCCAGGAGAGGCGCCAGAGCAGAATAAGAGTCCAGGAAGAAATGAATTCCTTTCCTGTTTTTAGAGCAAGATCAGCCTTGAAAAGATTTCCTAGTGACTGAGTTTTGCCTTTGCTTGTGTTCTACGCAGCCCAGCCCCTCTTCATTCAGCTCGTACCCGCTCTCATTTCTCTTGGGCTCTGGATTCTAGAATTGGAAAGAACAGATGGCCCAACCTAACACCTTTATTTTCAGCGGAGGTTCAGAGGTGAAAACCCTGCCCAAGATTTTTGCTGTTCTTGGTTTGAATAAACAATAAATTTATTCCCCCGCAATGTGTCCTGTTGAAAGCCAACACCACGAGACGGTCTCCAAATGTTTGGTAAAACCAACTTGCACACCGTAGCCCCCTTTGGGATATTCACAATGCTCATTAGCATATTAAACACTCAGAGAAGTCCTACAGCAAAGAAACTTCTAAATCTATGCTATCTGAAGTGAATTTTATTTTTTAAATTTATTTTTAGGATTATTTATTTATTTGAGGGAGAGAGAGACGGAGATAGTGACGGAGCGCACAAGCAGGGAGGAGAGGGAGAAGCAGGCTCCCCGCTGAGCAGGGAGCCCGACACAGGGCTCGATCCCAGGACCCCAGGATTATGACCTGAGCTGGAGGCAGGTGCTTAACCGGCTGAGCCACCCAGAAGTAAATTTTCTTATCCTAACCCTTGCGAAGGTGCACAGCTCAGGAAACACATTTACAGATCTATCCTATTATTTCCATATTCCAACTATGCTGTGGCCCGAGAAACTTCTTGAGTCTTGGTCTCCCGGGTTCTCAAGTTGTCCTGTGGCTGCTAATTTCGGATCCTACCCAGGGCTGTCTCATCCCCTCAAAATACTCCAGGTTGCCCAGTCACCCAGCTGCTTTCAAATCAGAAGTCCACTGCCTCACTACAACTCATACCAGGTCTAACAGAAGGAAAGAAATTTGCATAAACTAATTCACACTAACATATGAATGACTGATAGCTTGCAACATCCTTTCCCCAGAAGACACACCTTATCCCAAACAATCTCTCATCCCAGTGATCATTAGTGAACCAACACATTTAGGAAACACCAGGGGAAAAGATTTTAGGGCAAAGGAGCCACCATACAAAGCAGACCAGTCCTGGTCTTTAATTTCCTCTAAATGATTTCTCTGCTCCAAAAATCTGCACTTCATCTGCTCTTGAAAGGATAGGATCTATAAAATTCCAGGGTTTCCCATTGTTTAGTCCCTCACTATCCCAGGAACGCCAATCTGTGTGAGTAGCACAGAAAAAAATGTTCATATTCCTCAAGCCTCGTTGTCTTGTGATGAGAAAGGGAACAGGGCCCATGGTGCAAGATTGCTGAGGAAGCAAGTATTTGTAAATACGTCTTTTTGTGACACAAGTACTTTTATGAAGTCCTTGAAACACTATGAAAGATAAAAATGATATTTATGAAGCAATTATATAATGACACAAAGGGTAATATCATCTTGCCCAGAATCCCTTTAACCTGGGATGAGGCAAGTAGTGTCAGCTTCACCTATTACTAGTGTTGCGGCTGTGCGTGGCGGCTTGCAGTGATCACTCCCCTCTCTCAGTTGCCAGCACATCCCTGCATCTTTTCACTCTGTTCAGCTTTTTTCCCATTCCTCCAGCCTGTCATGAATGCCACCCAGCTTAATCAGCTTATGTAGGGCTCCTGGGGCTGCCTTTTGGTCCAGCTGGGTTAGAACAGCTACAGGCCATTTGCAGAGCTCATGCTGTACCCTTCTCTATAAAGGACTCCTTGGACATTCTCTTGAATTTGGCTGGGGTGGGGGTTGGGGATTTGGGGGTGCCTGGTCACAGGCCCACAGCCTTCAGAAGCACCTGTAGGGCCACCTCTCATGGTAAACTAATGGTCCCTCTTCTGGGGAATGGCGTTCTCCAATTTCTTTCTGACCACTGAGCAGATTGTTCGGGACCCCTATTGTTTATAGTAGGAACGTTTCTTTCCCTGTGTTGTTGGACCATATTGCTCAGTCTTTCACTGTTCCCAGCTACTTTTGTTTCTACAAGCTTTTCTGACATTTCAACCAACCTCCACTTAATTCCTCCAGTCTTTGATGCTCTGGCCAAAGTGCTATGCTGGTTGCGTCTAAAATTTCCCTCAGGGGCTGCAATCAACCCCCACTCTGTCTCCTTGCTGCTCCTCTGTCTCTGTCTCTGTCTCTGTCTCTCTCACACACACAGACAGACAGACACACACACATGACTAAGTCTCAGCCCCTGTTTTAGGAAAGACTCCTAGAAATATTGCTAGTATCTGGTACACTTTAAGCAGAACAACAAGATCTAAAGCCTGATAGTGTTCCTGGAAACAGAAGATCCTATTATTGCCAACAGTTTGAAATCTTCAAGTGCTCACATTTTTCAAGCCGCTTTGCCAAATAGCTAAAAATGACACAAGTCTGCATTATTTCAAGTCAGATTTTCACAATTCTTTATGAGAGGGGTTGCCTCTGGCCCCCATCCAGATGGATGGGAGAATGCCCTCAAAACATAGTGAAATATCTCTGTAGAGCTTAGCTATTGAAGGGGAGGCCAGGTTAACGAAGTCCAGGTATAAATCATCCACACTAGCAATTTTATTGCTCTTCCACCTGAACAACACTCCCTTAAGCTTCTCTGGCCTACACAGAACATACAGAGCATCATTAGTAGGTTAGAGATGCAATGAGAAGAGCTGCACGCTTTTCTCTGGGGTGAGTGGTGCTGGCATTTGGTGTAGTACTAATACGGATAATTACAAAATGCAGCCAGTCCCCAAATAAGTCCCCAAATAAGCACCAGTCCCCAAATAAGCACCATTCTAAAAACGAAAGCCTCAAAGGCCTTCTGAGTTCTGATTCTTTGCTCTCATCCCATCCTCTCCAGAAATACGACAATGTATCTTTTAGTTTTTCACTCAGGACTGGTTAAAGCCTGAGGAAGTGACTTGTGTTTCCATTTGGTTGACCTTGTTGGAAATTACGCACACAGGGACAGCCACGGGAGTTAAGAAACAGGGGACTCCGTGGCCCCTTCTGAGAGAAGACCGTTGGTTTAGAAGTTTGACAGGGAAGGTCCAAGGAAGAGTGAATTTGAGTAAGAGAGGTTTGGTCCTCTTGTCTCTCTGATGTCTGGCATGACTCCCATTCCCACTAGTTTGGAGAGGGAGCATATACTGGGCTGGATCCTATCTAATCCTCTAGACCTTCACAATCCTATATTTCTGTATCGAAGACCATAAGCAACTTTCCCATCCTTAGTCAAAACAGATTCTCTGTTCATTCATTCACACGACCACAGGACCTGTGCAATATTGCAGAGAGCAAAACCCTAAAATAAAAAGGGAAACAGTGTAAAGGTAATTCTTTTTTTTTTTCTTTTTTTAAGGATTTTATTTACTTGAGAGAAAAAGAGAGCAGGAACCAGGGGAGGGGCAGAGGGTGAGGGAGAAGCAGACTCCCCACTGAGCAGGGAGCCTGATGCAGGTCTCAATCCCAGGACCCTGAGATCATGACCTGAGCCAAAGGCAGACGCTTAACTAACTGAGCCACCCAGATGCTCTAAAGATAATTCTTAAACTCTTGACCTTCTGGATCTTGGTAACCCCAGCCACTGAAAGGAATTTCCAGGGCTCTCTATTTGATGCATAAGTATGGGCTATCATAGGTAACCTGCCTAAGAACTATCTTAGATTGGTTTTGTGAATAGTGATATTTCCTTATCATAGAAGGTAAGGGGCGCCTGGGTGGCTCAGTCAGTTAAGCATTGGAGTCTTGATTTCAGCTCTCTCTCTCTCAAATACATAAATAAATCTTTAATAAAAGGTAGGAATTGGACCAGGTAACTGTTCATCTTTCCAACTCTGTCATGTTCCAATTCTCAGGAGTTTCAAGGTTGGAGTGGAGGCACAGAAACTGCTCAAAGGCTTGGAAACAAGACAGCCAGCCAGCCAGCCAGAGAGATGCACTAAGGACATGCCCTATAGGAGGCAGTCACGTCTATAGTCACAGAGTGGTCACCAGACACAGAGGCTTTACCAGCTCCCCCATGACTATACCTGGTCCAGGATGATGTGACCAGGTATATCCAGGTGTAGTCGCTAGTCTCCAAGATGGCCTCAATGATTCCTGCTTCCTGGTATTCACGTCTTGTATACTCCCCACACGGACTAGGGGTGGCCTGTGTAACCAACAGGCTGTTGCAAAACTGGTGATCCGTGACTTCCATGCCAGATTATAAAAGACATTGTGTCTTCTGTCTCTGTGTTGAATCACTTGCCATGAATCCAGCTGCCATGTCAATAGGATCCTCAAAGACTCTTGTGGAGAAGTTCACATGGTAAGAAACTGAGGCTTAATGCTAACAACCAGCATCAGTTTGCCAACACTGGGAGTGAGCTCTCTTGGAAATGAATCCTTTAGGCCAAGTCAAGCCTTTGGATAACCATAGCCCTGGCCCACATCTTGACTGCAACTTCATGAGAGACCCTGAGCCAGAACCACCCAGCAAAGCTGCTTTTGATCCACAAAAACTATATGAGATAATAAATGTCTGCTACTATGTCAAGCTGCTAAAGTTGAGGATAATTTGTTACGCAGCAATCGGTAACTGATATACCAGGTATATTACTAAACATAAAATCACTGGTGACCACAGGTCAGAAACACGGAGAAAAATTTTACACATGAAGACTGGCTCTGAAAACCCGGAGGTAACTCTATGGATTCTTTGATTATCTTCCACTAAATCTGGGGGTTACTTTATCTTCTCAGGATTTAACTGTGCTAACAACTTAGGGGGCAAGGAGCGAGTAACTTCCAATCTACATTACAGGGTGGAGATGAATAATAAAAAATATGAGGAAAATAGAGGGTCTGGTTAAACAGTTGAGGATGGGGGGGTGCTTTTGACTTTTTTTTTTTTTTTTAAGATTTTATTTATTTGACAGAGAGAGAGCACAAAGATTTACTTACTTGAGAGAAAGAGTATGCATGAAGGGGACAGTTTGAGGGAGAAGGAAAGAGAATCTCAAGCAGACTCCATACTGGACATGGAACCTGATTTGGGGCTCAATCCCAGGACCCCAAGATCATGACCTAAGCTGACATTAAGAGTCAGATGCTTAACTGACTAAGCCATCCAGGTGCCCCTGCATTCAACTATTTATCTATGATTAATGTCATAGGTACATTTTTTTTCAACCAGTCCTTTAAATAATTTCCCTAGGAACTTGGAAGAGATGCTGAGCTTCCCCAAAGTCAATCTTGAGCACCATCCCCACCACACCTCTTGGCCATATCAAGTGATTAGCCTTCCAAAAATCTCTACAAAAGTATCCATCCCAAACTGTTATCACTCAGACTCTTAAAGTCTTCTGAAATGGTGTAAATAAAACATTTTAAAATGATGGCTTACTTCACCTCTTTAGCCAATGCTATTTTGAAACTTTTTTTTTTTTTTTTTTAAGATTTACTTATTTATTCATGAGAGACAGAGGCAGAGGGAGAAGCAGGCTCCCCGCAGGATGCCCAATGCGGGACTCAATTCCAGAACCTGGGATCATACCCTGAGCCGAAGGCAGACGCTCAACCTCTGAGCCACCCACGCATCCCTATTTTGAAAGAACATTTACACATAACCATTTCAGGCACCTGAGTGGCTCAGTCTTTTGAGTGTCCAACTCTTGATTTCCGCTCAGGTCTGGATCTCAGGGTGGAGAGTTCAAGCCCCATGTTGGGCTCCATGCCCAGTGTGCAGTCTACTTAAAAACAAAGCAAAACAAATATCCATTCCAGTGTAATCAAAAGCATGTTCATTTTATCTGTGCAGTATTGTTGAGTTAATTTACTCGTTGGTATCAATCTATTTTCTAAAGATTCCATGGGCCAGCCCAGTGGCACTGAATGTAACTGACACTTGTGCAAATAGTAAAGCAAAACAAAACAAAATAAAAAAAACCCTCATGCCCATGTTTAGTTTGGTGTTGTCTGGACTTCAAAGTCACCCAGAGTTCTGGCATCAGCCCCACAAGTAATTTTCCCAAACACAGACCAAAGAACTTCCCCTAAAAGATTGAACTTCAAATGGAAAAATAAATATTGAAAATAAGAAGGGGGAAAAATGTAGTTCCCACCCCAAAGAGGATTTATAAAAATCAATGCCAAATATTCAGTGAACAACACCCAACAAACCAAAATGTTAGGAAAAGATATCAACAAGTGTATAAGTCTCATTGAAAGACCAGGGATCCTGATATGACCTCTTTGCACATCTACTTTGCCAAAATTTCTTGTGATTTTATTAGTCTGCATTTAAAAACATGATAATTTGGGGTAAGATGTAGACATAGATATTTTTGCTCAACCTTCTGGTTCTTTGGGGCATGGCTGTGACCTGACGGATCAGAAGGGCAGTACACAAAGCAAGCAGAGAGACACCTATCAGCTGACATGGCTCCAAGGTTATCTCAGTTGATAGCAGTTCCCAACACTTGCGAATTGGATCACCTAACACTGATAACACCTTTTGTTCCTAGAAAGTAGGGGCTCCCATAGGTACCTGGTAACAATAAACAATCAGAAATGGGGTCTATAGGGCACCTGGCTGGCTTCGTTGGCAGAGAATGCAACTCTTGGTTTAGGGATTGTGAGTTCGAGCCCCATGTAGAATTACTTAAAAATAAAATCTAAAAAGAAAAGAAGGAAGGAAGGAAGAAAAAAAATAAGGAAAGAAGGAAAAGAAATGGGGTATGCATCCTTGAAACTAGAGAACAATACTTTTGAAATTACAAAAAGAGGTTGTACTAACAAAGTAAGGTCCTCAAACTGGATTATTTGCAAGCACAGATGGTATTGTTTTTCTGATTATAGTTTAGCTGCCCCTCACCTGTTGCCCCACCTTCGTGACTTGGTTAATCGGGGTGTGTGATGT
Source organism: Canis aureus (assembly GCF_053574225.1). Lineage (NCBI taxonomy): Eukaryota > Metazoa > Chordata > Mammalia > Carnivora > Canidae > Canis > Canis aureus. The sequence continues at coordinate 15,244,482 of NC_135611.1, read as the reverse complement.
GGGGAAGAGAATACAGAAATGACTCACAAATTCCCTGAGGTTAAACTATTTTTTAGTCAAAATGGCTCTAGTCCAAGTCGGATCATTGATCAACTCCTTAATTCTCCCAGGTGTAGAAACCCAGCTATCTGCCTGTGAGCAAAGCTGAAGTCAGAATCCTAATCACTTTTATGTACTTACAATATTCCAGAATTCGATGTTGAAAAGTCAGGTTTTTGCTAGGCTGCCCTGACTGTATTTTGCCTTTTCTCCTCTGAGGTACCTAGACTTCAAATGAACTGGACAGGGATGTGCAATAGTATTGTCCCCAGGGTGCCTATTCCTGAAGCACACCATGTGGATGGACTGTGGACCCCACGAGCACCCAGAAACCCTGAAAAGATGTCCAGTATCAAAGTGGAGATATCTCCAACAAAATTAGTCAGAGATATTAAGGAAAATTCACTCCCAGGGAAGACATGGTGCCAATCTCTTCTCTAAATTCCAGTATAGATGGAAGAAGAAGGAAAGCGGGGGTAGAAGGAGTAGAAGCTCTCTCTAGGTGCTTAAAAGATAAAGAGGGGGATCCCTGGGTGGCTTTGGTTTAGTGCCTGCCTTTGGCCCAGGGCGTCCCGGGATCGAGTCCCACGTCGGGCTCCTTGCATGGAGCCTGCTTCTCCCTCTGCCTGTGTCTCTGCCTCTGTCTATCATGAATAAATAAATAAATAAATAAATAAATAAATAAATAAATAAATAAATCTTAAAAAAAAAAAAAGATAAAGAGGGAGGCCCCAGGGGGATTGTAGGATATTAGAAAAGAGTGAGTGTAGGGCAGCCCAGACGGATTTCCTGTGGCTTCACAATCTCGCCAAGGGCAGAATGGAATCTGGATGCAGCAGCCTGCAGAGGACGCGGCAATCTGTAACCTATGTTCGAGGCTCTTCTGTGTTTTCTCCTGGTTGGGTGGGTGACATCATTGACAAGTCATCTTCAATTACGTCAGGAGTTTCAGGGACATGGAGAGATATCAGGAGAATGTAGAAGAGACTAAGAGGTAATGCTCCTTGGGATCCATTCCCAGTTCTATCACTGACTCATAGGGAGATTTTATTATTCCCATTGTTATTAGGGCTATTTTTATTGGAGATTGATACAATACCTAAGATTTGGAGGTCAACTCAGGACCTCTCCTTGCTTAATATCTAAATTAAATATAAAACTTTCTTTGAGATACCATTAAAGTGAAAGGCAGATGTGGTTATAAAATCTGAGAGCAGTGGAGCTGGAAACGTTGATAAATTTCCCTCTTTTGAAAAAAATTTTTTTAAAATTTATTGAGATGAAATCCATGTCACATAAAATTAACCATTTAAAATGAACAATTCACTGACACTCAGGACATTCACGGTGGTGTCCGACCATCACCTGTGTCTTGTTCCAAAGCATTTCCAAGCCCCCAAAGTCAAACCCCTCGCCCCGTTAGCATTCTCCTCCAGTTCCTGGCAACCACCAATCTTTGTTCTGCCTCCATGGACTTCTCTATTCTAGACCTTCTGCATGAATGACATTATAAAATACTTGATCTTTTTTGTCTGGCTTCTTTCACCTAGTGTAAGGTTTTTGGGGTTTATCCGTGTTATAGCATACATCAGTATTACATTCCATTTTATGGTTAATATTCCATTGTATGTCTAAGACCACATTTTGTTATTCATCTGGTGGACATTCAGGGTGTTTCCATCTTTGGGCTACTATGCTCCTCCCCTTTCTCAGTCCTAGCCCTCACTCTCAACCCTCCTCACTTCATCTTCTCCTGTCCTTTCCTGATCTTGTGTCCTTCCCTGTGGAAGACATACATCATTGTGAGCTTATCTCCAGGAGCTTTCTGGAGAGCTAAGAGGAGAAGAGAGAGCTGTGGGGCAGAAAATAGAAAATAAGGAAGGAGGGATGTCTGGGTGGTTCAGTGGTTAAGTGTCTGCCTTTGGCTCAGGGCCTGATCCCGGGGTCCTGGGATCGAGTCCCACATCAGGTTCCCTGCAGGGAGCCTGCTTCTCCCTCTGACTATGTCTCTGCCTCTTTCTCTCTGTGTCTCTCATAAATAAATAAATAAATAAATAAATAAATAAATAAATAAATAAAATCTTTAAAAAAACGAACTTTATAAAAAAAGAAAATAAGGAAGGAGAAGAGCTTGGGGAAGAAGAACAAGGACAGAAGGGATGGGTAAAGGCCAAAGATTAGACATCCCCAGGTGAAAAAGGAAGCACAGGAAACAAATTGAGAAAGGAGAGTTTTTGGTAAATGGTCTGTCTCTGTCTAGGGGACTCAGCAGAGGTTTCCTCAAAGAGATTTTGAAAGTTAAAAGTTCACTTATGCTCTTTCTCCTGTGGTCCTCAAGAGAACATAATCCAAAGGTCTGCTGTCTTAAACTGATATCAGGAGGGTTCCCACCCCCCAACCCCCACCCCAGCCAGCCAAGTTTCTCTAAGTATTATTAGTCTAGATATGTTTGGGGTTTTGTTGTTGTTGTTGTTGTTGTTGTTGTTTTTAGGTAATGTTTGTAAAAGAGTATCAGTTTACAGCCATTTAAATCCTAAGACACTCTTTTAAAAAGAGAATGGAGCATCAGAAAAGGATTTCGGTAATAACTAATTGAAGAAATTAAGAATGAAATTTCTACTTTCCTTGAGGATCCCCCATTAAAGGAACCATTCAGCGCATGTTAGACTAATGACTAGCTGTTCTTACCGCTGAGACAATGGCTCTAATTCATCTTTAAAAAAAAGAAAAGCGGGAGAAACAACTTTTGAAAAAGCCGAAGAATCAGCTCATGGGAGCACCTGGGTAGCTCAGCAAGTTAAGCACCTGCCTTTGGCTAAGGTCATGACCTCAGGGTCCTGGGATTGAGCCTCTGCATTGGGCTCTGCTGAGCCTGCTTCTCCCTCTCCCACTGTCCTTCCCCCTGCTTGTGCTCTTTTGTGCTCTGTCAAATAAATACATCTTTTTTAAAAAATTAAAAATAAAAAGAATCAGTTTGTAAAGAAAAATGAGATTTATCTGTGGATGTGACCTGCATTTTTTTTTAAATTAATATTGAAAGAGATGAGAAGTTAAAAAGTGAGGGAGAGGTACAGATTTTTCTTCATTTTTTTACTAGCATGTATTACTGAATCCAGTCATAGCTCTCCAAATTGTTTAAAATATTTGTAGAAATACTGTTTGGGTGGTATAATCATTCCCTACATGAGTAAGCAACTCAGTCTGTCAGCTGTCTGGAAAAGAAGATTTTAAGAACAACACTTTCTGAAGCCTACAATTCCTTCCTCTTGTCAAGCTTCTTTTTCTTTTTCTTTTTTTTTTTTTTCTCCTTTAAGGCTATGAGTGCTTTAAAAGCAAGCAGTAGATGAAGATGGTCACCAAGCGGAAAGCACCAGAAATAGCTGAGTTTAAATAAGAACATCCATTTGGTGGATCAAAGTCCAAAATGCAAGCCAGAAATAAAACCAGACAGAAGAATCAGGTGTTAATTACAATTTAATACCCTGTTCTAGTCCTGGACAGTGTTTTTCTTCTCCATCGTCAGAGGGTGTGTGTGTGTATAATTTCTTTTTTTTTAAAGACTTTATTTATTTATTTGAGAGAGAATGAGCATGAGTTGGAGGACAGGAGAGCAGAGAGAGAAGGAGAAGCAGACTCCCTGCCAAGCAGGGAGACCAATGTGGGCCTCGATCCCAGGACCCTGGGACCATAACCTGAGCTGAAGGCAGATACTCAACCGACTGAGCCACCCAGGTGCCCCTATAATTTCTATATAATTTAAAAATTACCTCTGGCATGTGTCCAAAAGAGAAGCCCAAATTCTCTACTGCTGATCAGAAAACAGATATAGCAGCAATCTTTGACACTAAAAATGATGGAGTAGCAATCTCTGCTTTAAAAAGATCTAGTAATAATCTTTGCTAAAAAAACACAGTAGCAATTTTGGATGCTGAAAAGATAAGAGTGTGAGGAGTGTCTGGCTGGCTCAGCTGGTAGAGCATAGGACTTTGGATCTCAGGGTTGTGAGTTCAAGCTCCATGTTGGGTGTAGAGATTATTTAAAAATAAAATCTTGAAAAATTAAAAAGATTAAAGAGATGCAGTAGCAATCTTTGATGCTTTCACTGTTAACTCTATAACTCAATAACCTGACATCAACATCCTCTGAACCCTTCTCTCAATATCCAGGGGGAAGGAAGCAAGTGATAGAAGGATTCCATTTGAGAAAAAAAAAAAAACAAAACAGTATTACATCTTTTCATGGAACAGAACATGAGTAACAGACAACAGAATCTATTGGTTATTAAACCTAAAATCAACATCTAAATTCTAAGGAGATGAAATAAAAGAAGGCATTTAAAAAATATTTAAACCATAGCTAAAATGCCCGATGGCCAGCAAGATCTAAAAGAGTAACTTTCAAAGTGTGGTCCCCAGACCTGCTGCAGCAGCAGCAGAGTCACCTGGGAAACTGTCAAACATGCAAACTCTTATAAATAAGTCATGGGGATATAATGTACAGCATGGTGACTACGGTTAATAATACTCCGCCGCCTATTTGTAAGTTGCTAAGATAGAAGATCTTAGAAGCTCTCATCACAGGGCGCCTGGGTGGCTCAGTCAATTAAGGATCTGCCTTTGTTTCAGGTCATAATCCCAGGGTCCTGGGATCAAGTCCTGTGTCATCAGGTTCCCAGGTCAGCCTGCTTCACCCTCTCCCTCTGCCCCCTGCACCACTTGTGCTTTCTCTAATAAATAAATTAAATAAATAAACAAACAAATGTGTAATTAAGATCTTTAAAAAGAAAGGTTCTAAAAAAAAAAGAAAAGAAAGGTTCTCATCACAAGAAAAATAAAACATTTTGTAACTAGGTAAGGTAAAGCATGTCAACTAGAGTTAGTGTAGCAATCATGTCACATTGTATACAGTTCATTATGTTGTACGCCTGACACTAATACAATGTTATCTGTCAATTATAACTTCAATTCTAAAAATTTAGAAGTTAAAACTAAAAAAAAAAAAAAAAAGCAAATTCTAAGCCTCTGTCCCAACTGACTGAATCAGAAATTCTAGCTACAGCGCCCAGTCAAAACTGTGTTGTCAGAATCTCCTTCCAGGTGATTCTGACACATGCTAAATTAATTTAAGAGCTACTGGTATAAAAGTGAGTCCATTGCTCTTGATTTGACACCTGGGTTCTTTTTTTTTTTTTTTTCATTATTATTTTAAAGATTTTATTTATTTATTAATGACAGACACAGAGAGAGGCAGAGGCATAGGCAGAGAGAGAAGCAGGTTTCATGCAGGGAGCCCCATGTGGGACTTGATTCTGGGACCCCAGGATCACGCCTAGGCCAAAGGCAGGCTCCAAACTGCTGAGCCACCCAGGGATCCCAATACCTGGGTTCTTAAAGTAATGATTTGTGCACTTATTCAGCTGAAGGGTGCTCTTTTCATCAGGAGTATTTGAATATTAAAAGTGGGACCACAGAACCTACCAAAATAATCAGTTGTGTTGACTTTTTGTTATCCTCGACTAAAAGTGTTTTCATAAGGATTTTTTGGAAGCACAAAAGGGATCTACACATTGTGAGAAGGAAAGCAGCCAAACAATTTAATGGGACTAGAAAGGGCTTTTCTGCTGGGACAGCTGCCACTGGAGGGGTGACCCATGGCATTTGCATAATTAATATTATGATCATTTAATATTTAATAATTAATATTCTGATCATTTTGTCTCTAGCCCAGAAATTGTGAGAAAAGAGAGAAGTTCAGAGGGAAATATCCTGGGCCAGAGACAGGGGCTTATTATTCCTAGTGGGTAAGTTTCTGTAGCATTACTTCAGTTTGGCTTTTGTTTGATGCATTGATTTTTTTTAAAGATTTTTTTAATTTATTTGAGAGAGAAAGCATGAGCAGGGGGTGGAGGGGCAGAAGGAGAGGGAGAGAGTGGCTTAAGCAGACTCTCAGCTAAATGCAGAGCCCAATGTGGGCCTTGGTCTCACAACCCCAAGATGATGACCTGAACCAAAACCAAGAGTCAGCTGCTCAACTAGCTGTGTCACCCAGGCACTCCTTGATGTATTGATTTCTAAACATATTTTTATGAGTAACATTTTGAAGGGATTTAGGAAAATCTTAAAAGTAAAAGAAAGCAAGTAACTACTTTTTAGTGAGATTATCCTCTCACCCAGATATAACAAATATCAAATTTTTATGAGTTTCTTTATAGCCTTCTTCCTATGTGCTTTTATACGATTTAGAACACTTTTTAAAAATTTACGACACATTTTTCCATCTTTATTGAGATATCATTGACATATGACATTGTGCAAGTTTAAGGTATGCAATGGACAATTTAATACATGTGCATATTGTGAAATTATTACAATAAGTTAGCTAACACATTCATCACTTTGCTGTGTGTGTGTGAAAAGACTTTCTTAGAAGCGAATCATGAGCTGTGCTCATCTTTAATTTTACTAATTATTCCCAAATTGCTCTCAAAGCTGGTTGTAACAATTTACATAAACACAGGGGTGTTCTTATTGTTTTACACCTTTACCACAGTACTTGGCATGGTCTGGCTTTTTAGATTTTGCCTTTCCGATACAGGTAATGTCACAATGTTGCTTCCATTTTCATTTTCCTCTTCAATTTCAGCCTTCCTATTTTTCTCACACATTAATGTTATAAATCTAAGCAAGTTAGGGAAAGCATCTTTTCTTTTTTTTTTTATCTTTTCTTTTTTTAAGATTTATTTCTTTATTTGCAAGAGAGAGAGAGAGAGAGAGAGAAAAACCCTATGAGCAGGAGGGGCACAGGGAGAGAGAGAGAGAATCTGAAGCACTCTGTGCTGAGCACAATCCAATGCGGGGCTCGATCTCACTACCTTGAGATCATGACCTGAGCAGAAACCAACAGTCAGGCAATTAACCGACTGAGCCCACCCAGGCACCCCAACAAGCAGTTTTAACATTGCAAATTTCATTAATCTTTTAAGTTTGTGCTTTCTGTGTCTTTACTAAGAAATTCTCCATGTTAATATCATAAAGAGAGTCTCCTATGTATTCTTCTAGAAATTTTGTTTTCAAATATATGGGATTGATCCTCCTAGAATTTATTTTTCTGAATGGTGTAGATGGGGATCTAATTTTTATTTTTATTTTTATTTTTATTTTTTTTTATTTTTTATTTTTTTTAATTTATTTTTTATTGGTGTTCAATTTACTAACATACAGAATAACCCCCAGTGCCCGTCACCCATTCACTCCCACCCTCTAATTTTTATATACAAGGACTTTTATCACCTTTCCAAATACACATGAGTCTGTTCCAGGGCACATATGCACTCACCCTCTCTCTCAAGACTATCATGTTAAGGAATTTTCCTTCTTTTCCTAATTTGCTATAAGTTTTTACTATGAATGGATGTTTTGTCAAATACCATTTCTGCTTCTATGTACATGGTCATTTTCTTTTACTCCTTTATTCTGTTAATGAGCAAATTACACTGTTAGTTTTTGTTTGATAAACCAACCTTAAAGTTGTGGAAGAAACGCTAGTTGGTTATAGTGTGTTACTTTTACATTTTGCTTATTTGGTTGGTTAATTATTTATGATGTTTGTATTTATGTTCATGAGTGAAATTGGTCTGTAACTTTTCTTTCTCATTAAATATTTGTAAAATTTTCATATTAAGGTTACATTTGCCTCATAAAATATGTTGGACATTTTTTTCCTTTTTATTTTTTGTCTAAAAGAGCTTAAGATCATTAATTTTTTCCTTCATTGTTGGTCAAACTCACAAGTAAGTCTAACTAAGGACTGGTGTTTTCCTTCTGGTAAGATTTTAAATTATTGATTTAATTTCCTTAATATTCAGATGTATTCAAGTTTTCTATATCATCTTGCCAGTTTGGGTAAGTTATATATTTTTAGGAATTTGTCTACTTCATTTAAATTTTCAAACTAATGTATATATAAAATTGCTCATAGTATTCTCTTACCATTTAGTTATCATTTACTTATTAGATCTGTAATGATGACTCTTAGGAATGACTAAGATTGGTTATGTGTGTTGTTTCTCCTTTTTTTAATGGATTCATATCACCAGGTGATTTCAATGCTATAAGTCTTTTTAAAGACTCAACTCTTGGCTTTATTGATCTCATTTATTCACTTATTTGAAGATTTTTTTTAAAGATTTTAGTTATTTACTCATGAGAGACACACAGAGAGATGCAGAGACATAGGTAGAGGGAGAAGTAGGCTCCCAGCAAGGAGCCCAATGCAGGACTCGATCCCAGGACCCTGGGATCACACCCTGAGCTGAAGGCAGATGCTCAACTGTTGAGTCACCCAGGCGCCCCTGAAGATTTATTTCTTTATTTGAGAGAGAGCAGGAAGCGGGGAGGGGCAGAGGGAAAGGGAGAGGGAGAGGGAGAGGGAGTCTTAAGCAGACTCTATGCTGCATGTGGAGCCCGATGGAGGGTTTAATCTTGTAACCCTGAGATCATGACCTGAGCCAAAACCAAGAGTAGGACATTTAACTGCCTGCCCCACCCAGTGACCCTTGGTCTCCTTTACTATATATTCATTTTCTAATTCATTGATTTCTATTGTCATTACTTTTATTTTCATTAATTTCTATTTTATAGTTTCTTTGGGTTTGCCATTCTTTTCCTAACTTCTTGAGAGGGACAGTTCACTCTTCAATATCAGCCTTCCTGTTTTTTTCACACATGATTTCAATGTTATAAATCTAAGTATTTAGACATTTAGTTACATCCTGCAATTTTTTTGTGTCATATTTTCATTATCATCTGATTGCAATATTTCTTCTTTGACCTATGGGTTATATAGAAGTATATTACTGAATTTCTTAACATATGAGGATTTACTAGTAATCTTTTGATTTCTAGCCTAATTCCACTGGGTTTAGAAAACATACTCCAAAAAAAAAAAAAAAAAAAGAAAACATACTCCATGTGATTTAATCCTTTGACAGTTCTTGAACCTTGCTTTATGGTCAAATATACATTAATTTTTACAACTGTTCCTTCAGGTTTCTCTTTTCTTCTTGCTGAACACTTACCTTAATAGTTATTTCACTGAGGAATTATAGGAGGGAAATTATCCTAAATTTTTTATATTAGAAAATGTCTTTATATAACCCTAATCTTCTTTATTGAAGTACAGTTAACATACAATATTATATTAGTTTCAGGTTTTCAACATAGTGATTCAACATTTATATACATTATGAAAATGATTGCAGTAACTAGTTACCATCTGTTGCCATACAAAGTTATTCCAATATTACTGACTCTATTCCCTATCCTGTACTTCACATCCCCATGACTTATTTATTTCACAGCTGGAAGTTTGTATCTTTTAATCCTCTTCATCTATTCTGCACACCCCAACCCTCCATTACTTTCCCTCTCTGGTAACTACCAGTTTGTTCTCCATATTTGTGAGTCTGTTTCTACTCTATTCATTTGTTTAGATTCTACATTCAAGTGAAATTATATAGTATTTGTCTCTCTGACTTATTTCACTTAGCATAATGCCCTCTAAGTCTATGTTGTCACAAATGTCAAGATCTCATTTTTCTTTGTGGCTGAATAGTATTTTTTTTTCTCTCAAGTGGCTGAATAGTATTACACACACACACACATACACACACACACACACACACACCCCACATCTTCATCCATCTATCTATTGATGGACATTTAACTTCCTTCCATATTTGGTTATTGTAAATAATACTGCAATGAGCATAGAAGTGCATATATATCTTCTTGAATTAATGTTTTTGTCTTCTTTAGATAAATTCCCAGAAGTGGAATTGCTAGGGTAGCTCTATTTTTAATTTTTTGAAGACCCTTCATATTGTTTTCCACAGTGGCTGCACCAGTTTACATTCTTGCCAACAATGCACAAGAGTTCTCTTTACTTCCCATCCTCGCCAACACTTGTTATTTCTTGTCTTTTTAATAATAGCCATTTTGACTGGTATGAGGTGATTATCTTATTGTGGTTTTTATTTGCATTTCCCTGATGTTTAGTCATGTTGAGTGTCTTTTCATATGCCTGCAGGGCATCTGTATGTCTTCTTTAGAAAAATGTCTATCCAGGTCCTCTGCCCATTTTTAAATCAGGTTGTGTGTGTATGATTTCATTACATATTTTTGGATATTAACTCTTTATTGGATATATCATTTTCAAGTTCCTTCTCTCATCCACTAGGTTGTCTTTTTGTTTTATTGATGGTTTTCTTCATCATGCAAAAACTTCTTAGTCCTAGTAGTTTATTTGTGCTTTTACTCAGACACAGATCCAAAGAAACATATTGTTAAAACCAAAGATTTGACCCTTAATCTTGGAAGATAACTTAGCTGGCATAAAGTTCCAGGCTGAAGTATTTTTTCCAATACTTTACTTCTGTTCTATCTTGGCTAATGAGAAGTCAGCTGTTGGCCTGACAGTCACTTCTTTTAGGAACTCTTATCTTTTCTTATTGAGAACTTTTAAGGTTTATCCTTATTTTTGATCCTTTGTAGTTATACTAGGTGAAGATATATCATTATCCTCTGGCTGGGTGCTTAGAGTGCACTTTGGGTTTTTCTTACTTTCATTCAAAGTCTTAATAATTACTTGCTCCTCATTCCCCTAGCAAAGGGTTCTGAAAACTTTTTCTGTAAAGGGCTAGGTAGTTAATATTTTAGGCTTTGCTGGCCACATATGGTTTCTGTCACATTTTATTCTTCTTTTTGTAACAATTTTTTAAAAGTGTAAAAACCATTTTTAGCTCACAAGTAGCACAAAAAACTTGTCAACTCCCACCTAGGAATCCCAGTCATAATTTCCCACTCCACCACTACACATTACTCTAATGCTTCATCTCTTTCCCAAGTACCCCAGCTTCTCATTTAACATAAACACACACACACACACACACACACACACACACATCTCTTGCTTAACAGGAATAACTTAAATCACTTGAAACCCAAGGTATCTGCAGAAATGTAATCCTGACACCCCGAGTTGTGATTCTGAACGTGTTCTGCAGGGAGACATGGCTTATTGCAATGCAACTTGAATTTTCTTTGGACTTAGACGACGGTTAAACAAACATCTGCATTGTGACCCAGTATACATATACACACTACACACATATCTGAAATAGGAGTTCCGTGAAACAAACCTACCTTTGTCTCATGCAATGTGCTCTGATATTTTTTCTCTTCCATTCTATTCTATTGTTATTTTTAAAAGGCTGTCACCATTCACTAAATTGCTTTCATGACCCACTAATTTGTTGAGGCTCTCAATTTGAAAAACACTGGTCTATAATATTCTTTTTATTATTTTTAAAAGATTTTCTTTATTTACTTGAGAGAGAGAGAACACGAGCAGGGGAAAGGGCAGAGAGAGAAGCAGACTTCCCACTGAGTGTGAAGCCAGGCACAGGGCTTGATATCAGGACTCGGAGACCATGACCTGAGCCAAAGTCAGGTGCTTAACCAACTGAGCCACCCAAGTGCCCTGATAATATTCTTTTTAGAACATCAGGAGTTAAATAGGGTTTTGTGGGCTGGTCTGGGACCGTAACCATCATGCATAACACTGTTTCACTGCAAAATTTATTCTTATTTCCTAACAACTGGGTTAGAATCCAATTTGGGGAACTCAATCCATCTGTAAGCAGAGGACCGCCAAGGTCTAATTCAGGAACATTTTTATATTAGGAGTTCATTTAGACCCAAACAAGGAAAAGCTGACAACCTTCCTAAAGTAATTCCAATATACTTGTCTGCTTGGGAATAGAGCTTATCGGGAGGTAGTCAACCTTAGCATTTCTGCAACTTCTCCCTTTGAAAAATGACTTAATTTGAATTTCTGAAGACAGCACAGAAGTGATTCATTTTCCCCATAACACATGGATTGGAA